>NC_139721.1:86437421-87037421 GCF_964211835.1 Anser anser | reverse complement strand
GTGATGAGGTTATTAACCAATTCCCCGTGATGGATTTTAATACAATAGGTTAGATTTCTTAAAAACACAAGTATGGGCAAAGATTTTCAAAGGTTATTAATATTTATTCATCCATTTGATCCTAAGAGCTAGACTACATCACAAAAGCACGCTGCTTTATTAACAGCTCGGTGTCATCTTCTTGGTTTTGGCATCTGATAGCAATAGCATTTTGTGTTAGCAAGATGTTACTGGTGGTGTTCCACACCAATGGTACATCCTTCAAGGAAGTAAGTGCATGGGGCTTAACTCACTGAGGCAGGTGCAGACAGATATGCATTGCACCTAACTCCATCTCAACTAACTCTGAACCAAGTATAGTCTACTGCTATCTTGCATGAATTCAAAGACAGGCAGATGATCTTTGTTCCTGCTGTTCTTTGGTTTCTGTCATATCTTGAAAGTTTTCTAGTGACCATAACCCCTCTGGCAATGAATGCTAATTTACATAATAATTCATGTAAACCCAACACCACCACCTTAGCTTTATCCTTCAAGAATCAGTGCTCAGCTTGGGACTAAATGCATGCACTCTCTCAATACAGAAATTATAAACTAAATGTGCAGCCTATCTTCATGGGAAAAATCTTCTACTCCGGTATGATGATGCACATAGACCCTTGGTGGAAAACAGTCTACATGGTTGAACTGAATGACTTCCTCAGATTACAGAAATTAGAGTCTAAAGAAAATCTTATGTCAATAAAGGGATAGGTTAAAAGATTCAATACTTAATAGTACACTTAGTCAGTAATCCAACCAAAATGCTAGTGTCTGTGTAAATTCTTCAGAATCAAACATCCTAATATTATGCAGTACACAAATGAGTAAGTTTTTACAGGATAACATGTATCGTCAACACTTGCTACTTTTTTTTTTTCCCCTCTCTCTCTCTCTCTGTGTTCCTGTTATGCTCTGAGAGGAAAAAAATATAAATAGGTCACTACAGCCTGGTATATGTCTGGTCTCAATCAAATGTTGGAAGTTATCATTCAGTTATCCTACAGATATTTTTGTATCAAAGACAATTTTAAAGTGCACGTTGCTATAGGATGTGTACATCTAATGAAAGGTATCCTAAAATGAAACATGAAATGCCGCCACGGATAGTTCCTAACTTCTCAGGCAAAAGCTTTGAAGCTTTACTGATAAAGTGTAATTGGAGTTTTAAGGCAAACAGGGAGAAAGAGTAAAACTCTGACTGCCACCTTGACAGCATGGACATTAAGTCAACTTGACAAGGAAGAAACATAGTTGACACAAAGCAAAGTTAACTGCAACTTCTTTCCTGTCATTTATGTAGCTTATAAACAAGTGGATAACAAAGTATCCCTTAGCTAAGTGCGTCTAAACTCCACGAACTGCACCCCAGAGTAGCCTAAACAAGACTCAGCACTCCTCCTGCCTACCTGGGGCTGCAGTGGATATTATAGGGCCAGTGGAAGCAGGAGTAACTTCTGGTGTCTGCTGGTGACTGTGAGGGATCCCTGGAGAGGTCCAAATGCTTTGAGGAGCACAATTAGCCCTCTAGGGTTATAGAAGTATAGCAGTGAGTATTTTCCTATTTAATATTGTGGTTTGATGTTTGGATGATTTATAGTATATAATTGAATGTAACAGTACAACTCCACACTATTTGGACTGAGCACAAACCACAAACTGTGGGTTTTCTAGTGTATGTGATTCATGGATGCTTGCAAATTCCTTTTTTGGGTATACATTTTTTAAAAAAGCTCCAACATACTTCTCCAGGAGTTATTCAGTGTACTTGCATGGCAAGTTTGCTATCATCAGATTCACACAGTAAATACAAACATCCCTTAGAACCTCTATAAATCTTCGCAGTTTCGTTTACCATATATGCAAATATTTTGTTTGGTTGTGAACACATCTAAATTGAGAACTCAAAGTGAAAAAATAGATCTTCACTTGAAACAGAACATGTAGACCTCAGTGTTGTACAGAGATAGCTGAACTAGGTGATATCCTGAAATGATCCCAACAGATAGGTTTATGACTCTAGGCTACCTAACCTGCCCTGCTTTTGCAAGTGAATGGTGAATATGCACACAGCACTAAAGCTCTTAAAAATGTTAATATTGTCCCAGAATATGATTGCTTGTAATACAATAATGTAAGGAGTTAGTAAAGACTTATTCTATCGTTTTTGCCTTGCCTATAAGGGTCTGCAATTTTTCTGATGCTGATTCCTACATTTACTACTTCCAAACAAAACTAATTTGTTCCATTATATCATTTACAGATTATAAAGTGGATCAAACCATTTTCCCTTTTATATTCCTTACAAAGCATCTTTCATCAATAATTTTGAAACACTACTGAAAAAAAGAGAATCATTATCTCAGCATGACTTCTTTAGTATATATTCAGAAAATGTCTACTACCAACAAGGTTTAGGGATGTGCTATGCCTTCAGAGACTATTCCGAACAAGCAATCACTCTGCTAACAGTATCACAGAGACATGCTAGCTCAAAAACACCATCCAAAACAATCATCCTCTTTCTCCAGTGTTGCTTCAGTGGATTAGTTCTGATCAAGGAATGTACAAAGAAAGTATAATTAAATCCCTTCCATTCTCCTCCTCCACCCAGTTTCTCAGGCATATGCAGAGTCTGAATAAGCCCAAAGAATGGCAAAGTGGGGCAGATCTACAAATAATGTGAGAGTCTAACAGTCACGTAAGGTTATGAGGGACCTGCATATACATGTAATGTTATAGCTTGAATTTGCCACTATTCTTCTGATCAGCGTTTTAATAAAACATCCACAAGTGAGGGGTAATCAACAGCAGGAAAAGAAAAAAGGTATGCTTTAAAATGTTAAGATGAAAATTAAAATAAGTCTCTAAAAATTTCTGAAGATCCACTGAAAATGTTTGAAGCAATTTTAACAGAAACATGTATTATTTCCCTTCTACTTTCTCCTCTTACATTGAAGATACTTGATACGCTATTAGTTGATAACTTCCCAGAATATTTTTGTGTTCACAAATTCACCAGAGGAGCCAAATGCTACATTGCCAAACATACTGTTTGCAAAGGTGCAGGTCTCTACTGCAGATACAATTAGCACTGAACAAAGTTAAGCATAATTTTTTTAAAATAGCTCTCATTCTGAAATCAGTTTATTCATTTTACAGGGATATTTGCTGAGGCATGAAAGATACTTTTCTTTAAATGGAACAGCCACCACAATCAGGCAGCTTGGACTTTCCAGTACTTCAGAAAAACTTAAGATTATCCTGCATATCAAGAAATATCCAAAACAAACTGAATGATGAAAAAAAAAAAAGTCAAGGATGCAACGTAAAGCTAAACCAAAAAGCTTTGAATGCAGGAGATGAAAATAATTTAGAAATAATTTAGATCCAGGGAAACTATTCTGTTCATAAATGGAGCTTCTTTCAAAATCTATCTGTTATATACTGGCTGGGTTTTTTTTGTTTGTTTTGTTTTGTTTTCCTTCCCTCCCCCAAATCGCTCCCCAGCTGGAAAACTAGCTCCGATTTTGTTTTGGTTAGTTTTAGACAGAGTTGGAAATTGAGTTGGAAAAATTATTCTGTGGCCTTCTAAGTGTGAACACAAAGTCAGGCACGTGTCTTCATCTTTGGAGTGATGGAAGGTGGCAAGATATTTCATGAACTTTAACTTCTGGACAATTTCGTATTTCAGATTTTGTTTGGTTTTCAGCTGTATAGATAATGCTCATTGAAACAGTAATCACTGAATTTTTGATTCCCTTTCATTTCACTCAGAAAGGTCAATAAGAGTAGGTAGACAATAAATAAACCAATTTTCATGGATGGCCACTTATTGGAAGAACCTAATCCTCTTGAGAACACTTCATTAAGGTTCTATTTATTTATGTAAAAATGTAGCTTCTCAAGACTGTGTTTTGATAACTAAACCCCTGGTTTGACTTTCAGATGTTATGCACACAACAGTTCTCAGTGAAATATCAAGACCCACTCAAAAAAATGCATAAATATTTACCATAAACATTCACTGCCTTCTCTTAAAAGAACTTTGTTCTCTCACTACGAACTGTTAAATCTTTTTTTTTTTTTTAAAAAAAAAAGATATATAATTCTGAGTAACATTTGGATAAAGTCTCTAAATAAAAAATGGGTGGATATTGGAGACAATATCCCGGGATTTGGAAAATATCTGTCTCCTTCCTACCTCAGGAACAGACATTTGTGAGTTTTGTTCCCACCTGTAACAGCTCCTGCCTCCCTCAAAGAGCTACATACACAATAACTATAACAGACCGAGAGGAATGTTGATATTAAATGGGTATAATCTTAATAACGGGTAATAAATACACAAAATATTAGCAACAGAATAACATATACTATTTTCAAGTAAAAGTCAAAAAAATAAGGATTCACACCGAAATACATTTACAGTTGCTCGTTTGTAATACTAATCCAAGAGACATTTACAAATATTTTGTAAATATAAAAACAAAAAAAACATGGACTGAATAAGGAATTCATACGATAACTTGTTAAATGGAAACAGAGATTTGATTAAGTTGGACAGATTTTTTTTTTTTGTGTAACTTTAATTTCTACTTTCCTTAAAACAAGATCCTCTTTACTTCACAGAATTCAGAAACAGGTGAGCAAAGACTGATTAACAGACACAGTCAAAGCAGTTTTTTTTTAAACACCTCCAACCTGAAACGCACAAAGGTTCTATTGAGAGAAGTATTTTGCAGGAAAAGGTTGACCTGATACATGAAAATGAAATATCATTTTTGCCTATACAGGAAGGGGAAATTTTTTTTTTAAAAATTTTCTTCAAGTATCTGTAGTTTTCAAAGAACTGTTTTGTGTAAACGTACAAATTGTACACCTAAAATCTCAAAATTCTTGTACTCAAATTTCATACACAAAATTTGTATTGCATAAAGAAAGGACTATTCATATAAATTCAGGAATGAAAAAATAGGGGACAAACTCTGAAATAGTTTAAGATTGTTAACAAATATTACCTAGACAATCACTGAATAATGTTTCTTCGGCTAAGGCTAAACATGTTCTTGGCTGCTTTACTAGAAAAGAACCACTGCTAGTATAGTTAACTGTCAAATATCACAAATTGGTCATTAAAGAGGTAAAGTTCCCTAAGTGCTGCATTTTTTTCTTGTTACTGTATAGTGTTGAGCAAGTTTTCTATAACACCGTAGTTTCCATTCATTGTTTACTGTTTTCCATGTGGTTCTAAAGTCCTTTACATGACAAATAAGAATCATCAAGGCAAGCTGGTTCAGTACCTTGACATCGCATTCTTCAATGACTACTGATATTCTGCTCCCACTGATCTGAACATTTATCAGCTCTCATTTTAGATTTAGTGAACTGCTATTTCATAGCACAAAGGAGATTCCACATATACTCACTGTATTGTCTCCCTTTCCTTTGTGCTGGACATGCCACATCCTGTTCCTATTTAAACAGCGTACAAGTTAGGAGGAGGAATCATGACAATGTGTTTTCTTTTTAGCTGAACATACAGTTGACATACAGGGACACAATGGCATTTCAGTTTGAATCAGCATCCATGGAAGTTAGCTTATCCTCCCTTTCAATACATTTTCTAAGGCAGTAGCAGCTTTCAGAAAGAGCACATGAGCATACTGCCTGTGCTTAAGAGGTTTCACAAATAATGGTCTTAAGTTACTCCACAGATAATAATTGGTCACAAAGAGCAGACTAAACATTAAACAAAGGCCTGAATAGCCAGTAAGGACATGTGTTGGAAAAAATATAGAAAAAAAAGAAAGTTGTTTTTTCCAGTGTAAATTTATAGTGTTTAGAAGACATAATTACACAGGTACCCCTAATAGTTATTAAAAAAGAAGATTTAGAAAACATGTAAAATCTACATCAAATGTGATCAGTGTAAAAACCTTCTTAATTATGCGGCAATCCACAACCGGTTTGTTGATTTTTAGGTTATAGTCAGGAATTGATACTCTTTTTCAGAGCCTTTAAACTCTACAAATAGTCTACTCCCAAGACTGAGCAAAATGAAACACACAAAGCTTGATCCAGCTTCTCTTTTTAGTCTGTGTGAGTCTCTTTGTAAGGATCGCTGAAAACCATCATATATTCTATGTCAAGTCTAAGTCTTTTTATAGCTCAATGTAATAAACAAAACTTTAATCTACATTTCTCAAATGGAGAAGATTCTAAAAGTATTTGTCATTTCCACCGGAAATGTAACTCTCTCTGATCCAGAAAAACTTTCCATTCCCCCAGATTACATCCATGTCAGAGCCAGCTGAACCCACCTCTCAGTGTAACTCAAAGATAACTGCCCTGAATTCATACAGCAGGATTTTTGCATTTGTGACTAAAATTGCTCAGCAAAAGAACTTCATATTCTTCTTGAAAAAGTCTGAGAGGCTGCCAGTTCACACAGAATGTAATGGACTTAGCATGATAAGAAAATCACCTGCCAAGCTCAAAATCCTCCCATTGACTAACTCCCCCCTAGATGATTACTGCAAAATAGCTGAGTCAATCAATCACTTTGTGATTTGTGAAATAACCACTTTATAAGAAGTTATTAGAGGAATCTCAGGTACACCACACCCTGACTGCTATGTCTGGAAGTCATTCACTTTCAAATGCTTTAAGCAAACTATTGCAACTGAACACTGCAGAATTCTGAAGAATAAAGGTGTAAAAAATAATTATTACATGCTGTTTAATTTTAGACTAGTTCTTTAATATGTACAATTATAAAAATATTTCTTATTCATCTATGTTTAAACTATACTCACCCCACAGAGAGAATGTTATAAGAAAAATTTCCTTCGCTCATATTGTAACTAAGTTTCATGGGCTTCAAAGTATTTATTTCCCCTCCAACATGTCATTATTTTCATGTGAAGCAAAGCACAGGCTGTCAGCTGAACAAGCTCAAATATGTAATTTTTAGGTCCTTTTACAAAGAAATCTGTGAATAGGACATCTTCCCATCAGTTTTCCAACTGACAGCTAATGGGAAGTAAAATTATAGCTACAGTCTGATCCTCTGTCTTGCGACAAAGTCTTACAATGAATCCCACAGATGGGTCACCTCCTTCCGTCCATCCCTAAGTAGAAAGCAACAACAACACATCTATCAACATGCCCCTGACTATAATTTTAACAGTCTTGATAGTAAAGCCCCATACAGTTTATCAGGATGCTGTTGATGTTGCAGTTAACAGCATGTAAAAATTTATGTCTCCACCACTGTAGTATGAAGAATTATCAGTGAAGTTCTATAAATGAGTCTTTTTCTTAGTTGGCATAAATGCAGTTTATACTCCTTTACTGATGCAATGTAAGTAGATATCATCGCTCACGTACTTCAGGCACATTAGAAAAAAAAATCAGTTTAATTTGCATTGCTATGTGAAGGGCTGGAGACTAAGTACAGTATAATTGCTGCAGTTGAACGGATATATGCATATATAAGCCTTTGTTTTGTGTTTGTTATATCACTGGCGCTCAGAATTCTTGGCAAATGAACAGATTGGAGTATTTTGCCCAGATGAGACAGCTCAACAGATTTAAGAAGTAAAATAATAAACAAACAGACCCTCCTTTAAAACCCAGATCAGTCTTAATTACCATTACAAGTATATTTATTTATGTCTTCAGATATTCATAAATTTCTACTAGGAGCAGAATATGCCTACTGCTACAAATATTAATGACTATGAATGCTTCATGCAGGCTCACTATGAGGTTAACCAAGCATATGCTTTTTGTTTTTTTGAAAAACAGTATAGTGAAATGACAAAGCTATATTAAGGTCCTGGCTCTGCTTCCAATAAAGGCATGAATTCTTTTAATAAAAATGCAGAACATGGTTTCCACTGAACAATGTTCTTATGTAACAAAAATACTTATCATACAAAAAGCTCTACTGATACTGTAGCAATTGTTAAAAAAAAAAAAAAGTGCCCACAAATGCAGCAGTGTGTGGTTGGCCTTGCTTCCATTTATTTTGAGACTCTTCATAAATAATGAATAACCCCCCCCCCCCCTTTTTTTTTTTTGACAGTGGAGCTCAATTCAGATAAACTGAAAACAGAAGCATCTGCAATGCTTATCCATAACACTTTGAATACAGCCCATTTCTAGAAGCCAGAAAAGAAAACTCAGGAGCTCCTAACAGGAGTTTTCCTACATGCTTTTCCTCATTTCTGCCAGAAATACGCTGGTAATGCTGCATTTCAGAATTCTTATCTAGTTGCTCAGAAATACAACAAAAGCTCCAAGTTCAATAAATAAAGGAGATTTTAAGGAAAAACAAAAAACTCTGAATATTTGTTTTATATTAATGCCACTTTTTATCATTTAACTTATCTTAAGCACTGGTTATAGAACTGCAGAATTAGTTATGAAGGATGGGACCTCTGCTCAAATCAGGGACAATGAGATCAGGTTATTCAGGGACTTGTCTAGTCAAATTTAATGTATCTTCAAGAGTGCAGATTACACACCACCCTGGGAAACCTGTTCCAGGTATTTGATTGCTCTCATTAGATTTGTTTTCCTGACCAAAATTTCTCATGTTCCAGCTTGTTTCCACTGCATTTTGCTGAGAAGAATCCAGCTCCATCTCCATACTCTCTCATTAAGTAGCTTAAGACAGCAGTAAGAACTCCACATGGCCTTATCTTCTTAGGGGTAAAAAACTCCACATTTCTCTTAACCTTCCCTCATACATCATGTACTCCCATACCCTGAAAAATCTCAGTAGCTCCTCCAAGTTTCCCTCCTGTATGTCAGTGTCTTCCCTGTCTTGCGGTGCTCAAACTGGACACAATATTCCAGATGCAATCTCACAAGTGCTTACTAGAAGGAAAAATTTACTCCACTCAACCTGTTGGCTACTTTTCTGTAACACAATTCAGAATATGGTTGTTTTTCTTTGTATGGCTTGCTTTACCAGGACGACCATGACCTTTTCTGCAAATATGCTTTCTGTCCTGCTAGCACCAAGCCTGTACTGCTGCATGGTACATTATTCCACCCTAGATGCCAAGACTTAGCACGTGGCTTTGCTGAGTTTCTCTCAGCTAATTTGTCCTGTCTGTAAATGTTCCTCTGCAATCTTCCTGAGTGCAGTCTCCCCCATTTTCCAGGTCATTAATATAGACATTAACCCAGTACTTCCTCTTGCTGCAGTCTTTGAGGGACATCAGTAGTCACTGGACCCCAACTAGACTTTGTACCACCGATCATGACCCTTTGACCCTCGTGGTTCAGTCAACCTTTTTAGTTCATATCTCACAAATCTGGCTATAGGAATAATACAGGAGACACTGTTGAAAGTCTTGCTAAAATCAAGTTAAACAGCATCCATTTCCACTACCTTCAGAGCCAGCCATCACAAAGTACAGTTAGTCAGCCGTGGTTTGCCCTCATTAAATCAATGCCGATTGCTTCCAATCATTATCTTACCTTTCATGTGTTTAGAAATGGCTTCTAAAAGGATTTGCTCTGTAACTTTCTCAGGAACAGAAGTTAGGCTGACCAGCCCCAAGTTACCTACATCCTCCTTGAAGATGGGTGTGACTTTTGCCTTTCTCCAGTCATCAAGCATCTTCCCTGATCACCACAACCTTTCAAAGATGTGGTGGTTTTACTCAGCTGGGCAGCTGAGCTCCACCACAACCACTCTCTCACTCCTCCTCCTCCTCAAAGGAAAAGGGGCAGATGATGAAAAGGGCTTAAGGGTTGAGATAAGGACAGGGAGATCACTCAGCAATTAGCATCACAGGTAAAACAGACTCAGCAGAAGGAGATTAATGTAATTTATTGCCTATCACCAGCAGACTAAAGTAGTGAGAAACTAAGAACAAATTAAAAATACCCTTCCCCCCCATCCACATTCTTCTGCGTCCTTCCCCCAAGCAGCGCAGGGGAATGGGGAATGGATGCTGTGGTCAGTCCCTAACACTTTGTCTCCACTGCTCCTTCATGGTCACTCTCTGCTACTTATGCATCGTATTCATGTCTCCACTACCCCTCCTTCATGGTCACTCTCTGCCACTTAGGCATTGTATTCACAGATGTAATGAGTTACATACAGAAGCAAACATAAATGTGTCACTTGTGTATAACTAAAAGATCTGTGTTTTGAAGAAACATTCATTTCACGTAAACTGGTTTGTTTAATCCAGTAATCTTCTGGATGAACTGGCTCTTTTTTTTTTTTTTTTTTTTTTTTTTTTTACAATTATTCCATTTTCTTTTCATTTATTCACTTGCTATTTTTGAGTGGCATGCAGAAGACCTGCTATAGAAAAGACTAGGTTGGTTTGTGTTTTTTTTTTTTTAAGAAAATATTTTTTAACATTTATATACAATTAGGAAGACTGCTGTGTATTACTATATTACAAGGAAGGAAGTTAAAGAGAAACATAGCAGTAATAAATAAATGCACTAGTTTATCTTCATTTTGTCTCATACACTTCATCTCTAGATATGCATTCTCCTGTGAGAAGTACATGTAGAAGGGAATAGAAGTTCTTCCTAACTTCACTTTTACTTCATTTTACACATCAACTAAAAATTGCTGGTATATTTTGTCACAGAAATATGAATTATCAAAAGTAACTTTTGTTTTGGCAACTCAAATTTTAGTAATTCTGATAGATGTTTAGTATTGAAAGCCCTGAACACTAAATTACCAGAGGTCAGTTTCCAAAATTTTTTTTTTTTTTAATAATGACTTCTTTTAAATTGCTTTCTGAGCCTAGAGGATACAGAGAGATAATATTTTATATCTTTCACACATGCCAAAGGAAACAGAATCCTGATGATTTTCTTTTTAAATTAAAGTTGGAATTCTAAAATAAATTGCTTGGTTCCAGAAACTGCAGCTTAAGAAAGCCTGTATAAAAGAAGAAAAAGGCATTGATGGAATGCTGTTCTCACGCCTACTTTCAGGAGGAGCTGACTAGCCAACAGGCCAGACAATTTTTCCCAAAAAAAAAAAAAAGGTCTTTTAAAATAATCCTAAGAGGTACTGAGTGACAGCATGGAAAAAGGCTGTCAGAGAGAAAAAAAGCTTATACGAAGTGTATAAACATATTGCTCCCTTTTGTTCTCGCAATTGTTCCACACTTAATTTGCTGTTCATTCATCTGTTCAGGATGGAACATTTAGTCTCCATCTTTGCTATTTGTTTGTATTCTGCCTCGGACAACCAAGACCCCAGCCTATATATGGATCTGCAATTTACTGCCATACAAACTGTTACTCTGCAACAGGACTTCACAACTGACAGTGAACGTAGCCAAAGTTTTGACTGTGCCCAAAATACATGTTGACAACAGAAATCTACTCTGAATTCCAAATACACAACAGGTGAACTGTATAGAGATCCTCTCAGGGAATCTGCAGTACCTTCAAGGGCATTTTTAAAGGGTGAGAAGGATGAAGTTCATAGCTAAGGAAGCCAGATTGTTTCAGTGGAAAGTGTGAACTTGGGGGAGAAGAGTGTCTACAAGTTGGCTCCAATAAAGCTGGCATTATAACAGAGACTAAAAGAGAACCGTTTTTCCATGTTCATCAATGACTTTTTTTTTCTTGAACTTTTTAAAGACATAGCCACAACCCAAATACCTCAGTATCTCCATAGTCTTAAGGGAGTTCAAAGAACATTCTGCTCATTTATAATGAACATAACTCATATGATTTACATTTACAGTAGAAAGTAATATGTAATAATAAACTCACAGTAAGATATAAAATTATCTAACGTATACATTCTTTGATAAAACATATTTATTATTCAAGTAATAAGGAAGCTTCCCAAAAACAAGACGTAAAGTCTAACAAGTATGAAAAGTATTCAAATTATGTAGACTTAAACCTCTGTTTCTTTGCTTCTTTGGATTCACTGTTATAGAAATAAAAAAATGAATGTTGTATTGTACCTATATAAGAATAAAACTTCCCAGTCACCAGATTACTACACATTTATTTATGCATTTCTAAATATGGTTTACTTTATTTTAAAGATATTTATAAAATATTAATGGACATATCAAAATAGAATGTAAAAATACTAACTTTATTTTTAAGTCTCTTATGTACTTATTGAAACACTCAACAGTAAATGAAGATGAGTAACACTAGCCATGTTTTACCTAGTTAGGTAAGTTTGCATCCCAGTGGAAATATTTGGAGCATCTAGTAGTGGAGACCTATTAGTACAAAAAAAATTATCTTCCTAGGGCTCATCACCAGAAGTTTAGGAACAGCAGTGTTTAAGACTTCTTTAAGAAGAAGTAAAGTTCTAAATCTGCTGCTGTCCTAATTCGAGAAATAAGATGCATCTTTGTAAAATGAGAGAATTCTTTCAAGAGTTAGTTTTTTAGTTTTTTTGTTTGTTTTTATTTGGTTGGGTTTTTTTTGGCTTTAGCTTTCCTTTTTTCCTCCCCACAACTGTCCTCCTGGCCCAGAAATAAGTATTATTTTATCATCAAAATTCTCTTTGTTATCTAAGTCTACATAACAGCAAAGCAAGACCATACCCAAGAATATAACAATGCAAATGAATTTTATCCACCTACCAAATCTAGCTCACAAAATTTTGCTCAAAAGAAAAATATCCTCCATCAAATATTCCATCTCCACTCCACAGTTTTTCTTATATTCATTCAGTATCTATGCCTTTAATTTTGTTGATAGCTGTTGTGAAATAAGGTTTATATGGAAATATATTTAGAAGTGATGTAACCGATGAAAAAGTGATTGTGGGGGAGCACTTATTTGGACAAACCAAGGTATCATCTTGTGTGTGAAATAGTATTTCACCAAAGTTACAACACAAATATATATTAAAAGAAGAAAAGCAGAGAAGAAGAAGAAGAGGAGAAGAAGAAGAAGAAGAAGAGGAGAAGAAGAAGAAGAAGAAGAGGAGAGGGGAGGAGGAGAGGAGAAAAGAAAAAAACCTATTTGCTTGACTTAATGTTCATTACTTGAATAGGCTGAAAGAGTCCTTCAGATTTGGCTAAGTAGAACAGAGACTTAATTTGAACATTAGGACAAAATAAAATTGGAATCTCTCTACAAACAACTGTATCTGTCTCATTATTGTACAAATACACAATTGCAGAACACAAAGAATGGGGAAAATGACACATGAGAAGGAAAGAGCTTACTTTTCTAATAAGCCAATTTTTAATATATGAATATGGTTGAGTTTCTATCTAAACATATACATGATACATATATTCTATTAATTTTCATCACTTTATTTTCAGATTATATTTACATTCCTGCACATAGTATGCTTTTCTACACCTTAAAATATTATCCTTAGTGGTTCTCTCCTACTTCACCCATGCAGTTAGAACAGACTGTACAAGGGCACTTTATGTCTGGGATGGACAGCTTCCTCAGTGGATGAGAAAACCAGTTAGATTCCATAAATAAATTGTATTACTAAATACATTTTTTTTTCCAGTTCATTCTGATAAAGTCTAAAGTGGCTCATTTGGGACTGCAGCATTGCATTTGATCTGCAGCAAATGACATTTACCTCTGCAGATGCCCTGCTGCAGTTTTCACATCAGAAGATGCAGGACAGAGAAGAGTCCTCCTTGCTTCTGCCAGGGTTTGGGTCTTAAAATTAGGATCCTGAATCAGAAGTGGTTCCTTTCACTAGGATCCATCTTAGGCCACCAACATCCTATACTTCATTACCCATTTCAGGAAACTGAATGAGCAATGCAGAGCCTTAAAGAACTCTAGCTAACCTTTCTTATCAGGGGATGTTAGCCATAAGTACAAACGCAGCATAAGTACAAACACAGGCAGAGGCACAGGAAACAGAGTTTGTCTGTACTGCAGGGAATTATTTTCCTAAACATTGTGTACTCTCTTCCTTCTCCATTAATACAAAATAATTTCAGCTGTTTTCGTATCAGTTTGAAAATGTAAAGACTTTTTTTAAATACTCTATTATTATTACATGATTACTTTTTTTTTTTTTGGGGGGGGGGGGTACAACAATATTTTAAGATAATTAAAACCTTAGGAGCTCTTTTATGCTAGTATAAATCAAAGTCCAGCACAACAGATCTTCCATACTCAAACCATTCAAACAAACCTTTCACGTGTGAAATGTAAAAGAAGTAAAAAAATTCAAGCGCAGGATCAGTCGCTATCTGACACTCCTATAAGAACATCTCTGATGACTTTCTATGCTGAAGGTTTTTGTTTGTTTTGCATGCTTCTTTAAATACCTGATCAAAAATAAAATAAGCTAATCATACATGAAAAAGATTTCTCATTACTAGTTCTTTGGCTTTCATTGTATACAAATGCACACGATAGTATTTGCATACAGTCACATAAACAGTAGCATGGGAAGAAAGAAGAAAACAGTAATAAATAAGGATCTGACTGTGAGATGCAGACTCCTACACAAAATCAATAAGACTCTTCATGCCTCAATACATCATTATTTCTGCAGGGTCTTGGATACAAGTGTGGAACTGCAAACTCTGAACAACCAATTAAGTCAAAATGGGGTGGGTATAATTCCTGTGATGGCCCTGCCAAAAGAGAGAAGCACCTCTTTACTTAAGAGGAAGAGCAGTCACAGAGACACCAAGGAAACAGCTGGAGTTTTGATGGCTGCCATACAAAGGAAAACGTTGTTTGTGGAAGATTACTTGTAAGGGTATGTGTCTACTTAAGCCTTACAATTAGCATGATTTAGGAAGCAACCCTTTTTTATTTTTCTATCCTGAGAATTCCAAGGCACTCAAGATGTTACTGTGAATATTATAATAAACAAGACTATGTTATAAAAAAAGAAAAAAAAAAAGAGTTAATTTGAGTTTTATGAGTTGTTGAAGAAAATCAGGAGTAAAAGGTTGTCCCACTGCAATCTGTTTGATTTGGGTGATTGACTTCAATAACATTCGGTTTACATTTGTGCAAGTTTATTTCTCTTCCCTATAATTTCTAAGCAAATAGCTCACAGCTTTTTAAAACAAGAAGCAGAAAATATACATGATATGACAAGTCTGTAACTTAGTTCATAAAGTCTTTGATTCTTCAGAGAAAAAGGGCAGAGTTCCATAGGACTCAGTTATGTGTACAGTCTAAGAAAATTCTGTGAAACTTAGAAAACACATGGTAACAGCAGATAGCCATTGAAGTCCTACACAGTCCCTGGCTATAGCAGTGAAAAGTTCTGAGCTTTGGCACAGGCAAAATCCCCCCCCTTCACTGCCAGCCACCCCCTCATCCAAGGAGCCTAGGAGGGTGTAGGGATGAGAGGGAGGAAAAACGGGGGGTAAAGCTTCTTATCTATAAAAACTGTCATGCCTGTTGAGGTTGTAGGCTAAAGGTAGCTGCACCTGTGATGCCAGGAATCAAAGCTGACTGCCCATTACTCCCAGCAAATTTGCAAATTATTTTTGATAATAGATGAAAGGAAGCCATTTTATAAGTAACACTCAATAGTTGTTATATTGAAATGTTCTCTGTCTACTAAGGCCTCCTTCCTCATTGTGTTTCCTCAAAAATAGGTCCTGCAACTGCTTTATCACACTATGTCTGGCTTTAAAGACATTCAATCGAGCTAACAAACTCAGAGTTCTTGCATGAAACTGAGCTGAGAAGACAAAAGTTCAGTTCTTCATGTAAGATGACATTTGGATTCATCTGTCTTGTTATTGGCAAATTGTAGTCCCTAATATTTATTGTTTTGGTCACCTGAATTGCAAAGAATGTAACTCAAACATAACTTTCCAAAATACACGTACAACTTTTGCACACGCACAAACAATATAACAACAGCTTGGAGGAGGGGTTATTGTTTAACACCTTCTTCTCTCTCAATCTTATTTGCCTTCCAGTATTTCTGATTCGATTTTAACTATAAGGCATTAGAAGATCCTTAAAAAAAGCCCAAAGCACCTCTACTGCATTTCAGCTACAAAATGGAGAACACGAGTACCTTACTAAACAATGAACCGTTTCAATTTTTGTAACCACCCCATCTGAATTTTGTGACCTTAACATTGATATTTTGTAATTCTTAAGCATTCGCATGGAATTCCATCAACCTGATTTTTTTTTAAATTCATTTATTTAAATAAACTAGTGACTTTAAAACTATTGTACTAATTATGTTTTATCCCATTTTATAATTCAGGATGTTGAGGACAAACAGCTCAAATAACCAGGAAGAATCATTGCCAAGAAAGTAAATTCATATGCCTTTTGCCAAGGATAAGAGTCCCACCATCTTCCAAGTAAAACTACCCTAGAGAACTGGTCCCAGGTCAAAAAACTCTGTTTTCTACTCACATAACCACTCACATAAATATAACTATTGCTACAACTCAATCACATTAGGAATTTTGTCACAGAATGCCTGAATTCCACAGTAACTTGCCTTTGATTACACCTATATTTAAAAACAATGTTATTTTAAAAATGTTTCAAAATATTTGAAAATGCATTTTATCACTTATATTCTAAAAATTAAAATATGAAAAAGTGTTTCTAATGATTTATATCTGCATTTTCTATAAATTTTTATTTTATTGTAAAACCATCCTTTCCAAACTTTTGACCACAGAAAGTCAGGAAGTTAAAAAAAAAAAGACAGTTTATGTATTTATGTATGTACATATGGCATACATAAAGAAATCGTGTTCAAATATTTTTATATTTCAAATATTTTACGTTCAACAGTACTATATAACATTTTACTGTTCTGCTAAGAGAGAAAATTGGCCATAAAGATTTGATGTGCCTATAGTTTTCAGGCAGGTAATATGAAAACACTGCTTTTTCTATGTGTGACTAACATTAATGTTAAGTACCTCTGCTATAGCTTGGGATTTCAATAATAATCAGAGCACCCTACCAGAACCCACACTGCTCAGTGCTCCAAAATGAATGGCTGAACTGGATAAATGCCAGGAGCTTAAGGTATCTGTTTTCAATCTTCATAATTAGTGACAAGGCATGAATTGAATACTTAAAGGAGTGAAAATGTTCTTAGACTGAACCTTAGTATGCAAAAATCATCCTACTGAATTATCTTCTTGGCTGGCATGATGAAATGTGTGATCTGGCAAGAGGTACAGCTCCAGCTCGGCCTAACTGAATGCATTAACTCTTGCAATGTTATAGGAATGGAATTATGATATTCTGCAATGGCTCTGAAGATAAAGCATCTCAGTGTCACAATGAATTATTTTCTGCATATGATGCAGAAAAGAACAAGCTGTTTGTTCAAGGTACTAAGTTAATTGCAGAAAAAAAACACTCTCCAAAATAGAATAGACTATAATGCATTCATTGAGGAGGCAGATTGATTTTACTACTGTGATGTAGTAAAATTTTCTAAAATAATAATTATATATGGCACTCTTTACTCACTCCATTCTGATCTGAAAAGAAACACGTTCACAAACAAACCCTGCACTTCCTATGGTATAGTACTATACAACTTGGTTTGATAATCAAATCAGCTATGGGCAAAAATGTGTTGTACCACAGAGTTTATTTATACTACTAGATGGTAAAGTCCTGGTAAAAAGTCTGTGAGAATGTTGGTTAAAGGCAATAGCGAAAAGCTATCCCTTCATATTTATGAGAAGGTGTGAAGAATTGCATCAAAAAATCCGTATAAAAAATACCACCTTCCCAAAACCTGCTCTCCACTTCCCAGTTTCCACTGCCACTACAAGACACATCCCGCAATTTCTGCTTTTGCCTTAGCATTAACCTGGCTAGTCTGTCTTTCAGAAGTCTTTTCAAAACTTGTTAAAAGTGTTACATAGGCAGAGAATCTGATTGTTTTTAAGAGGTATCTACAACAACACTCCTTATATTTCATTCTCCTTGTTTTGTGACATTTGGTACCACGTTTCATGTAAACCAGAGCCTATACCATAAACTTGCACTTGAATGATCTTTTCTCACACCTTCAGAATCAAGAAAAATAATTCATCATACAAGTGGGAATTATTTTCCTTCTACAATGCCAATACAAGAAGTGTTCAAGAAACAAAAAAAGTATCTATTTTGGAACACAAATATAATATTCTAAATATTTTTATATTTATGCATTGTATGTGAAGAAGTGTTTTTAACTAGTATTTAAAATACCAAAATTTCTCTCATTGTTCTCCTAAACTGAAAATACTGAATTTGACCTTCCATTCAAATTAAACCACAGAGGTTGCAATTGTCTATCTTGAAGATGATATGCTGCAGTCAAACATTTGTTTTTATTGGTTTCCATGGAAATGAAGTGGAAGGTTTATTCCATAATCCTTTCTGTTTGTCCTCTTCATTCTACTTCAATAGGAAAATTGGTTATCACAAGCATGCTGAAAGCTATTTTTCTTTCAGGTGGTTACAGCAAGTAACTGACAGAGAGCTTTTCTATTTCTCTGTTTCAGTATGTCTCATCTACTTATCTTACACAATGCAGATGGCATATCCAGGTCTATTCTTAAATAGATTTGTTAGAATATTAATTAGTTTCATGTCCCAGATATAAGTATCAAACCACCCTAATAACCACATACATCCTCATATTATGTTCCCTTGCTAATTCAGAAGTTTCTATTTACCCCCTTCTTCTTGCCCATTGAAACTTCCAAATAGCTCTCACCATTCTGCCTTTAACACAGCGTACAACATCCTTTTCTGACTTCCTGTAAAGGAACCAACAACTGCTAGTCAATCTGGTCAAGTATATCTATGGATTTTTTAATAATGGCAAGGAGAGAAAATTGAGAGCTTCATGATGGAGAAGAAAAAACAGACCAACAACTGCATAACTGACTGTTTTCTGAAGCACACAGAATAGTCTCATAAGAGCTATGATGGTAACAGACACATAAATGACTTTTGTGAGCTGGGGAAGAACTTGAACGGAATTCCTTTCCTATAGCACCTCATAGTCTACTGCAAATGTGCAGGGTACACAAGACAGTTGTCAAAATAACAGGAGGTAAAACCTTGGGAAGCACTCAGTTTGACACTGTAAGCTCATAAAGGTATTCCACAAACAGCTTCCAATAAAAGAATATTATAACTAATGAGAGACAGATATCTCTCTGAAATATTTGGGAGACACACACAAAAATCTCACCCCCAAAAAACACATACATGAAAAGAGGAGGCATCAAAACTTATGTTTCTGGGGTCTTAAGAAAGCAAACCTACAATGAGATTTACATAAATTCATGTTCTTTTCTAACTGAGTAACAGTGTAAGGACATTGAAAGCATGCCAAGTATGTTACATGCAAATTCTTTGCAAATGCCTTAAATGCATATATTAAGCACACCAGCAGAGTAATAATATAACATGCATGATCATGTTTTACCCTTGGGCACAATTTTAGCCCCATGAGGATGGGATCTCCCTTCTTGTGGAGAAACCTGAGGCAATGTGAACTGCAGAAATACAGCATAATCCTTGAGTTGAACTTCAAGCTGGGATTTAGACAAACTTTCTATGGCTGAGCAGGTACCAGCCCTACACAGGACAGGTGTCCATCCCTGCAGTGTTGTTGCTTCCCTAGGAGCAGGTGTGTAAGACAAGAGTGAATGATTTGGTTACTGATTCCAATTCCTTTCTATTGCAGACTAAATTTTTGTCTTAGTTATTTGTGTGGTCTCCATCTTCACAACATCAGAGTACCTTTTGGATCAGGGAACTGAATATGAAATTCATAGGGCCTCAACTTATTAGAGCATCCTTCCCCTTGTCAAGCAGGCTTGAAACAATACAGAGTGAATAACTACATGAGTCCTTCTCCACTCACTGTATCAGCAAGTAAATGTACAGAGAACAGCAAAGAAAATAAGCTGAATTATTAACTGAGCTGGAATAAATTACTTGCTCTGTATAGCAAAACAAGGGCAGGTGCTCTTTTTGGAGCAGAGCAGCGTGCTCTGCTGTGAGCTTAATAAATCAAGATGATTCTACTGAGACAGATTTAAGATTTCAGTTTTAATGTACCTACTACCAAGAACTTTGTTTATCTTATATTCTCCAAATAGTTGTATCATATTTGTCAAGGCTATTTAATTTAAATCAACTCTTCAGGAACCAGAACCACAACCAGCAAAAATCTATAACTACATGGGCAGCAACAGAGTTGCACAGCTATCAGCTTGGTATTTGTATATGAAAGTCATAATAAAAGGCTTAAAAATGGATTTGAACATAACACTGTTGCTACTTCTTTAGAAAGAAGAAAAATGTGGAGCAATACAGAGATTTGCCGAACAAACGGACCCGTGGAAAACCATGTTACTAAGGTAAACTCAATAGAAAATGAATAAATTTTGCCCAACGCTTTCTATAGAAAACTCATTATTTCCTATGTAGCAGATGATCCCCACTACAGAGGCTATTCCAGCTTATACAGTACAGTAAGCTTTTATTGCATTAACAATAGGCAATTGTAAAAAGTTATGAACCAAAGTATCTTTATCCAACTATTTATTCCAGAAAAAGCTGAAAATCTTCACCATTTATATTCTGATATAACACCAATGAAATACGTTGTTTGCATAAATTTGAATATTTTTGTTAATCTATCATTTTTAATGTACTTTTTAAAAATCATATGAGAAGTAGATACCCTTCTTCATAAATGTGTATTTTAGTTCACTGAACATTTATGCAATCATTCCAAATTCCACTATTCACGGCTCAAACCCTTACAGATGTAAATACTGCTTATCCCAGAAAATAGTCCTGTTGACTTTGACGACACTACTCATGGAACTAAAACTTCAAACAGAACTTTCACGGACAGATTTAATATGCCTATTACCAGATTTTGAATTAAATTTTGTCTTCTCTCAAATCCAATGGGAAAAAAACAATCATCTTTTTCATGATAATCTTTATCAAAATAATGTCTGGTCTACAAGTACATATTCATTCAAAATATAGAGGAAATTATTCTAGCTTCCATACTGGGGGTGCTGGTCATATCCTCATCTTAAGAGATCAATTAAATTTCTCACTGCAAACAGATGTAGCTATGAAACAAATAGCACCATATCAAACCTGTTAACTGCTTTTCATGTTTACCAGTTTATTTCAGATTTTTAAAGATCTATTCAGAAATATGTTAAAGCAATTATTTTCCTACTATTCCTACTATTCCTACTATTTCCTACTATTTTCTATTTTTAGAATAATAAAAACGTTTCAAGTGCTATCATCAATCCTTCTGTCTTATAAAAATGTTTTTGAGTTGCAAATGGTAAATATATTGTGAACAGTATGAACTTGAGTTAACACAACTGTAAGTGGTCCCTGATGACGTTAACCTTGATTATAAATGTTCATTACAGTATACACAATAGCCTAGCACCTTCTAACAATGCATCATTTCCTTTACTA
Organism: Anser anser; assembly: GCF_964211835.1. Taxonomy (NCBI): domain Eukaryota; kingdom Metazoa; phylum Chordata; class Aves; order Anseriformes; family Anatidae; genus Anser; species Anser anser. Next base: position 87,015,920 of record NC_139721.1, on the reverse strand, counting down.
AGAGACAGAAGAGCATTTGGAGAATGTCTTACTAACAAGCTCATTTCATATTTGTTTCAGTGGAAACAAGAAAGGGAATTAACACTTACACAGTGTGTGCCCAGTGTGGACATTTTCAGTGCAGTACAAATGTAACAGTGATGGAAGAACAGATGATTAGAAATCCATATATTTTATATTATATGACATACTCTCAAGATATTTTAAGACTTCATGTCCTGGTTCTAGTTAGGACAGAGTTAATTTTCCTCATAGTAGCTGGTAGGGTGCTATGTTTTGGATTAGGATGAGAAGAGCACTGATAACATGCTCATGTTTTAATTGTTGCAGAGCAGTGCTTACACCAAGCCAAGGACTTTTCAGCTTCTCGCTCTGTCCTGCCAGCGGGCAGGCTGGGGGTGCAGCAGGAGCTGGGAGGGGACAGACCCAGGACAGCTGACCCAAACTGGCCAAAGGGGTATTCCATACCATCTGACGTCATGCTAAACAATATATAGGGGTGGCTGGCCGGGGTGGGGGGCCGGCTGCTCGGGGATAGGCTGGGCGTCGGTCAGCGGGTGGTGAGCAATTGCATTGTGCATCACTTGTTTTTTACACATTATTATTATTAATACTATTATCATTAGCACTATTATTATTATTGTTATTATTATATTCCTGTCTTAATAAACTGTCTTTGTCTCAACTCACAGGCTTCACTTTCCCATTTCTCTCCCCTACTCCAGAGAGGGAGGGGGGAGGGTGAGCGAACGGCTGTGTGGTGTTTAGCTGCCGGCCGGGTTAAACCACAACACTTCATCATAACATATATGTCGTCCTTGACATACCAGTGGTGAAACATACTTCCCCTGTCAGATACAGAAGTCACTATAAAATACTGTTTTTACACTACTACATGTTCTCAGTGCTATCCAAGTCACAAAATGGTGTCAGAGATCAGAAGAGACAAGATGCCATGATAGCATACCAGCTGATACCTGTGTTCTACCTGTGCAAAATTTGGAAAACAATCATGGAGAAGTCCAAATGAATTTAACAGAAATGAAACCAATGGTTTCCTAAGTAAATACATCTCTAAAAACATATAGTGCCTTTTCTAAAATGTGTTATGTAGTTGATAAACACTCATGTTCTCAAGACCTTAGTTGTGTTTTTTTTTTCTAAATACATTTTTTACTAAATACTTTTGAGAAGAGTATATTTCACAAAAGTAGGAAGCAAGATATTTTCATGTGGCATTAACTTTCCATTACAGCTAGAAACTACTTTAATAAATCATAAATAGAAGATTTTTATTAACATATAGTAGGGGAGCAAAGAACATACATAGCTATCTTCATGTATTTCATTTAAAGAGAATATTAAGAAATATGTATTCTTTAAATGATGGCAAATAGCATTTCCAAAATGCAGGCTGAAAAAAAGGCCTTAAACATTTCAATACACTTGAAACCCATTTTATAATCTGAGAGTTTATTTTTACAAAATAAAGTTTGTAAATTTTAGTTTGTATAAGTACCCAGTTTTAGACAGTATATGGAACACAGCAGGTCAAATTAAATCCCACAAAGTACACTACTTTTTGTCTCTGTTTGCTCAAGACACATCCATCTATTTATAAAGCAGTAGCTTTACTCTCAGAAGTCTGGCAACAAAATATTTTACTGTTGAGCTACATAATTCATTGTCATTTTGCACATTAAGAAACACCGTAATACTCAAATACTTACAAGCAATACATTTAGTAGGGTGCCTGCAAAGAAGCTTATTCTGCACTCCTGAGGGAATGAAGAAAAATCAGCTCATCAGTTCATCAGCTATACAAGGTATTGGAATCAACACTATTACTCCTTGATGAAATACACAGTTCATTATCCTTTCATTCATTTTTTGCTTTACGTTGATGATAGAGTGCAGCTGATCAGTCAAAGGAACCTTTTATGCATTTACTGTAAAAATAATCTTTTTTTAAAAAATATTTATTTATTTAGACCTCCTGAATAACCAAGGTTGACATGTTTGGTTAGACTGGGTTATCCAACAACAGCTGTTGAAGCAATATTCTCTAATGCTAAAATGTTTTACCAGATGATTTACAGGGACTTTTTTTCTTTCCTTTTTTTCCCCCCGTTTCTGTTGTTGTTTTAAGTAAACTAACACATACAGTTCAGGGTTAGAAAAGAAAGCAGACAACTGTTCCTTTTCCATTAAAACTGAAAACTGATGTGATATCTTTTTGCAGAGGTCTAGTTGGAGGTACTCCATTAACAACTTCCAAAACGCAGAAGTAAAATATACAGTCACAAGGACATTTCTTTTTTTATTCACAGGGTTCTGTTCCCTTGAAAAAATAGACCACTTATGAACAAAGAAAGAAGTAACTGTTGTCAAGTATAGTGAAATCCAAAATGGATAAATTTATACATACTTAAATACAGAACATGCATCACTTTCTCCTTTGTCCTTACTCCAAATACCGGCTTATTCAAAGTAGTTGCATTAGAATCCCCACCAATGGGTTATTCAATGAAAAACTTAAATTTTCACCATAGTTTCCTCTAAACAGCGAACTTCTAAACTCGGCCACTAATGAGGAAGACAGAAAGAAAACAGCATTAATATTGTGTAGGTCACATAAATGAAATGGCATGATGTGAGTTGTGGAAAGTGGTGGTTTGGTTTTTGTTGTTGTTGTTTGTTTGTTTGTTTGTTCTTTTGATCTTAGACCTTAAAATACTGTTTTTAAAAAACAAGTAGCAAGAGATTGCTTGAAATTGTCATTTGAAAACTTCAAAGTTTTTCAAAAACCAATATTCCTATCTATAAGAACAAATTCAGATTACAGTTTTGTCAGTATTTATTCACTGAAAAAATCCTAAACTGATATCCTAAAAAAGACAAAATTCCAGCTCTTTGATTTTCACCAATACTTGTGTTCAGACCTTAACAAATACATAAATCCATTCCCTGTACACACACACAAAATCTATCACACTAGTTTATTTTTCATCCTGTATCCAGAATGAGTTTGTTGTCAGAGCTTGATTCTGAGAACTGAGTCTTTCTTTACTTGGTAGTCAGCTCATGAACTGTAGTTTCCTAGTGTGAACAGTCCTCCACCTTCTACTCAAACACAGTCTATCATTCCCACACTGAACAAACTAATACTTAAACCAAACTACCTTTGAGCTTTAGGTTGCACTCATTTGGTCTTCGGTAAGAGACTATGAGACAAAGTCTTTCATTAGTGCATTCTGGTGAGAGCTCTATGTTTTGCCTGTTATTGGGACATCGTGAAGTGACTCTTGGCTATGTGAAGATGGAATATTTGTACATAACTGTATTGAACAACAGCTGTGGAAACATCAACTTTTGTTTTTAGCTAAGAAAAAAAACTAAAATTGTTTCAGTAATACCTCCAAAAAGAATGCAATGGTTTGAGAGCAAACTGGCATTCCAAGTGATGAAAATCATGTTAGGAGAACATGATTTTCCATAAGATCCTAGTATTCTTGAGTGTCCACAAATTCTTATCCTTCTGACAGTTTCTTTCTCCTACATCCACATTCCCAACTATCACTCCCTTCACCTGTCAGGCAAAGATTACAGCAATTCTACTCCCGTTAAATGCTGAGATTCTTTCTGCAGTTAAAGAACGTGTTCTTACCGTGTTCTCACATTGTGAGGTTCTACATATGGATAAGGAATTATTTCCCAATTATCAGTATTTCCTGCAGAACAGGATTTTACTTCGGTTTCTTGATAATATATTCTAATTCTGCTTTGCAAATTACATTTTAAAAGTTGCTACATATCAGCTATTTCTCATATGCATGCATACTGTAACAGAACAAAATAATCATAATAATCCCCCAAAAGTTTCAAATAAGACCAAAAAGCAAATAACAAAATCTGCTTTCAGATGTACTAACAATTCAGAAATAGCTTCACTATTTTGTTGATGCACACTGGTATAGCATTAAATAGCATATAGTCCAGGAATGAGTCAGAAAATAATTTCCTAGCACAATTTTTTCCACTGGTGTATTAGAAGGTTTGCAAAAAACGAATCATCTAGTATACCAAATTTTACCCCATCATATATTTACATTAAATATGACAAAAAATGCATCAGTTAGAAGTCATATCCTTTGCAAACCATTTTAACTTTGAAGACTGTCTCTGATATTACTTGTGATACAATTAGCACCTTCTTTCTCAACAGCCCTAGAAAGAAACTCACGTCATAACACTGTAAGCTCAGAAATGTACAGCTTTATCATAAAAACAAAGTGAAAATAACTCAAGTAGTTTCCTGATTGTGGGATAGTTAGTAGAAGGTGTTATCACACAGCAGTCTTTCCCCCTAGAAACAGTACTTATTTTTGTAAAATTTAAAGAAAACTTTACATCTTTGAGACTTCTAACCATCTGTGGAAATTGGCAAGAACTGGCCAATGGTTTAAAAAGTTGTTAGCAGTGGAGGAGTGCAGAATAACACATATACATACATACACAGACAGTATCTATTATTAGATTGAGCTCCTTTTCCTTTACATGCTGCAGCAGTGTACTAATGTCAGAGATATTTAAATAGACATCCCAGACCGTCTTTACTGTCTAAAATTTATCTTAGCTGGACAGAACCCAGAATATGGTATACATCATGTATGAATATTAAACACATAACTAAACTTTAGAATATTATATCTAAAAAAATGGTAAAAGTATCCTCCTGGTGGCAACCTGTAAAGGAAGCATTTATAAGTGAGACGCCTTTTTCTATTTTGGAACTTACAGAAACAATGTCTATTAAAACATGTACACAAAGTTAGATTTCTGAAGAAAAACATGAAATCATTCAATACTCAGAATTTCCACTGTGAAGAATGTGTCAAGACTTTTATATCTGTTTATTCTAAATGTCAGTGTGTCCAAATTCAACCTTAAGATGCATCAACTCTGTCTAAAATGAGACTAGAAATATACATACAATGACACTAGGAAGATGCAAAAGATACAACCTGCACTGCAATTAAAATAACTTTATATTGGCATATGGAAATAATTATTAACAAGTAAAATACAAAGGTTACAAGAAACAAAACCACTGCTAACACGAGAGCTAGTTCAGGTGTGTTGTCCTCTCCTTAAAGAAGCTGAAAATAAAGGCCATTATAATTTATCTCAGCTCAGGTATCACCCAAACACTGATACAAGGTTTTTATGGCAGAATGATGCATACTGTGAGTAAGGTATCCATAATCACATTGGCTGAATCAGAACTGAGGTCAGGTTTGTTGGATTCATTCCCTTTACTAATAGAACACCCCTCCTGTCTACAGTAAATACTACCTGATGGTTATATGTGCAAAGTGATCAGAGTATCCTAAACAAGGCCAAACTCAATGAAGATTGAGAATGACTAGTACTTAAAACAGTCTGTTACCTATCCAGTAATTAAGACCTGATCATGATCTTTGCTATGCACAAACTGCTTCTAATAAACAACATTTGGAACTGGGACATCCAGAAAATATATATTCAAGTCCGTGCCAAGAAGTTGTACAATCCTGCAAGTTCCACTGGTAGAAGAAATGCTATATGAAATTGTATTTCAGCTACTGCAAAAAGAGTTAAACAGCTGTTATTATCTAAATTACTTTCTTTATTAGGCAATACACACCCCATAAATTTTATACAGCTAATTGAGCAAACAGTACATGCTACTTCAAGTGATAATTATGCCTGAGATGTTAGAAGTTTCTCCATTCCAGACTATTTGACTGATTGTCTCCTTTAATAGTGTCTCCGGTGTCTCCTTTAATAGAGGGGAATCACACAAAATTCAACACTAACATATATATATATACATACAGTGTGCATGTATAATATTAGCATATCTATAAAAATAACAAACTTTGTTGTTCTTTAATTGCCAGGACAAATGTAAGATCACAGTGTAAAGGGATTGCCATTTTCCTGTTTCTTGGCAGTAATGTATAGAAACAAATTATATGTACATGGCATCATATTATTGACAGCACCCTTTATAAATATATAAACAGAGCAAACATCATTAGAATGCAATAATTTAAAATTTGTGAAGAACTACAGTATTTGAAGTATGTAACTTACTCCTCATAATTCAAATGTACATAATGATGTGCAATAGTATGTCTGAGATAAATTAGCATTCATAGAGTAAAAAAAGAAAAAAGAAAAGCAACTAGTTCTATATAGGTTCATCAGTCATAGACTAACAACTCAGGTTCATAACCACAATACAGCCTTTTCCCAAACTTCTTTAGTCAGTAGTCACTGCTTATCTCATTTTTTAAGAGATATGGAAAAAGGAAAGCAGTATCTTCAAATAAAATAACTTTATAAAAGGTGTTTTGATATGCCTAGCCTTTAAAATAAAACAAACTAAAGGTTTGTTGGATCCCCAGATTCTGTAGGAGTTCAGTTAGCACAACTTGTCAGGAATTCTAGGTTTAATTAGTACTTGGAAAGGAGACTTCTTTTGCAAATGCCAATTCAGTCATAGTTTGTCTGCTCTCAGTGAGATACTGTTCTTTTTAATAAACTGTCAGCATGACAGGGACATATCTAAAAAACTTGCAGAAATAGCTACTAATGCAGAGTTCACTGAATAAAGAGGATACCCCTCACACTCTAAATGATTTCTAGTTTACTTTTTAATTTTCCACCCCTGAAAACTGATATAATTTGGAAACCTCATCTGCTAGAGAATCTTCCTTCATATTTTTTCCTGCAACTGTATTTGTCGTGATCATGAGCTTTTCAGATGAGAAAAAAACTCCAGTCTGTGTGGAATAAAAAAAAAAAAAAAGGCAAAAAAAACAACAACAAAGGATATTTAATGTGAAAGATCTTCTGAAAAATCACTTCCTTCCCAGACTGGACACAACACAAATCTCTTTTCCCAAGCATAATGGATGGAGAGAATGGAGAAAAGTGACTTTGAAAAGGTATAAATTAAGCATTTTCATTACAATGTACTCCACTGTCTCATCCCCAGTAGTAATGCAGTACTATACAGTAACATAGCCCAAAGCATATCATTCAATACAAACTCAGTATTTTTTCATAATTCACTGACCCTTCAAGCTTGTCCCTCAATTATTACATGCACAATCCATGACCAGAGGCAATAAAACAATGAAACATTTTCTATTAATTAATAAAAACCCAAACAATTAACTTTGCACCATCATCTCAGCCATTTCTCTGAGTATTACAAAGATCTGCAGTTTCTTCCCTGAAGTTACCATCTCTCTAGAAGGACAATTTTCCTCATGCTCCCAGCCCTTGCTAGACCACAGAAAGAAAGCCGAATTCTCCCTCTTCCATTCTCTTCACTTACAATTTCACTCTTCTCTACTTTTTCTCTTCCATTGAGCAGCATTACATTCAACTTCCATCTTAGTATCTATCTAAAGCCAGCCTCCGCTATCTAGTTGATAAATTTCGAAACAAATCTCCAAACTTTCTCTCATGCCATACCTCACATTCACAATTGCTCCATAAACATTAATTCTCGGGTGTAAATCTCTCCTTTACCACCATGATAAAGATGTAATCCTTAAGTATCATACTGACAAACACATTTTATTTTCTGTTAGTCCTGATTCTATCAGCAATCATTTGCTGTTCACACAACCTTGCCAGTGATTTGGTCTCACTCAAATTTTAATTTTAAACTCAAGAGAATTAGAATTTTAAATTTTTAGAACTATGTGCTGGAATTATGACAATAATATCAAAACAAAATGAAAGCATCCACAAGACCCAAATTATTTTTTTAGATTGCATTTTATCTTCATTGCAAAATAAAAGCTAATAAATGAGTCAATGTAGCACACAAAAATGAAAGCATCAAGAAATTCCATGCAAGGCATAATTCATTTTACAAAGTTTCAAGTTTTCAAAAATCTTATTAGCACTACTGTTTATGAATAGTGACACCATAAGTCATATTTCAGTAATTTTACCATAATTCAGTAATTTTAATACTAAGAGGGTGTGAGGCCAAATTTGCTGTAAACTTACTCAGACTTCAAAATTCAGCTAGCATTTTTTTTTATGAAGTCATTATGAGCTGTGTCTTTCACAAACTTTATAAAAATATCTTTTTAGTAACTCCATGAAAGAATATTTACTGAGTGATGGACTCCACAGCATGAAAAACTTAACCAACTGAATGAGTTTAAAATCCTAAATATTGATTTCTCCTGATTTTGAAAACATGGTAACATATGCGTGCAGACATTTCTAACCTTATAACTTCCCAAGTAGGCCTACTGGAAAAGGAAGGATAGAAACCTGTAACTTCACATCCCCATCATTGAAACGTGAAAGCACAGCTCAAAGGTACTGACAGAGTCCTTGGAAGACATTATTTGGATTCTCTTTAGATGGCCAGTAGCATCCTGGGTTACATTAGGAAAAGCACCTCTGTCAGTTTTAACCTCAGCACTGCTGAACTTTAGAGGTCCCTTCGACACAAACCACTCTACAAATCTACGATAATTCTATTTCTAGGCAGCCACACACACAGCAACACACAAGTAATTATATTTAAATAGCAAATGCAGTAACATTAGACTATAATGAACCATGACACAAAGCAATTCCAACAAAAACTTTAACAAAAAATTCTATCAGTGCAATACCCAGCCTCATGCATTACCCTTACTATGGCCTGTAGGTGGTATCATAATGCCAATAATATATGAAAGAATAATAAAGGCCATAAAGCAAAAGACAACAAAAAGTTCATTTTTTCTGGGTCAGTTGACTGTCTGTGAGAGTGCAGATGCAAGAGTGTATGAATGCAATTTTTCACACTGTATTTGAGATTTCTTCTATCCCTACTACACCTCTACATGCTTCCAAGTAATAATGAGTCAATGTTTATGAATATGCAATACAGTAAGAGAAAGAGGAAAAACAAAGTTTCTTCAGTTTTACCAGAATCCAGGTAACATTTCTCTGAGCTTTGTTGGTACATGTCAGAAGTCTTTCAAGCCTCACAGATAAGGTTTTAGAAGTGTACATCTGCACAATACTTAATTAATTAGCTCATGCCTTTAGTATAATTCGCCTGTTAAACATTATGGAGCACTTGCAGTGAGACTGATGAACACTACCCCAGCCTAAAAGGAAAAGAACAATCATTCTAATCAGCCTGACTCTTCAGAAGAGAAACTTTCCTAAGGAAAAATACAACCTACAGTCTCAAGAAACCTGACTAGCTGACAGCCTGACTTATGAATTCTCCTCTACATTCTACCAGCTCAAACTCACCCTTGTAGCTCTTCCCCTACCTCTCTAGAAGACATAGATTGCATTTTTATCAGGTGAATATAAAGTCTGATTTACAGTTCAGTCAGAAAGGGTAAGTGATATAACAAAGACAGTATGTCAAATAAAGTGGGCAAGCAGTGAAGATGGCCAGAATTGTAGCTGGATATATCTAACATTTTTTGTGACTAAACATTCTTTTTAGTGTAAATAAGTCTATAAATTAACATTTCCACATATGAAATTCCATGCAGTTGTTGACATAATTTAATACTACCTCTTATTACTGTACCAAACAAAAACAGCCAATAGGTTCAGAAGTTGCTTTAAGATTCCATGCAAATTCTAGACTGTTGAACTGCATAAAATCTGCACATTTCTGACTTTTCTGATCATGAACATACTCATTTTCAACTAGTTTTACTAGTCAGGATGGACAAGAAAATTCCATATATTTCCATGACTAACATTTTTAAGCATGTGAATCTACAATAATAGCTTTATGTTCTTACAGTTTTATTACAAAGCCACTTCAAAGCTGACTTGTTTTCCCTTTCCCTCTCAGGGGAAAAAAAAAAAGAAAAAAAATTAAAAAAAGACAACTTGCTTAGGTTATCACTTACAGGCATTCTTGTACAAGTGGACACTCTGAGTTATCACAGCAGTGCAAGTTATGTACTTATTTTCTGTCCTCATGTATCTACAGAAACACTGCATCTCAGACACCATTTTGTGGTAAGAACAGATGACGAATGACATGTAATGCCAACACCTTTCCATATGGTATTTGCCAGAAAAAGACATGCTTTATTTATGTGGAAAATATACACAGACTAGACTATTTTCAGCACTGGCGATCAATGGGGCTGAGAAAAGCTACATGCTTTACAGGGTAAATCATAATTAGTAGAAGACCTTGCTGACAATATGTAAGATAATTAGGCAATGAGAAGAATAAAAACTATATTAAAAAAATACAAATTAAGGCATACCAAAAATGAGCTTCAGAAGCAAAAGTCACAAACATACAGTGGTTAACAGAGATGATTCTCAATGTTGGACATATGACTATAATTTTGCACAAGGTGGCCTCAAAAGAAAAAATTCAGATCTTACTTTAAAATGTAGGAGATATCTTTTTAATACAGGATGAAATAAAAATGTAAAAACACCTAGCAGTTCAAGTACACGTGAAATAAAACCGAAAAATTATTCTTTGCAACAAGTTTTAAACATATGAACGCATCATCACATTTCTGAGAAGATATAAACCAGTACATGTTTTACAGGTTAGGTAACAATATACTAGCAAACCAGATAACTGCTTAAAAGGCAACAAACTGAATCCTTTCCAAACTTCAACTAGTAAATCATCTTGGGATATAAAATGTTTCTCACTCTTCAAAAATGAAGGCAAGGTGCAACTTGAAATGTGTTTCTGTGGCTGTACAGTATGAACCAGTTCGCTGTAATCCGGAAGAGCTTTATTTCTGACATACACTCAAGCAGAGATAGGAAACATCACAAACCATGGCAAGTTACAGTAGTATATGTTGAACATCTGAATAACTTCATTACATATGTGTTGACTGCATTTCTTTCTATATTTAGGTTTGTTTACCTGATGGAGTAAAACTATACAATGAACAAACAGTGCATAAAATTACAGAAGTGTCAACATATGCTACTAGATTGCATCACAGCAGCATGACATCAACAGCTGAGTGCTCAGCTAGGTGCCTGCTGGCTGTCACTAAGGCTCAACTGAAATACACTCAGCTTTGTACACATCAGCTGTTTCCTTTCTTTCATAAAATTAAAATGACCAATAGGAACATTCACAGCTGACATCACTCATAAATAAACCTCAATAAACCATAAGCTATGATCTTTTAATGGAATATTTAAATACTTAGAAAATAAAAGCACAAACAAGTAAGAATCTGCTCTACAGAGGATCATAAAGCTGTAACACTCCAGTAACAATCTCTTACTTTTGTTATCAGTTAGTTACAAAGTAAAGACTATCAGGACTCACCAAAATTCCTTTAATGATATCAGAAAACAATATACAATTTATTTCATAGTGGACTTTGAGTATACTAAGTGAAAGAGCTCCTTTTAAAAATAACATTAATACACTGGCTCTAGATTTGATATTTTTTTTCTGTATGAAGGTGGATAAAGCTATGGATTTCCATGTACTTCCAGTTCAAATTTCAACCAGCTGAAGTACTCAAAGCAGGCAACACTTCAGAGTGGCAATGGGTCAGTGAAAGAAAGTCATTAGATCTACATCTATGTTTGTATCAGAAAGCATTTTGAGTAAAGCCAGTCATGCAAACCAGAAGCAACACATAGTTAACCAATGTAAATACCTGCTAATTTAACTGTATTTTGCAATGAAGATTTTTTCTCCTCAATGTGACTATGGAACTAGGAAATAAAAATACAGCTTTGACTTGCAAATCAAGATGTTGCATTCCACAATATTAGTTCAAATTCCTTGTTTAGAAATATCTAACCAATTTACAATGAAAATAGCCTTTATTTAGTTCCTTAATGAGAACTTATGTAAATCCTAAAGTTACTGCTAGGTGCTAATTACTTGAAAATACAGCTTGAAGACCTCTGAAAAACTGATCACACAACTGGGCTGAATCTCCCAGGCCCAGATTCTCTCTACATTTGTCACCATGCACTGGTCTTTGACTAACCACTTTACAGTGGAGATTACATCTCCTCTTTAAAGGAGATTTGTAAATGGAAAATTATCCTCGTAATACTTAAATATTTAATATCACTTATTAATATACAGTAGGAATCCCACTCGTTTCTTCTGAAATCACCAAGAGGTTGTGCTTAAAAAAAAATGCTTATAACACAAGAAGCGTTTCATACAGTTACCAAGAAATAAGTTGTGTACTGATCTTTTCTTTGGAAAAGATTTGCATAGCAGGTCCTAAGGCCTACTCAAAAATGCTAACTAAAATACTAGAATGTCATGCCAAAGCTTTATTCCTTACGAAATTGGTTATTTTTTTCAGTTATGACTAAAACAACTTAAGACATAACCAGACAAATATTGTAGCGAGTTCCTAAGATAATTACTGAGTATAATGTACTACAAAAAGAATTCTATGTCTGCATAAAATTGCTTCTTTGCAGCAGTGAGCATGCACACTGAGAACAGTTCGTTTTCCTTCTTTACTTCCTTTGAATCCCTACTTGCTGTTACAGATACAGTATATAATGACATAATTGGTAAATATTCCCTAAGTTTAAGATTGAGATATTTCTCTTTTTTTATTCTTCATACAGCATCAAATTTCAAGAATTTGGGGAATTTGATTTTCCTCCAGTGCTAGCCTTAATCAATAATTTTTTTTTTCTTTAAAATATACTGCACCCCTAGAATATTGAAATGTACCAAGTACAAACTAAGTCCTAGTTCAAGTGCTAGTAAAAAGAGTTACATTTCTTCTTTATGAACACTTTGACCAAGCAATGATGTCCGAGGAATTTAGTATTTGTTTAAGCTCTGGAAGCTTCTACAGAAATGTAAAAACCTCTCTCTCAGTTCCAAATATTCAGGCATGTTTTGCCACATGCCTTTACATCCTCTTAATGGTCACTGGAAAGCATTTTTTTTCCATTGCTAATATTTGTATATAAGTTCTTAAACCAACCTACGTGAAGTCTGTTACCTTTGAAAACTCTAGAAAGCATGCTGGAAATCCCTACTTGTGGTAACCTCTAATTGCTTCAAACCCAAGCCAGGGCAACATACTCAGCAAATCAAGGACTTTTTATGTTTTGTTTTGTTTATGCTTTTTTAATTACAAAAAAAAAAAAACTTACATTAAAAGTGATTTGAGTGTCCTTGTAAAATAATTAAATAAATAAATGTTTAACCTGCTTTGACACAGCTAAATCTGAACTAGATCCAGCTGAGTTGCTTTAGGTTCTTGCTATATGCTAGGTTGCACTCTCCAGAGAAAACTCTGTCATGGTGGAGCGCTGCTAGTTTTCACAGCCAAATTCCACTTTGGAGTTAGACCCAACAGACCTAATTTCTTTCCCTTAATGCACTCTTCAAAATAGCTTTTAACCTATCCAGAAGACATTTTTGACATCTTGAAATTTTTCACCGTTTGGCATTAAGCATTGTTTCCCCTCTTCAGATGTTACTTTGTCAGACAAGGTTAGCCTACAATAGCAATCAGCCACCTCAGGACCTGGGATAATAGAAAGTGGGAAAAACCTTCTGAAGATATAATGACAAAAAGATGTCCCAGGGGAAAAAAATAATCAAAGATTTTCGTATTATTTTTCCAAGAGTTTAGTTACTAAACCACCTATACCTCAAAAACCATCCATTTGAGAAGAAAATATGACCTTACACTCTGTGTGCCTTTTATCTTGGTCATGCTTTGTGGATACTTTTATTAGATTTAACAACTGAACCTTCCCATTTCATGTCAAATATGTCACATATATTGTAAGGAAAGAAGCAACAGTATCATGACTTAGATACTCTTTCAGCCTTTGCCGCCTATGTGCCAGCAGGTTACCCCATTCTGATTCTCCGCACGTTCATTTGGATGCCCAGCTTTACAGACCCAGCTGTCCCTCCACTGGAATGGAATTAGTCATAGTATAGGAAATTAAGTATCTGTGAAAGAGATCAGAGCCTAAATCTTCCTCCCTTTGGAATTTTCAGTAAGGCTCTAGCACTAGACAAACACACTCAGTAACCACTTCGAGATTTTCTTTTTAAAGATTTCCCTGTTAGGAAACTTAATGTGATGTGTATATTAAACTTTCAGTGATTACAGTGACTGCAAAATATTTGTGTTGTGAAAAACTGTAAACTAAGTAAAAACAAGAAGTGCTGGAGCTAACTAAGGTGAGGAATTGGTCTGATCCAGTAAAGAATTCTCCTACAATTTCATCAGTTCCAAGTAATTATCAGCATCTACTCACAAAATGAAAGAAACCAGAACAGTCTCTCTAAACAGTCTAATATGTAGGTTGTAACCCTTGTTTTTCCTTAAATAACTTGACTGCTACATCGAGCTACAAAACCATGTTGATTACATTGTTTAATGAGTCGACTCCAGGCCTATTAGAACATGGGAACCATGTACAGGAGCTTTTTACTCCTCTTTGGATCTATAGCAAATCATTAGATATATGAAGAATGTAAATAAAAGGGCTCTTATTAAAAATTAAAAAAAAAATAGGAATCTAGTGAGATATGAACAGTGCAGAGCCTGTGTCTTTTCACGTGGTTGCTTTTCTGGGAGTTTACCAGAAAGTACTTAAGTGAGCACATATAACCCCACAGACGCATGCAAACATACATCCATCTAAATTTACACTCTTGACTTCCAAAGCAAGTTTGCATTTCAGAAAGGTATGCCAAAGAACATTTAGCCATATTGCCACTACAACAGTACTGGAAACAACTGTGATCAATGCCTCAAAACATCCACTGTAACATTTGGCTGAAAGATTTTTGAGAAGAAAAATAAATAAATCCTTAGACACAATGGACATTTCAACAACTGTACTACGTGCAGACCTAATCATGACTTTTGACAGTAACAACAAGGGCCTTCAGGTACTAGGAAATACTTGAAAGAATTCCAAAAATTGCCAGGAGAAAGATTTCTGCTCATGTTCACAACTTATTTCTGGGTTATACTCTGTACAATAGTTTTGCCTTCACTGATGTTGCATCAGGCAGTAATCAGCAAAATTTCTGGCTCATTATCTTCAGAGTTAATTTCAGTGGGTACTGCTTAATGAGCAGTGTTCATTCCCCCCATTCTTTAAGTTAAAATTGAGCATTTAAAATAAAAACTAATCTCACACTGAGACATCCCTGACAGCTCTCTCAAAGGATAAAAATCTATTGTTAAGATTTGGAAAACTTGCATTTCAGGCCAATCACAATAAGAAAAGAGGGAAGAAAAAAGAAAGTCTAGAAAAAAATAAAAATAAAAATATAATAAAATCAATGGCATATCTTGATAGTTTTCCATCCATCTTTTCACACTTGTAACACTACCGAGTTCTTACTAGGTATCTTTCTGGCTGACAGGGAGTTAAGTGAAAAAGTTACCATCCATGGTCTGTCCCAGTTGCTCATTAACATCATCTTTCTTTGCATGTTGCTGCCTCCACAGATCCATTACCTTACTACATGCATACCTATTCCTAGTGCCAGCCAAAATGTCTAGTATCACATTGAACTTGGTTTTTAAATGCAGGTTATTAATATTAAATAATAATATTAAATCAGGTTAAGGAGAGGCAACAGGTGCAACTCTACTGTCAGACACGAGGACATTGTAATTTATTGCAAGATGTGGTGAAGAGCAGCTGAGGTAGGCTTGCAGCTGTAAGCTTTTCAACATGCTCAGCTGCAACCAAGATGGCATCTCTGGTCACAGCCTTAAAGTTTTGCAAGATGAGAGGAAGAAGTGGCATAATACCACAAACACAACAATGATCTTTATTAGAGATTGACTATGGCTTTAAGACAAAACTTTGTCCCTCAGAACTTAAGAAAAGAACAAAACTCGGTAGTTTTCTATGTTATCTGACATTTATGGAATACCCAAGACATTAAAAATACTAAACCAGAAGAATTCTCACAGGACAGGTGTGGGCACTTAATGAAACTATATTCTTACAAGGCAAGATGTATTCTGTGAGTGGTCAGATTCATACAAGGAAGTAGCTGAAACAAAGCTCTTACCAAACCCAGTAGTATTTAGAATTTGCTACACAACCAAGAGAAGAGAGGGTTCCTTAAGGAGATGGTCCAGGCAATTTTACCTTGGGGCTTCCAAATTCTTCCCCTTCTTTGGCCATCTTACAGCTACAACAGCCTACTCCAGTGCTGCTGAGCTAGACACATGGTAAAGCCTGTGTCTAAGAGTCCATTTGTTGCCAACTCCCACAAACCCAGTGGTGAAAATCAGGTAGTGGTTTAGCCCGTTTGGATGAGTACCTAACCAAGACCAACTAGTCAATTCAAGTAAATATCGCCACAAGAAGCAGATAAATACAAATAAAGCAAATAAATAGCTATACAAGAAGCAAAAATTGTTCTGCTGCAATGAGTAAAGAAACACTGAATTCACTTTGTTTTCTCAACTCCAGACCATTGCTCTACCCAGCAGATTGTATCTCTCCTCTCCGCTTATTTCAAATAAAATTCATGTTCTGCTCATTTCACAACACCTACAAAAAAAAAAAAAAAAAAAGAGGATTTTACAGAGATACCACAGGATGCAATTGTTTAATAAAGTTCCTTTTCTGTAACTGGATTAGGAGGTGTTTGCAGGCCTGGTTCTATATAGGAGATCATAAATTTCAGAAGGGAATATCAAAGGCATTTACCAAACCACATCACTGCAATGCTAACTCTGCATCTTTAACCCTTCAAATTATAAAAAACACAGGTAGTCACTAATAAAAACCAGAGACATGCTATTTTTTCTTTCTCCACTGTCAGTAATCAGTAATAAATTCAAATATATGACCCATTGTTTTCATGGAAAAGAAAGAAAAAGAGTGAAGTATTTACTTCCATAATTTGTCAGGACAGAACACCCTCTAATTTGATTTGTATGCCAGAAGAAAAATCCAAGTTACCCTCCCAATAAAAATAAAATAATAAAAAAAAGAAAAAGAAAAAGAAAAAAGAAAAATAAAATAAAATAAAATAAAATAAAATAAAATAAAATAAAATAAAATAAAATAAAATAAAATAAAATAAAATAAAAGGAGGGGTGAAGGGGGTCTAGAAGACACTGAAATAACAAATGATACAGTATTCTTTCTGCTTTTAAGAAAAAGAAACATTTGACTATTTTCAAGCAGCTGGCCAGAGCTGGCAGTTGACCTCAGTTATGACTCCATCAGGTGCCATGGGACATATTCAACACTGTTTGAGAGAAGATGAAAAACAGTAGTCCATGCAAATCATAAAAGAAATTAATTTCACTAAACTGACACCAAGCATTTCCCGGCTAAGAATACATCTCACATTCCTGATAAAGAAAATTTAAAACATTAAAACTCAATGAAGAAGTCAACTTAGCACAACAATTAAAAAGTACCGTGGTTTTAAAAACACACTCCTGCAGAACTGAAAGCAGACAAACAAATAATATGGTATTATCCTTCCCAAAAAGGATCACAAGCAATCAAAAAGATGGTGTCTTTGTTAACGTAACGTACACATTGTTTTCTGTGTACATCTGCAAGAGACCTATTTTTCCACGCCACTTAGCACATGCTATGGGGATATAATATTAAGGTTGTTTGAGATTTCTCCCAAGGTTACACATTGCACTATGCATGTAGCATTTACTTAGGATTATCAAATGCAGCTGCATCAGATATTAGGAAAACATTAAACATACCCAGAAGTGAAGCAGCATACTCAGTCCTTCAGGGTGGCTGCCTCTTCCTTTTGCTTAATGCCAGCTAGGCCCCAACTCACTGAGAAAATTACTACAGAATAATATTTACTTATAGGCCATGCTGTAAGTTAATGTCCTCAAGTGTCCTGGCACGCAGCGTGATTTCTTTTAAATTCAGGGAAATCAGAAGGAGGACTTTAAATTCTCTTCTACTAATTAAGAGGGTTATCTTGTATTAAGGTATTTTGTTAAGCACGTAAATAAGCGTTTTCTCATCGTTACTTTCTAGAATGTTCTGTTTTGTTCATCTGAATTATTTCACTGCGTGGGGCTTCTCGTTCCTTCCTTCAGATACTGCTACTGCCAAACAGATCTTTGGTCTTCTTGGTAAACAGACTCCATTTTCTGTATCTTGACCCAAAACGCATAAACATTTTGTTTCGCCCTCATAGGTTCATCA
This sequence comes from Anser anser, assembly GCF_964211835.1. NCBI lineage: Eukaryota > Metazoa > Chordata > Aves > Anseriformes > Anatidae > Anser > Anser anser. The sequence continues at coordinate 86,997,686 of NC_139721.1, read as the reverse complement.
TCTCCTCTGGCTTTAAGGACTTCAAATGCTATAAATCAATTGTGCTTTTGACATGAGGATAAGCAAGCACTACTTATCCTTCTTATGCCTCCAATTCTTAAAATTTCTGTTGAATAATGCTCTCACCTCCCCACAAATGCTCCTAACTCTCTACAGAAATATGTATCTCTGGAAAAAGAGGACTTGACTTCATAGTCAGTGCAAGAAAAAAAATGTATCCTCCAAGACCAAGGCATTTAACCTGTTTTAGGAACTTCAGGAGGACAGTTTTCTGTTCTGACAATTTCTCTTCCCCTGCGAAAACAGCAAAGGGAGCCTGTTTGACTGTCTCATTCTAATTTGGTTTCAACAATTACTAGAGTTTGGATAGGACATTCACATCCAAGATGACTAGAAATGAGCACAACCCATATTATATTGTCACACCAAGTACTTTTTTTTGTTTTGTGAAGTGACAAAAAATTGAAGGGTGTAAAACAACTTCAATCATTTTGTCCACCTCATTGTCCAAATGATTCTGTGAATTTACTCACATATTTTTTGAGATTGTTTTTTTCCTATTTTTTCTTCATACCTCATTACTGCTATTTCAGAATAAAATTTGTGGGTACTTTCTAATATGAACAGAACTTCATATTGTATCTTACTGTCCCTATTACAGAAGTTTTCCTTTGAAAATAGCTTTATTGTACATGTACAGCTTTCAAATAAGAAAAAAGAATATTTATTAGATTCTGTGCCTTCCCATGTCAAGACTACTAATGAAGCATATTGCTAAAGATTTAGACTTATATTTTATACCTGTGAAATTACTACATAACTCCACAGAACTCATCACATCGTTATTTTTGAAAATAGCAAACGATAAAGTAAAAACTTACTGTAAATAGGATTGCTGACCAGAAAAAAAAAAAATAATAACAGAGGCAAAATTTAGGTTGAAAGGAACTTTCATGATCCTCCTCTTGTTTTGGGGGACTGCAAAATGGTCCAATTTCAGGTGCTGAAACAGAAGAGGGATATACCTTGTACTGCCCTGACAGCTGTGCCAGGCCAGCAGGAAGGGAGCTATCAGTGCTGCCAAGGCAGCTCTGCTGCCTCGTCTGTAATTCACTGCCCTCCAGATCTCCACGTCCTTTTCCACAGGACTGCCAGCATCTAGGGTCATGCCAAAGCAGATGCAGGACTTGGATTGAGCTGTGTATGGGTGAACAGTATTCAAATGGAGTTTTAAGACAGACAGTCCTGTCCTAAGAAACTTAAACCTAAAACAGATGAGACAAGTAGATGCGGCAGGATGAAAAATAACTGTTCAAAAAAGGTGAGTAATTAAAAATGAGGACAGCTAGAAATTTTGAACAGGTTTCTGAGGGAGTATGAAGCCAAATGCAAATTTGAGAACTCCTTCTCAAGGTGTGGGAAAGATAACTGACAGACACTAATCCAGAAATGGGTGATAGAGATAAATAAAGCAATAGCATTAGAGGGATACCTGGCCATAAGGCATAAGGATAGAAGAAAGATTAAAACAGAATAAAATTATGTACAACCTTAGTCACGTAGCTCACCTCTTCATTCAGTTTTTTTTTTTTTAACCTTCATTTCTGAGATATCAATTAGGCAACATCAAAGATACCACAATCCACATAAAGTATAAAAAGGTCTTCAAAAGGAAAAGCAGTACTGCAGCCTGTCGGAGCTACCTGACAAAGAAGAGTTCGATAATCCTCTACTGCACTTGAGCAACAAGGAATGAGAAGTATAACCTTAAAATATAAGTAATGGAAAGAAATAGGTATGTGCCTGAAAGGAAATCATAAATTCATCACGCTAGGCTTTCAAAGACAAACTTTAAACAAAATGGAGGTAGCTGAAAATACCTATTCATTTTGCTTGTGAGAAAAACGAATTTCTCATGCCTTCAGGCAGTAGAGAATTATGTGCTCTTTTGAACTGAAAAAGTGCAAACTGTAGAGGATCAGACTGAATAAATGTTAAGATGCCAGTCTGACAGGGCCTTTGGGAATCTACTCAATAACAATATTTTTGAGATGTCTCACACAGGAATGGTGTATTTGTTATAGTTACTTACACCTCACAGAGTAAGCTAATAATAATGAAAGACTGTTTATGCATGAAGGAACAGAGATGGACACAAAGGAAGTACCTGCATGAGAACACATAACAGGTATGAAAGTCACTTTAAGGTAAGATGAAAAAGAAAAAGAAAAAAAAAAATGGTAACTGAACCATATTGTAAAAAAGATCAGTATTTTCCACTTAGTATCTTTCAAGTGTTGAAAAATTAGTCTGGTTAGTAGGGCTTTTTCCCTCAATTTATGCAAAAAAACTTGAAATGCAAGACTCATTGAGTCCTCATTGCAAGAAGCCACCTTCTTATCATGAAAAGACAGAGACAAGTAATTGGATGAAGGATTGGTTTCCTACATCTGTAAAGATAATTCCATTTATGGAATTATTATGGCTGTTGCAGATCAGACAAGGGTGGTATCCAACATCCGCAAATGAGATTTACACATCTAAAAAAGACTTCTTGAGGAAGCTCTGGTGTCAGCTCTGCTGCAAAGACCCCTGCTTACTGGAGTAGGATAATAATGGTAGCTGTGGAAAAGTCATAAAAAAGGTCAGTGTGATAGAAAAACAGAATATCCCAGGTTGAAAGGGACCCACAAGGATCATTGAGTCCAACTCCTGGCTCCACCCAGCACCACCCAATGGTATGCTGCTGTCACCACTTCCCTGTGGAGCCTGTTCCCATGCCCAACCTCCCTCTCAGGCAAGAACCTTTACCTAACACCCAGCCTGAACCTCCACTGACATAGCTTCATGCCATTAGTGATGAGAAGGTTAATATCAACAAACCTCATCTCCATTGCAAAACTTCTTCCTGCTTTATTGGCAGAGTGCCAATAGAAAATGGAGGCCCTTGGCCTAAACAGAGTACCTCTCAGGGTGTGCTTCACTTTGGTATGCAAACGTGTTTTGCCTTGGTAAGCCAAAACTAAATGTACGATAGCTACAATTTGCAAGATCTAGTGTATTGCTCATAACATCCTAAAATGATTTATAAACACTGATTATTGGGTCTAAGCCTGTAATCCATCTCAGGAGTAAGATACCCTCTGCATAAATAGCTTACAGTATATAAAATAAAGCTGCTTACAGCATATACTGATTGATAAAACATGTACAAAAGGCCAACATAAGACCATATAACGTCTAAGGTCAAATTAAGTTCCACATTAGCTTCCACTCCTTTCTAACTCAAACCAGGGGGGGAGAAAAAAAATCAATTTCATTATGTGGACAACTATAAAACTAACTATACATTCTTATAAAAAGACAAGGAGGCATAAAGGAGCTGACTAATTGACACCTTTTCTACAATAACCTGCAATAAGACTTCAAGAGCGGGAAAAAAAATCAGGCCTAACCATGTTCTTTTCTCATATCACACTCAAAAGAAAGGTTTAAATCTCTTTCTTAAATGACACACTTTAACTTCTTTATTGAATTCTTTATTTCATATCTTTCATCCATTTCTGTCTACTTTTTTTTAAGCATTTGCTAAAATTACTCAGCCAAATGGTACCTGAGGTATACAAAACTTCTTTTCATTGGCATGAGATATATGGGAGAGAGAAGCTTAAAAGGACAATCATTATGTGGAGTCCATAAGCTAAGTTTTTCTGCAGACAAAATATGTTCAGCACAGTTATAGCAAGGATGGAGCAAAACTGGATTAAAACTATCAATTTAAAGTGTGTTTCTGCAACTAATCAAAGGCTATCTTCGTTCCAAATATAATGTTCTCTAACGCCTGGTATATTAGGGGCTTCACCAAAATGGAAAAAAGAACTTGGACCTCTAATGCACCTACAGCTAAAACAGAGACAGAAGTGAAAATGTAGAGTGCGCAGTAGTTAATAATCATTGAAAAGTATAAAAACGTGAGACAAAACCATAGAGAGCTTGAAGACAAAAACTCAGCAAGACCAATGATTGCCGCATCATAGGCAGCAATGAAGGCCAAAGCTTCCCCACTTAAGTGATAACTGTCGAGTGTGCAGGGTCTCAGAAGGACTCCACATCCCCATTGCATCCCCCATTGCAATGCTCTGCCTAGGAGCAGGTAAGCCTTACCTATGTACTGCTTGTATCAGCCAATAAATAACTGCTGAGTACTTATAAATCCAATAAAATCCTGTTTGCAAGTCTCTGTTGATGGTAAAGTATTCAATAAAAGTGACACGGTAGAAGAAGGGTTATAGAAAGTGAAAATACAGTTTGATTAACTATCTATCAGTTTCAATTTACTAATAATGCAGTTTTTAAAATAAGAAAGTGAAGATGGCCTTTGGGTTTCATAAAGGATAAACAACTTTGCCACACAGGAAAAATCAGTTCATATTTTAAGTTTGAATGTTGATAAAAAATTTTCCAAAAACATTTAGCCTTGTTTTGAAGCTGCTTGCGTGGCAACATCAGGAGACCATAGAGAAGAGCAGGGTTTACTTTTAGGGATAATGCTCTATGTGGACATTCCAGGAACCTCATTATCAAAGGCTTTGGTGTCACATCAAGATCACCAGCAATCAACGAAGATTCTCCAGGCTGACCACCTAAAGACAACATAGACAAATCAAACCTTATGGCATTCAGTTGCTAGTTCTGTTTTTCCTGAACAAGGTGATGCCACAATGTCCAGGATCCTCCATAGACAAAAGCTGGTTTTATTTAAGAGTTCCTCTATTTACTTTATAGATATCATAAACATTCTTAAATGCTTATTAATATTTTTCAAAAGACATAAACCTGATTGTTGAAGCTGCAGGTCTGGAGGGAGTCGCATACCAAATCACATTAATTTATGAGCTTTAATTTTAATGAATAAATTAAAGTCCTGAACAAAATAGTTGCAAGATGTTCTTTAATACAAGGGTAGTATGATAAATGCACTCCCCTTTCACCTGGCTTGCAATACAAATACAAAGCACTAGAAAAATCCATGTTTGGGGGCTTTTACAGAGTTAAGAAAAATACTATCCTGTTTATAAAAACAAATTTACAGCTATATATTGCAAGTAAGTATGTTCTCACACGTCCTAGAGTGTGTAACACATCCATTAAAATGAGCCACGTGAACAGGAACAATCTTGAGTTTTGCTCTGCAGGGGAGTCACAACACTCATTAAAATATAATAAGCTCCACAATGAATAGAGCAAGTGCTCATTATAACGTAATGAGTACTAATTATCACACAATGGTCCTGTGGAGTAAACTCGTTGCATTTCAAGAATGTGATACCTTTTTTGTTTAAACATAAATGGGAGCCTCTTCAGTCTCAGTTCAGAACTAGGAAACAGAGAGGCTCTTCACGTGACATAGTATATCCAACCAAACACACTACAGTAATGTAGCAACACAAGCCAAACCAACTTCAGTAGCACAGCAGGCATTAATAGCTTTTGGAAATCAGTCCTCACCCAACTTTATATAGTCTGAAACAGCTCAGGCTCATTAGTCTTCAAGTCACAATGCAAGGCTTATGAAGGCAACAAAGCTCTTCCTGCTGGGATTGCCTGAGAGGTATTTACAAACCTCCTGAATAAGCTTCTATCTAGAAGGCTACTTTTCAAAGGCATGTAAAAATGAACATCCCTCCGGTCAGCTTTTCCATTCATCTGCCACATGGTCAAAGAAAATTTACCTAAATAAGGAGGCCCTGTCTGTCTTTCCCCACATCCAGCTTGCTGCTCCTCCCATTTTCACTGCATTAGATATGGAATTTGTCAAACTGTCATATAAAATGATTCAGTTCTCTAATCTGGCAGAAAATGAACACAGAAAAAAATATACATATACAAAATTCAGCAACTTGTTGGCTGAGTCATCTCACATAAATTCTCCTTTATGTCCTCCATGCTCTCGGGGGCCTACTTCTTCCCTAACACACATCCATCTACTGGCCCATCCTCAAGAGGCCAAGAGGTCTTCCACATTGTGTTCTTCACTCCCAGCATAAGCATGGTTGGTATTAGAACGCTGCAGTCATTTGAGCTTGATTTCAGAAAAGGGGAGGCCTTCTCCAGGCCTATATTCATAAAACAGGATTGTTCCCTCTCAACCCAGAACACTTCTGTCCCAGCTGCAAGCCAAGACCCACAGCACCCTGGCGGTCTTGGGACCTGCTCCCCAGACACAACCCACACCCTTAGCCCCCTCAGCCAATACCCAGGAAGAGGCCACTGCTGCTCAATGGCCACCTCACCTGCCCAGGGAAGGCCTACCACACGCACCGCCTCCTGGAGCAGCCCTGGGGCATGCTGTGAACCTTACCTGTACGATAGCTGGTTTGAGAATATGCAGGATAACAAATAAATCCAGTTTGTGTAGCAAACACTGCATCTAGTATGAATCAACTATAGTACTGTGAATACTTTATGGACTTCACTTGACGCTGAAAGAAGCTCAACGGGCTAGAAATGTTGAGCACCACTTGAAAATATATATTTGCTTGTGGATTGTCTTACTGCTTCCCGAAACCACTTAGAAGGGCTTCTAATGAAAAGCTACACTGGGTTTCAAAGTGTTCATTGAAAACAAATGAGTATAAGAACAAACCCTGTATTTCTTTAGCAGTTTTCTAAAAGCTAGAAGGTGGCTCACAGTTTAATTTATGTGGACGACAATTTAAAACAGAGGAAAAAAAAAAGAAAAAGACAACTGATGTCAATGCAGAAGATACAATGTTAACTGAACTGGTTATTTTACACCTTCTGCCATGCAATTACAAAAATATTTAAGATCTCTCTAGGCTGAATAGGCAAGATAGTAACTCTAAGCTCAAATTCCCTAATATGAATGCAAGAAATCATGCTTAAATGAATGGCAAATATGTAACAAATCTTCTTCATCAGCAAAGTATGCGAAAATTGCATATAATAAATGATGTTTAGCTTTTTTATGACTCCAGTAAGAAGGCTTATTATTTATTAGAAAGAACAAAATGTGAAACATAAAAGAAATAGTGATTGAGGACTGTAATCCACATGTAAATTAGCTTACTTTTTATTTTTAAATATTGGCAGTTCCCATAGGCAGTTAATAGCTGCCATGCTACGATGCTGCTCATATGCCCTAGTTTTATTTCACCTCTCCTGAAAGCCAAGATTTTATACTTAGACGAGTCAGCAGTTCCCTGGTGCTAATACTATATATCAGCATTAAAAATACCTTCTTACAGTCAAATGAAATCTTTTTCACCAGTGAGCAAACTAAAGGAACTACTTCCCTTTTAGCCTTTTTTCTTTCAAATATACACAAACACCCTCAGCATTAATAGCAATGATTTTCCTGTCCTGTCACTATTAAAGTTGTTGCTAATTGTAGGAAGGTTCTCTGCTAAAGGAACACTTGTAATTTACAAATACTATAGGATTCAGTAAGAAAGGGTCTCAGAGATGGTTTTGAATATATCAAATGCATGCCAGACTACTATGGAGATGGTCTCTTATGTCACTAATTTATTTTTTTTAGATATCTGTCACTGAGTACCACTAACAGAACAACATGACAAAGCTTGACCAAATCCTAGCCAGAAATACAAGCCTGAGAAACCCACTACCCCAATTCCAAATGTCAACTTAAGCCTCATTCAACAACTGCCCTAGAAACTATACTTACAAAGAAAAGACAGAACAAAAATATTTCATCTGGGCAAGGTATAATTATTGATAGCAAAAGGCACTTGATAGTTTCTTGGACTAAAAGATTTTCATTCACAGCTCTCCCACCCAATAGGAGTAAGACGTGAATTAAACATAATTCAAATCCAAATGTATAATTAACTTTTATAGAAAATATATTAGTCACTAGGTTAAATAATCTAATCAGAGAATATTATTCAAAATAAATCATTTAATGTAATTACAGAAACGTACAGTCCCATCTGTGAAAATAAGCAGACAGGTCAATGAATAGCTCATTGTACATGATGTGATCAGTAACTTTTACGTGTTTTTAACAGTATCAAGGGTTTTTTCTTCTTCTTCTCTTTTTCAATAATAAAATAAAATAAAATAATTTCCATTCCTTTGTATCCTCCCAAAAAGTGTTTGTATGTACATCCATACATGAACCTGTAACTGCGTCTGTAAGGTCTCAACGAGCACTGATTATGAAACAGCACAACGCATAACGCACCATGAAATACCAAAAAAGAGACTCAACAAAACAGGAGTTGGTTGTTTCCAACTGGAATACCACAAGAGGAGAAGACATGCTGGGCAGCATTTACACCATCTACATCTAGGCACCTACTTGAGCTCAAGCTACCTATATCAGCAGGGAGAGGCAGGCTTCTCCACAGAAAGTTCGAACATCCAAGCAGAAGACCCCACCACAGACCATGAAGAACCTGAAGGTGGACAATTTGTGATGTCCAGTTCACAGCCACTCAGCAAAGGGGGAACAGGATGGGGACGTGGCAGACCCAAGTCCCGCTGCTGGCAGGCTTCCTAGGGAACTGCGTGCCCTTCTGTCGGCCTCACTTCTCCCACTTGCTACATCAAGGCAATGTGACTCCAGGAAAGCACCTTAAGGGTCTGGTCTTACTGACTGCGCAGTACTTCACATTCAGATAACTTTGCTGTATGTAACTGTGTATGTATATGCCAATTTTTACGGGTGCCAAACAAAACTCTGTTCCATATTACAAACTGCCCAGCTTTGGAGTTTCCAAATAAAACTGGCCAACTAGTCCCTTATTACTTAAACTACCATCATAAAACACTGTCTTGACTCTCATTTCTTCTAGTTGCCTCACAAGTTTACAGGTTCTACACCAACGACAGTGGGTTTTAAAAGGAGACTATTTCAACACAGACCAAAAAAATCTCACCAACCACTACAGTCCTATACTCAAAACACAGCCAGAACCTGAGCTAGACTGAGTATTTTTACATGAGACTGCACAAACATCCTTTAAAAACTGACCATGTAAGCACTGACCAAATTATATTGAAACCTAGGCAAGGTGGAGTTGGGATGGAAAATATGTCTGTGACCTAAATATATTCTACCTTGCAAGAATATTTATTTCAAAGAAGCAAGCAGGTTAATAAAGAGTGAGTAGTCAACCTTTTAATTTTAAAATAACACACTGTCTTTTATATGATAATAAGCCCAGCCTTAACTCTGCCCAGGTTTGAAGTAATTCCACAGGAAAAAAAAATAATATATATTTATATATATATAAATGGTAAATCTCAATAATGCAAAATAGCCATTTTTACAAACCTCAGGCAACAGTTAAATATATTTTCAGTATACAAGAACTGCAGATGTGAAAACACCATTAAATTGCTTACCTGTTACTTACAGAGAGGAAAAAAAAAAAACAAAAAAAAAACCAGTGGTACATTGTTTAAAGCATCTCAACATCAGTAGCTTGTCTCCTGTTCTTGGAGAAAATAAATAAATAAATAAATAAAAATCTTGTTCTGCTAGCCTTCCTTCTCCCTTAAGGGAGACATGACTTTTTGGCTCTCACTTGATGAACTTCTTAAAAATTCTACTTCAACATTTGGATTGAATTTTCAAATTCTATGCAACTTCTTTTTGCTGGAAATGGAGAGCAAAACTGTGTTTATAATGGAAACTACCTTACAGAGTAATGGACACACTAGCACTTCGGCATTATGCTCTGCAATATTTCTTTGAAACAATACCGCACAATATTCAACTTATAGTTATTGTGCCAGTGTTCCTTTTATACCTTACAATGTGCTTCAGGGACTTATCTAAGATTGCCTATCAAGTAAATCATGAAATTAGCAGCACATCCTGATTTATCACTGGAGTATACTCTCTTTAAACTAGCACACTGTTGACCAAGGAAAAGGTTTTCGATCATAATCTCAGAACAAATACTAGTGAAACTTACATGCTGGATTACATAAACCTTTGTAGACAATTTTGGGTTTTTCATATTGTTTATGTTTATGACCTTCACATATACACCTTATTCTTCCGGAAGAAGTTGAACAGAATCTATTTACATTGATTTTTTCCCCTCTACATTTTCCTCCCCTTTCTGTTATGTCAGCCTCCGCCTTTATTTTACACTGCCTACAAACAAACTGTGCCACAATGGGTCATGAGGGCTGATTTAGCTTAGGCCCCTGGTAGGGCAGGTCTGCCAGAGCTAACTAGCAGTTAACTGTCTGAGCAGGAGCTCGTGTTCATCTGCATGGAAAAGATGACTCACTGGTATTTAACTGGTTTGATTCAATCTGATAGCATCGATAATTTTCAGCACTACTTACATTAACAGAAGTGTAGCTCTCAACCAGAGCAGGAGCTTCCTGCCATGGAACAGGATCTTTCATACCCTTTGAATTGCATTTATTAGACTGAGATGTCATTTGAAGTCTTCCACACGACCATCTTTAGAACTAACAACTCAATTACTTATATCTTAAATGCGTTTACTTCTAGATGTTGGTAAATTCCAAGTACTTTTCCAAGACAGTGAGTAAAGTGAAGCAGAGTTCAGAGGGAAAAAATACAAAAATTACAATTGCTTTCAAATAAAGATTGTTTCCTGAAGGGTATCATGTACATGTTATGCACCACAGGAACGTCAGTACTGGTCCATGATCAACTGTAACTCTATCCAGCACCCAGACACTTACGCACACATATTTTGGATGTTGATGACATTTATCCCAAATGTTTTATAACATTGCTTATGTTCACCAGTACTGGTTACTACAAGCTAGCACAGCATGCACCAACAAAGTGGTTGAGTTAGAGTCTCTGCATTGCAGGACAAAACTGCTACACGACAACATTTATTAATCTAGGAAGTAAAGAATTAAACTGCTTGGGGATTTAAAGTGGCTGAAGTATAGAAACTTCAACTGACATTTTGTCTTACTAGTACTCCTATCCTGGTGAAGCTTTATGGGAGCCTCAGTACCTACAAGTGGGCCCAATTTAATTTTGGACCTCATCTGTAAGTGGTTTGGTGAGCAACACAGTGCCCCCTAAGCCATGCTCATGTACTGGATCTGCTCCTGTTTAAAGGAAAGACTGCTGTCTGACACGCTATTTCTTCTGCCTATTTTTTTAAAGAGAGCACATAAGAGAGAGTGGGTTAGTGGCTGGTTTGTTTGTTGTTGTTGTTGTTGTTTTTTTTTTCCTGCTTGTTTGTTTTTTACGTAGAAATGGAACAGAGTTATCTATGGGAGTCCTTAAGTAGGATGTAGGATGACTGGTAGTTTTAATTAGTTACAAAAGAAAAGTATTATGTTGTTTCCCAAGGTCCACATCTAAGAAAAGAGTCACACCTTAATTTGCATTAGGTAGCTATAAAGTACCATGTCTTCCTTTGAAGGGTCTGAAATGAAATCAAATGAAATCTGTCAAAGGCAGTAGAGTAGTTAGGAAAGCCTATGGGTTATTTCCATAAATCACTTTACCTTTAAAGCTGAGCAAAATACCAAGCATATGCCAAACTTTAAATTAATATTTCCCCTGAAGATAAACGTTTACTGTTGTCCACGAGGAGGACAATTATTGCAGAAAGAAGGCTTCGGTGTTTTCTCACAACTGTGTATGATTGACTGCAGCACAGAAGTAAAGCTCTGGAAATGGAGGATCTATGGTTAGTGTCTTGGAATGAAAAATAAAATCTGATTTTATCACCTGTGCTAACTGAAGTCATAATTTTACTTGTGTTCTCCATCATATTTCTTCTGATCATGAAAAGCTAATGGGGCATCGATGCTCGTGAAATTGGATTTCTCTCAAGCCCTAATTTGAATGATAAACTATATTATAATGTAAGAAATGCTCATACTGCTTTACAAAGATGAACTCAGGAGAAAAACATGCAGGGGTATACATTTGCTACATGTCACTGGCTTCTGTACCCTGTCCTCTTTGTATCTTGTCACTCCTGTAGGCAAAACAGAGTGTGTCACATACACACACACACACACACACACACACACAGAGGTACAGGACTATGTGAAGGCACACTGGGGAGCTCCTTGCTTGCAAAAACACTCAGTTCCAGACCACTGGCAATGCAACTGGGGAAAATGGGGTGTGAACCGAAGACACATAGTGCGTTTTGGTCTTTAATAAGGATACTATGGGAGTGGACTAGGAGGCAATGGAGAGAGGATTCGTTTCTGGCTGTGCATTATTTACAGTGCCCTTTACACAAAGTAAAGTTGGGTCACTGCTGAAGCTGTGAAAAGCAGCTAAAGGTAAATCTCCAAGTCTTTTTTTTTTTTTTTTTTTCCTGCAATTTCAGCCCTCAGTTATCACATAATATTAGAGATAAGGGGGGAAAAACAGAAAAAAAAGCACCCCTGAAATTGCTCCTGATACATCAGGCTTAAAGTTCCTCACACCCAACTCCACCTGCCGTGCGATTTGCACGGCCGGGCACACGCGTGGGAGCCGGGCTCCCAAACCTGCCCGCCCCCGGTCACCGTGCAGCCGCAGCCGCACGCCAGCCCCCAAGTTACACGGCACGACCGCAGCCACCGCGCACGGACGGACGGACGGACGGACGGACAGACAGAGCGCAGACCTCCCCGTACCTGGATGTCGCGGGTCCCCCCCGCAGCAGCGCGGCTCCCCGGCACCGCAGGGGCGCGGCGAGCGCACCGCCGGCAACTTTGTGCTCGGCGCGGCTCGGCTCGGCTCGGCTCCGGAGCCTCACCCGGCCCGCCCGGCGCCGGCAGCCAGCAGCGACTTGTACCGGTGGTGTCGTCCTCGGAGAGCGCCCGGCCCCGGCCCCGGGTCCCCCGGAGCCACCCCCCGGCGCCGCCCCCGCTCCCCGCTCCCGCCGCTCGCCGGGGCCGCGCAGCGCGGGCACGGAGCGCGCCCGCCTCTGCCCGGCGGCTGCGGGCAGCGCCCAGGGGCCGGGGATGCTGCCGGCCGCTTGATGCCGCTCGGCTCGGCTCGGCTCGGTTCGGTTCGGCGCGCTTCCAGGTGTCCTGCCCCCGATGGAGGCCGGCTGGAGGATGCCCACCCGGGATCAGCATCCTGCCTCCAAGGGGTAACCGGGTGCCGGCCGCGTCCCGGGGGCGATGGGCACGCAGCAGGCTCGCTCCCAGCCCCCTGCCCAGGCAGGGAGCAGCCGACTGAAGAGGAGGAAGGCCGCCGGCAGCGGCCGCGTCCCGAGCGAAAAGGTGCCGCGCACAATGTATGCAATCCAGCTGGAGTGGGAAAGGAGAGGCGAGGAGAGCCATTCCGGCACGTACAGTAACGGGAAGGGAAGCTGCTACACCAGATCTCATGGATGGGAAGAGCAACGCCGGGCACTGAGATGGCCTAAACCAAAGATGGGATAAAATCCAGGGCTAGATTCTGAGAACTTCTTGAACAGAAACGCTCTTGGCTGCTCCAAAATACACGTTACATTACAAATGGTTTTGCGATCAGGGCAGGGGGCTGAAGGAAAGAGGGGAGAGGTAAGCTCCTATCAGGAACGGAGTAGCGACTGCTTCCATTTGCTATGTTCATGTCCCCCGGCCTGCAATTACAGCGCGCAGGAATCGAGGCTTCCATGTGGAGTCTCCACAATGCTCTCACCTAACTCCTGGTGGGCTCCAGTCAGCTCCCTGCCAGATCTCCTGACCCAGCGATGGGCTGCTTTTATCCAGATGATTTTACGGTTTTACCTCACTTTCAAATCCGCTTGTCAAGGTGGTAGTTAGTTTACTAATATTGAGGGGGAAAAGGGAGAAAAAAGACAACCCCTCCCCTTCACTCTGTGAAGGTCCATACAGTTTAATTTGACAAACAATTCATGCCAAGCCACCTCCTTAACTGCTTAAAGTGAGTGAGATTAAACGAGTCTTGCAGTTTACCAACCACTGGGTGAAGTGCAGCTTACCTAGAACAATCCATGGACAGAGCTAAAAGCAAAACATTTTATTTTAGGTCTTTTTTTCAGCAATTTTCAGTGAATAAGGCAGAACTATGAATATTCACCAGATACTCAGAGCATAAGTCATCACTCATTCGCTTCTGCAATGAGCGGTATGACAAGCAGAGGGAAGTCTTGATGCTACAGAAAAGCCTTTAAAAGGTGAGAATATACACAGTTCTTTCTTCTCATATATGTGTGTGTATATAATAAATATACACATATATATTCATATTTAAATATTTCAAATACTCCTCTCAGGCAGGAGTGGAGAACGTTAGCATAAAGAGATTATGAGCAGTATTGCAGGCTAATTTGGTATAAAATAGTCAAAGATATTCTTAACAATTCAAAAACTTTATGCCATTTCAAGGAAGAAGCTGAAAAGTTTAAAAAAAAAAAAAAAACAGCCTCAGTGAACTCTGACATTTCTTTTAAGCCAACGTTTTAAGACTAAACATTGAGATTTGGTTATACTGATGCTAGGCCAATCCATTTATCAGTTTGAATTTTAAAAGACTCTAAATTTGTCATGGGAAAATAAAAAAGCCTTATGAAAAGAGCTACAAAATGAAATTATTGTCTGGGACTGCAGCAGTAATGACAAAGGAATTCCAGGGAAATCTGGTTGTAACACACGAAGCACCACTGTGCAAGTAGGTTCACCTCAGGAGCCCCATGGACTTGCACAGTTCCATCAGTGTATCAAAACACAGAACTTTGCAGATTGCATTCAGAAAGTTCCTTTCCCAGAATTGAGAGCTTGTGACAAAGATTATGTAGGAAAAAGAAAAAGAAAAAAAAAAAAAAAAGAAAGGGGTGGGATTTGTACCTTTGAGGGCGTGGACTTATGCTTTTAGGAGCAATACTGAAATGTAGGTGAACTAGTGATGAAGTAGAACACAGAGCTGTACTGTATGCTAGCAAAGCTTCTACAGATTCAAAAAAAAAAAAAAGTGAGCTTTTGCTGATGTTGAAATTCTTTTTTAGATAACATGCTCCAGTTAATCATTTATAGGATATGCCTGCAAAACCAGTCTCTCTTTGTTGGTGACTTAATATGCTAAACAAATATTGATCATCTTGCAGGTAACAGCTAGAAACTGATAATTCAGCTAACATTCAACCACTTATAAAAAGACAAAGTAGTTCCTTAATATATCAGGTACTGAGAAAATTCAGGTCAATTTTAGACTACAAATTTCCCGTACCCTGGATAAATTAGGAACGTTCAGATCATATTGCGATGATGTTGCTAAGTTCAGTCCAACTCTTCCTCTTTCTTAGGTGCGTGTACTCTAATGGTTGCAGTCAAAGAAAATCAACCCAGTTGCTGCCAAAAACCTCCCTTCACACACTGACAACAACTGTACCAGGATTTTTCACATTCTTGTTCTAAAGCATTGGGAATATCCCTGTTACCACCATCCCCAGCAGCAACTTTCCAGTCTTAAAAATGCAGTTACTGCTTCCCTTTTTGCTAGAGTGAAAGTGTTAAAAAAATAAAATTCTTCCAGTGCATGCCATTATTTCACAATACAAGCAAAGGAATAACACACCTGAAAACAAGTAACAGTTAACACTGGCTGTGTAATTGGTTGTTTTCTTTTTGACTAAATTAAATCGTTATTTTTGTTCTCAGTTGCAGTGCATAAGAACCAGTCACAGCAATACATCTGAGAACAATGACACTTCCTCTCATCGTTTTTTCTCTTATTTCATAAACTCTTTTTTTATCTAAACAGAGCTACTAATAAGTATTCTTACAAGTACTACTACATGAAGAGATACATTTTTTTGAAAGTTTCTATGTGATCTACTATGACAGGTCTCTAGAAACTATCATCTGAAAATATTTCAATGACTGCAATTAACAATTGGTCCTAAAGAAAATAAAATTAAAAGATGTCGAGGAAGATATAAAAAATAATATTTATCCTTTGATGATGCATCACAATCTAACAACCCTTGACTCACCATATCACTGTTATTTCTACATAAAGGAGTAATAAAATATAAAAAGAGTAATAAAATATAAAAAATGCAAAACTAAGTTCAAAATCAAATACATTCAAATTATTGCTGCTTTTCTAGTTTTCTATCAGAAAATAAAGTCTGAATAGATCACAGCAGTCTTTTTTTTTTTTTCATTTTTATACCAAACATTTTCTGATATAAAACGGTGGAACTGAAATGTTTAACCTTGTTTAGTGGATGAACACAAAACTGAGCTGTCTTCATGTTCCTGTAGGGATCTCGGATCGTGCCTATTGTATATTATAGTTTAATGTTTTAATTTGGTAATGTGCACAAATGTTCAGAGGGAACAGGACTGAAACAATTCAATTTGCATATGGTCTCTGAATATTCTTTAAGCCATGCATTTCCTATGAAATATTAAAATGGTTGATTAAGAAAAATAATTTTATTTTATTTTTTAATACAGATCAGCAAATGCTACACAATACTAATCCCAGAGGGAACAGCAATGCTGCTGATACTGCCTTGGCTCCTTCTACACTAAGCATCACTGGAGTATTTTCTAATAAAACAACAACAGCTGTTCCTAGATATATGATGCCAATAACAGTTGCCAGTCACAGAAAACTCATGATAATACAGTCATTTGCCTTTAGTATTGCATGAAATGACAGGTAAAACATACTGACAGAACACAATGTAACACCTGGCATTTTGCTACCCGTTACCATAAAACTCCGAGTGAATCAGTCCCTCTCCAAACGCGCGAAAGCACAGATAATCCATAAAGGGCACCAGGAACAGGGCGGTGTTCCAGCCCCTAAGTCCTTGCCTCGTAACACCATGGGAAATAGAAGAAAGAAGACTCAGCTAAAGGCAACGAAGTGATTGACTCAGACATCAGTAGATCTTTCTGCCCGTCCTGTGGAATTTCACATTAATGTATATATAACAGACACAATTCAGTCAAGAAACTTGCTCAATTGGGATGTTTCTTAGGAAAACGGTATAACCCTATAACAGTATATAACGCAGTGACCACTGTAAAATAGGGTGATCCCTGGTAACTATGTAAGGTTTATATGCAACAGGCAGCGTTCTTGTAAATTTGAACCTGGTAAGAGAAATAACCTTGTGTTTTTGAAATTAATACAGGCAAAAATAATCTTTTTTCATTCACCAACCAATATTAAATCCTCAAGGGTCGAGGTTCCTTCTGGATTGTTGCAAATGGTTACTTAGATACTCTATTTTTATATAATGTATCAGCTGATTACAAGCATGTCTGATTTCATGCATGCCTGAATTATGAATATTATATTGGGTTGGATTTGACGGCTCTTACAAGTAGTAATGAGATGCACCATTCTTCCCCACTGTAACAGGAGCTTTCATAAATTTTTATTTAAAGGTAGGTAAACACTTACCAGCAAAAGCTCTCGGGACAGCCTAAAGACAGATTTCCATAATATTATTCTAAAGAACGTTATTTCTGGGACATATTATGTACTTCTTATCTTTACCAAGACAAAGAAATTGCTTCTCTTAGAGTCCACATTCAGTAGGCTAACAGCAGATCAGAAATGAGAATTCTAAAATGTTACAAGAAGATGACGAGATTACTATTGAAGTAAGAACATCCTTTCCACTAAAACCATAATGCTGAAACACACTGAAGCTGGGATAATGAAAAAGCCAGCAATTTTTAATGTGGAATCTTCATTGGGACATCAGAGTCTCCCATGCCTTCCCTGTACTATTTCTGCATGACCTAACACTTTCTCCTTTCCTTTCCTTTCCTTTCCTTTCCTTTCCTTTCCTTTCCTTTCCTTTCCTTTCCTTTCCTTTCCTTTCCTTTCCTTTCCTTTCCTTTCCTTTCCTTTCCTTTCCTTTCCTTTCCTTTCCTTTCCTTTCCTTTCCTTTCCTTTCCTTTCCTTTCCTTTCCTTTCCTTTCCTTTCCTTTCCTTTCCTCTTCTCTCTTTTATTTTCTTCTTTTTCTTTTTCTTTTTCTTTTTCTTTTTCTTTTTCTTTTTCTTTTTCTTTTTCTTTTTCTTTTTCTTTTTCTTTTTCTTTTTCTTTTTCTTTTTCTTTTTCTTTTTCTTTTTCTTTACTTTTCTTTTAAACCACTTTTTGCCAATATGAGGATGCAACCCTGATGTTGTTTTGCTCAACATATCACCACCGTTCCTTACAAAAATGTACAGGATCAACAACTCTAAAATATAAAACACCTTTCACAGAATCACTGAGATCAGAAGGAACCTCTGGAGATCATTCAGTCCGACCACCCCCTGCTCACAGCAGGGTCAACTAGCACAGGTAGCTTACAGTCATGTCCAGTCCGACTCTGAATGTCTCCAAGGATGGAGACTCCACAACCTCTCTAAGTAACCTGTTCCAGTGTTTGATTACGCTCACACTGGCAAAGTTTTAATTATGTATAAACATATCAGTTGGTGCTTATTGCTTCATGTCTTGACAGTGGGCACCACTAAGACTATGTCTTCCTTTTCTTTATCCCCCTTCATCAGGTATTTATATGTATTGCCAACACCCCCCCCCCCCCAAGAGTCTTCTCCTCTCATGGCCAAACAGTGCCATTTCTCTGCTTGGCCTGATGTGATGGATGTTCTGATCCCTCGATCACCTTCATGGCCCTTCACTGGACTTGCTCCAGCACATCTATGTATGGCTCGGGAGCCCAGAACTGGACTCAGCATTCCAGATAATTCACACCAGAGCTGAAGCAATGGATGACCTCCCTTGACCTGCTGGTGTTGCTCTTCCTAATGCAACCCGGGATGCTCTTGGCTTTCTTTGCCTCAAGGGAACAAATCTGCACTATATTCGTAGTAATTCTGTTTTGTAATTATACCGAGCAGCAATACAGGACCAAAGTTGAACTTTGAAAATTACTGAACTATTTAGCAGAGCTCTTAGTTGCCAAATCACCCACAGCTTGTGGGACAACTGTATTTAGTACAGGGTTGTAGAGTCAATTAGTATCTAATCCCAGCGCTTCCATTAACTAGATTAACCTAGTTTCCGATTAGAGCAGGAAAATAGATAAATCCAAGCAGATTTCTGAAAGAGCAAGAAACTGGAGAGGAAGAGAAACAAAACAGACACTTCTTGGATACTTCCAAAGTCTAAAGCTGAGATTGACAGCATTCTCATTTAGAAGTGTCAAATGAGAAGACTAGGTTGAAGTATATTCTTCAGGCGTAGTGTTACCACATTGTAGCTGATGAGGATTCTCCCAACTGTGTAGGCACAGAATACTCAAACATACTTCCTGTTCTGAGATTCTAGATGGGGTGCTAGTGTGTCCCCCTTCAGTGCACCTAGACCAAGAGGGAAACCATAAGATTTTACTGAGTGTTCTCACATTCCAGTGGTGATAAATCTGTGACATCACCAAGGGAGGAGCCCCCCCGCCTTATTTTCCAGACAATGAGACAACTGAAGAAATAGAAACAACATTCAAGAAACAGACTGATTATTATTCTACTTGTTTTCACTTGAAGAAGCACTCCAGTTCTGCCAGCCAACTATAGGCTTCCTTTTAGGAAATGTCACTGACTGCCATTTATTTAGTTTTAAAAAACATAAACAACAAGATCCTCCTGGAATGCTTCTCAGGATGTGTTTTTCCTGTGCCATTTACTTACTATTGCTCACTAGAATTCTTTAGAATTAATAAAAATTATAAATATCACTAGTATGTTTTGTTCTATAGGCCAAATAAGCAACAAGAAATAACCTCATGCTAAATGGTGACAAACAATGAGGATGACATGTTTGCTTTTTTCCCCAAGCATAAACAGAACACAGAATTTCCCTGACTAATAAATTTACTTTCATTTTAATTAAAACAGAACATTTAGTTTGATTTCATCTGCGCTGTCAAAGAATTAAATAGAAAAATGGCTAGCAGGGGAAAAAATGACAACATTTTCTTTAGTGCCCCAATTGTAAACATAATCGATTGCTACCCATCTGTTCACTAAAGGTGTAGGAAAGGCACATCGGGTAAAGCCTTATTTCCTGTAAGAAGGCTTGCTGAAGTACTTTGCTTTTGATCTCGTATCTTCCAAAATGAAAGGAGTCTTTTCAAAAGTGGAATCTGCCAGTTCTCTTTCTATATAACATTAGATAAACTGCCATTACTGTTTTACTCTTCCCATTCTTTCTACCATTAAATCGAAACTACTGAAGAGTGGCTCCCTCTGAGGAAACTTTCACAACGGCAAGTCCACAGATCCTATCCAAGAATGAAACAATATGTGACAGCATCACAGAAGGGTTTGGGTTGGAAAGGACCCCTCTAAAGATCACCTAGTTCCTCCCCCCTGCCTTAGACAGGGGCATCTTTCACCAGACCAGGTTGATCAAAGCCTTGGGCAACCTGATTTTGAACACTTCCAGGGATGAGGCATCCACAGCTTCTCTGGGTGAACTGTTATAGTCTCACCAACCCCATCATAAATAAATAAACAAATAAATAAATAACAATATCCTTATATGCAATCCAGAGACAAGACAAAAGACTTGACTCACTTTGTGTGGTACTAAGCCTAACTACTGAGGTCTGATCAATGCATATAGTCCAGGAAGGGAGTAATTTTGCTTTAAGGAATTCAAGAAATTAATGATCAGCCAATTCTTTTGGTAGTTTATTCCAATTATTATTTGCTCCTGTATTTGGGAATCTTCACTTACTGACAAAATGTCCCATCCTTCCCATCTCTCATTCTTTCATGCTTATTAGGGTTATGTAGCTAAACCTGCAAAATACAAAATGGGACAGGTTGCATCCAGCAGTGCTGAGTAGGATGACTGCCATCACTGGGGAGCTGTTATCTATTATATAGTCACAGGAATTCCCCAACAACTGAAAAATGGACAACTACGTCAATCTTCCAAAAAAAGTAAGAAGGAAGAGCCACAGAGCGATATAATGTGGTCAGCCTTACCTCAAGTCCTACCAAATTTATAGAGCAAATCCTCCTAGGAACAACTTCCAGGCTCACAGACAGAAAAAAAGCTGAAGGAGTAGTAAGTATGGATACACCAAGGGCAAATCCTTCCTGACCAACTTGTCTTCTATGATGAAATGACTGGATGTAGACAAACAGAGCCATGATGACCACTCTCCTTGAATTTAGTAAGGCTTTTATCACAGTCTCCCACAGTATCCTTGTAGTCAAACTATGGAGTTATGGATTGGCTAGACCACAAGGTAGTGGAAGTCCATCTGGAGTGTAAGCCTCCAGGAACCATGTTCCTCAAGGGTTGATACTGATCCAGATACTTTTTACATCAACAATGGGAACAGAATGTGAGTTGAGAGATGGCATCACAGTGGAGGGAGTGGTTAGTGCACCAGAGGGATGAGAGACGCTCAGGGACGCAAGCTGGGGGGTGGCCACTGAGAAGGTTTGGGTGCTGATGGGTCTGATGTATGCAGAGAAGCTGTGGACGCTGGGTCTGTTTTGCCTGGAGAAGAGAGAAGAAGGTGCAGCAGGGAGCTAGTTGCAGGAGCAGTAGGGAAGACACAGCCAGGTTCTCCTCAGAGACACAGCAACAGGACAGGTAACAGTGGTCACAAGTGGCAAGAGTGAAAAATTTCCACTGGGTATGGGGAGGCAGCTTTTCACAGTGAGCAAGGT
Organism: Anser anser; assembly: GCF_964211835.1. Taxonomy (NCBI): domain Eukaryota; kingdom Metazoa; phylum Chordata; class Aves; order Anseriformes; family Anatidae; genus Anser; species Anser anser. The sequence goes on along the minus strand of NC_139721.1, from coordinate 86,976,058 downwards.
TAAGCACTGGGACAGGTTGCACAGAGAGGTACGACAGTCTTTTGAAGAGCCCTGATGAGAGCTTTTGATCTAAATTTTTCTTTGAATCTTTGAAACTAAGCTAGATGTCTCAAAAACAGACTAATCCTTTCTTTTACTTTTCCTGTATAGACAATAATATAATAATCTTCAAATTAGGCAAATGCATCCCCGAGAGTTGCACAAGGAACCAGTCAGTCTCCTATTTCTTTTATGGTAAGATCTATTTTCAGTTGGCTCTCCTGAAGACAATAAAGTGAAATTCTTGGCTTTACAGGATTAGCAATGAGAAAAGACAAAATAGCAAGAGGTGGCATTTGTTAATAAAAGGGCCAGATACAGCGAAGAACCAATCTACTTGGTAAAAAAAAGTACCATTTTTAAAACATTACGTTTTTGTGTAGCAGAAAAACAGGATCTAAACCCATAAAAATATTTAAAATGCTGAGGAATTAAACAGTTGATCTTTAAACAAATTTTAAAATAGAATTATCTACAGTAAATTTTTCAAAGCTAAAAGCTTATTATTTCCTTCCAGTCCTTTATATTATAAAGGTTATAAATTACTGATCCTGCTTTGTTCTTCCAAATGATTCAGTAATAGTAGTATTTAATTGCTGTAAATGAAAACTCACTGTATAATATGCATATATTTATGCATCTAACATTACACTGCTTGAAAATGATTATTTTAACACTTGCAATATGTACACTGTTTCATGTCCATATGATTCAAGTTAATACTAGTTAGTACTATTTTCATTTAATATTCATTTGATTTTGACCTTACTTGCATGCCACATTGTACCACATCTAAAAATATTTGCATCATTGGCATTTAATGGAACCACTACATCATCATAACCCAAATGAATAGGCAAAAAATTGATCTACAGCATTGTTCTGTTCTGTCTCAATGCAGTATCTGTTTTAATAAACAGGGATTATTAAATTCTACCACAGACATTATTAAATCTAGGGTTTTATTTCCATGGCCAAGACCTATGTCCTTCAATATGCCATTTAACTAATAACGTATTTTCTAATTTCATGTCTTGTACTGTTGTGCATGTTTTTTAAACCAACCCTATCCATTTTAGAAGTTTCGTAAGTATCACCACAGTTGAAAGTCAACCCGCTCTTCAGCTAGTGTTACAGTTATTAACAAGCTGCTGCTACTTTTACAGAAATGTAAGCCCAAAGAGCCCATTCCAGAATAAAAATTTTCAAAACCAGGGCGTGACTCAGACTTCTCTGGAAACAGCAGAAAGGTTCTCTGAAATCCTCATGCTGCTGGGAAAAAGGAGGAGGGTAGAAATGCTGCCGGAGAGCAGCTGCCCCCCAAGGCAGCCCAAACCCTTCCCGATCATGGGGCAGGAAGCCGGACGAGACGCGAGGTGCAGAGCCTTGCTGTGCGGGGCCACCACTGCTGGCAAAGCTGGTGGCAGCAGGCAGAACTGGTGGGAGCCTGGTGGAGCAACCTGCTCCACCCGCAGCCGGTATGCCAGACCCCGAGGCTAGCCCAGGGTGGGTGCACACAAGCGAAGGAAGCTTCAGGACAACCTTAACTGTTTCTATAAGCTGTGGCAGGGGCTCAAATTTGCCACATCATCACCTGATACATGAAACTTAGCATCTTGGGGTGCAGGGCTGTGTTTTGGTCTTCGTGTTTTTTTCTGGCCACACTTCTACCTTCTGTGGGTAGCGTTGGCTTCAAGATTCATCTGTTAACATATGCAAAAAATGTGAAGAAATCGTTGCTGGCTTAGATTTACTCAGTGAGCCCAGCAGCCCAACAGGACAGAGAAATGCACAGTCCTTAGAATCTCAGAGGGTCAAGCAGTATGCGCAATGTAGTAGGAGGCAAATGCCCTCTGTGAGGCCAGCTGAGGCAGGCTTCAGAATTAACAGAGATTCTGGCTTTAAACTGCTGCTGGGGGTGGTAAGCATTCATAGGAACGTGTTTAAAAATCATCCATTGACATGTAAGGTGCACAGTATTTCCTGATACTGGGGAAATATCAATAAGCAAGTAGCAGCTGTGACAATGATTGTTTTTAGAGATTGAAATCTCACGAACGCCTTTCAGAGATACCATCAATTTTTGAGTACATCCAAGTGACACCTCATGTGGCTCTTAGGTAAACCCAAAACCTTTGAAAGTAATTTTTGTCTTACACTAAAATCAAAAAATGCCTTTATAACACATTGTAGGTTTCAGTGCATTTTAAACGCTAGTCTGTCTTTTCAGGCAGAACATTTTCTATTAAGAGTATCATGTTGAACTAATGTTTTGAGTGAGAGGCTCTAGAGACAGCATGATTAAAATGCTCTTAATTGACAAAGTTTGAAAGAACAAAAACGTATTGGAATGATTACAGAGATTACACTCCCAGTTTGCCTGATCAGTTGAATATAACTGCCAACGTAGAAGTTGTGAAATGAAATGTTTAGTCAGTGTCAAACTCATCATCCTCAAAATCTATGACACCCTCCCTCTTGCTTCATAGCTGGCAGATAAAAGATGCAAGAACATCAACATATACACTTCTGTTCTTTCTTATAGAGACAAACTGCAGATAAACTCTCTAAAATCAGTTTTCTGCTTTCCTGTGATTAAGGAAGAAGGCAAAAAACCCTGTAAAAACTCTAATGATAGAATTACTATTTCTATGGTGTCTATAGCAACATGACCACTGCTTCCTTATTTCCTTGCTACCATTTTGCTGTAATTCTTCAGTCTCTCAGAGTCTATGTACCCCACTGCTTAATATCAAATGCAAGTTTCATATTCAAATTATTTAATGGAGCACATGATCATTACTTTTATCACTTTCCAAGGTTTTACATTTTGTTTTAGCAATAAAACCAATTTCTTGATGTTCCCACTGACTTCAACATCGTTATGCAGAAGAAAGGAGGCGCATACTTTTAGAAAACTGATGCTTTATGCAATTTTAGCTTTTGTCATCATTAGGATAGGATAGAAATGTTCAGTTGGAAGGGACCTACAAAGGTCATCAAAAATTCAACTGCCTGACCTCTTCAGGGCTAATCACAGAATCACAGAATCATCTAGGTTGGAAGAGACCTCCAAGATCACCTAGTCCAACCTCTGACCTAACACTAACAAGTCCTCCACTAAACCATATCACTAAGCTCTACATCTAAACTTCTTTATCAAAAGTTAAAGTATGTTATTGAGGGCGTTTTCCAAATACCTCTTGAACACTGACAGGCACAGGGCATCAACCACCTCACCAGGAAGCCTGTGCCAGTGTTTTACCACTCTCATGGTAAAGGTATTTTTCCTACATCCAGCCTGACCATCCTCTGGCATCTTTGTGCCGACACCACCCGTCCCGCCATCAGTGACCAGGAGCAGAGACCAGCACCTCCCCTGTTCTTCCCTCCTCAGGGAGTTGCAGAGAGCCACAGGGTCACCTCTCAGCCTCCTCTTCTCCAAACCAGGTTAATATCAAGTGAGTCCCTGGATTCTACAAAGATTTGTGTGCAGGGCATAATTGCCATAAAGTGAGCAGCTTCCAGTGGACAAAACTGGATCCCCTTGTGCTTGTAGGATCTTTAAAATGTCAATGCTGACCTGCTTGCAATTGTACATTTTTAGGACATTTATAGTTTAGATTGTACAAATGTCACCATCTACTTGAACCATCAGAAACATGCCACAATTTCTTAATTAAAATACCATTTTCATATTTAGTAGGACTTAGCTGTGACAGAAATAACATTTTTGTTGGCATATGTATATTTCCAACAATGTTAAGGGAATAATTAATACCTTCTAGAGCAGCAATCATGAATGAAATGAAAAATCATTTAGTGGTGAAGACTGGAGTACAGTAAAATAATTTGTTAGATGCTTAACAAACTCAAGATAAGGTCAAATAAGGTATTCACAGAAGAACCCCACAGTATATTTAATTCTCCATTAACTTCACTGAAACTCCAGTAAGCTCAGAAAGAGTTCACCAACTCTTTACTTCACAACCAAGATTTTAGTCATGTGCTTTGAACTGTGTCAACATGATTAATTATACAAAGAACTCATTAGTGGGATCTCTTTACAATGCAGAGGTAAGTGGAAGGAGAACTGGGAATTAAATTCTGCTACTGTTAACCAATTTCACTATTGTTTCTATGTACTATTTACATGTTTCCATTACAACTAGCAGTTGGATCACTAAAATGGCAATTCAGCATGCTAGCAGATTATAGAAAGACAAAACAACACTGATGTTTTCAGCATACTATTTGTCTATGAAATCCTCCTGCAATGAATATTTTCTGCATGTGTTCTGCATGTTCTATGAGTAAACAACTATCAGTCAATGTAGCTCTACAAGGTTGTGTGTATGTACATATTTATATAAATGACTGCCAAATCAGGAAAAAGACACCTTGGGGACCAGAAGAAGATATTTAGATATTCTTGCACAAGTGTTTCATTGAAAGAATTAAAGGTAACAACTCTGTTTCTCTGTCAAAGGATCTTATACCATATATATATATATATAATTTTATTTTTTTTTTTACCATTCTAAAATTTGAGCTCAAAGTGCTGGTTTGAGCTTCTTACTACCTTCTCTGATTTTCTTTCATATAACTATGGAAGATATTTTTAGATTTCTCCCTCTGCAATTTCTCTGTCTTTTAAGTCCCCCATATTGTGAGATTGTCCATAATATACAAAAAAAGTGCCTGTTAGGGATATCACAGAAGTATCAGACCTTTCTATCTCTCAGGATTTGTTGTTGTTGTTAATTTTTTTTCATTCCCATCTCCTTCCTAGGGTTGAAACAGAGATCCTGTGATATATTGGTATATTATTCCCATGAAAAATTATCTCTTTCAATTCCCTAGCCTTTTTTATAATAGCTTGTTTTTGACAGAAATAGTGAAACTTCATTAAGTCTTTTTGTCTGCCACTAGCTCTTGGAGTACAGTAGTGTGCTCCATGCACCCTTATCATTAAAATTTCACCTATATCTTTCAGATTTGATGCTTCTAACCAATGCTAAATAAGGTTTGGGTCAGAGTTTTCAGATACTATTTGTATTCATACATCTCCCTCCTTGTCTATTTGCAGTGTCATTTAAATATATTTTTTTCTGTATCTTTATTTTTCATTCTTTCCTGTTTCCATTTTTTTTTGTCTTTTGTTCTCAGTAAATATTTGGAAATTTGCATTTCCCATACTGTTTTGACTGTAGCCATTCCTTTTGTATTGATTGATAATTTGATAATACAAATATCTTGTATTTGTAAATTCATACAGTAATTTCTTACAACTTATTTGCATTACTGTTTTTGTTTTTTTTCCTACCTGAGTAAGACTGCTACAACATTATTTTATTCCTTGGAGATCAAGAAAAGACCTCTTTGTGCTATAGGAACAGTCTCAGAATAACATTTATGTTTTGAGGTTCATATTTAAGCTCTTCCTTTTCAAAGGAATGGATAGATTAAAAGAAAAGCATTCTGTCCCTTTTCCCTTTGTAATTCGTGCTTCAAACAATTACTGCTGAGTACCAAAACTCTAAAGATGCATATATTGAAAGGGGGAAAACTGTGACTTGACAACTTTATTCTCAAATACAACATCCCTTTCTACTGCCGGAGTAGAGCAGATTCTCTGTGTTCTGTTCAGAGCTCTCTTGAGAATTGATGGGGGACCATAAAGTGAACTACTACTTTCATTACATTGCGCTTCAAATGCAAGATGTATTTCTTCAGACTCATCTTCTCTAACATAAACCTAAATTTACTTGTGCATTTCTACAGAAAGTAGTACATCAGGTGCACGCTTGCAAGATAATGAATGACTAAACAGCAAGAAAGACTGCTCTTTCTGGCATAAGTGCAAGCTAATGCATATATAAATGCTTGTGAAATTGGTTTAGGGCTTACTGGTCTCTGGAAAATGTTCCCGCCATTTCACTATTGGAAGATCACAGAAAAATTTCAATGAATTCAAACATCAAATAAATTGTTTTAAGGGAAATAATTGACGGATGAGTCAGGAATTATATATATTTATTTTAGAAGGAAGGAAGAGAATTTGTTTAGGATGATTTAAAGAGATACAAATGGAATAGTAAGTCCCATATGAAACATTCTTTTAGGAAAAAAAAAAAGAAAGAAAGAACGAAAGAAAGAAAAACAAAGACCCCGATCCCCCCAAACATTTTACTGTTTCCTTTGCAACTGAACACTCAGGTTTGGCTATCTGTTGTACATTTTACACAGACATAATAAAAAAGATACAAATTTTAGCATGTAGCAAAATACTCCTATTTAAATGGAATAACTGAGGAGCACAACCTGCAACACTGTGGCTTACCCTGTTCTTCAAAGAACACATGCGAATCAAATGGTATGGAGTACCTATTTCCCTTTCTCTCCTGAGTATAATACTTCTGCTCATTGCTTGAAATACAGAGGATTTAAGTATTTCTTTAAATTATTTGCTTAACAAGGTGTTTTGTTTTGTTTTGCTAACATGAAAGAGCAAAAACAAGCAGTAAAGGAAAAGGGATCTACATGAAGTTGCTTTGACAAAATTAACCTTCATTCACAGCTACATATATGTAATAGAAGCTAGATGAAACTACTAAATGATGCAGTGATCAATTAGATAGTACAGTTGTACCAGATCCCATACGCCAGGTGAAATGTCACTACAGAAGTTATTTTACAGCGTGCGTCTGTCAACGTTTCTTGCATGCACTATTAATTACTGTAGTATTTACTGCACTGGGACAAGGAGGGCACAGACAATTAAAGCACCATGTAGTTACAATCATCAAGGCATTTCTTTAAAGCCTGGGTAAATAAAAAAGCATAAGCTTGAACCTGAACATTATGAGCTTATTCTCCATACTCTCCCCTCTGCCTTACTGACATGATATTAAGAAATTCAATACAAGGTTCTGAGAAATAGAGATGCTCTCACAAGCAGCTGCAGTTTTGTTTCAATATGCTGATTATTTCCAGTCTCTCTTCTCAGGACCGCTGACTCCCATTTACCTAGCTGTCAGAGAAATTGTCAGTTACCTTTTACTCTTTGAATATAATTCAGATTGAGGAGATGTGATCTTTTTTTCATACTTTTTTTTCATAATTTCTGTATGCAATTTCACTAATTTTATGTATTTTAAATGGAGTTCTGTGCCTATTACACTGTGTCAGAACAAGAACTGTATACAAAGAATAAACCCAATTGAGACATGGAAGGTTAAAAAAGGGTTGCTTATTTGCAAAATCTCCAATAGCAAGCATTCCTTTTCACCCAGGCCATGAACAAAATCATTTAATGCAAAACCCACCTCCTCCCACGATGCAAATTTCACATGATCTGCAAGAAAACCCGAAATACAGCACTGTTTATTTAGGAAAGCTATTCTGTTTTCTAACAAACTGTTAGAACACTTTAACAAGAAAAAAGCCCTCACAGTAGAGAAAGCACAGAAAAGCAAAAAGAACACAGATTTTTAGCACTAGAGAAGTTGACTATATTTTAGTGATGCTGCTGTAATGAATACAGCTGGAAAAGCTGAAACCCACGCACTTCGGCTAGTAAACAGAAAAGCACAACAGGAAAAAATAAAGCAATGGTAACTAGTGCAACCGACAATAAAATGCACACTGAAACGTTTACTCTGAGCATGTTATGGCTGCTCTGTAGATCTGCATTGTCACAAGCCAGCAGGACCTTTTAGATCACCTAATATGACCTGCTGTAAATAGCAGGACAGTGAATGCAGGATGAAGTATGCGAGGCTGACCTGTACAACACAGCGGAACCCTGGACTCTACCAGGAGCTTGAGAAGTTCACGGTGGAGGCAATTGATTAGATATGCTTGGGCAACCCATAAGGGCAATCCATATCCTGAGCTGAAGAATACAACTATTTATCACTCCCTCAAGGCCCCTAACACCAGATGAGATGAAATAAAGTTATCTTCACTTTCCAACTGTAAATCTGCTTGTTAGTGTGATCCTGGCTGTGTGAGAAAGATACATTAGTCAGATATGTAAATAGAGAATCTCCCATACTGCTTCAGAATACAGGACCAACCCTATTCCACCTCCCATATTCAGAAAAAGATAAATCAGAAAAAGGCTTGGGGACAACATGTATACACACACAGAAAAAAAATAAAAATAAAAAATGTTTCAGTGGTTATGCTTAGGAAACTAGTCCTCCATGAACCCAGCAAATAACTGGCAAAAGCCCTGGAGCCTTAAAATGCAATGATTGTGTTCTTATCTAATGAAAACTGAAAGTATTATGACAAGCATGTGGATGCTGAGTAGAGTGATCCTGTTTTCCCCCGGGCTTTTGAAGAATGATTAGGGTAACTCAGATGTTAACAAGCTCTAAGGCTAGAAGGATAAACAGCACTGCCCAACCCAACCACGCGAACCATTCAATTTGGAAAGCCTTGCCAGAAAAAAAGCCAAACTAAAACCAAAAGAAACCACAACCTTTCATCTTATACTTTACTTTTCCTTTGTTCATTAATTAAGCTCTATTAATTATCCTTACAGCTGGAATATAGATGTTAGTAAAATGGTAATTTTTGACTACTTTTCAATCAAAGTATATCATTATACTTCTGACATGAGGGCAGAAGGAAAGAAGGAAAGAAAAAGAAATTCATCTGTCTTGTCTATAGGTTTCCATATATGTATACCTAAAGATCAGGCTGGAATAACTGAACTCTTAAACTTGCATTTCAGAAGACTTATTTTTTTTCATCTTGGATAATTCTTTTGCCTTCTTTTTAACAGTACTGAGTATACTCTTCCATCTTTTACTTCCAAGTATTCATCTTTGTTCAAAAAATTAACAGCATTGGTTCACCAACATTTGAAATACTCCTGAAGAATATGTCATCTCAAGTTTCTCACAGGCTTCTCTTCCAGGTATCTTTAATATTAACTGGTGTTAAATAAGAAGTCATATGAGAAACAGGAAGCCTGTGCTTCTTTTCAAATATGTTTCTGTCTAAAAACATAAAGAAGGAAAAAAAATCTTCAAATGACTACTCTCTACAGAACAATTACAGAATCAGAGTAAACTCTGAGCTTCACTTAGTGTGTATAATGTCAGTGTAGTAAGGCAAAATTCAATCTTGACATTAAGGCAGGGAGCAAGATCAGCCATCAGTACAGAGATTAAATAAGCATTTTTAAGCGGGAGTCAATTCCTCTACTGTTCAAAGACAGCTGCTATAAAATATACTCTAGTCCAATAGATTTCTGGGTTTCAAAAATACATAGCACAATTTTTAAAAAGAACCATCATATGAAGTTGTAAGTCTAGTTTTATGCTGATTCTAAGTAGATAAGGAAAAAAAGCAATTATCATAGTTATGATAAATGTTATGAATGGCACACCTGTTTTCATAATTTATCACTTGAATGTAGAAATTACAAAATTGAACTTTCCTTATGTATAAATGCTACATTCAGATAAAACATGGTTAGATCAGGGATTCACTTTGTAGCCTTTCTTCCATTTGCTCATGAAGTTACTGAAAAATGTTCAAAAAGAGATGTAAGAAGCCAAAATGAGCATCATTGAAATAAAGAGATGGTCCCCATACCATTAAAAGAAAAATATCCTGAATGCAAAGAGTTGTCATTTTTTCCAGCAAAAATCAATTCAGTCTTCCTGGATACAAAAAGCAGACTGCTTTGAAATGGAAGGTCTAAGTAACCCATTTCAGACAGTCTATAAGAAACAATGCACATATTTTCTTTTGGGGGATTCTGTACATGGGGATCAGCTGAAAGGGTGAGACTGTAGCTATTCAGCAAGAGGAACTGAAAACCTGTGATATCTGAAAGTTAAACACAAAACTGTCTCTAAATGTTTGTTCCACAGAAAATATTTTTGATTGTTTTTTACACAAACATTGCTATATAATTGAGTTTTGAGCTCTGAGACAGCAACTTGTGTGCATCAACCATAAACGTATCAATGGTATGATCAGTATAAAACAGAAAATTTTAATTTTCTTCTAGACTTCTTTGCTAGCATGCCAATCACAGAAGCTCATTAAGATGCGAAACTCCTGTAAATACTGTGAGTTTATACCCCAGTGCAGTCGTATTAGTAAACAGTACTTATGTTTCTATCCGGGATTCATTTTCAATTTCATTTCATTTTCAATTTCAATTTCATTTCAATTTCAATTTCATTTTCTGGGATTCACAGTATCACAGTATCACAGATTTCTAGGTTGTAAGAGACCTCAAGATCATCGAGTCCAACCTCCGACCTAACACTAAGTACTCCACTAAACCATATCGCTAAGCTCTACATCTAAACGTCTTTTAAAGACCTCCAGGGATGGTGACTCCACCACCTCCCTGGGCAGCCCGTTCCAATGCTTAATAACTCTTTCGGTAAAGAAGTACTTCCTAACATCCAACCGAAAACTCCCCTGTCGCAACTTTCACCCATTCCCCCTCGTCCTGTCACCAGGCAAGTGGGAGAACAGACCAACCCCCACCTCTCTACAGCCTCCTTTAAGGTAACTGTAGAGAGCGATAAGGTCGCCCCTGAGCCTCCTCTTCTCCAGGCTGAACAAGCCCAGCTCCCTCAGAGCTCCTCGTAAGACTTGTTCTCCAGACCCCTCACCAGCTTGGTCGCCCTTCTCTGGACTCGCTCGAGCACCTCCATGTCCTTCCTGTAGCGAGGGGCCCAAAACTGAACACAGTACTCAAGGTGCGGCCTCACCAGAGCCGAGTACAGGGGCACAATCACTTCCCTCGACCTGCTGGCCACGCTGCTTCTTATACAGGCCAGGATGCTGTTGGCCTTCTTGGCCACCTGGGCACACTGCTGGCTCATATTCAGCTGACTATCAACCAATACTCCCAGGTCCTTCTCGGCCAGGCAGCTTTCCAGCCACTCATCTCCCAGCCTGTAGCTCTGCTTGGGGTTGTTGCGCCCCAGGTGCAGGACCCGGCACTTGGCCTTGTTGAACTTCATACAGTTGGCCTCAGCCCATCGCTCCAGCCTATCCAGATCCTCCTGCAGAGCCTTCCTGCCCTCGAGCAGATCGACACACACACTCAGCTTGGTGTCATCTGCAAACTTACTGAGGGTGCACTGGACGCCCTCATCCAGATCATCGATAAAGATATTAAAGAGGACCGGCCCCAGTACCGAGCCCTGGGGGACACCACTAGTGACCAGCCTCCAACCAGATTTGACTCCATTCACCACAACTCTCTGGGCCCGGCTATCCAGCCAGTTTCTAACCCAGCGAAGCGTACGCCAGTCCAAGCCCCGAGCAGCCAGTTTCTTGAGGAGAATGTTGTGGGGAACGGTGTCAAAAGCCTTACTGAGGTCAAGGTAGACCACATCCACAGCCTTTCCCTCATCCACCAAGCGCGTCACTTTCTCATAGAAGGAGATCAGGTTCGTCAAGCAGGACCTGCCTTTCATAAACCCATGCTGACTGGGCCTGATCGCCTGCTTGCCATGCAAGTGCCGCGTGATGACCCTCAAGATAATCTGCTCCATGAGCTTTCCTGGCACTGAGGTCAAACTGACAGGCCTATAGTTCCCCGGGTCTGCCCTGCGGCCCTTCTTATAGATGGGCGTCACATTGGCTAACCGCCAGTCAACTGGGACCTCCCCCGATAGCCAGGACTGCCGATAAATGATGGAAAGCGGCTCGGCCAGCTCCTCCGCCAGTTCTCTCAGTACCCTTGGGTGCATCCCATCCGGCCCCATCGACTTGCGCACATCCAAGCTCCGTAGCAGGTCGCCAACCATTTCCTCATGGATAGCGAGGGCCACATCCTGCTCCCCATCCCCTTCCACCAGCTCAGGGCACTGGGTATCCAGAGAACAACCGGTATTGCCGCTAAAGACTGAGGCAAAGGCAGCATTAAGCACCTCAGCCTTTTCCTCATCCTTAGTAACTAGGTTTCCCCTCGCATCCAGTAAAGGATGGAGATTCTCCTTAGTCCTCCGTTTCACGTTGATATATTTGTAAAAGGATTTTTTGTTGTCTTTAACGGCAGTAGCCAGGTTGAGCTCCACATGAGCTTTGGCCTTTCTAATTTTCTCCCTGCACAGCCTCGCTACATCCTTGTAGTCCTCCTCAGTGGCCCGCCCTTTTTTCCAAAGATTATAAACCCTCTTTTTTCTGCTAAGCACAAGCCGCAACTCTCTGTTCAGCCAGGCCGGTCTTCTTCCACGCCGGCTCGTCTTTGGACACGTGGGGACGGACCGCTCCTGTGCCATCACGATTTCCTTCTTGAGGAGCGCCCAGCCTTCCTGGACTCCTCTGCCCTTCAGAACCGCCTCCCAAGGGACTCGGCCAACCAGCGTCCTGAGCAGCTCAAAGTCAGCCCTCTGGAAGTCCAAGACAGCAGTTTTACTGGTCCCCTTCCTGGCCTCGCCAAGAATAGAGAACTCTACCATTTCGTGGTCACTCTGCCCAAGACAGCTTCCGACCACCACATCTCCCACCAGTCCTTCTATGTTTGTGAAGAGAAGGTCTAGCGGGGCACCACCCCTGGTAGGTTCACTGACCAGCTGCATCAGGAAGCTATCTCCCACGCTCTCCAGAAACCTCCTAGACTGCTTTCTCCACGCCGTGTTGTGTTTCCAGGATACGTCTGGGAAGTTGAAGTCCCCCACAAGGACAAGCGCCGACGATTTTGCAACTTCTGTCAGTTGCCTATAAAACTCCTCATCCATCTCCTCATCCTGGTTCGGCGGTCTATAACAGACCCCGACCAGGATGCTAGCCTTGCCGGCCTTCCCGCGGATCCTAACCCACAGGGATTCAACCTTATCATTCCCAGCCTGGAGTTCCACAACATCTAAACACTCTCTAATATAGAGAGCCACGCCACCACCCCCTCTGTGCTGCCTGTCCCTCCTGAAGAGCCGATAGTCAGGCATTGCAGCACTCCAGTCGTGGGAGCGGTCCCACCACGTCTCCGTGATGGCAACCAAGTCGTAGCCTGCCTGCTGCACGATGGCTTCCAGCTCCTCCTGTTTGTTACCCATGCTGCGTGCATTAGTGTAGATGCACTTCAGCTGGGCCATCGCCTTCTTCCCTGGCCTAGCCATTGTTTCCCCCAGCACAGCTCCAACAAGCCTTGTTTGAGCCCCGTCCCCCTTCTTACCTAGTTTAAAGCGCTCTCTATGAGCCCCGCCAGCTCCTGGCCTAGGATCCGTTTTCCCCTTGGAGATAGGGACCCGTCTGGGGCCATCAGGCCGGGTGCCGAGTAAAGCTCCCCATGGTGAAAAAAACCAAAATTTCTGTGCTGGCACCAGCCTCTGAGCCACCTATTAACCACGTGAGCTTTCTGTGTCCTCTCCGTGCCTCTCCCTTCCCCCGTAGGGATAGACGAAAACACCACCTGCACTCCCGCTCCCTCCACCAATCGTCCCAGCCCCCTATAGTCCTGTTTGATAGCCTTGAGGCTTCTCTTTTCAACATCATCACTGCCAGCCTGGACTATCAAAAGCGGGTAATAGTCAGAGGGGCGAACCAGGTTTGGAAGCTTCCTGGTAACGTCTCTGACCCTGGCCCCAGGGAGGCAGCAGACTTCCCTATGTGTGGGGTCAGGCCGACAAATAGGGCCCTCCGTTCCCCTGAGGAGGGAGTCGCCCACAACAATCACCCTTCTTTCTTTCTTGGTGGAGGCAGTCCTGAGGCGTGGAGTCAACTTCCTCACCTCAGGCATCCTCTTGGGTAGGCTTCCTACCTCATCCTCACCCACCGGTCTCTCAAGCTCCAGGGCCTCAAACCTATTTTTCAAGGGCACCTGGGAAGGCGGCGCCAGAAGGGGAGGGCATCTCCTGCGAGGTCGAGCAGGGACCTGTCTCCATTCCTCCTCAACTCGCAGGTCCCCTCCCTCTGCCCGATGGCGACAGGGCAGGGGGTCCACCCCCCGTTGGGGCATCTCACCCTCACTCACGTCTTTCATCCAGTAGTTCCTAAAATTAATGCAAAAGGTCTAAGAAAAGGTGTAAGAGATTTTTAGAACACGAAACGAAATTTACTAAAGTCAAAAGACTGTGGCCGGTGTTAGTGAGAGAAAAGAATCTCTTTTACCTTTCATAACTTTGTGCCTTTTTTTTCCTCTTTTTTTTTTTTTTTTTTTTTTTTTAAACAGCAAAACCCAGGAAAAAAGGTGACTTTTTAGGGCCCTTCAAACCCTCTAGTTTCATTGTACCAATCTAGTGGCTGATTTTTTTTATTACCATTAATGTGAAAAAAGTAACAGAGGACAGACTAATTGCCTCTCAGCACAGGTACAGGGTGGTTGTTATATATTGCTAAGTACCAGATGGTAGCTGGCTTTTATGTTTGTAGACAAGTGAGAAGTTATTAGGAGCTCTGGTTCCCTAGACAGCACACGGGCTGGCTAACACTGCAGTGTCTAGTTTCTTACAAGCAGTGACACTCGGATCCAAATGTTCCCATTTAGGTGGAAGAGAGAGAAGATGTGATGAAATTTCCATAACCCCTGAACAACGCTTTGACTAAACTCTTCTAACCCAGGCAGGAAGGGACATCCTAAAGTCTGCTGTCACTTTCTCCTTTTTCTCAAATGTGCCAAAGAGAATTACATTGTTAAAGGATGAGGGTCCGAATATCATAATATTGCACAACTTGCAGTTGTGTTATGTTATAACACTAATAGGCCTTTGTCATATCTCAGTTGTGAATCTGTATGCTGCAAGATTCCTAACATTTCTAACAATTTTACTCCTCCTCTTCCTCTCACAAATTCCTGTACATTCCCCCTTCTGCTATCTTGGAAATGCAGGAATTGGGTGAGGAAAAAGTATAACGTGTCATCTCAAAGCAAAAATTCCAGCTACTACAACAGCAGTAAACACACGATTGTTCAGAAAAAGACTGAGCGTGACGTTTTTAATTATAGTACTCTGGATTGATTTGGACTGTGTTTTATGTCAAAACACAACTAAAAAATGGAACGCAGGATCTTCATTTTTGATCCATTTGTTACTAACATGCCAAAACAAGGGTTGTGTTTAAGAAGGATTTTGATAGCATGTTACAATTGCTATTTCCACTTCCCTCTTATGAGGTAAGATTTTTCTAATTTCTAACAGCTCAGCAGATAATCCCTTTGAAACAATTGAAAGCACAGGGTAGCCAAAGTAAATATTAGTTTAAAAATAAATCCAAACTGAATAATGACCATCTTTTATGCATTAATTTGGTCAAAGAGCAATGGATTATCTAATGGTCATAGTACTTGAATGGAGGCACATTTGAAGTGCTTCTACACAAATGCACACAGTATGAGGAATAAAATGGATGAGCTAGAAGTCTTGGCCCAGTCCTGCAGCTACAACATCATCAGCATAAGCTAAACCTGGTGGGATGAGTCCTGTGGCTGGTGTGTTACAATAGATGGTTACAGGCTCTTCAAGAGGGACAGGCAGGGTAGGCCAGGTGGCAGGGTGGCTATGTATGTGAAGCATGGGCTGGACTGTGTGGAACTTCAAGTTGGCGATGGCAAAGTCAAGAGCCTCTGGGTAAGGATTAAAGGACAAACAAACAAAGGGGATAGCATTGTGGGAGTCTATTACAGACCACCCGGCCAGGACGACAATGCTGATGAATTATTCTTTGTGGAACAAAGAGATGCCTCAAGATCAACTCCCCTTGTCCTAATGGGGGATTTCAACTTGCCAGACGTCAACTGGGATCACCACACGGCTGACGCGAGCAAGTCCAGGAGATTCATAAAGCACCTAGATGATAACTTCTTGGTGCAGGTGCTAATGGAGCCAACTAGGAAAGGTGCTGTCCTAGATCTGTTGCTGGAGAACAGAGAGGGTCCTGTGGGGGATGTTGCAATTGGCGGCTGTCTCGGTCATAGTGACCATGAAGTGGTTGAGTTTAGAATTTATGGTGACAGAAGGAAAACTGTCACCAAAACTTCAGCCCTGGATATGGGGAAAGCAGACTTCAGGCTGCTCAGGGAACTAGTCAGCAAGGTCCCCTGGGAAACTGCTTTTGAAGGCATTGGCGTCCATCAGTGCTGGTCAGTCTTTAAGCACTGCCCCCTAAAAGCACAAGATCAGGTGATTCCAAAATACTGGAAGTCAGGCAAGCGGGGCAGAAGGCCGGCCTGGCTGACCAGTGATCTTCTACTGGAGCTTAGGCGAAAAAAGAAAACGTACAGCTGCTGGAAGGAGGGTCAGGCGACGAGGAAGGAATACAGGGATGCTGTTTGTGTTTGTAGGGAGAAAATTCGTGTGGCCAAAGCCCAACTAGAGTTGAAGCTGGCCATGTCTGTGGGAGACCATAAAAAAGGTTTTTTTAGATACGTGAACAGAAAAAGGAGAACCAAAGAAAACACAGGTCCGCTAATTGATGGGGAGGGTCTCCTCACAGACAATGACATAGGCAAAACAGAGACATTTAACGCCTTCTTCGCCTCTGTCTTCGACACTGATGATGGGCTTTGGGACCCAGGGTGCCCTGAGCTGGAGGACAATCACAATGGGAATGACAGACTCCCAACCGACCCTGAAAGTGTGCGGGATTTGCTGCTCCACCTGGATCCATACAAGTCCATGGGTCCGGATGGGATTCATCCCAGGGTGCTTAAAGAGCTGGCTGACGTCATCGCGGGACCTCTCTCAATTATTTTTCAACGATCTTGGGAATCTGGAGAGGTCCCACTGGACTGGAAGCTGGCAAATGTTGTGCCAATTTTCAAGAAGGGTAAGAAAGAAGACCCTAGCAATTACAGGCCTGTCAGTCTCACGTCAGTGCCTGGTAAAATTATGGAGAGGATGATCCTTGAAGTTATTGAAGCGCACCTGGGGGACAATGCGGTCACTGGTCCCAGCCAACATGGGTTCATGAGGGGTAGGTCCTGCCTAACAAATTTGATTTCCTTTTATGATAAGATCACCCATCTAGTCGATCAAGAGAAACCCGCTGATGTGATCTTTTTGGACTTCAGCAAAGCTTTTGACATGGTTTCCCATAGGATCCTACCGGACAAAATGTCCAGCATACAGCTAAACACAAACATCATACGATGGGTGAGCAATTGGCTGATGGGCAGGGCTCAAAGGGTTGTGGTAAATGGGGCCACATCTGGCTGGTGGATGGTCACTAGTGGGGTTCCTCGAGGCTCCATTTTAGGGCCAGTCCTCTTCAATGTTTTGATAAATGATTTGGATGTAGATCTAGAAGGTGTTTTGAGCAAATTTGCCGACGACACCAAACTTGGAGGAGTTGTGGACTCGGATGAGGGTGGAAAGGCCTTGCAGAGAGATCTGGACAGATTGGAGAGCTGGGCGATCACCAACCGCGTGAAGTTTAACAAAAGCAAGTGCCGGGTCCTGCACCTGGGACGGGGCAACCCTGGCTATACATACAAACTGGGCAACGAGACGCTGGAGAGCAGCCCCGCAGAGAGGGATCTGGGGGTTGTGGTTGACAGCAAGTGGAATATGAGCCAGCAGTGTGCCCTGGCAGCCAGGAGGGCCAACCGTATCCTGGGGTGCATCAAGCACAGCATCGCTAGTCGGTCGAGGGAAGTGATTATCCCGCTCTACTCTGCGCTGGTGCAGCCTCACCTCAAGTACTGTGTGCAGTTCTGGGCACCACAGTACAAAAAGGACATGAAACTGTTGGAGAGTGTCCAGAGGAGGGCGAAGAAGATGGTGAAGGGCCTGGAGGGGAAGACACATGAGGAGCGGCTGAGGTCACTGGGCCTGTTCAGCCTGGAGAAGAGGAGGCTGAGGGGGGACCTCATTGCAGTCTACAACTTCCTCACGAGGGGGAGTGGAGAGGCAGGTGACCTATTCTCCATTATCAGCAGTGATAGGACCTGTGGGAACGTTGTTAAGCTGAGGCAGGGGAAGTTTAGGCTGGACATCAGGAAGAGGTTCTTCACCGAGAGGGTGGTTGCACGCTGGAACAGGCTCCCCAGGGAAGTAGTCACTGCACCAAGCCTGTCTGAATTTAAGAAGAGATTGGACTGTGCACTTAGTCACATGGTCTAAACTTTTGGGCAGACCTGTGTGGTGCCAGGAGTTGGACTTGGTGATCTTTATGGGTCCCCTCCAACTCAGGATACCCTATGATTCTATTCTATGATTCTACTTATAAGCACAGAAACTGTAAAATCTGCCTAAGTTGTGAGTAAACATTGCAGTGGTGGAAACATCAGGAAAGAAAAAGAAAAAAAAAAAAGGCCAAAGACTATCAAAATGCTGAAGCTCAGCTATACAGAACTAGTTCAAAATTAGAGAAAACAATACAGGATATAACCCCAATTATCCAGAAGTCTAGAGGGACACAAGAAAACTTCAGATAATTGGAAAAGCCAGCTGGCAGGCCTCTAAGTCCCTTCCACCCAAAGACAGAGTGCACAATTACTAACAGCCTCTCCTTCTCCTAGGTTGCAAAGGCTCAGTGAAAGGAGCTGCACTCAGCTCCAGAGTGTGCATCTTGAAATAAGGATCAGACTCAGACATCATGACGTGAGCACATAAACATGTCTGTGCTCATGTCTGACTAGTCTAACCTTACATTCTGGAGAAAGCCATGAAAAACAGATTTGCCTCCTACAGATTTTCAACAACCTGAAGATTAGGAATTCAACAAAGCGAACAATGAGAGAGTTTGGGAAAGAGAGAGTGTGCCAAGGAATTACAACTGGAATTACAGCATTGTTTTTAAGTTGATGTTATTTCTGACTCAAACTTCAGTGGAATTGAAATTCCATTCCTGGGTACCATGGCCAAAACTGATTAACTACAATTAAATATTTACACAAGTGTCTCAGTTGTCAGAAATGCTAAATAGGTATTTACAGGATCCCTAGTTCCACGTGGTCTCACTTTTACAGTCTACTATGTACCTGCATTTGAACAACACTCCTCCAACCTGTGAAGCTTTTCCTGTTTGAAAGAAATGAGAAGAGAAGAGGAACACAGGAAGGTGAAGTGAGTGCCCAAAGGTCAAAAAGAAAACCTAAAGAAGTCCGTTCTGTCAATCCCTCAGCTAGCTCACTAGCTGCTAATGAGCTATTTTTCAGCAGAAAATGCTCAGAGCCTCTAAAGACAGACAAACACATCCACTAAACAGAAAGGCATTAAACAGCTGCGGAAATATTGGCTTAGATAAAAACAAACAAACAAACAAAAAAAACACTTCTCTTTAAAATGTAGCCAGTTCCCGGTATTAACTTTCTGCTATCTTGGGTAAATGGCCTATGTATCTATAATGAGAGTTTACCAGATTCTGTGTTACAGGGGTGTCAGGCTTCTGCTTTACTGAATTCTGAAGGCAAATGTTTTTTTTCCCTCCTGAAGGAAAGCCAGGGCTTTAGTGTTCCTCAGGTATTATCCAGAATCAATTTAACCTTAAGCTTCTTCTACTCTGACTGATAACTTTTGATTTTTAGCTGAGGAAAAAAAAAAAAGAATCAAACATTAAACATGATCAATAACCATGCAGGTTATTTCATGTCACTAGATTAGGAAGAGTTTTTTAAACCTTATGAATTTATTGTACAAAAATACAAGGATGCCTATCAAAGTTGCTACATGCACACTCAGTAAATGAAATATCAATGCACACTGATCTATGCCACTCAGTTACGCTGTAAAGTGTTGAGCAAAAAATTCTCCCCTTTGCATGACAAAGATGCAAGCCCTACACTTTCATACAGTTATGATGCAACTGAGGAGACAGGTTGCATATGGCAGCTGGGATTGAGGATTTAGGGAAGGACACAGAACTGTGCAGGCAATAAATGGGCTGCTAATGTTCAGCTCAGGGATAGAAGTTGGAGGTAAAATCCCTATAGCTCCTTCCCAAATTATCTTGCTCAGTAAGTGTACATCTGCATACAAAACCTCAAGCTTGAGGAAATTAAAAATAAAGTTTTTATGAAGGTTTGCTCCCAAAAACTCCTGGGATCAACACCAGAAAACTGTCCCATTCCTTCTGAAGAGGATAACAGACTTAAGCAAGTTTATCATATACAATTCAAAACTCTGCTTCCCTTCCCACAATTTCTTTCTCAAAGGTACTTAAAACTTCAATTATGCCTGAATAATGTGATTCTGGAAAGAGTTCAAAGAAATTAGTAGAACTTGCTAAGAATCTTAGTCTGAAACAACACAATAAAGTAACAAGAGGATGGAAGGAAGACTGCACTAT
Source organism: Anser anser (assembly GCF_964211835.1). Classification (NCBI taxonomy): domain Eukaryota; kingdom Metazoa; phylum Chordata; class Aves; order Anseriformes; family Anatidae; genus Anser; species Anser anser. The sequence continues at coordinate 86,955,799 of NC_139721.1, read as the reverse complement.
ATAAAGACATACGTATATTTAAAAAGGACGGACACTAGGCTTTTATTTTTCTAGTCCTAATCTCCTGTCACTTAGACACAACTAACCCTGGGAAGTACCACTGTCAGGAGGTAAGGCTTGGAGGGTAAAAACAGCAGGTGGAAGTTATGATGCCTCTGCCTGTACAGAAACTTCACTGCACTGCCTCTGTTTCTGCTATCTTTGGGAACAGCTAAAACTTAACTATGCTAAAAAATGGAGAAGAATCCCTTTTTAATGTGCACTTCAAATACATTTTAAGATGCAAATTATCTGAATCAAACTAGAAGCAACAATCTTTTTCTCACTGCTTTACCAGGTCACAGTCAATGTTAAGTGAATTAAATCGATAATTTATTAAATGGTCTTTCTGAGCACTACAATCTGTCAGAATTTAACCAGGTTCAGTTTGCCATCATTATTTTGGAGAGATGACAGAGGTTAATTTTAGTTCCTTCTTCCCTCTTCCTGTTCAACACTTTTCACAGTATCATTTTTATAGCCATCATTCACCTGCTCTTTTATATGGGAAACTGAAGAGGTTTTTATTCTCAGGATGCCAAATCCTGGTTTTCTAAGTCCTACCTCCTAAGTATTTTACGAAAGAACTCCCAAAATATTTTGTGGGTGTCCTGTTTTGACTGCCACACTAACAAGAAGCTACTTGCTGAAGACTGAAGTTCAGACTTTATCCCTCACTTTTACTTCATCCAACGCTCAAAAGCAAAAGATGGTCCTCACTCTGACAAGTCAAAGAAGCTAGCTCCAGTGGAACAACTCTTGCAAGCACTGAACCCTACTGACACTGACAGCAGTAAACATTCAAATAAATGTAAAGACAGAGCAATGCACAGAGCCACAAATTGTTTTGATGCAAACAGCTCTTACAGGAGGCAAATAGTAATCTCACTGCTACGAAGAAAATTAAGAAAAATGCTTATTACTGGTTTTAACTTCTCTGAAATTACTTTGGTCTTGCTGTCACATAGGTAGACCCTTGCTGATGCTTGCCCCTGTGAAGGGGCCTGCTCTCCCAGAGAGGGCTCCCTGCAGAGCTAGCATTCTGGGGTCAGCAGCTGGCAAGAGAAAAGAAAGAAGGGAAACACACTGATTGAATGCATTTCTTGGTCTCCCTTCAGGGGCCACGCCAGAGGGCTGGCATTACCTCTCCTTGCTGAAATCCCAGTCTTTCTACTTGTTGCCCTTTGCCACCTTATCTGTTAGAAATCAAAAATATTAGCTCACATCACTGATCTGTTTTCAAATGTCTCAAAGAAAGCAATAGAGTTTTGACATTTAATACAGATGATAACAGGCACATGGTCTGACCTTAACTCTTAGGAGTCTTAGTACAAGCTCTAGCTTTAAAGGATATGTATACATCCAAATACCATTCCTTCTGAAGAACAACGGAATCCCATTCACATTTTAAGACTATGCTATATTACTAGAAAGGTATGCAGAGAGGAAGCTCAAATACAAGCTCCATATTGGGTGTAAAACTAAATGATTACAGAGCTTGAAGTTTTCCTCAGCAATTTTTAAAGAAAAGGAACAAACCCTGAGCAGAAAAAGGAGGACCAAGAGCTGAGGAAGCTGCCTTCAGGTTCTGTTTCTTTCTTTCCCTTTCAAGAGTCCTAACCATGCTTATTAAGGGGATAGAGTCAGCCCTGCAGACTCGGTCAAAATCTGTGTAGAGAGTACTGATGCTTGCAACAACTGCACACTCTTCTGCAGCTCTAGGAATCCCTCCCAGGCAAGCCCCTAGCCTTACCAGGTCATGAAGTGAGTCCTGGATGTGAACAGGCCTTATGACTGAGGCCAAGTTAACTTCCTTTACCAATCAGAAGAACCACATATTCTGTTCCCCTTGCAAAAAGGTTACCTTTAACATTTTGCTCTTCCTAATATGATGAGAGCAAAATTTGAAATTTCTTACCACATTGTTTTCATATTCAAAAAAGTATTACAAGCACTAATGTATAAGAGGAGCTGAAAGAATCTCCTTTTTATTTTTTTTTCCCTGAAGAGATGCAAAGACACTGGAATTTATACATGATTTGACAGTGTATTTTAAGGTCAAAAATAAAGAAAAGTTCACATTTACCCACTGACAGCCCAAGGCAGCATTAAAAACGTGCCAGTCAAGCAGAATAATGCCAATGTTCTTATTACACCAAAATAAGACAAAACTACCTCCTGTAGCCACTACATATATCACTTCTCCACCCTTCACCCCCTCATCAACACCATGACATTATCTGGCATTTCTCTGGGAAGAAGTTTTTCTTTCTTACAAGGGTGGTAGGAAAGTAGGGTAGCAGGATTTCTCCTTTTCTTGTTAAAAAGTGAAATATACAGATCTTTAAAAGGACATTCTGACAAAAACAAAGAAACAACAATAACAAAAACAAAACAAACATCAACAAAAAAACCTTCCACATCTGAAGATGAAAGCACCTTAATTTTATCACATCTTGTCAATTACACAGAAACTGTAAAACAGTTTCCCTGGGTTTTATTCAGTTGGCTAACATGTGCATATATGTCTTTATTACATAAAATATTTTTTTTTACAAAGTGATTTTTCATTTAGGCAAATTGTAGCTATTTACTTCTTCTTCAATCCCTCTGAAGGGATCCCATTGTAATCTCTGACTCCTGCAGATCAAATTAAAGCAAGCTTTTTTGTTTGTTTGTTTGTTTTGGATAGTGGCCAGAATAAACAACACAAGACCAAAAAAATATATGTATTAGACATATATATACACCTATATATCTGTCGAGATTCGTGTATACAAAATCAAGCAAAGTTCTCTTTCTCCTCCAAAATGTAAAAAGTTTTCACAGAGCCCAATCTCAACAAGAGCCAACAACATGCTTCCCTATTTTTTTTTTTTTTCTGAGAAGTGATTTCATGTTGCTAAGCATACAACTTTTTACCACTATTTCCACGTTTAGCTCTGGATGTGGGAAAACACTCTTAAAGCGTTTAAATAAAACCTCAGTGGTAAAGGGATGAGGTATCCAAAAGTACTATTACTTTTACAGCTGGGGGCTGCTAAACTTCATTAAATTTGTACCCAGATGCTGTAGCTTTCAAATGAAGCTACTGATTCCCTTACTCTCTTTGTGTTTGACTACTGTCTGCAGCAGTAGTCATGTCTTTGCATCTCTCTCCTGTTCATTCATGCTATTCCACCATTACTTTCTTCTGCCTCTTCTTCCCCATAAGCGTAGTCTAGGCTTCTAAAATCTATCAACCTATCAAGAAGAAAGCCATTTTTCACGACGTTTTCCAAGTTACTTTAACAGTCTTTTGGCACTTAGTGGAACTACGAGACTTTTATGATATCAGTATTATGAAAATTCAAATGGTATTAGTCATCACTACTAAGAACTTCCTCCTGAAATAAAATAAAATTTAACAGATATTTTCCAGTTTGAAAAAGGAATGCTGATTAACAATAGACTTTAGATATTAGTGGTCTACTCCCAAAATGAATGGGAATATCAAATTGAGAATGAAGCCTGCCTGACAGTTTAATTCTGCCAATCACACCTGATGACTTTGCTCTCCATCCAGCACAGACCTCACTTGCTTCATTTCACTACTAGCAGCTGTCCTTACGTATCCTGAATACTACATCAGTAATATTGTCCCCAGCATTATGATCTGACACCAGCCCTATCAAACAACTCCATGCAGTAAAATCCAGTTCAATTACATTTACTCATTCTGTGATAATTCCAGCTCGGGGGACATGGGCAAAACCAGCCCATCTATTAACAAGCGCTGTGCACATGCCTGCCGTCTCCCCTTTAGATGTACAGCCCCGCATTGCCAATTTATAAAAGACATGCTCTAGTGATGCTTCCAATGGCTTGCTTTTGTTAGGTGACAGATCTAGTGCAGTGCTGCTGAAAATAATGAGAAAAGAGAACCATGATTGCAGTTGCCTTTGAGTAAGACTTTTTGAATTTATAAATATTTTGTGCCACTCTTTAATAGAAAGATTTTGTTACTACTAGCTCCCTGTCCATCCACAGGACACAGCCTTCACTCTCCACTTACATAGCACAGGTGTGTCAACTTTAATTATTTACCTGGAAAAACTACCTATGTTTAGTATCTCTTAGTGCAAAGAAGCAGTTGGAAACAAGAAACAACCCCACTTCAGCTCTGTGCAAGCCATGTGTGTTAGTGGCCCCAAAATGTTTTTAAGAAAATGCCTGAAATGAGATCTTTCCTTTGCCGGAAGGAACATTCTTGTATGTAGGATGGACCTAATTAGTCCTAATTATCCAATTCCCTATGCAGACCGCCTGATTCTTACCATTATCTTTCTGTTTATTTAAAATATTGACTAGCAGTAGTCTTCTTGTGGATATTTCCTGTACCAAAGACATTGATTAAAAATAAGGGAAGAAATCACAGAACATATACTCCAGGCTTGGAAGGTACCTACAGAAGAAGAAAGAAATGTGGTTGCATGTGGCAACCTTTATTTGGAAAGTTTTGAGATTTTAACAGAACCCTGTACCAAACACAGGGCCTTTAAAAGCAGTCTGCCAGTATTATTTCCCAGATATCATATCTCACAAGTCACACTGCTGTTTCATACATACGTTGCAAAGCTATACATTATTAACCATGATTATATAGAGAACAAAATTTAGTATTAATCATGGCAGACATCTGTAGGAAATGAAATTTGAAAACCCAAGTATTAGCCTAAGAAATTTGCTCAAAAAGTTCTCCAAACAAGGAACAGCCATTTACTGCATGATTTATACAATGAATAAAATAATATTAATAATAATGAGCCACTGTCAAATAGCAGAAACTCCAGAAAATTGGCCATCAGCAACTGGAAGCAAAGGAATAATTAGCAAAAACAATTAACATCGTCTCCCAAAATTATCCCCTAAGCACCATGTAGGATTACCAGTATATGTACACTGAGAGCCTGAAAAATCATATTAAATAAATACCCAGATGTTGGCATGTTAAATGATAAAATTGGACTAACTGGATCTCCATTCAATGGACCAATTTAGCTGATTTAATCTCATTTGAATAAATTCATGTGAATTTGATCATTGGTCACTATTTATATTAAAAAAAAGATAGAATATTGAGAAACAATAAAATACAATTATGTATGTTAAAATCAGAGTAAATTTTGAAAAACATCTATTTTTAGAGCGTATAGCAGTATCTTCCACATCATATGAATTCCATAGTGGCTTGTGAAGATATTACAAATTAATTTTCCTTTGCATTTTCCCCCCAGTGTATTTTTTTTTAACCAAATGAAAACATTTTTGATATATAAAAACTGTATAGTTTAAAAAAATGGCATATACCCTTTGAGACACATCAACAGTTTCCTATATCAAGTAAAGCAATAATACTAGCATGAATTTTAATAGATGTTGATTCAATAAACGGCAGCATCCCAAATTGTGGATGCAATGCTACAACTGCAAAATTAAGCACTAGATGTGAAATTCTCTTTTGAATTTCCACATATTAAACCTGTGGAATGCTCTTCAGAGATATCAGATTGGTGGAACTGTGCCCAGTGAAATCTGAACTTCAAATAAGAGTTGAGCCATTTCAATTGCTTAGAGCTTTAAGGCATCCCCACAGTCTATCCACTTTCAGCTCAGAAAAATAAATGCCTGCCCCAATGTGAGAAAAGACGGAAATGAAATACAAAGTAATAATTTTGTGTTCTAGATCAAATACACTGATTATTACTCTAAGCTGTCATTTGACAGCTTAATGTAGATGCTCAAGATTTAGAAAAGTCTTTTCCTGGGGGTCCACAGTCACATACAGAATTTTTCCCGTCAAGGAAACTCTTATCTTTTGTCTCTTTCTGCTGCTGTCGGGCACTTCCTGCCCTACAATTTTCTCTCTTTTCTTGTATAACAGACATTATCTGAACCATGGTGACCTAGTTTGCAGAAACAATCCAGAAAAAAAATAATAAAAAGAACCATCTGGGAAGGTGATAGGGCTTAATTTATTTTCAGTGTAGCTTTTTAAACCATTCCCTTGTGCCAGAGGAAAGCCAGTGGCAGCAATGGGGAAAGCAATGCAAGAATGAGTGTGAGGGAAGGAGAACAATAAGCTACACACGAAGCCAGAGGATAAGCTGAATGCACAATTGTTATTCCTCAAATTCTGACAAAGCAGGAGGTGTTGCCTGACAAACTGGTAGCTTAGACCAGACAAAAGAACATACTTCTTCACATAGCAGATGCTAAATGGCTGAAATTTGTTGCCATGGTAGGTTGTGGTGGCAAGTAGTATCAGCAATTTCCAAAAAGAACCTGTCCAACAGAACTGGCAGGTCATCCCAACAGTCCTAGTGATGTTGGTGATAGTCCCTAGTCCTAGTCCAACTGGTGATGCTGGGAAGGCACTGGACCACAGAAAGTGGCCAGGTTCACCTGCCTTCTCCTCCTGCCTCCTGAACTCCTTCTCCTACTGACACCATCAGGAGAGCATTTCGGCACTTCCTGCTGGTCACAGGCCCATCATCAGGAGGCAGAGCTCTGGGCACCAAGGGGCACCGGGTGTACTACACAGCAATCCCACTTCCTCATCCTGCCTTGCAGTGCTTGTTACGGGACTGAATTACTCTTTAACATTGCCAATTCTGACAGAATGCTTGAATTCTTTGAGATGTGAAGAAACTGAGAGAAAATAAAGATGACTACTTTTTTTTGTTTTTAAAGTCAAAAATAAAACTAAAGCTGGCTTTTTTTTTCCCTCAAAGTTGAGAGGCTAGCATGACTGTGTGATTCAGTAAGTAAATGGGTTGCACTTGCTTTCTAGGAGCAGCATATGCTGTTACGTTCCAGAGGGTAAGTTTTAAATGACACATTTCTATCCACTACTAAATTGAAGCTGCCTTTGAAACAACTGATCTGCTAAACCTCTCATTTGAATTATTATGCAAACCTAGTTTCTAAAAAATGAACTATTATCTTGTTCTAAATTTTGTCCTAAGAGCACATAAATAAACAGACCTAATGTTCACTTTCACATGCTTATCCAAAAACATTCTCCCGAATTCTTTCCATCTACAAATACAGGAGAACTGTCAAGCCTTCTTTTCTGAGGGTACTTTTCTCAGTCTTCTAGAAATACTCAGAAATGTTAACACTGTTTTTCTAATGCATGGTTATTATTGTTCTTGCTTAGAATGAATGATTTCTCAGTTTTTTTAAAGGCCAGTTATTTACCAAAGGTAACCAGAATGTGAAAAGATTAAAATTTACAAAAAAAAAAAATCCTCTGAAATCTACTTATAAGGGCTCTTAAGACATTTTCCCTACTTAGCATATCTATGGGATTCTCAAAGATTACAGGAGCTGAACATAATTATTGAAAGACCTGTAACACAGGTCTGCACTGCAGAACTCACACCAAAAAAAACCAACATGTTTTATTCTCACATAAAGGACAAAGAAGAATGAAAGAGTTACTACTCATTTGATCAATATATTTTTCTTACAAGCCCTACTGCCCAACATATCTAGCACATAAAAACAGGCCTATTTTTTTCTTAAAGAGTATCACACATTAATTGTCTGCATGTTTTTCAATTTACGGTATATTACAGAAGTAAAAATCCTAAAACCCGATTTCCATACAGTGCAACTGTAGCATGCTAAATTATGTTTTCTTGCTATAATCGAGTCCTTTGACAATAATGAAATCTTTAATAGAATTTTACAACTATTAGGAGCACTCAACCCAGCAATATGAGCTTAGCTCCGACAGAACAACCTACAGGTTACACAAACAGGAATTCCAAGACTAGTTTCTTTGTTTTCTGGAGTCTCTGGGCATTGAATATGCCCACCAAAAGTTGTGTTTTCCTCATTGGTTTTCAAAGAGACTATCTCCAAATCTGCATACCTCAAGTACTCTGCCAGAGGTTAAGAATTATTTCTGTGGCTAATCCTTGTCACCGTTTTAGAGTGCACCTCTTGCATGAATTGCAACATGTAAATTTCTAAGAAACCATAGAAACTCTGACAATCAAACTATCATAAATAGCACTCGTGAGATGGAAGTCATCACCACAAATAATAGTTGAACAGATGAACCTTCTTTATGTAGATATTTTCCTCTACCCTATCACTGTGTTGCAGAGAATTGCGGTGCTCAAGAAAGCATGTTGGGAAACCGTGAAGCTGAAACATAAAGCCTAGAAAATACAACCAAAGCAGGTGATATTCTTCTACGTAATAAGGTGAATCCACATAGAAAAATGCATCTCCATTACTTTATTTCCCAAGACAACAGCAACATCGATAACTGCATAGTAGAAGTGGAAACATATCTTTTTTCCACATCCATTAGTCTGCTGGGCCAATATAAAGAACTAGAAGTGGAAAAAAATTATTAATAAATTCAGACACATTACTGCCTATACAGCGTATCAGCTGATTCAGTTGCACTGTTTTCCCACAAAATTCAAAAATGAACAAGAAGATACTAAATTATAATCTCACATAGTCAAAGATATGCCAGAAACTGGAAGTTCATTTTCACCACTCTCACCATGTTTAATAATTATGTTCAGAAATGTTTGAAAAGATTAAAAATCAAACATTGAAATAAACTAAGGTTTTTTATCAACAAATTACCCACAAAACTGCCTCAGATGGCTTCAGACTTCTGGTTCCTTTTAAATTATTAACAAAATATATGTTAGCAATCTGACACAGTTAACTGGTATAAAACCAAATATTTTCAAAAGTTTTATAATGTTCTGGAAAATTTCTCAGTAAATGCAAGAGCACTGACTTTTGATTCACTGGCCAAAACTTGTTCTTGCTGAGCTCTAAAGGCAAGTTATTCAACTTCCATCAATGCAGTAATTTTGAGTACCATAGGAATTTATACCAATATAACTGCGATTAGAAAAACTTTGGTCAATAGTGTGTCTTTAAACCTGTATTGATGTAACAGGATTAAAATGTGATCTAGGGAACATAATCACTCCAGCCGTCTTTTTCAAAAATAAATAAATAAATAAATAAATAAAAATCCTACACAATGTTATAAGCATGAATCCAACACCATCTGAAAGGAGTGTAGTATATTTTACCACCCATTTTCTTCTAACTCTCCTGTCCACTTAGGAATCTGATTTTTAAAAGATTACTGGTAATAAATCTCTGCTGAAATAGCATCTCCTGCCATGGTAATCCTTCTCCCAGGAGATTATATGAATAATGTCCAAAAGCAGAATCCTGCCTAAACACAAAACAGTGACACCAGTGGTAACCTATGCCTTCACTTCTTGTGATCCACAAAGCTGTATCAGTTCATATCTTGTTATTAAATTATACCTGTAAAGCTACAGCTGAAGATGCCAACATGATCCATGTAACTGATTTATATTTTCCCATCATCCACTTGCCATGGGGATTGCTCTGTGAAATTACCATCCTCATCAGAGGACCACGATTTTCCACTGCAAATGGGGCAGATAGCTACTTGTCAGGACCCTGCAGGCACCCAGACACCCCTCGACTGGACTGTCAGTGGGACCTGCAACCAACCCTGCTCTCCTTGCCCAGCTCAGGTGCCCCAGTTGTGAGGACCCTGCCTGGGGGCTACCCCCAGCTCACGTGCCCTCAGGGAACAGCCCCAGAGACCACCGGGGCAACACGGAGTTCGCCAAGCCACTGGTATAATCTGTTTGGACACTAGTATAATCTGTTTGGACACTAACTTGCAAGATATTTTACTGTTGCTAACAAAACTCTTATTTTGCTTCACAGTATCAACATGGCTTTTCTATATGTTTAAGCTTCTTATTCGCCTTGTGTAAAAATAAAATAAAAAAAGAATCCTTTCAAGGAGAAGGAACGTATACAATATTTTTGCAATCTTTTATTTGTTAAAATGTGCTTTTCATCCTCACTTTTCATAAAACATTGCTGAAGTATATGACAGTAAAATATCACATTTAACGCCTTTGAAACTGCAAGAGGTTTTCAGTAATTTTCACATAAATCCAATACTAAATGATATTGCAAGCTATTGGTGACCTTCTGCAAATGTGCATTAAGTTTTACATGCAAATTACAAAGAAGTTATAAAAAAAATCATTACTTAATATATCTTTGTAAATGTATGTTAATAGCTTAAGAACATTTACATTCTAGCATCTAAACAACTTTTATGATGCCGAATAGTTTTAGTGACATAAAATGCTTTAAGATTTGTCAAACTTGACAACTCATGACACTTTCACATATTACAAATTTTTAATAACATCTTAAAGCCAAGGCTAATAAAGACCATACAGTCAGTATAAACATTTATTCCAGAACAAAATAAATTTAATTCAATCAAAAACACCAATTTCATAAAATTTACCAGAAACTGAAGGAGAAGGGAGAATACAGATGTGAGAGTTCAAGTCAGAGGTCACTGCGCTTTCTACAAATACTCCCAAGACCCACTGTGGTTCGTCATGCACCTTTATGGAAGAGAGTGTTGGGATCAATTTTCTGAAGACACTTGCTTCAATTTCCCAAGATGATTTCTCAGTGCAATCAGACCCAAAGTGATCAATCTGCAGCCCTGTCTATGGACAACACCTCACAGTAAAAGTAAAAATTCTGTATCCACAGGAAAGATCAAGGGTTAACAAAACAAATGGAACGTCATACAAAGGATTTACGTATATACTGTAATTGCTTACCTTTTTGGGGAGGAAAGAACTGAAGCATGTTCCCCATTTCTACTCACTGACAAAGGAATACATATAAGATTCTAGGAAAAGTTGTTTTACAGTCTACTGATGTTGCCACAGATGTTGTGCAAACCTTAGGACTTTCTTTACAAACAGGCTTATCTAGGATGCGAGGGACTGCAAAAATTTTATAAGATTTAATGGGCATTTAAAAGCAGTCATTTAAATCATATTTTGTTGCAACGGTGAGGGGCATGTCCGAGGCACAACCAGAAACTAGATACTTAGTTGTCCTTTATTGCCTTTGTAGGTGTGAAGAGTGTTCTAAAGAACTGAGGAAGGACATCACTCTACTAAGCTGTAATAATTGTGCTGATATCTATTACCATTTTTAAAAGCTCATATAGCTTTATTTCCCTTCAATTCAATCAGAGTTTCAGTAAAAATTGTTTGAATCTCAGTCAGAACTGAGAAATACGGAGATGGTAGAAAGTGCCTGAATTAAGACAATATACTTTCTCAGGTCATGCAATACTTTCTTGCTTGTTGCTTAAAACCCCAGGCCACAATAATGAATTAATCTACATGCCACAGTTCCCATCATAGGAACCAAATATTGCAGATCTGAAATGGCAGGAGTATTAAGTCTCCTGCATTTAAGGAAGGAAGCATGAATCCCTTCCAATCCCCTCTTCTACTTTGGTACTGGCAGTGTTCTGTTGTAGTAAAGAAGTTAAGGCTGTGGATGTTGTCTACCTAGACTTCAGAAAAGCCCTTGACATGCTTTCCCATAGCATTCTCTCAGAGAAACTGACTGCTTATGACTGGATGGGCACTTAGCTGGGTAAAAAACTGTCTGGAGGGCCAGGCCCAAATTATTGTGGTGAATAGAGTTAAATCCAGTTTGTGACCAGTCACAAATGGTGTCCCCCAGGGCACAATACACAAGGCAGTTTTTTTCATTATCTTTATCAATGATCTGGACAAGTTGGATTGAGTGCACCCTCAGTAAGTTAGCCAATGACACCAAATTGGGTGCTAGGGTTGATCTGCTCAAGGGTAAGAAAGCTCTGCATAGGGATCTGGGTAAGCTGGATTGATAGACTGAGGCCAACCTTATGAAGTTCAACAAGGGTAAGTGCCAGGCCCTGCACTTGGGGCACAACAACCCCATGCAACGCTACAGGCTGGAGGAAGAGCAGCTGGAAAGCTGCTAGGAAAAGGAGCTGGGGGTGCTGGTAAACAACTGGCTGAACCTGAGCCAGCAGCATGCCCAGGTGGCCACAAAGGCCAATGTCAGCCTAGCTTGTATCAGAAAGAGTGTGACCTGCAGGACTAGTGAAGTGACTGTCCCCCGTACTCAGCTCTGGTGAGGCCGCACCTTGAGGACTGTGCTCAGTTGTGGGCCTGTCACTACATCAAGACACTAGAGCCTGTACAAAAGTGCCCTAAGAACAAGTCTTAGAAGAGCAGTTGAGGGAACTGGAGTTATTTAGCCCTCACTACACCTCCTCAAAGGAGGTTGTAGAGAGGTGTGTGGGGGGTCAATCTCTTTTCCCAAGCAACAACTGATAGGCCTCAAGATGCATCAGGAGAGGTTTAGGTTGGATATTAGGAAATATTTCCTCACTGAAAAGGGCATTGGAACAAGCTGCTCAGGGAAATGGTTGAATCACCATTCCTGAAACTATTCAAAAGATGGGTAGATGTGGTGCTTTAATAGTGGAAGGGTAGCTAGAAGTGCTAGGTTAACAGATGGAATTGATGATCTTGGAGGTCTTTTCGACCCTAAATGATTTTATGATTCTCAGTGCAAGAAGTGTCAGTATGACTGGAAGGAAGCAGAACAAAGTGGAAAGAAGTCCTGTTAGTCACCCTTTCCTTCCACATCCAATTTCTTCTTCCTTTAAATCCATATTTTCCTTTTGTCTTAAGGACTGAGAAATTTCTCCGATTGCTCCTGAAGCAAAAGTGACAAGAAAAGCCTGTTTTTTGCTGCAAAGTTGTCCTGAATTTGATACAAAGTAGACTTAGTGACAGCATCAAAAGACAATGGGATTTTTCCGATTTATAGCCTATATATCTTTAAACATACAGAAATGACACCGTACTGCAGCAGTGAATAGTGAGCAGAAAACATCTGACGTTCTAGGGCTACTAAGATGGTGAAGGGCCTAGAAGGGAAGACGTATGAGGAATGGCTGAGATCACTTGGCCTATTCAGCCTGGAAAGAGGAGGCTGAGGGGATACCTCATCACGGTCTTCAGCATCCTCATGAAGGGGACTGGAGAGGCAGGCGCCAATCTGTTCTCTTTAGCGACCAATGATAGGACCCGAGGGAATGGTGTCAAGCTGCTACAGGGGAGGTTCAGGCTAGATATCAGGAAAAGGTTCTTCATGGAGAGGGTTGTCATGTACTAGAACAGGCTCCCCAGGGACATAATCATGGCACCAAGCCTGTCAGAGTCTAAGAAGCATTTGAACTGTACTCTTAGTCACATGGTCTAAATTTTCGGGTAGACCTGTGTGGAGCCAGGAGTTGGACTTGATGATCCTTCTGTGTCCCTTCGAACTCAGGATATTCTATGATTCCAAAGCCAAGCTGATCAGTAACTGTGAGGGAAAATCATGGTAGTCATTACAGTAACCAATATCCTCAACAACCCATTAATGGAAAAATTATGGAATAAACTACTTTCAGATATCTAACAGTCTGGAAGGCAAGACACAATTTTCACACAATCACTAGATGCAGAACACCACAAAAATGCAGGTTGGAAAGAACCTCATGAAGTCTAACCCCCCAACTCAGACCAACAAAAACCAACCATAATTAATAAAAGAAATTGAGAAAACACAGCATTTAGAATTGGGTTTAGAAAATGCTCTATTCCACAGAACTAAATTAGTAAAAGAAATGTAAAATTTATCTTGCTAATTGAATCAGGAACTAATACTTCCACCCTACTTTCATGCTATACCAGGCAAATACATCTTTATCTCAGTAACCAGTTAATGATGAGCATGCATAAAAGCAGTGCGCACTGCACTGTGCATCTTCAGCAGAAGCAAACAAGAAAAGTAGATCTGATTCTTCCTTGAAGTGCTTGAGCCAGCTAAGCAGAAGGCAGCAACCCTACTGGAAATAAGATTTCTGCTGTCTGGTATTTACTCATGGATTTCTAGACGAGACTGCTTCTGAATTCAGACATAGTACCTATTGGTTAACTGAAATTAAATTAGAGCAATCCAATGATTAAGGGAAAAATTATTTTTAAAAACAAAAGCATAAATCAAGAAGATCCACCTATAGACAACAGCACTTAAAACACACTCCAAGCTTAACTGAACGTGTTGAGGCAGTTAGTGCTTCAGTTTCTTCGTTATGTTTCTATTCATTTGAGTTCTGAAATATAGTAAGTGTTAATACACTGGCTTTACTGCTGGTATCCTTTCAAAAGCTTAACTCATTCACTGAAGGATTCCCTACTGCTACTTGACAATGCCCTTTAAAGCCAGATCAAAAGTAAATGTAAATTCTGTTATTTTTTAATGCACACTCTTGATAAAGTTGAGGAAAAACACTCGAGGTTTAAAATATAAACGTCTGTCAAGCACCTTTTCTATTCCTCAAAATAATGAAACTGGAAACACAAACATTTTGGAGATTTGTTTCTTTAAAGTATGTCCAATCTCAGCTGTATGCAACATCATAGCAAAATTAGAATGCTTATTTTACAGTGTCCAAAACAGTTACTGAGAAAGTAAAAGGTTAAGGAAAAACAAACAAACAAAAAAGCCCACAGAAATCCACACACTTGAAATTTTTATTGAATTCCCAAAGGATATTAAGTTCAAGGTAGTATCAGTAGAAACTCACAACAGAAAATTTAAAGTGTTTTTACTTTCTACCAAATGAATGATTATTACAGTATACACTAGAATTGCTAGTTTAAACATGAAAGCATAATTTTAGCATAAAGCCAGCAAAATACAACCAATGTTTACAAACAAAATAAAATGCACAAAACCTGTAATCTTTTTATTTGAAATGAGGATCTAGACAATGTGTCTATATAGAAATGACTAAAGATTTATCTGCCATTTTATTCTGAAGACCAGGCAGAGATATTTGTTATTAGTTGTTGCTCTTGATAAAAAATATCCAGTGAATGATAACATTGAAAAGGGTCAACCTCTACTGTAGCACAGCCATATGCATCCACAGTTGAGGAACTTAGCTGCTTTGTTATCTAGCAGTAATACAAAAGAAATTTCATCACTGAAAAAAGGTCAACATGAAGAATATAAGCCTTATAGATATTCATATTAAATGGGTAAATACATAACTGAACCCCAGAAAAACTCCATCCTAACATTTTATTACAATGCACTTATAGAACATTCCTTATGATCAGTACTTGGTCAAGGTCTACGAAAATAATGTTACGACAAGTGGTCCTTTCACTAAACCCAGTTGCTGGTGCATTCTTCAGAGTACAATGTCTTTTCATACTCAAACTCCTGTATCCAGGAAACAGAATTAAAGCTACCTCAAATAACACATATTTTGTGATTATAAAGCACTTTGAAGTCCGTAAATCAGAAGAACCATTTCAATAGTAATGTAGCAATAGCATGATTATGGTAGAGAAAGTGCGAATACTCAGACTAATGCAAAAAAATGTTATAAAAATGAAATAAACAGCTTTCAATAGTTATGCAACTTCATTTACAGACCTTAATTAATAATCTCACATGCAGTCTAAGTTCTCTGTTCAGAGAATACAGACCATCTATGTTAGAAAAGGAAATGTAAGCAGACCACAGAGTGAAACTATAAGCACTGTGGTCCCTACAACTACAAGACACACCTTTCAGGTGATTTACTTCTAACCTGGTCCTGCAAACGAAGTACCATACAGCAGCTGAAAAATACAGAAAAATGTGCTTCCAGAGCACATCTTCCACTTTATTCTTCCCTGAAAGGAAATCATGTTGTAACTGTTCAATGATGCAAAACAAAAAAAGTTATAGCTGTTTAAGACAGATCTGCTTCAAACACATTCCCACCATATTTTGTTGATGACTAATAGGTGAAATTTCAGAATGAACATATTGAAACCTTGTAAAAACTACAAGCAGGTAAGAATGGTGCCTTTATTTATTGACTTCTGCAGGCCTTTAAATGGAACTCATCTGTGAGAAATGAGCTGATACATACCTTGACAAAATTTATCTAAAATTAGGGGGCTGAATCCTGACATTTTCTTAAGAAAAAAAACTTCATCCTTAAACTAGGAGTGACAAGTTAATAATAAAAAACAGTTAATAATAAACAACAAATAAAACTAGAAGTCTTTCTATGGTCCTTTCTCATACTTTTTTTAAATAAAATTTTGAAGTTTGGAATTTTGATACAATGATGTGAAAGTTACACATTTTACACTTTGCCTAAACACCTAAGCAAACCAGATCACTAAGAACCAAATTATCAATACATACACACAAATTCAAACATCTGAGGCTGAAAATGCTGAATTGCCACTGCGCTGAATGCATTTAATCTAGTCCATGGCCTGCAGATTTTCTAACCCATATTTGAGAAGAATAGATATAATACGTAAGCACTGTCAGTTTAGTTAACAGACCAGATATCGGTAAAATATTAAAAAAATGTTTCAAGTTAGCTTCCTAAATCATAGCTTATCACATTTATAAATGTAGCTGAGCATATGAATATTACCTAAGGTCTGAAATGTTTACAATAGAAAAAAACATTTAGAAAACTTGCTGTATAATTTATGATTTTTTTTTTCAATTACAAGTTAAAACCTGTTCTAAACTTTAAGACAATCAAAAATTGCAGTCTCCTATACTAGGAAATTCCTATCCACTTCACCACATAACAACTTTTGCTCTTAACAAGCTAACCTTAAACACACAGTAGAAAACTGGACAGTACGATTATAATATGCCTGTCAGAGTAACCTGAATCTTTTCAGAGCTAAAACTACCATACAAAAGCTAAATTCCCAAATCCTGAATTCTTAAGAGCAAGAGAGTAATTCAAACAGAAATTTAGCTGAGAACTAGCTTTCAGTTCCCAACCCATTCAATTTTGCCAAAAGTGACCTTAGACAATTTCCTTCAGTTATGTAGTCTTGCCTCTAAATATAGTTATATTTCAGTTTGTTCATAATAAAGAAAAATACTCAACTACACACATATTTGATTTTCAATCATACAAAAATATAAAATCTACTGTTATCTCATATAACAATTTTCACTGTTATCTGTGAAAATCAGATTTTTCACAAGTGAAACAGTGCCATCTTGTGTATTATGGACTTTCTCTCTTGTCAAAATAAGAATATTCTTTACCAGGGATATTCATAGGATTATTTTTTTTGTATTTGTTTTTATTCTTTCCTAAGAATGATACAAAGTGTTGTACATAACGTTTGAATTTTACTGTGCAAAACATTAACTCAAGTCATTCACAAAGCTCTGTCAAAATATCTTAATATCTTCTATTACAGCAAGCAAAATGAAAGCCAATTTTCAAACAAAAAGCTACAGAACGTTAGATTCAGTTTTCCACAAAAATGTTTTACTCATATCATCTTAGACTGCAGTCTCTCTGTACAGTGGTTTCAATCAAATTTTAAATAAGTTTTAAAAATATAATTTATATAGGCTTAATCTACATCTGTCCAATGTCCCTGTGCACCTCTGTCCTCATCAAATACCTCTATGAATATTGATGGCCATCATTAAAATGAACAACGTAGTTAACTTACAAAGTTTTCTTTATAGCTTACAGATACTATAAGCAATTATTGTTTTAGGCAACCAGAAATAACAGGTCCCATAGCATTCTATTACCATATAAGAAAGAGAGCAGCAAGTTTAATGAACAGTGCACAGTTGCATTAATTTGAATGCTAAGAGAAAACTAAAACAACCCCAAACCAAAACAAGCATACTCTGCTTAACACACACCAGTAAGGATACAGAGTAATTAATAACTGTAGAGCAGCTCTTGCTCTTATTTTTGTAATTTAAAAACTGTGACGATACATACTGCCTATAATTTGATAGGCATGAACAAAACAGTTGTTTAATCAGCTAATGCAAAACTTTCTGCATTCATAAAATTATTTCCTGATGATTATCTCTAGATTTGCTCAGAAAAGAAGACTGAAGGACGTTGCTGCTTATAGTACAACACAATCAGTACCAATAACAATAAAAAAAGAATATTCCTTGTCCATTTCTGAAGTAATCTCCTCTATTGCTATATTTTTTAAAAATTTCATTATGTCCCAGCCTTTTCCTAAGTTGACACAAATATTACAAAGCTTTTAAAACATAAATAGATACTTCTTGAAATCACAGATGAACACAATCAATTATACAGCCTCATACTTAAAGAAAAAAGAAAAGAGTAGCAGCTGAAAGGAAGATTTCTTAGGAATAAAACATGAGACAAACGGCAAGACTGAATGTCAAGATTTGATATGTACCAGAAATGCTATTATGAACTGAATGATGTTTACATTAGGAAATAAAAACTCTATCACAGACATCATCTCCAGAGTACTTCATGATACTCTTTTACCTTGCTGTGCTGAAATTAATGGAAAGGCAACTCTAAGATAAGAATACTTAAAAAATCTGTATTTCAGAGATGTATCATTTGACATCACAAAGTAAGGAGCTGTGCACAGATAGAACAGATAGGAAAATAAAAAGATAGAGACATAAATACACTCTATGCCGACTCACTCAACCTTGCGCACACAATAAATACTTCCAGAAGTCAAGTTGCCTGCACTTTTTGACAACTAAGAACTGTTTTAGGCAAGTTAAGTCATGAGTCAAATCACTCCAACTATGATCCTAATTTACTATTTGACTCTAAGAATTAACAAATACTGTTACTGTGAAAGATTGTGAGCAATATCACAATCTGCATGCCTAATGGCTAACAACGAGAGCAAGTAGAACCTAGAAATGCATGTGGTAAAGCATACACATTTTTAACATGCAATAGGAAAAAAAATCACTACAAACATTTTGATTTATAGTCTCCCAATGTTATCAAATGCTCTTCTTATGTAAATAAGTTTGATATGAAATTGCATTTTAAATACATTTAAAATTTTTAAAATACATTGCAAAGCGCTTACTTTGAATGCTACTGTTTGGAAGGTACAGAAATAAGAGTAAATCAATTATTTGATATTCTTCAGTGATTGACTTGACAAACATCAGTCATAAATTAGAAAGAAAATAGGCGTTACTCTGCTAGAATGTACTGACTGTATAGAGATTTCAGTTCAGCTAACATGAGAGTTCCACATTATGATTCTAATGTGCAATATTTTCTGTATCGGCTGCAAAATAAGACACCATCACAATAACAAGAATATTTTAAGCTTAAAGAAGTATGTACATGCAACAAGGTACTCAGGACACAACATTCTAATACTTGCCAACCCATTCTTTGATAGAGGTTTTTGACCTTGCTATCTGTTATGATTTTACTAATCATTTATTTACTCATAATTAAAGAACAAGGAAATAATACACTGTTTGCTAGTCACCTGCTTTTTATATTTTATTATTTATTATTTTTATAATAGTCATGTACAAGTGGACAAACTCCAAGGGCAGGTCACATTCAAACCCAATAATCCTGAACCTGGAATACTTGCTACTTAAATTGCTACACTAGTATTAACCAAATAGTATCGGCCATCCTCTTGAAATAAATCAGAAGTATTAAAACAGATGCACAAGGCCTCAAGAGCTGGTTGCATCTTTTTTATTAAATAATTTCCTTTCCTGTTTGTCTGCCATGCAGTAAAGTCTGCTGGCAGTATAACTTAACTTTGCTGTAAAAGAAATTGTCGTAGTCTTACATTTTCCATGATCTTTTGCCAGTAATTCTTATGTAAATCATTCACATCAGTCAAAGAGTTACATAAAAATCAGTTTTCACCAGGATGTCATTTATTTATTTATTTTAAGATCAGCTTTTTTGACAATTGTGTTTCTTTATTTTGTTTTACATCTTCCAAAATATAACAAGGAATTTACATCCTGAAAATTTAGGCAATTTGAATATAATTTGTATCATACCAAAGTAACATAGGACAAACTGCACCCATTTAAAATGAGGGCATGGCATTTGACTCCTCTGTATTTTAGCTACTATAGTTCTTCGTGTTATCTCATACATCTTAGGAGAAGAGCTGACAGAAGCTGGAAAGATGTGATAGAGATGTAAATGAGGCTACACCAACTAACAGAATACATCCTTTACCTTAATTTAAGTGGCAAATTATTGGTAGAATGACTTTTCAATACAATTTAAGTATTTGAATGATCAAGAGAAATTCTATGCCTCCAACCAATTTACTACCTACACACATCCACTGTGCTCATTGCTAAGGCAGGCAGCTATTCTTTCACACATTTTCTAGGTCTAATCTTCAGTAAAAACAATTTTTTAAAAAGAGGGTTTAGGGCAGGAGGTTAGTAGGAGGGAATGGTAAAATATTTTCTTCCATGTAATGGAAATGTAATCTTCTTTTAGCCACAGCATGCAAGTGCTGGGTTAACAAAATAGCACCACAGACATTCTGAAAACAGATTTCAGTGCAGACTGTCAATGAGCCACACATTTCAGTTGAAAAGGTACAGTAACATTGAAACCCATTAGATCTAGAAGAGAAAAATATTGACTGTAACCCCCCCCGGCAATAGAAAGAGAACTGGGCTATGTCCTGGGATTACTGATTAAAAAGATTCAGTTTTAACTTTCAGATTTGGTTAATTATTTGCAAATAACATTACTAATTATATTATCTACTTATTATATTATCTACTAATTATATTATCTATTATCTATTATTTATAAACCAAGCCCTAAGGTTATTTTGAAGAATGTGAAATGTTCTGTTTATGTCATATTCTTACAAATCACATACTTTTAATAATGTGCGTGCCTAAGGATGCATTGCTGATTAATTGCCGAAATGTTTTATTAGATACAATATCCATTAAGAAGCCTCCTAAAATTACAATGGGAATGGTATCCAGTTTCTCATATACCTTTTTCCAGTGGTTTTGTTTTTGCTCTTATGGAGTTCAAAACACCAAGACAGACAGACAATTTGGCAAGAAATCCTTAAATGAAACAATACTGATGATTCTGCCATGCCAATTTACATCAACCGTTATCTACCCTTAAGATGTGTCACCATTCTAAATACCACATAAAATCAGCCCATTAACTCCTTTAAGTTTAGATCAGTCAGTCAGAATTAAACTGTTTTTTTTTTTTCTTTTAAGATTAGCAACAGTTCCTTATATTCCTTGGTATAACAGGTAGAGAACATGGATCATGCCTTAGATGGAAAGAGTTGTAGTCTGTTGTTAACAGATAGAGCATAGTTAGAATGGAAGTTCAGTACTAAAATTTACTATTCTTTCGTATTATATTTTACTACAATAAAACTGATCAAGTTTTTATCTTAACTTTAGTATATTCCCTTTTGTAGTCAAAAATATAATAATATATGTCCTCACTATATTACACATCAATCAAGATAAAGTGTGTGAAAATCCAGTGAACAAACAAATAACTACAAATGACTTGCTTCAAGAGTTATCAGTCATTGTGATTATTGGACTGTGAGAAGGAAATGTCTGGTAGTAGTTGAAGCGCTCTGCTTGTGCAAGAACGTGGACCTGGCCTTTTCAGCTCTCCTAAAGAAAGCTGACCTCAACACAAGTCCACTACATATTGTTGAAAAGCATGGCACTGAGTATATGACAAATTGCAAAGGCCTCCTATTCCTATTATCTACTTTTCTACATATATACCTTTCAAAATGATGAAGAATCTGTATATAACAGATAGAGAAAATAAGGCTTATTTGCTAACACAATCATCAGCCAATATTATGGTACATTTGAACTGGCATTTTAAGGAGATTTTCCTGAGATTCAGTAGAGCTTATGCACTGCAGCCAAACATAACTGAGCCAGTATTTCCAATCATCTATCATTCGCTATCATGTGATGCTGATATCGCACAGTATTGAACACATACATGGTGAAATATTTAAGACCAAATTAATTCTTAGGAAAAAGAAAAAACATTAGAAACAATGATAATTAGAATGATTGTTTGCAGAATATCTGAAACAAAAACATTAAATACATCTCTAAATTACTACCCACTTTAAATGGATTTGGTGGAATGAATTGGAGCTATAAGCACAATAAGCCCTAGACCACTATTGCTGTTGACCTGAAGTAAGTATCTTGTGCTCCAACCAAGGCTGGTTGGTTATGTCACTGAAGAATATATTACACTAAGTATCTTTTCATTATAATGAAGATAGGGACATACTTGTTTGGGCCTAGGATGAAGAAGGAGTCACAAATCTTGTTAACACAAAATCTACCTTGTCTTGAATGAACTTGAACTAAAACTGGAGCATTTCTATTCTTACTGCCCAATTTGAGTAAGATCAGTCTGATTTTTAGAACCATCATTCACAACCGTTCTCAGAACACGTAGATTTTGGGGGTGATTAGTGGAAAGGAAAAGTCATCCCTCTGATATTTCACAGTGTAATAATTAATTTTAATCATACACCTCAAAATCAACAGTAGTATACTGATCCATCTTACAAGATTTTTTGAAAGAAAGGATGATTTTTAAGGATTTAGTATGCATTACTTCTTGGACTCGATTGGCTCTACAGTGAAGAAGATTTAGCCAGGCTCTTCTCAGCAGTGCTCAGTGCCAGGACAACAAGTAATGGGTACAAATTGAAGTAACCAGAAGTCACATTTAAAGGTAAGAAAAAAAACTGTTTTTCTGTAGGGGTGAGTAAACATTGGTACAGGTTGCAGCACCTGCCTAAACACAGCCCTGGGCAACCTGTTCTTGCTGACCCTGCTCTACTCTTCCCATTAGACTCTCTCTCTTCCTTATCCTCATCACAGGTCCTTTATTTTATTGTAACCAGTAACGAGATCTGAACACTAGCAGTTGTGGAAAAAATACAAAAGGGGAATTCCTTGCATAGTGGAACTCCTGAAAGAGTATGCAAACTGTAGCTAGCTTAACTTCATTACTAAAAGAGCTGTTCAAACCACTGAAAGAATGTTTTATCACTTCTCCAACATGAACTCCCTCAGCACGTTTACCACAACATCCTTCAGAGTGAAGAGTTGTCAGTTGAAGCCTTAATGGCATAATTCTTAGAAAAATATGACAAAGGCTTGTCAGTTAAGATTTGATTTTAATCTTTCTTACCTCCTTAATGCAAGAAATAGAATGTCAGTGTTTCAAATCTGAGTTACAAGACAGTATCTTTTGGTAGGTTATTAACAAGGCTTTTGCCTAAAGAGAAGCAAAATCTAATTCTGCTATTTTTCTTACACTGAACCCTTTTTTTTTTTTTTTTTTTTAAGATTCAAAGAATTCTTCCCAATAAAGTGGTATCACACCTCTGCTCACCACTGCTTTGAAAACTGGCTAGTATTAAAACCATAGATCAGTGAAAAACAGCAATGTGTTAAGTCAAAAGGACATGTCTGGTGAATGCTGCTGGAGTGAGTGCTAGGTCGTGCTTTAATTAAATTCCTCATTACTGATCTGAAGAAGAGCATAAAGAACATGCTAATGATATTCACATACCTAAATCGGAAGGTGCCATACAATCCAAACAACACAGAGAAATTTGGAATCAATGGGAGGAAAATCTCTTCATTCGGAAAATTTTTCATTATCTGGCAGTTGTTTTGTTTGTGTTTAAATCGAGTGTAGAAAAAAATTGAACTCTAGCATTTTTTGATGAGAAACTGAAAGCTGTTCTAATGCAAGATATCTCAGAGAAAGTGATGGTGACCAGCAAGTTACACAACATTTTTCAGTGCTGTTATATTCAGAGGCAGATGCAGCCTAGACCACAGTAGGGCGAGAAGGGTTCTTAGCATCATATAACTGAGACCCTGCATGTCCTAACAGAGCGCTAGTGTGCAGAGATTAACCTCCACCAAATCACAGAACCATTTAGACTGTGAAGGACCTCCAGAGGTCCACCTAGTCCAACCTCCACTGCCCTCTACTCCCTATCCACTGAAATTAAAATAAGTCTGCATCATAGTAGCCAAAGGGAAGAGTATGGGTATCAACAAAGGAACGGTATTGTACTACAGGTCATCTCTGGCAATTCAGTGGAGCTCTAAATCCACACCCGTTAATACCACACACTTGACAATAATTTTGTGTTAAAGAAAAACTGAACTAATGTAAAAATGACCAAGAAAATGGTTAACCTAAGGGTTAAAGTAATTGAGATGTAAGGACAATATTAAAAAAAAAAGCCTACATTTAGAATGACAATACCAAACTGTTCAAGTGGAATACAGATTTTCAACATCCTTTTTCACCCTACAGAGGAAGCATGAGATACTTTTAGGAATGAATTGTTTGTCAAAGTGATTGAACTCTATCATGAGAAATGCTATGGAAATTATAAGAAAGTATTTTCAAGGGTTGGGTTAAAAAAAAATCACATTATTTCCATGCACCTTATGTAAGTATATGTTTAAAGTTACAGGATCAAGACAAAACCAAACATGAGCATCTTTAACTATCAGAGAATAAACAGAGCCTCTATATTTCTTTATCAGATCATTATGTTTTCTATTTATCACTAAAATTGATGGTGAACTTTTAGCTCCACTAAAGTCAAAGGTAAAACATGCTGTCCCTTTCCTTTTTAAAACTTTCTGAAAGTGTTAATTCGGATGAAATACCAAATCGGGCACGAGAAACAATCAAAAGATGCCTGTTTTTTTCCAAAGATATTAAGCAAAGATCCTAATTCAGTTTACTTTAGGAATTCCCACTTGAAAAAAATTAAATCTGAAATACCCTAAAGCGCATGACAGTTTTACCAGTATTCACAATAATATACACCTTTACCCTTAATTTGATGGAAAAATAATTTATGAAGGAATTAAATACGCATGCTTTTTTTTAATCAATTATACTGATTTAATAGATGTATGTTTACTTTTTCTTTACACAAATAATAAAAAAAATTTTGAAATTTCTTACCAGCTACAGTTTAAGCAATTTCCTTCATGTTACAGGAATGTGATTTGTGCTTAATTCTCCTTAAGCAGGAGCTAAATTTCTATAACCTTTGCAATTCTGTTAATGCTTTTTCCTAATCAGGAATCTTAATGAATTTCTCTTTCTACTACTAAATTACATGGATCTGCACCTGATTATGAGAGAACGTACTAAATGAAATAGAGTGTAAATGAACATTCATTTAACCTTAACACTACTTGGAAACCATAGATGTCACAGATGAATAACAAGTGTTCAAAGCTTCAACCTTCTTTGTCTAAAACTGCTGAAGTCACTATTAAGAAGAAACACAATGAAATAGTGATAGGATTTGCAAGACTATGGAACTGTGACCAAATTATTATTTGTTCTTCTCTGAGAAGCTACAGACCACTGATCATGTAACATACCATGATGGGGATGGGGAGCTGGATGTGGCCTTCGCTATCCATGAGGAAATGGTTGGCGACCTGCTACGGAGCTTGGATGTGCGCAAGTCGATGGGGCCGGATGGGATCCACCCGAGGGTACTGAGAGAACTGGCGGAGGAGCTGGCTGAGCCGCTTTCCATCATTTATCGGCAGTCCTGGCTATCGGGGGAGGTCCCGGTTGACTGGCGGCTAGCCAATGTGACGCCTATCTATAAGAAGGGCCGCAGGGCAGACCCGGGGAACTATAGGCCTGTCAGTTTGACCTCAGTGCCGGGGAAGCTCATGGAGCAGATTATCTTGAGGGTCATCACGCGGCACTTGCAGGGCAAGCAGGCGATCAGGCCCAGTCAGCATGGGTTTATGAAAGGCAGGTCCTGCTTGACGAACCTGATCTCCTTCTATGACCAAGTGACGCGCTTGGTGGATGAGGGAAAGGCTGTGGACGTGGTCTACCTTGACCTCAGTAAGGCTTTTGACACCGTTCCCCACAACATTCTCCTCAAGAAACTGGCTGCTCGGGGCTTGGACTGGCGTACGCTTCGCTGGGTTAGAAACTGGCTGGATGGCCGGGCCCAGAGAGTTGTGGTGAATGGAGTCAAATCTGGTTGGAGGCCGGTCACTAGTGGAGTCCCCCAGGGCTCGGTACTGGGGCCGGTCCTCTTTAATATCTTTATTGATGATCTGGATGAGGGCGTCCAGTGCACCCTCAGTAAGTTTGCAGATGACACCAAGCTAAGTGCGTGTGTCGATCTGCTCGAGGGCAGGAAGGCTCTGCAGGAGGATCTGGATAGGCTGGAGCGATGGGCTGAGGTCAACTGCATGAAGTTCAACAAGGCCAAGTGCCGGGTCCTGCACCTGGGCTGCAACAACCCCAAGCAGAGCTACAGGCTGGGAGATGAGTGGCTGGAAAGCTGCCTGGCCGAGAAGGACCTGGGAGTATTGGTGGATAGTCGGCTGAATATGAGCCAGCAGTGTGCCCAGGTGGCCAAGAAGGCCAATGGCATCCTGGCCTGTATAAGAAGCAGTGTGGCCAGCAGGTCGAGGGAAGTGATTGTGCCCCTGTACTCGGCTCTGGTGAGGCCGCACCTCGAGTACTGTGTTCAGTTTTGGGCCCCTCGCTACAGGAAGGACATGGACGTGCTCGAGCGAGTCCAGAGAAGGGCGACCAAGCTTGTGAGGGGTCTGGAGAACAAGTCTTACGAGGAGCGGCTGAGGGAGCTGGGCTTGTTCAGCCTGGAGAAGAGGAGGCTCAGGGGCGACCTCATCGCTCTCTACAGTTACCTGAAAGGAAGCTGTAGAGAGGTGGGGGTTGGGCTATTCTCCCACGTGCCTGGTGACAGGACGAGGGGGAATGGGCTAAAGTTGCGACAGGGGAGTTTTAGGTTGGATGTTAGGAAGTACTTCTTTACCGAAAGGGTTATTAAGCATTGGAACGGGCTGCCCAGGGAGGTGGTGGAGTCACCATCCCTGGAGGTCTTTAAAAGACGTTTAGATGTAGAGCTTAGGGATATGGTTTAGTGGAGTACTTAGTGTTAGGTCGGAGGTTGGACTCGATGATCTTGAGGTCTCTTCCAACCTAGAGAAATCTGTGAATCTGTGAATACCAAAATTTAACAGATGCAGACAATTAAAAAGTATCGTGTTGCGGAATTTTCAGATCACCCAAGGAAGACCATGTTGAAGGATAACGTTACCTTTTTCCAAAATATACCATGAAAATGGAAGTCTGTGCATTAAATGTTAATCAGACATCAATCAAAAAGGCTCTCCAATAACAGGGTAATACAGAATATTTAAGATGTGATTTCACTAACCTGGTTTAACTTTTAGGGGTATGCCTTAGTATAGATAGATTTTCTCTTTTATGCTTTTAAAGTAAATATTATAACAAAACAGCAAAGTTTCAGCAACCCAAACTACCTCAGAATAAGCAGAATGAAACAATGCAGTGGAGTGCAGGGTCTTCATTTGACTTCTGTATTTCATAAGGTAATGATTTAACTCTGCATCACTTGCTCACTGCAACTTAAAGGTGTTCCTGTCTTTTATACATATCTATACTGTTGTGGTTTAACCTGGCCAGCAGCTAAGCACCACACAGCCATTCACTCACCCTCCCACCCTCATCCCTCTCTGGGATGGGGGAGAGAAACAGGAAAGTGAAGCCTGTGGGTTGAGATAGAGACAGTTTATTAAGACAGGAAAATAATAATGTGTACAAAACAGGTGATGCACAATGCAATTGCTCACCACCCGCTGACTGATGCCCAGCCTATCCCCGAGCAGCCAGCCCCCCCACCCCGGCCAGCCACCCCTATATATTGTTTAGCATGACGTCAGATGGTATGGAATACCCCTTTGGCCAGTTTGGGTCAGCTGTCCTGGGTCTGTCCCCTCCCAGCTCCTGCTGCACCCCCAGCCTGCCCGCTGGCAGGACAGAGCGAGAAGCTGAAAAGTCCTTGGCTTGGTGTAAGCACTGCTCTGCAACAATTAAAACATGAGCATGTTATCAGTGCTCTTCTCATCCTAATCCAAAACATAGCACCCTAGCAGCTACTAGGAGGAAAATTAACTCTATCCTAACTGAAACCAGGACATATATGTATATATGGTTTAGTGAAGGACTTGTTAGTGTTAGGTCAGAGGCTGGACTAGGTTATCTTGGAGGTCTCTTCCAACCTAGATGATTCTGCGATATATATATTTTTTCATATATATATATATACACACACACACACACACTCAAACATACAAATACTAACACTAACAAGAATTTTCCAGTGTAATAAATCAGTTTTCTTTCTAACTTGGAAGTTATCTGTATAAATAACATTCCATAAACACCTGAATTAATATAACCAAACATACCACAACATGTTTCCTTCTGGTCCCTACTAAACTGAACACCAACCTTTTACAATTTGTAGGGTGGGGAAAGTGGGTACTGAGAATGACTGTGTTGTGCCTGGAAAACAAAACAAGCTCCTTAATTTGTAACTTAAGGAAAAAAAATAGCAACAACAAAAAAGGGTATGTAAATTACCCCCTTTCTCAACCATAAAAGATGATTATAAATCACTTGTTAGGAACCTTACCTGTAATACATAATCACTTTTTAAAAACATAATTTCAGTGTTACTTGAAAACAGTAGCAAATACATTATAGAAGGATTTTTGAGATGGATGGATTTTATTTTCCCTTAAAACACTTCAGTTGTAATGTTCAGGCAGCTGTCAATTATTGGTGAGAACATAAGCTAGTTGGGTTACAGAAGCAGTGAAGGTATGTTTCTACAGCAAAAATGCATGTATCTAAAGCCTTGAGTAGTTGCCAGCTCAGAGGTGTTTACATTCTACCCTCATCTGCATCACTGACCTTCTGTTTCTCCACTAAATCCCATGCATCTGTTCTTAAAGCAATATATTATCCATGCTTTTTGCTTTATCTGTATAAACCCACTCCCTTACTGCCTTTGAAAATAAAACTAGACATTCTCCCTGAAAATGTGGTGTCTCAACCCTCACCTCCATAACAGCCACGATTGTAAGATGTATAAATCGTCTTGGATCACAGAATCATCTAGGTTGGAAGAGACCTCCAAGATCACCTAGTCCAACCTCTGACCTAACACTAACAAGTCCTCCACTAAACCATATCACTAAGCTCTACATCTAAACGTCTCTTAAAGACCTCCAGGGATGGTGACTCATCATACATATGGGTAAAATGTATTTTATACAAGTTTTATTTTAGCTCTAGAAATCCAAAGTAAGAACAATTTTGTATCACACTAGGAATGATCCCAAGAATAACTGTTTATTATGAAACTTAGCAATTCAGATTTACACTACAGGACCTTATCAGCTGCCAATATTAAGCATAAATCTTTTAAATAGGGATTACACATGCTTGTCAATGGCAGAGCAGAATATTAAACCCTTTATGCAAATGCATTTTTTTTTTTTCCAAATTTGGATGATGTATGAGCCTGCCTTTGAAAACAATTACTTTTATGTATCTGCTTGCTTCTCTTGAAACATGAGGTGCAGTTGAATTCAGAAGGGCTAAAGAGAGGAACAAGAATTTATACAATTAGGCTACTGGTTTCTACTTTGCAAATAGCAACAACTATTTCACTGATGCCACACAGAATAGAGAAGGGCTGAACACTGAGTGTTCCAGCTAAGGCCCCAGGAGGAGTTTTAGGAACTAAAACATGAACTAAAATCCCCTGCATACTCTGAAATCAAAGTATGACATGAGTGAAAAAAAAGTTCCTCACTGCAACTATCTTCACAAAAATGTAAAATTGCTTATGCATAGATCATTGGTTTAATTCAATTTAAAAAAGGTAATAAAAGGTAAGTGAGCATTTTGGCATGCATTTTTTTCAACTTATATATATATATATATATATATAAAATTTTCAACAACAAATGAAAAAATCAGACATAGATAGTACAGGACCTTAATGGAAGAGCAGTTTGTGGGATTGTATGATCACTCCTTACAAGGGAATCTACCCTTACAAGAAAAAAAAGAATCCAAACACAGTATGAAGAAACAGTTCCACCAGGGCAAAGTGTGCTGTCAGTCACAGCAAGTTAAGAAAAGCTAAGAGCCACTATGGTGCTAAAAAACTGTGCTAGCGCTTGCACTCTGGAGAACTGCACTGATGTTGGCCAAAGTGAGCAACAAAGGTATGATGAGGAAATGTCAGCAGCAGTGGGTGAGGGTGGGGTATGAGTGAGTCCTCACAGGGTGATGGGAAGGAAAAGAAACTGAGGAGGAGACCAGAGTTCAGGAAGGGAGTAGAGAAATTTCCTTTAAGAAAGGTTGGGAATCATTGCTGCAGAAGGCAGTTAAAGTGACAAACGTACATATAAGAAACACCTGTCTGAGCCTGCAGCAAGCCTAAAAGGAACAGACTGCCACATTTATTTCTGAAATAGTAGCACAAGGTCTCCAGAATAAAAAAAAAAAAGTTTTGTAGAAAAAGAAGAAACACGAAAGAAGAAAAGTTTTTGTAGAGAAGAAAAAAACATGCCTGAGCAGACGAGCAGATATTTATAGACTGTTGTTAAAGATCGGTGATTCTCCTATTAGCCCACACGTGCTTCAAGTGTGAAGAAAGGTGAGAAGAAAGAGTGAGACATCTCCCTGTCCACAATTTAACAACAATTTAAACGTGAGGAAAAACATTAGGGTTTATCTCTTTTGTAAAAATAATCCCGTATACTCCTGAAAGACACAGGAACACAACAGTAACCCCTAACTAGCCCTTCTTTTGAAGATGACATATTATTTAAACAGACAGCCTAAAATAAAAATGTCTAAATCTTTATATTCGTTTCATTACACCGTATGAAACTTGAAGCATATCTCAGTTTCACCCCTTCAAAGTGCTGCGTGGCTGGAAATTCTGGGCAGCAGCTGTCTTCTCACTTACAACTTAATTCTGTTCCCAGTTTGAACTCCGGAAGCAATTAGGATAAAACTTCTGGCTACTGACCAGCAAGATGATTTGTCAAGGGTTGTTAGTATCCACTATTTTTTTTTCCCCCTAATACCAACAATTTCTAGACAAATAGATTGCTCAGAAATGCCTACAGTTTTAGAAGAAGCTATTCTAGCGAACATGTTTTATTTGAATTAATTTCTGCTGTCTCTCTCTCTGCTTGAGGAAAACTATAACTCACAACATTTGAAACATTCAGATCTATTATTGAGCTACTCATTAATACAGATTTCAGTCTTGGTTTAAAGATGAGTACAAAAACAGAGACATAGGGAAAGAAAAAAAAAGAACTGACGACTCCAGCCTTAACCATCAAATGGATGCAGCCACTTCTTTTAAATTCCTGTGACACACTTTGTGTCTAGTTTCTGCTTCTTCCCCTGTCAGATCAGGTGCCAAGAAGCCATTCATTTTGTTCATTACAGCTTCTGTATCACTTCAGATTAGAGTTTGCAGGTTTTGATTAAGCCTATTCTTAGTGCTTCTAAATCAAACCTGTGTGTTTGATTTTCATTTTGTTCAGAGGAGCACAGTAGCGGGATTTTATAGGACATCCCTACTACCTCCTACAATAAACCTGACACTAAGACCTCTCCACAGAAATAATTTGAAAACCAACGCAATTGTTAAAACACAATCATGTCCATGCATTTCTTTCATTGCAGCTCAGAAATAAATGTCAAAGATACACTAGATGAAAACCAGTATGAAACAGTATCAAAATGTTATCTCCACCTTCTTAATGCATTTGAAAGCATATATGCAATAGTCAACTGCTACTTATTGCACGAGGATTCTTCCTCTCTGCATTAACGAACAGCAAAGAAATTACAAACTTCTTACATGTCACATATGTGAATTAAGCTGTAACTCTACATTTTAACAGATATCTTGGAGGCTAGACTCTTACACCAGTGTCATCCACCACACAACTATTTTTTTTTTCCTGTTCTCACAGACAGGTGTTCATTGTACTGCTGCAGCCTACTCATGTCGTTCTTACAGCCACATCTGACCCAGCCCTCCCAGCCCACTCTTTAGCAAAAATCAGCTTAAAGGCACCATCAGCCTCTCTCAACCACAAATATACCTAAACATGCTAGACATGAGAAGCTGAGCAGTTTATTTTCCTTTTAGCCACAAATAATCCTAACATCCTGAAGGCCATGTTCTGAGTATGAGGTCTATGTATCACAATATCTCAGCTTTCTGGAAAAGCTCTTGTTTTTTTTTCATTTGTTTGTTTTTCTTTCAAGTACTGTATCTTTTAAATTAAAATCAGTGTTGTGCAAATAATATCTCCAATAAGTAAAATAAGGTGTGAAAAATAGTCAAAAAAAAAAGGGGGAAGGGCTCCCTGAGAACAAAGTAATAAAAAGTAATAACAGCATCAAGCTGATTCAATCGCACACTACAGCGACTGACTTGTAATACATTTTATAAAGCTGAGTCAAAGGTTACTGCTGGGTTGTACAGTTTTCCTCAGAAATAACCTTGTTGTTCAGTCTGAAACATGACAGCTGTTTCTGAATGAATAAGCACCATTCTAAGCTGTGTCCTTTGCTGCATTTATGGGCTTTCTTTGTATAGAAATATGTATAAAGCATTCTTCTCATCTTCTCTTCCCATCTGATAATCTCTTTGAAAGGTATGATCTTTGGGCTCTCACTGCTCTCCTCACATGCCAAGATCTCTGTGCATTTGGCCAGGCATTATAATAGTCTCCTTACTTCATCTTGAGTTTTCGTTTGTTCCCCCCAAGTATTTCACATAAATTTTTCTGCCTGAGAATTTGAAATGCACCATCATTTCACTTATGGTTGTTCCCACCTCAGCCTTGTACTATCATTGCTTCTTTAAACCAAACTCTTTCACCCACGTGGGTTACAAGGATATCTGTTCTTTCTACATGCGCTCTGTGCTGCTCCTTCCTGTTGTCTCCATTTAATTGCTGCGTTGGTAAATAATTCAGCCAGTGTCAAGCCTAGAACTGGTTTAATTAG
Source organism: Anser anser (assembly GCF_964211835.1). Classification (NCBI taxonomy): domain Eukaryota; kingdom Metazoa; phylum Chordata; class Aves; order Anseriformes; family Anatidae; genus Anser; species Anser anser. The sequence goes on along the minus strand of NC_139721.1, from coordinate 86,922,912 downwards.
TTATTTTTCCTCTGTCCAGGAAGTAAAATTTTCTGTGTGAATAACTTAATCCCTGTTAGGGAATGAAGGAAAGGGTGATGTCATCTAAGAAGCTAAGTGCTGATATCAATCAATCCTGTGACCTAATTACAGGCCCATTAAAATTGACACAGAATACAGAAAATAGAGATGTGGTCTGTGTATTGCATGTGCTTCCTTCCTGGTTTTCCCCTTTTCCCCTCAAGTTAATTGTTTGCTATCTATAGATGGGTGGTATGTTATCTGAAGAGCTGGGACTGATCTTCTTCAGCATTTGAAAATGGATCCATTAAAAACAAGCAGAAAAATTCCACTGAGTGTGGGCCAGACCCAGGCACTGTAAATTTAGAGTATTTGGAAGAAATAAAATTCCCTATTTCCATTCAGACAGCCTTGCAGGTTAATTTAAGCACTGTTCCATTTGAACTTGACCATCTTTTAAAAAGAATCTCATTTCACTGTGAGAAAAATAACCATTTTCTCTCCTTCTGAAAAGGCATTCTTTCTTCATGAATGTTTTGAAAGAGTTACACTGCACTATTTATCAGTTTCATAAATATTGTGTGAAAATAAAAAACAGGAAGAAGTAGGAATAAAAGATCAAAGACAATTCAATACTTGCTTGGAAAAATAATTCATATTGATAGCAAACTAACAGGATTAGCAGAACACAAGTAATAAAATATTGGGTGAAAGCTAGCACTTGTGCATTTGTAAGTTCTATTTTTCAAGTGCTGTGTTAGTGAAATGTGTTAAGCTGCATCCCCATGTGTTCCAACAGGGAAAAAAAAGTATTTTTGTTCTCTTCCTGGAATTCCACAGAAGAGGTTAAAAAACTGACAACATTGAGTGATACAGACCCAGTGAAAACTGGCAACAAACATCTGAATTGCAGTGTCCTTCTGGATCTGTTAGATTTTGAATATTCATATAAAGAAAATCAAACGCCATGCAAATACAAATAGCAGTTTAGCAGGCCCTGGAATTAGCCAATTATAATCAAACTCCAAGGTAAGAGGTGACTGACCCCCGCTGATTGGATCACATGGAATGCATGTTTTGCATGCAAGAAGCAAAACCACCTTTTCCTCAGCTGCTGCTCGAAACAGGATGGCTTCTGCAGCTGAACACCCACCATGGCCTGTGCCACATCGCTGAGCATCGGGGGCCCCATGATGGGCCATGGGCCACAGCACACGGGGCTCCTCAGTGGGACCTTCCCTCATACCCTGGCGCCACGTTGGCCCCAGTGTGGGGCATCCCTGCTGCCCCTGCATGAGGAGATGCCTCCCAGCCACTGCATCGCGAGGCTGGCAGCTCAGCCACTTCCGTCAGGAGACTGCGGTGACAGTTTCCACCGAAGTAATAAACTCAGTGCTTTTAAAACTTCTGGATCCTCTGACTGCTACATTTCACATACAACTCTGTCATTCTATTGCTGCAGCCTCAGACTAGGAAACATGAGCCACCAAATTCATACAGAAAAATATGATGAGCAGTCAGAAGTTTTCCTTATCGCCCTAAAAGTGATCATACAGTTTATATGGAAAGAAACAGGAAGATGCATACAAAATACCTATGTTTTGTGGTTAAAAAACAAAAAAAAAAAAAAAAAACAAAAACAAACCACTGGTTGCATAAAAGAAAACGACAGATTTCAACTAAATCAGCTTCTAGTCAAAATGGAGCACAACAACGACTGATGTTTTGATCTCATGTTTAGAAATTTATCTCAAAATCCTCCTAACATATTTGCATTACATGCTTGAATATCTGCTGTTTTCCAACACGAGTTTTGTATTCTAGTTGTTATGCAATTAAGATAAAGTTTCCTGATCAGCATAATCAGCCTGAAGTGATCCCCAAATAATTTTTGTTCTTTAAGTCATACAGGGTGATAATTTCTCATCATCTGCTTCTGCATTTTACATCATTAGCTCTAATGTAATCTAATCCTTTCATAGCTAAGCAAACTGTTCATCTGTTTACACTTGTTTTTTAAGCCACAAATGTGAATTTTGAAAATAGTTTTTTCAACTATTGTTTCAATTCTTGGAAATTGCTATAAGTCGTTTTTCTGCTTTATCAATTGTCAGTATATCAAAAAATCATCTCACAAAAGGGAGCCTAAGCATTCAGAGAGTCTCTGAACTCCAGTTTTCAGAGAACATGTTATGTTCTCTGAAACAGACACCTGTTTCAGAGTGTCTGGGACACGGAAACATGATTTAGAGTTTTACACATGGAATAAACATATTAGCTACACAAAAATGTTTCAGTCAACAGCCAGTACAGAGCTTCTGTAAGGCAACAGTAACATGCTTCAGGTTGATTAAGAATAAGAAACGCTTAACTGCATTTGAAAGTTTCCATTTACTTCAATAAGGTGTATCAAATGATTACAGAAGACTGTTCTAAGAGCATCAGTATGAACTACTTTAATTCTTTGCACTGTTTGCTAAAGAAGGCCTATGCAATCTCTATTAAATGAGAACTTCAAATAACTATGAAAATCTTTTTTAAAAGTCTAGTACGAAGACTCTGAAGAAGGACACGCATACCCACAGAAAGAACAATTTTTAACTACAAAACTGCAGTCTCTCTTACCACAATTACTATATAACACGAAGGCTCTTACATGGGAAAGTCATAGTCCTCTCTGAGGACAAAAGGACTATCTTCACCATGGAAATTACCATTATCAAGCAATTCAAATTCACTTGGGTAACCTGACCGTAACACAGTACTTTCAAGGGTCTAGAACGTTGAACTGCAGATTAAATATACCACTCAAAGTCCACTTGAAATCACAAGATAACCTGGCCATTGCATAACTCTACAAAATGACAGAAATGTTGAACTGAACATGATTGAGTACGCCAACATGTTGAATGAGAAAAGGCAGATGTGTTTTGTTTTCATTCTCCCTCAAATTATATATCATTTGTCTGGTGCTTTACAATTAACTCTCTGTCCACAACTGAAAATGAAGATTTGTATAAAGGCTTAAAAACTAATAGCCCAAACTGTATTGGGATGTTGAGGAACAAAGCTAGACAGAAATACATCACCTCCAAATATATAGAGATTAAACATTGTTAAATATTTTACTTACTGTCTCGCTTCAGCAGACCAAGTAGAACAGAGTTTATCTAAAATATTTAAATGATTTAATATAAAAATATTGCCTTACTATGCTTCTGAAAGCTACATATATTTAACACTGATACTATGAGCTTCCATACTTAAACTACAAATCAAACCATCTGTGAGACAAATTGTGCCCTGAGGAACAAGTATATATCTCAATGGGAGTCACGAAAAGACAATACAGATTTTTCATTTATCAAAAAGCATTGTTCTGAAATGTCACTGGCATATATGTAGAGACTCATCTAAAGTTCAAAACCAATTTAAAATTCTTTTTTTTCCTGATACAAAGTTTAGGTGCGTTTCCAAATAAGAGAATATTAGAATATTAGAGACTGTTACACATGTGAAAATACATTTACTGATTTCTCTTTGGTCATTTATTACAGTATTTCAAATACTGCTTCTCTAAGGAAACAAGATTGGCATAAAAAGAGAGGCACTTGTGGTTACAAATGTTAGGAGGAAAAAAAAAATGCTGTGGATGTATTTGTTGTAAATAATACTATACCGAGATAGCTTAGAGAACTCATCTTACAGTCTCCAAAGACTACAAACCTGTTATTGAGCACCTAAAAAGCAAAGCAAAAAGAAAGGAGCCTAGAGACCAACTGCCTCAGACAGGTAGGTAGTTTTTAAAGGAGGCTGAAATAAGGCCATTGAGGGAAGAGGAAACTAACAGGTTTTTTTTATTTATTTTTTTAAGCAGAAAAAATATTTTTAGCCAAAACGTATGTATCATAGGAGAGGCTTGTATTATTTAATGGTCCATGAGATGGACGTTTTGGTTAGTGACATAGTCATGTGGTCTTTCAGTCAAGTGAAAAATTAAAACTGCACAGATCTGACAGAAACACGGACAAGACACAGTCTATGCTAGAGAAATACACCTTCAGTAAAAAGAAACAAAATTCAGGTGATATTGAAGGAATCAAAAACAGCTCAGTGTTACAGTTGTGGAAAAATGCCTCCTTTAAGAGAGAAAGTTGTCCTTTGAAACTAAATGTATTGAAGCAAAGCAAAAACTACAGTTGAAAAGGGTTCCAGAAAAGTTAATCTAGATATAAATATTTCCTGAATGTAATCAAAATAATGGTTTCTGGGCAACAGTATTTTTGACTGTATGCAGAATGTTATTTCTTCTGTCTTTTTTTAGGTTAAAGCTCCTGAATAAGGTAAGTGATAACAAGACCTAAAATGAAATTAGCATCAGATCCATTTATTTAGTACTCCCCAGACTTTGGTGGTACATTTACAGATGTGGAATCCAACCTACTGACTTCAAACAATTCTTGTAATTGATGAATAGTGTTAAATCAGATGGTTTTGAACTTGCAGAAAGACAATGATGAATTTTCTTAGTATATCCTCCATTACTCAGTCTATGTACTGATGACTTTGTTGTCTCCCCTATTGAGTTATTTGTAATTTATTTCGATATCACACTTTTCATTGCATCTAGCTGACAGAAGCACTTCTTGTACCTACTTAGAACACAGCTATCCATATTGCATACAAAATGGAAAGAGCTTATAGCTTTTTCCAGAACACTCTTATTTGGAGATTTTTCACAGTAACTACGGCACAGGGAAAAAGCTGTTAACTGTGAAATCAGAAAGAATATAGTCAGATGCAAACCAAACAACCTGCACGTTCTATCTCATTTCCTAGATAGAAAGATAGCATCTGATAAAAGAAAAATTTGCAACTAAATATTTCCCCATACTTATCAAAAATAGTGTATTTTGGAGTTTCCTTTCAGATCAAGCTACATCTGGAGATGTGAGAAAGCCACTAATGTTCAAATTACTTACCAGTACTCTTATACACAGAAGCAAGATGAGTAAGCAATTAAAAGCATTTCTAAAACAAACATACCTCAAAGACATCGGTGTCTTAATTTTTCCAGAGAATGACTACATCCACTGCCTTTTTGTCTTCTGGTCTTGAATTTGTTGTGTAGCCTAGGAAAAATAAATCTCAGCTTACTTTCAAACTGAAAGCATAAGGCTACACACAAGGAAGAAAAAACGTAATAGCATTTCTGTTAATTCCTTTGTAATCCTACCTCCTTATCTTAAGCAAATAAATCTCACAAAAGGATTGCCTTATTAAAAGAGAATTAGAAAACTGAATGTCATCTGTGCAGGGAGACATTCTCTTAAAAGGCAATCCACAAGCAAGCTCATAAATAGGGCACTATATAAAAAAACCTTTCTATCAGGCAATCCTTAGCAGATTTTCAATGGATATGTATACAACCATGATTTCACAAATTCCTAAAATAAAATGTGTTAACATAATTTACCACAAACTTTCAAGAGTCTAAAAAAGTCTACTCATTTAGATTCTACTGAAAGAACAATATTATAACGATATATGAAGTGTATGAAGAGTGGCTATTGAATGACAATTCCTTCCACCCTGTGTATAATCATGTTTGATTTCCCTAGGACAATTAAGAAAAAAAAAAGACTCATGTTTTTCTTTAATAAATTACCTAAAAATTCAAGAGGCATAGCGCTGTAAAGAGAATTTAGGGACAACCCACTACAGTTAATGTTATTATTGTTAGAACATCAAAAGTTTTTCTACAAAAATGCTTATTACTTGTGAGCATCATTTTTTCAATATATTAGTTGGAAATAGAAAACATGGTTTATCTGATCTCTTAAAAAAAACATTAAAAAGATCCTTTTATTAAGAAGTGATCGCTTTATCAAATTGTCTTAAAGGAAAATAACAGACATGTAGAAACCAATTGCCCTTTTCATTTTTAGCTTCGGTGGTACTGAACTTCTCTGTTTCACTTTACAAAGCAATTTGTAACCTCTGCTAAGGACTTACTTCCTTAAATTACTTTAAACATACGTACCAATGCAATCAAATTATTTTAAAGGATAAAAATAAATGAACCCAGTTCTGGGAGATGATTATGTCTTATGGAACCTTTATAGAATATAGAAATAAAAAATGAAGTTGGTATTCAAATCAAAGTAATAAAAAGTAGACAAATCTAAAACAGAAAAGAAAAATAACTGAAGAGTTAATTGGAGCTTATTTCCATACCCACCAGCCAGCAATGTAGCAAGTCAGAAAGAAGTCACCCTCATTTCTAACAATACCGAGTTCTAAAGTCCTTATTTCTTTTTTTTTCCCCCTAGAAAAATACAAACACAAATGCACACAATCTCTCACACACTAGTTTGAACACACAAAAGCCCACATATGCTTTACAAAAAGAGAAAAAAACAGCATCCAGCATAACATGCAAGAAATGGCATGATTACATTATCACATATGGCTGAGCTAGGAGGCTGCGTATTTCAGGTTTAGTGAATTAAAGTAACCACACTGCTACCATTAAGGTCAAATCTTTATTTATAACAACACAGAAAAAAAAACACGAAGTCGAAGTGGCTTTTACTTAAGGGTTTTGTGTTATTTTAACTGATAATATAACAGAGTCTTGTACAATTTGTCAGATTGCTTCTTTGCATAGCAATTTTTGAGACTTAAAAGGCCAAAGCAGAAGCAAAAGCTTCTCTTCATCCAATAGCTATTTCAATCTGGGTGCCATAAAATTTTCATGGTACTTTGAAAATATGATAACTGAACAACAGTGAGAAAAACTCTTGCTTGAATGACAGGTGTTTTGATCAACATTTAGCTGGAAAGTGTCCACAAATGTTCCTTTCTTTCATATTAATATCTTTCTTATTGAGATACATTAAGTAGAAGCCTTGCTCCATGAAACAACATTTAAGTCATTTGTAGCCTCTCACACAAGCTACTACACCTTTGTATTAACAGATTAAGTGGAGCATTTAATCAGATTTATTGATTTTATGGTGCTTTCAGAGACTTGAAAAGACATCTGATTCTATCAGTCAGACAATTTGGATGTTTTCTTCTCTTACTGTGCCTTAAGAGTCACAATTTCAGTACCATATGTATCCAGATTTGTCAAACATGTAATAAATGACTTCATTCTTATGATATCAGATTGGGGGAAAAAAAATCACAGATTTGGTCTAGATACTTAAAGGCCCACACTTCCTACTAGAAAGATTTTGGTCTTGCAAACTGACTGTTTTCTTTCCTCAGTCATTTTTTCCTGTAGTGCACAATTGCACTACAGGAATACACTACAGTGGTTGTAAAGAACCACTGATCAGTTTGTACCCTGTTATTCACATAATCTGAATTTTAGTGGTATCTAGAGACCTAGCTTCTTTAAGGAAAATTCCTGCCACAAATCCTGTACCAAGGAACACTTCAAAAAAAAAAAAGTTTATTCGTGAAGCATAGAACTGTGTCAGCAATGTTGTGTTATGAAGTATGGAAAAATGAGTTCAAATCTTATCACTACGGTAGTGACTGAATTCTCAGAAATCATATTTGCAGAAGGTTTCAGGAAAAAAAAAGGCCAGAAAATGAGAATATTTTCCTTACAAATTTTCCACTGTGTCTTGTTAATGTCAACTGACAGCTCCTAAGGTAAAAACATTACTACAAACAAAGGTACATTGATTAAACTTATACATTTATCTCTAGGAAAAAAAAAAAAAGACACAGAATAAAGTTTATCAGACTGGGGGAGCACGTTTTACTAATACTTTCATTATCTTGGCATTTTAAGGACTTACACATGTCACCCACTTCTTCACTAAAGTTCAATTTGTTTAAAAACACATGAATGTGGGCTACTAGCACACATCTATGTTTGTGTCAGAGTAACTGAATGAAAGTTTCTTGCTGTTGTTATAGTAGGGAGAAGAGAAGATAGAGCTCTAAAACATGGATTTTTCTCTTGGTATTCCTAAATAAACCAATACTTAAAAACAAAAAACACCACAAACATCTCAGTATATCCTTACTTACAGGAAAAATAATTGCAGCCAGCAGTGACAATGACTGAAGTTTTCAGCTTACATTTGATTTACCTATAATCTATTACTTAGTCTCAAAGCAAAATATAACTGAAAAAGTTCACTTTCTGGAGACAAACTAAATAATTCTGCTCCTAAATTCTTGATTTTCAACCACTTGCAAAGAATAAAGAAAAAGCTTCAGCAACAATGTAGAGACTGTTATATAAATGTCTTCAACATCATTTGCCTAAGTAATCAAGCAAAAAATAACGCATCTTAAAAGTAAAAAATCTGGTTTGATTAAAAACAAGACAAGAACAAAAGTGAATGAAAACCCACTTAAACACCTGTTTCAAATAAAAAATAAAAAAAATCAAAACCATGTGCTAACCATGGCAAGGAAAGGCAGAGTTCTTAGGCACACTTACTGAACCTAAATAAATTTATGGGATTATCTCCCAAACTATATCCTATCTAAACTCACAAATCTGTAGAAGATTTTAAGCTGAAGCAGTGCGAAGAAAACACTATGTAAATATAGCTGTGCAAAGCTGCCATATATATATGCTTTTTCTTACCTGCCATGTTTTTTTGCGCCCCCCCCCTTTTTTTTGCATTTTTTTATATGAAGTAGATAACAAGCATGAATATTAATCAACTCATAGAAAAATTGATGTGTTTGGGTTAATGTCATAGAGTGCAAAATTAACATTAAAATATTTCAAGTAAAAATAAGATTTAGGTTGCTTTAGCCTACCAGCATCATTTTTTCCTCATTTTCCATTATAAGCAGTTCATTGTTAAGCAGACCTGAACTAGACATTAAGGAGTATGATGCCACTCAAGACCCTTCAATTTCCAAAGCTCCAGGATGTTGCAATTGATTCCTACCCTTTGTTTCTAGAAGAAAGAGTATATCAGTATTGCTTGCAGAAGAGCTTGGGTTCTTTTAGAACAGCTTAAACAACATTTCATTTTGACATTTGTAAGTATTTCCAACAAACAACAAATACTTCCTCACACCCAGATAACACTGCGAGGCATCAGGCAACTGATATCTAAAACAGGCATGCTGTCAAGATTTAACTTCGCTGGACACTTTTTACCCAATACTTTTAATTAAGTCCATTACAATTCTCTGGGAAAGACAAGACATTACAACACTTCTAGGATAAGAACCACCACACTTGAAATTAATTTCACTAATTTACTTGACAATAGCAAAACTAATGACACAGTTAAAACTTAGGGACATTTCTTACAGTGCTAGTTCCAGAGCATGGGTGACTAAAAGTTGTAGTATGACTTGATACCTATCATTCCTGAGGAAGAGTCCTGGAAGTTAAATGACCTGTGACTTCTTTTTTTACTTACTTTAGACTGCTTAATTAAGGACATTTACTACACTGGACAAATCCCACGTGCATATCATTTGACCTTCATAAGGTATTAACATCTGTATGGGCATAGACCTCTAATGATAGAGAACTGCCATTATTCCTGTTTCTACACTGAAAACTGATGCAGCGTTCAAGTTCTGGCCTGTACCTATTACCGAACCCTTGAATGTTTATAACAGCCTCTCTTAGTTTGAGGAAAAACATGAAATAAAAATAAATCAAAAATCAAGCAAAGAAGTGCTCCTATGTCACCAAATACACTATTTCTACCCACTTCTGAACAGGTATTCTTATGTTTATTTTAATACATTTGCTTCTGGAAGCACTAGGAACATTCATAAAGATACTCAGAAAATATTGAAGTTACCTACACCAATTAAGCTTTAAATACATCAGGTTACAGCCAAAAGGTTGGTTGGTGATTACAAGCACCGCTATGTCACTGAACTGTACATGTGCTTCAAATCACTGTAAGAGGTTCTTGAAGACCAGGTATACAGAAGTTGAAGAGAAGAGACATCTGGAAATAAAGGGGACCAATAGGGTAAAAAACATTTTGAACAGTAATAAGTGATTAAACTAAAAAAACAATACTGTACAGCCATACATAGTCAAAATATCACTCTTTCATAGAGCTGAGTTAGAACTGATTTTTTTTTTTCCCGGGATGTTCTTTTCTTCTTGAATTAGGTCTGTTTTAATTATTTTTGGTGTTGTTGTTGTTGCCGCCAAACACATAGCCTTGTTTTCTTCAAGTTTCTGATTCTTTTCCTTATACTGGACTAAAATAAGACCTACATTATTAAGAATCAGTGTACCACCAGACAATCTTCCTTGAATAAAGAGTAATGCAGTTACTCAATGACAGAAGAACAAATCCATGCCTCCATTTTAACTCAATTTTGGCACCAGTTCTGTCTCTGGTACCATTTCTATTTGTGGAGAAAGAAACTGTATTGATTTTTCTCCTGATGCAGTCTTTAAGAGGAGTGTAGATTTAGATTAGATATAAGGAAGAAATTCTTTACTCAGAGGGTGGTGAGGCCCTGGAACAGATTGCCCAGAGAAGCTGCAGATGCCCCATCCCTGGAGGTGTCCAAGGCCAGGTTGGATGGGGCCATAAACAACTTGGTCTAATGGAAGGTGCCCCTACCCATGGCAGGGGGTTGGAATCAGATGTCTTTAAGGTCCCTTCCAGCCTCCCATAATTCTTCGATTCTTTTCACTGCTCTATACTGGCTACGTTGAGTAAGAAGTAGCAAGATTTTGCTTAGTCCATACATGCAGAAGTACACGAGATCCATATCCAAGTCCATGAGTCTCCAAATCATTGAGAATGTAAATACTCTTTTCTCCCCATTCAAAGCCTCAAATCTATATTCAGAGTACGCAAAACAAACAAACAAAAAGGACTAGGAGGACAAAGAAAAATAAATTCTTAATAAAATAGTGTAATAATAAATAAAATAAATAAATAAAAAATGAAAAAAGTCTTAATAAAACAGTATAATGGTCATGTTTGTTCTTAGAAAAGTAGGCAAAGCATGACAGAAGTCTTAGAAATCTTTATTAAGTGCTTAATAGTTTTATTTCACTGCTGAGATTTCATTTGTAAACAATAAAATGCTAGGTTATCACTAGTTTTACAGATATCTGAACTTTATGCATTATTTAAATTGTTCATGATTTCAAGAACAGAGTGAAGTATGCTAAGTCCTATTCTCATTTAAATGCTTTACTTAAAAGAAATTTCACAACTGCTTATGTCCATATTATCAAAGCAATTTTTTTAATGGTCTATACAAGCATCTATCTGGAGTGAAGACGAAGCATACTTTGAGCACAGACGATAGGTTTCAGGTATCTGTAACAACTACAGACTTTACTAGAACAGTCCAAAGGTCATTTGCACTAGTAGTTACTCATGTATATACATTAGCACACAACATTTAGAGATCACATTAGAATTCCACTAGAAAAAGTGACCCTTCGCTTACTAAAGCATCACATCTAATTTATGAGGAAGCCGTAATAAATTAGGTAGCTAAATCTCTGGCTGAAAGAGATCATAGCTGTGTGTTACCAATTAACCTTTCAATGCACAAAACCCCAAACATCTTCTAGTGATTTTGTTTTTAATTCATTGCCAATGGAAAGCATTCACATTATACAACTCGATAACTGATCTCACTTCACACACACACAAAAAGAGTTCTTCGTATAAAGAGATGGAAAAAAATATTTAATATTTTAAGTAGAATTATTTTCCTATTATTTACTTTCAATTAACAAGTCTAAAGTGGGAGTTGCGGGTTAAAAAAATGGAGGGAGAAGGAGGTGATAATCAAAACTATTAGTCAAAGTTCTGAATAAATGTGAAGTATGTCGGAATGCTTCATTTAAATTTACATGTTGTATATGTTATAGATATATACACGCACACATCTATATATTACATAATGCATTTAGTAATTCCAAAGAATAAATATTATATACTATCAGAATGTGTTACGTCTTCCAATAACTAATTTTTCAAATTCAATATAGCTTGCTTTAAACAAACATGCATTTCCTGGCACAAAAATACTTTGTTGTTAAAATTCCAGGCAAGTCTAACAGTGCTTACTCTCAATTCAGACAGTCTCAGATTTCTGGCTGCAGTGCCATTTTAATTTATATTACCAGAAGAACAAAACCAAACATCTAGAAATGAGAAAACTAGACTTACTAAAGAGCAAATACTCAAGAAAGAGGAATACAGTTGTATTAAACAGAAACAGGACAAAACAGAAACCAAAGGCATCATAAGTTTTCTTCAGAGAATGACAGTGAAAACAAAAAATGGTATGAGCTTATTTTCCTGTAAAACAAACAGAAGTGATTGTTGAGAGCTCCCTTTGGATATACAGAAGTAAAGGCTTTGCTTTCCTTCAGCCTGCTTGAAGTCTGATCTTCACATAAAAGAGACATCCCAGGATAAAGGAAGCATAATATTTATAAGCCACCACTTAAAAGAATACTTTCAGACTCACAGAAGTTCCCACAGCATATTCTAAATTGCACACTGGTATACAATCTTTTCTTCATAGACTATAATCAGGTCTCAGGCTGTTCAGGGAGGTTACAGAACAATTTTCAGCTTCCCCAAAACTGACTCTGTTGAAAGTAATCTGTGACTTCAGGATGAGGAAAGGATTTGAAACGACCAAAGGATTTGTGTTTACGGTGCTGACTGTAGCAATCTGTGTTGCTGAAGGAGAGCAAAGATGCCAGCTAGCCTGGGCTAGGAGCAAAAAGGAAAAGATGATGATGCAATAATGCTTGCATTAGGAGAAACATTAGAGAAATGCTTACTTTTCATTAGACAGTTGAGTTTCAGCTGCAACTATAGTGTTTAAATTAAAAAAAAAAAAAGTAAAAAAAATGAAAATACTACTTCATTAATTGGAGTACAATTTTGATGTTAGAGAACAAGTGAGTTAGCAAATTCTTATCACTGTACAATCCAGGCAGTTTAGGCAGATGTTGCTTCAGTTTTCTTACCTATCAGGTGCGAACAACATTTTATTTGCTTGCCTTTTTTAGCTTTGTGAACATCCTGAACTGGCTCGTGACTTGGTCAGATAATTGCTGGGGCCTGCATAAAAACAGCAGCAGGAACACTGCTCCAGGTAGAGGAAAATCTTAACCTGCTTTCAGGAACCTCTCAGAATCCCTGAGCTGACATGTGAAATGTCGCTATAAGATTACTGTAAGGACTGTGTCTCCAGGATAGCTTGCTCGTAAGTGCTGTTTTAATAATACATTCCTCTACACTACTTTGAGACAATACTAGAATCTATATTTAATATGGACACACAAGGTCTTATTTCCTCTTTATCTAGTTAAAGTGCTACATATGTTTGAACTTAATATAGGCCTCCTGGCATTTTTGCCTAACCTCCTCCTGGTCACTGGGACAGACAGACAGCAATAAGCTATAAAATTGCTCAGGTAACTTCTCAGAAATGAAAGCAGGCAGAAGATTCTACACTGGTAGTACTGTTGTCATTTTATTTTAAACTTACTGGAAAATCAGCACAGCTGCTTAACAAATTAGGGGAAACATAACAAAGGTGTGAAATTCTGTAGAAGTGTTGTCTCTTCCATACTGCAAAGGCCTTTCTTAGAACACTTTTGTGAGTCACTGATTTCTAAGGTAGCATTAGGAAAAAGATCTGAGGAATCATATGATTCTCCTGAAATTTAACATGGTAATATCAAAAAATAATAAAAAAATCTGCAGTAACACCCTTCCATCCACACAGCTGAAAGCTTTCAGACGACACACAGAGGAAGACAACTTTTGCTCTTATTAGTAATTCACCTTTGTTTAAATGCCCAACTTATTGCTTTTCAGACTGCAGGTAGTTAGTTCAATTCCCAATAAAGCAAGGCTTTATGTACATTCAAGAAGTACTTAAACTAAAGCAGCTGATTTATGCTGCTGCCTGGATCATTAGTGTGCTAGCAGGGGACTCCCAAATCATTAGTTTAAGAACTGCTACTCAGTTGTTGCTTAAAGAATTTTTGAAAGTGCTGCACCAGCATTCAGAGAACTTCAAAACATCAAGAACTTGTTCTGTACCTTGACAGTTACTTATATTTCTCAATTATTGTGACGTTTTATACTCATTTTGAAGTGCAAGAACTGCACAACTTGATGAGAAGTAAAACATCAAGCCTTCAGTACTCAATAAGTACTTTAATTGCAACACTTGCAGTTACCCAGATTGTTCTGTTATGGGCTGCAAGGAATGGTCCAGCAATTCGTGCCACTAAGGGGTTTGAAGGGTTAACATTGAGGCCTGGGTTTAGGCGAGAAGAGAACAAAGGGATTTCTTCAGAGAAAAACTGCTGACTCTGCACGGACGTGCAGTAACTTCTGACAGCCGGCCAAGAGACCACTAGATAAGGAGGAAGAATATGAGCCTCCCTGTCCGAGCGGCCCCCGAGAAACTAACAGAGACTGATAAGCAGGCGCACCTGGGAGGACTTCGGATTCGGGAAACCAATTATAATAACCCTGCCTCTTCTAGAAGTAGTAATGAATATGTATTAGCCTAGGAGCATAAAAACCAACCGCCTTATGTAACAGGTGCGCGTCCTGGTGGAGCAGAGACTCCCGGCGCACCCAGCGCTGTTTGCTTGCCTCTGTTCATTTAATAAATTGTAAACTTTGATTGTAATCCTATTTGGGACTCAGTCATTTATAACATGGGCCGATTATGTGACAGCTCCTGAGGGATACACAATATTGCAGTAAAGTAATGAATTAGCACCTCAATCAGACTACTAAACCCATTTTGTGAAGGACAAAAAGCACCTACAAGAAGGGCACAGAGCACAGCTAGTGACTGTCTTCTAAAAGACAGTATTTTTCCCATTTTAAGATTTTCTTTCTTGTTACCCATGTGAATGTAAGTAATCCACACAAGCTGTTGTTCGTGTGAACACATCCACGCAGATTCTGTACCATGAACTCCCACATGTACATAGACAGCGCTGCAGTAATCCTGAACAAAACTCTTGTGCTCTCAGCATGAGAGAAAAAAAATTGACTCATTTAGGCAGGTAACATAGTTTTAGCAGCCAGTTTTACTAAAAATCTTATGTAAAATGAGAAAGATAAAGTATTGAAGAAAAAGCATGGCAACAAAAGTCATCACCACCACCTCCTACGATAGACAGTGCCTCTCCCCCAGTTCCAGACCCTGGACTCTCATTTGGGACCCTACTGCTGATTCTCAGTAGGCTTCTGGGGAAGAGTTTCTCTTCCCCTTGATTTTCTACACTTTGCCATTAGACTTGATATGTCATCAGCTTGGACCTAGGTAATAAATATTCCTGCATGTGAACATGTCTTACATCTTTTGTCCAAAAACAAACAAAAAAAGCCACCACCTTAATTTTGGATGTTTCAATTGAACATGCTAGTGGTACGTAGGATCACTTCACTCTTCCTCACAAAAATAAATAAATAAAGGCAGTGACAAGGGTTTTTTTTTGCCTGCAAAAAAAAATGAGTCTCTCGTTTTCTCTGTTGGGATGTATAGTATAGAACAGACTTAAACACCATTTCACTTCATGTCACAACTTATCAAAATTTATAGAAAAGCTGTACATGTAGTCTTTATGCAGGTATTCACAAAAATTAACTACATTTTCAAAAAGCGATTGCTTAAAATAGGTATTTAAGTTGATATTTAAGTTAATTAACTTACACATTCTCCTACTAGATCCAAATTGATCTGCCACTGCTGATATCTAAAATTCTCCATAAAAATTTTCGTGCTCACTGGAAGTAGGTCTTCTATTTTCCAGAATAAAAGCACACAGCTTCCACTCACAATAATTCCAAATAATTCTGCAAGGATGATGACTGCAGAGAAATAACATTTGGTTTTCCCTTTCAATTAGCAGTGTGAGTTGTCATAAGATGCTGCTGCTTAAGATAGCTCCTGTCTTTCTCCTCCTGTGCTCCTGGTACAACACTAGCCAATAGGAACAGAAATTAGGCTAAGTATTGAACACAACTTTCTTACTTGAGTACCTCTTCATTTTCTATTGAAGCACAGAGAAAGAATAGGCTAAGTTGTTGCTACTGTTTTACTCTTTCATTTTTAATAACAAAGTGAGAAATTAATGGTGAAGAATACAGCAATATGAAGTAATTTTCATCTGAGGGAAGATGAGATGCTTTTTATGTTAAAAATTGAGTAGAGAGTGAAGAACATATGAAAAACAGCCAAACTAGAACTCTCTCCACCTAAGAATCTGAAATAGAACTAAAAGTAAAGTTTCCAGTGGTTTTATAGATGTAAAATATATATATATAAAGTCTCACTAAAGTATTTTGCAGCTCCTAAAAAAAGATGAAAATAGATTTGTTAAAGTTTCACTAATGATTTAGATATCTTAGACTACATTACAGTATGTCCTGTCTAGGGATTCACACTGTCCTTCACATACTCAGCACAACAAAGATGGAGGCAGCTGATTTATCTAAATATTTCCCTTGGTACTGAAGCAACACAAAAGTTCTATACAGATCTGAAAGACAAATAACTTAAATTGTATTTGTCAGGTTCTTCTAATAACTTGTTTCCTTGTCATTGTAACACCTACATTGTGCAGCGCTTATCTTAGTAAAACACTTCTTAAATATAATCATTTTAAGTACCTCAATTTGCTCATAACATTATTAGCATTAGCACATTGAAAGGATTTTGAAAACAGAACCTGAGAAGGGTCACGTTTACACATACACTTTCAGTCTCCATAAAGCATCTTAACAGACTGTGGGGGGTTCAATCTGCCCACATTTCGACTTTGAAAATGTCTACATCAGCTAGTCATTTAGACTCTTTACGGTCAATGGAGGGAAACATTTTTTTCACTGCAGTTCATCTTATCCTGATCTAGATATCTGTAACAGGGCACACATATTGTCTATTTCTTTCCAACAATCATAAACCTATGACCAGCCCTTGCTATCAAAAAAGATTCTTCGGTAAGTATTCTGTCATGCAAGATCCTGAAGGCCTTTTTGAGTTCTAGATTTTGATATGGGGTTCTGCCTCCAGGAGCTTCAGAACAACATTACACCTGCTCTCTCTCTCAACATTACTCTCACAACAGATTAAAAATTTCCAGAATTGAGTAGCGAAGAGGCATTCTCTTGCACATGCTTTCTTCCAGCTGAAGTCAGTCGTGTTGTCTACATGTGGTTTGGCTTCCTTTCTCCACCAATATCACACACCCTGCCTCTAAATAGCACAAATTCCTAGAGGTTTTCACAAATGCTGATTTCCCCCACATCCCATCTGTGTCTCTCTAGCATTGTGCTCTATTTTTTCTGTTATTTGGAATATACTTAGAATAAGATGTATTTTGAATGGTTTTAAGAGTCTTATATGCATATTTAGAAGGTCTTTCAGAAGAAAATGTAGCTTAACAGTCAGCTATTTTTAGATGGCCATACAAACCTTGCCTGACCTGCAAACCTTGCTACAGAATTGGCAAATCAATTATATAGGTCTGATTCCTTCAAAAATTACTTGATGTACCTGATGAAAACACATTATGCTTTGATACCTGTACATTACCAATCACTAAAAACACAGTATGAACAAATTGTTCCACGAACAGAGAAAAAAGTTATTCTTTCTATAGATTTGTGTTTGTTCCTATTTTTATGACAATGACATCAGCTCCCTAACACCCCTAACACACCCCTGCTAAACAAAAGATTAAACATGCTGCGCCTGCAGCTATTTGTGCACTGCAAGGATAGTTAGAACAAACAGGATGACTTGCTGATTAGCTGCTGCAAACAGCAGGTGGGATGCTCAAATTCTGTCCTGTCTGTCCTCCCCTCAAGGGAACACTAATGCAGTAAACCCATTCAAGCTGTTAACCAGTTGTCACACAACGTACAAACACAATGCCCCTTTAGACTTCCTTACTTATATCTTTGGTAGACAATTGTAAACCAGTTGAGAAGGAGGGACTGGCAGACATGGCCAGGCAGCTTCATTAAACCACATATAAAAAGTAGAACAGGACAAAAACAACCTAAGCATGAAATGGAAGTACAAATTCTTTTTTTTTTTTTAAACAAACAAACATACCTTTACATAAAATAAGTTCTCAAATTAAATTGTAAGACAATACATACTGAGGGACTATAATAGCTATGCAGATTCTGTTCTACTTCTCCTCCCAAGACTGTCTGGATTGACTATACTCAGCACAGCACTGTGCGCGAGAACTAGCTACAGATTTGTTAGCACTATGCTTGCCATATGTGTAGGACTTTTTGCTTAAAGAAGCGATATGAGGTGTCAATACCATTTTAGCACACTTGAAAACAGAATGAAAATTTAAGGACTGACTGCATGCATATGACCATATGGTCATATCTGTGGAAGACAGAAGGGCTACATGGAATATGTTCAATTTTTTTCCAGAACCTTAATATTAACTTGAAAATACAAGCTTTATCCCCTCAAATTTTCATCATTTAGTATTATTTTAATGAAATTGCACAAGCATAACATAAGAAACCAATACAATATCAAATATAACGGAAAGAAGAACTCAAAATCTCTTTTTTTTAAATAAGAGTCTATTTTTCTAATTTAGAACTCATCATGATTATTTCTGTCATTTGTTAAGTCATCAGTTTAAACTTGTTTTTCCTCAACTCCAACTTTAGCTGGATTGAATTCCTTTGTAAACATCCGCAGAAAAATAAATCTCTTAAATAATGGAAGATGAATGTTGTGGAATGGCTTTCTCATTTTATACTCCAATGCACAAAGTAAGAAATATATTCATTAGAAACTGAAAAGGAAAGATGAAATTTTTCTTTCACTTGACTATTCTCAAAGTAATTGTTTTTATTTAAACCAACATCACATGCACAGTCTTAAGAAACTGCAGTTGTACTTGGTCTATAATCTTCAAGGAAGAAAAGTATCACCTTTTATTGATTTTCTTCTCTAGCAGCGTAGAGAAAGATGGATCAAACATAAAATTGGAGTTGCAAGCTTAAGTTTCTTTTATTTGATCATTTCTAATAATAGTATTGTAATACTATTGTATTAGTACTACTGTATTGTTACTTACTACCAACTGCATTACTGATACTATTGGATTACCCTATTATTGCAATACTATGATAGTTAAAATCTGAGAGACCATTAACCTGAGAATCTCACTTTAAATAACAAGTGAAACTAAAGAGTCGACTGAGCAAAAGTTATGACTGAATTAAAACAGAAGTATAGCAAGAAAATTCTTGAATGAATGAAAATCATGTGGGAATAGAACATGTATAAATGCAAAAAAAAAAATCTATTTTCAAGACTTGTTAGAAAGTTTCCCCAAAAGACTTCTTTCAATTTAAAAAAATAATTAAAAAAACCTTGAGATTAACGCAAATGTTTCCAAAAGTAGTTTCCAATTTCACTTTTAGAATGTGTGCAAAGAACATCTCAATATACTGTTATTTTAAAAGTGGCACAAAGTTATCAATATACACATCTATTTCCTCAAAGATGTAACATTATGAGTAAGAAGCAATGAACACTGCACTTCATAACCACCAAACAGCCCACTCGTTTCAGAAACTGGTGATATTTACTAGATGTAATTTCTCTAAGGCAGAAGTCCTACACTGGGAAAAAATGAAGGCAGCTCTGCATTTTCCTGTTCATGCTATCTTCTTCTGAAAGAAAATCTGCTCTCTAAGCACTTCACAACTTCTTGTCATTAAAGCAAACATGAAATACTGGCTTATTTTCTTCTCCGTCAAGTTCACAGCTCTTCTAAATGATACTGAAAGCTGTTTCCTCTCTCTGGGCTGATTAGGCGATTCACTGAAAACAAACAGGACAGCCTAGGTACCATTCCAATGCCATCATAAATAAGTACAGCCTATCAGAAAGATCTTGATCTGTTTGATTACATCAGTTAAGCAAATCCAGTTCTAAACACACCAATGTCAACTTGTTTAATGTCCGTATTATAGCATCCCTCACAATACTTTGCTGCTACACAATACCTCACAATCTTTAGCTGCTTCTCAGTTAGTCAATACTAATAAACTACCTTCTCTGTCGAAAGGGATATCTCCTATGCAGTTATCTCACAAGCTTAAAAATAAACATTAAAAAAAGCATTGAAATTTGTGCCAAAGTTTGAGGGTTTAGGGCAGTTCATAATAAATGCACAACAGATAAGTTAGATAGAAGGTAGACGCTTTAGACAACACTCTTCACTCAAGAAGTATCTAGCAAGCAATCTAATTTTCATATGATACCATTAAGCATGGAAAAGCAAGCTTGCTAATGAGAAACGCATAGATAATTTCCAGGGGAGAAATGAGGAAAAAAGTAAAATGAGAAGCACCACTGAATGACTAAAGTTTAAAAATGAAACAAACCAAAAACAAACAAAAATTTAAAAGAGAAAACATAACCTCAGTTATGTCTTGAAACCAATACAGAAAATTTAGAAGAGCTTTTTCCCCCAGAGATAGATTACGAGAAGGATAATGAATGTAATTACACCACCTTATCATCTAACCAAGTACTCCATTTTCTAAGATGCAATACAGAGTTGTGCATATTGAAGGATAGCTCTAAATTTCAAATCTGTGATGCAGGTAAGTAAAAGTACACAAGGTGTGAAGAATATACCCTCAATTAAGCTACAAATGATACACAGTTGGCAAATTAACAGCTGCAGCTGAAATGGTACAGAGCATGATTTTACTTAGTCTTCCAGATGAATCATACTTGTAATAAAACCAGCTGCAGCAATTGTTGAGCTTTGTCAGCAGAGTTTTTATTTTGTAGTACACATAACTATAAACCCAAATTTATAGTGCTTTCAGCAAGGAGTGTGTGTTCATATATGCTCGGCTGACATTAACAAGAGTAAAATACAAGTACTAATTAATTAATTGAATAAAGTCACTGCCACATAAAATTCAGAAGAGTGTTAACCCCAGTAGTTCTACATTCTGAAGTCTCACAAAGGAAGCATTAATGTCTGCAGTATACAATGGACTGAAATTCAAGTAACAATGTGACCTTTAAAAAAAAGATATTCAACATATTCTCAAGAATTAGTATAACTTATCTGATTAAATGTATGGCTGAGTCAGAGCAGAACTGATGGATTGCCTTCCCTAGATCATTACACAGAGGGAAAAATAAAGGAAAAAAAAAGTAGTCTTCCAGGCAAGAAACTTTTTAGAAACATCCTGTGCTAGAAAACATCACTTAAAAAAACCATGCAAGTAAACTTATAAATATTTTTTTATGCAGTGCCATTTCTTCTCATAGGCAGCAGCAGACTGCACACACATAGCAGCCTTCCTTCCCCCCACAACAACTCTAATGTGGAGCATTACTCAAATAATAGTAAAAATTGTCATTATGTTTAGTGTTGCTGCTTTGCCCAGTTTGGATCACTGAAATTTTGTAACCTACCACTGAAGAACACTTCTTGAGAAACTGTTGAGAATTAACGCTTCATCATTTTATTCCCAATTTTGAGATGAAAGAAAGAAAATGCTAAAGCCTACTTTTGGAAAATATGTCTATTTTTCATTTCCAATTAAAACCAGGCTTTGTTGGTAGATCCCAGCTCTTTACCTGCTTAAACAGAAACAAAATTGGTTTCCACACTGAGGTGAACATTGCTATGCCAAAGCCCATTAGATACAATACAAGAACACAAGATTAATATATGTAAAAACTCTTCATACAGTCTCGTGTAACAAATGCTGGCTATATTTTATTTCTATTGAACAATGAAGTTAATTTCTAATTTCAGTTTTGAATAATTTATCTTTTTAGGGAAAAGAAAAAAAAAATATAGTTTACTGAAATTCTTAGATATTAAGATTGATTTAAAGTGCAACCTCAAAACAATTTTCAGAACTGGTATCACCACTTATTTAACATAGCTGTTGCAGTTTTCTGTTTGAAGGTTTATCTAGTGTGTTTTCCACACACTTAAGAAGTTTCTTATTCTTCTAGCCAAAAATCTCAAGGTTGAAAGAAATAACATATCCTTAAAACCGTTACTTGGTCCCAATTTTTAACCTCTTTAATATAAGTGTTTTCCAGTTATTAAAACTGGTTATTTTAACAAATGCTCCATTCACATAACTGTCTTTTTGCACATTAGCATTTCTTACATACATCCAAAGATACCAACAATCTACATCTACAGAAGAGATCAATCTAAAGACTATATATTTTTACCTGTTCATCATAGATGCCAACAGCCGCTTATAATATACATCCAAAACCACACACAGCAAGCTGAGACCTAATCTAGAATTCTCCCAGAAAGTTTGAGGCCACCACAGGGCAACCTCAAACCAGAAACCTCCCTGTGTAGGACAAGGGGGAGGGGTGTTGCAACAGCTGCTGCTGTAACCCATCACAAGGGGTTTCATTAACAGATTAATTCACATGAGGGCTAAACTACGACTAAAATCAATCTGAACTTAGTCATAAAAAGAAGAAAGAAAAAAAAAAAAACTTCTCAACCTAAACTAAATCCCTGATAAATGAATAAAAATCTTTCTTACACATTCAGATATTTTAAGATGACATGACTATGAAAGAAATTTTCTTTCTATAGACGAGTGTGACTTGCTTTCTTCCACTTTTGAAGTAATTCCCCCTTGACAGCTTACCACAGCTGAAGCTGTTTTTCTAAGCATAAGGAACAGAATTTTTCAATCTTTGTTAAAGGTAAGTAACTTGTGAACCAGAACAGGATTACCATTCCTATCACTTCGTTGGGAGAAATTCCAAATAATTTCTTTAGATATAACTTCAAAACTTCATTGCTTCTAGCTTCATCACATGTAGACTTTTTGAACATCTCCTAAGCAACCTCCTCCCTTTCTTGGTAGCAATTTCTCTTCAAAAAGATATTTTCTTATTCCAGCAGCTTCATTTTCTGAAAGAAGTGATACTGCAATTCTTTCAAATCAACAGTGTTGTGCATCATAGGCTTCTACAGTAACTAGTGTTAAACTTTTCCTCTGCCTACATTTTTATCTGCTTAATACAAAGAACAACCAAGTATTAACAAGTAAGAAATGGCATACTTAAATGTTTCTGACTGTGTTCATAAAACAGAATCATAGGGATTTCAAAAGTTCTTGATTTCTTTTTGCAAAGGAAATGCCACTACTGACAGAGAAGGAAAGCTCCATATTTTAGTTAAAGAGAGACACAAGATACCTAACAGAGACAGGGTCAAGACTTTGAAGACTGTTTTTGATCAAACATGCAAAATATCCATTGTCTTGTATGACTCTCCTTAGCCAGTTATAATCTTTTACTGTCTACATACAGTCAGCTGGAATAGCCTGGGAATTCCTGAGTGAGCAGCAAAACTAAAGAAAATAACTAAAAACTTTCCACTTCCTCCCATATGCAGATAACAGGAATTTCAGACATTGTCTAAGACAGCACTAAGTAATTGTGTGTATAAAGTAGTGTAGTGTAGTGACTATGGAAAATAAAGAATATGTTGAATATGAAGAATCTTGTCTCAAGCCAATATAAATTACTTTGATACACTACAAACTCTCTCTTGTGATCTACCATCAATCTTTTAAGATCCACTTCTATAACTGTTGGTACTGATAGCATCAAGCCATTATATACTAGTAGAGGCTTCATTTAGCAATCACATTATTTGTTCTGATACATAATCTGAAATTCTACAGAAATGACATGGCTACACAAAAGCTGATAGACAAACTCATATCGTTATGGAGAAACCAGATACCCCAATGAAGGTCATTCTTCACTTTGTTATTCTGATATGAATTGACCAGAAAACTAGTAAACTTCTAGAAGTGTTTTAAGACACATTAATAATGATTTGGGATAGAAATATGAATGTGTCATTTGTTCTGTATACATAAGAACTACAGGTTACTGTATCTGGCTGTGTCCTCAGAGCACTCTTCCTTCTGCTGTGTTCACTATCAGTTTTCATCTTATTCACAGCTTTCATTAGAGATTTTATCTTAAAGAAAGGATGAAGTATCCCAGCAAAGAAGGAAAAAAATCAATAACATCATACAGAACATTGGTGATCTCTCATCTAGAATATTTTGTACAGCTTTGGTCATTCTGCTCAATAAAGCTGCTTTTCAACTGAAATAAGAGCAAAGAAAAGCTAGTAATGTATTAATGGTATTGCAAGGACTCTTTCATGCAAGAAAACTAAAGGAGTTGAACAAAATAATGACCAAGAGGAAAATGACTGCTCTCTAGAAATTCATTAGATGACACAGACTGGCGATGGAAAAGAATTATGCAAAGTAAAAGACAAGAAAGACAGTTAAAGGTAGTTTTCCCTCTCATAGCCCCAGTAGTTAAGAGACAAATCAGCGATGCAGATCAACAGGAAGAACAAGAGAAGGGCATGCATCACAAATATCTTAAAAGCAACAACAACAAATCAGCAAAACAAGACAAAACAAGTAAAAACAAACAAATAAAAAAGAACAGCCAAAAGAACAGTCCAGAAAATCTACAGGCTGTGAACCTCACTTTGGTGGAGTGGCTCAAAGGGAAACTTTACTGTGCTCTACACCTACCTTAAAGGAAGCTATAGTGAGGTGGGGATCAGTTTCTTCTCCCAAGCACTAATTGATATGATGCAGAAATGGCCTTAAATTGTGCCAGGGGAGCTTTAAGAAAAAATTCTTCACTGAAAGGGTTGTGAGGCATTGGGAAAGGCTGCCCACGGAAGTGGTTTAGTCACTATCCTTAGAGGCCTTCCAAAAACATGTAGATATGGTGCTTAGTGACATGGTTTAGTGGTGGACTTGGCAGTGCTAGGTTAAAGGTTGGACCAGATGATTTTAGAGGTCTTTTCCAACCTAAACGATTCTATGATTCTATAAATTACAACTGATAGCATTATTGTAATTGAATTAATAGTAATTTCCTTATTAGACTAAAATTAGACTAAAAATAAATTTTTGGCTTTGCATATAAGCTATCTGCTTTCTGCTATAGCTCAACAAGATTTTGAGTGAAACTAATTGAAGGGAATTCAAGCAAGACAATTTGTAACGTGGATGCAACAAATTAGTAATGATTTTACACTTATCATTTTCACTTCCCACTCCATTGTCTTCTTTCAGAGATAATATGAATAATTAAACTACGTAATAACATGACAATACTGAAATGCTTTATCTGTATCCGATAATTTGTCCTTTTATCTTATGTTACTTGCCTATATCAATGGTCTTCTAATGAAGACCCTTTTCTTCTGGTAAACTAAGGACATATTTGATTCGTGGTTGCTTGAAATAAACAAATTAATTGAAATACTTTTTAAATTTTGATCATTACTAACTGTCTTATTATACAGTCCCTCTTTTACATATTTGTTCCAAAGCTTTTCCAACTGCTTAGGGAACAAATATGTGCTTAAACTGGGAGGTTGGAATTTGGTTTGAAAACTGGCAGGAACTCATGACTTACACATGGGAGGAATACTGCTAAGCTGAATGGCAGTATCTTGAAAACTGGTAGAGGCATCCAAACATTGTTGAGTTCAGAAATCATCAGACATGCAGCAAGGAACCTCTGCCTGACAGCAGCAAGAAATTGTCTGTGAGGTGACTGGAACACTGCTGAGGACAGCTGTGGTCAGCTGGAGTTGCTGCACATCCAAAGGGTCAGGCAACTTTCAGAAAAGCCAGATTGTGGTCCAGGAGTTCCTCCTCCCTCTTCACCATTAGCATCTGAAACACCATTTTAACAAAACTACATTTTTCACTGGGGGAGAATCCTGTCTCCTCACACTAATTAAAAACAAAACAACAAAAACAAAAAACAAACAAAACCAAAACACACACACAAAAACAAACAAACAAACAATCAAGCCTTAGTAATGTCTAACAGCCACAAAAAACAATCCAAAACATACCGCTCAAATGAAATTATGAAAACACTCATGAAGATTCTTTCAGGCATATTTCAGTGTCAAGGGAAAAAAGTTCATAAAATTTCACAGCCTGAAGAAATGATTAATGTTTAGAAATCATTCCACTTTACTAAGACACAACTTGTCAATTCTGTGCTCCATAATGAAGAGTTTTCGTGTGAGAACTGGGCTGTTCAAATTATAGGACTGTACCCCTCTGAGATCTCAGAAGCAACAGCCAAAGGATGTGTCATTTCACTAGCCAATTCTTCAGCAATGGCAATTGTTGGCCATACTGAGGATACATAATATCCAGCCTCACTCCCCCATCACCACAGAGAGAATCACAGAAACCCAGATGTTTAGCAGGTGTTCATCAACATTCCTCTGAAACTGCATTTACAGTTAAACAGCAAAAATATTTAAGCCACATCAAGTCATCATGCTAAAGCAAAAAACTCTGCTTTACATTTGCAAGGCCTTACTACAATTTATCTTCTTCAAATAGAGGGAAGCAGCATTGAAACAGGTGCATAATAAAGTAGCTGTGATCTGTTATTTATAGCACACCAATACTGCAGTCCCTTGAAATCATAAGATAAAAACTTTCTTTAAAGCAGAAAATCAGACTTTAATTATAGAATGAAATTACTGGTGAACGATGAATTAAATAAAAGCGGGAGACGGATGATGGGAGTGAAAAACAACTAACACTTTGCTTATACATTCAACTTAAATAAACTCCATTATCCCATAATCTAAGAACCTTCTAAATTGCTGACTCATAATCAAATTTTTTTTTTTTTTTGAGATTGGCCTGTTTTAGAAACTTCAATAAACTTGCATCTAAAGGAAATTTAAGTTGAAAACATATCTGCAACTAAAGTACCACTGCCCCTTAGAAGTTAAGGCTCTTTCAGTTATGTTGAACTGGGCAGCTAATTTTATTATATGTACCTGTAGTAGGCTGGAGATCTAAAAGCAGTTTGGCCTGCAA
This sequence comes from Anser anser, assembly GCF_964211835.1. Taxonomy (NCBI): domain Eukaryota; kingdom Metazoa; phylum Chordata; class Aves; order Anseriformes; family Anatidae; genus Anser; species Anser anser. The sequence continues at coordinate 86,895,937 of NC_139721.1, read as the reverse complement.
CTTTGTTTTCCATTGTCCAAATATAAATATATTTTTTCCCTTTAGATGGCATTTGATTTCTTTCCTTCATGGAGGTATTTCTTTCTTCCTCAGCTATTCCTTTCATAGCTTTAAAAAGCTGGGTCCTAAAGTTTACATTTCTCCTCCGCCTTTTTTAGTTTGTGTTGGCAATGTGCACACCTAAATTAAGCATGCCCAAAACCAGACAAATTCTCTTTTAATTTCTACTTTTCAAGTATATATCATAGAAAAGGAGATTGTATTATTGACTGGACCAGATGGCAGTCTATCTTGCCTTCTTAATATATTAATATTTATTACAATTAAAAATGAGGACAATCTCAGTAATTCTTTGTATTTCACACATTGCAACAAGAACAGGTCATCATTTGCCATTATTTTCACAAACAAACATAGCTTTTAGAAAATAAAATGCAAACTTTTAATTTAGAGAAGTTATCTTCAGTATAAATCATAAAACAAAACAAAACAAAACAAAACAAAACACTTTGTGATTGTTTTTAACTGTGGTATGCCACAACAATTTTAGTTTAGTTTTAATTCCATATTCAGAACTCTCAAGAATATGGAGGTAGTTAGAAAGGAAAGCTTGCAGGTTTGCAAGTTCATATTTAAGATACCTTATCCTACCTGAAATGTCATAAGTAATAGGATGCTTTTATGACTAACAATATTCTCATTATTCTTCATTTATGGTTCCACTGAAATAGTCATCTTCATTTTTTTTCTTTAATGGAAACAATAGTGCTTATCACATTTTCTCTGCTCCAGTGAATAGCCCTTTGATGTAAGTTAGTTCAGATGAAAGTTCTTCTTTTTAGTGGCTTGACTTTAGGATAATTTACTTTTACAATGATTACTTTTATTGAAGAATGTTCAACCAGCATCTCTTTCATGCTGAAGTGTAACTGCAGGAGTAAAAAGTAATATATAAAAAGTGCATGAAAGGGAAAAAACAAACTTAACTGATGAAAATAGTGTCTCCTGAACTGGCATTCCGGCCATTCAGTGGTACATGTAAGATGTTTCAATAAAATGGAAGGTGAAGGACAGCTCAGTTGTGCTGCTGTGTTTGCAATAAGCAACTCTTTCCTACATGCAGACTCATGTTCAACAGGAGTTCTGCTCCAGTATGTCCTACCATTACATACTACATGTGATCACAAATCATGCTGAGATCTCATTGAGCTTAAACTTTCTTTTGAACCTGTACCAAGATAATTCTAATCCTAAATTAACTGGAAGCCAAAGAAACTGATGAGGTAGACAAAATATATCCATTTTACAACTTAACAGTTAAGTGACTACATCCTATAACAGTATTTATTTGCTTTATTTGTCTAAATCTTTTCAATACCTTTTGAACTTGAACATTAGTTTAAATAGATCTTGTCTTGACTCAGGAAACCCCTAAATATACTGTGGTAAAACTATTTTTACCTTTATTTGAACCACTAAGTCTTCTATGCAGATCTCCACTTTAAATACAATATCTGTCCTCTGAGCAATACAATCAGGAATTATTCCAATGCTTTTCTGCTTTTGTTGCAATCTTTTAACTAGAACGACAATCTAATTGTAATAAAAATTATGAAGATACATACCAGGAACATAAGGGTCTCAAGACCCAATCTTCACATGTGAAACACTCAGAGAAGGATAGATTAACTTAGGCACAAGCCAGAAGTCCCAAACGTATTTGATTGCTCTTCCCTTCGATGACTAAACAAATTTTTATGCTTTCATTGTGTGTGTCTTGGCCCTTTACATAAAGCTTTCAGAACTCACATATTTTTATTTGTCTGTTATGATTTAGTGTTCAAGAACGATGTTTGGGTGAAAACACATAAATTTTAATAGAAAAGTAGGTAGCAAAGTTAAGTTGTTTTCATATGCTTTGCTTGAAATTCACAAGAGAGTATTGTTACACACACATACACTCATGTTGACCTCTTATGAAAATGTTTACTTATGCAGAGTCCACATAGAACAGGCTAAACTGCTCTTCTGCTGGTAACACTGGCAGCAGGAATTTCAGTAAGTAGGGTACTCTGCTACTCAGTGAAACTCACTATGAAATAAAATTAACCACATCATCAGTAGAGAGAATTTAATCTCAAATACATGTGCCAGATACTTACAGACGTGTATACATGCTCTGGATTTATTTACTCCCTATGACAGTGAGTACACAGCATACAAGAGAAAAACACAACTATTCACACCTGAGGAAATGCTATGATGCAAATTTCTACTTAAGAGTTAATGAAAAAAAAAATCTTGCTTTTTCTCTTAAATAAAAATATGGAATGAAAGAAAACATCCATTCACTTTTATCTGGGTTATCACAGTATCACAGATTTCTAGGTTGGAAGAGACCTCAAGATCATCGAGTCCAACCTCCGACCTAACACTAAGTACTCCACTAAACCATATCGCTAAGCTCTACATCTAAACGTCTTTTAAAGACCTCCAGGGATGGTGACTCCACCACCTCCCTGGGCAGCCCGTTCCAATGCTTAATAACCCTTTCGGTAAAGAAGTACTTCCTAACATCCAACCTAAAACTCCTCTGTCGCAACTTTCGCCCATTCCCCCTCGTCCTGTCACCAGGCACGTAGGAGAACAGACCAACCCCCACCTCTTTACAGCCTCCTTTAAGGTAACTGTAGAGAGCGATAAGGTCGCCCCTGAGCCTCCTCTTCTCCAGGCTGAACAAGCCCAGCTCCCTCAGCCGCTCCTCGTAAGACTTGCTCTCCAGACCCCTCACAAGCTTGGTCGCCCTTCTCTGGACTCCCTCGAGCACGTCCATGTCCTTCCTGTAGCGAGGGGCCCAAAACTGAACACAGTACTCAAGGTGCGGCCTCACCAGAGCCGAGTACAGGGGCACAATCACTTCCCTAGACCTGCTGGCCACACTGCTTCTTATGCAGGCCAGGATGCTGTTGGCCTTCTTGGAATAATGGAATATGGATTGATATGGAATGAAAATATGGAATGAAAGAAAACATCCATTCACTTTTATCTGGGTTACTCGCTTCTCTCTCTGTCAATGCTCACTTTAAGACGCAAGACCTTTCCAGCAGATTTATTTTCATTCAGTAACACCTTTCCAAATACATTGTGTGGGAGTTCTGCAAAACTATACAGATCTTTCTTCCTTGATTTATACTTACTGAATGTTCATTCCTTAGAAATATTTATCTCAAAGCAAAAAAGGAAGTCTATACAAATTTGATAAAGTACTCATACAACACACATTTACGTCAAGAACTAGAAACTGCATTTTATGAGAAGCTGGAGTCCTAACTACTACTTCTGTTATAAATATATCATTTTACCTTTTAAAATATTTATCAACTTCATAACATTGTTTATTTATACCTCTATTCTATTAATGATACTAACGTTAGATCATCCTAAATAACTGCAATATGCTAAACTATACACATCGAACCCTGCAATCTATAAAATGGGTTTAACAATCTCACAAGAGCAGGTCAGTTTCATACTGGTTTTATCCCAGTTTTATGAAGTGGCAATTGAAATAACTGAAACAATGAAGCCACTCCAGCAAACAAAAAATAATCTTGATACCACTAATATAATTTTCAGTGCCACAAGATGTTTTGGCAGCCGAAAGTAGGCATGGGATCAAATTCATCAAGGCAAAGCTGGCAGTGACTATTAACATGACAGTCCTTTTTTTTTTTCTTAAAAAAACAACAAAGTGTGGAGTTCAGAAGTTGGGAGGGAGGATGTGTGAGGAATAACCCCCTGTTCATACTCTTTTCCATAACCATTACCTACTTGTCATTGCTAGAGATACATTCGTTACCTATGCATAACATTACTTTGAGAGTGGTTGGCCTGTCTTATGCTGTAATCCTTCCCCTGTGTTTATGTCCTCTTACTTTCTTACAGATGTTATTCAGCAAAGCCTTTCTTCTATGTGCTCAATTCATAGTGATAAAACCTGGCATTGCAATAATACATTTTCATTTAAGTTTCGAAGGGTATTTCCACGCCAAAGGAAGAGAGGCAGCTCTGCTACATTTTAACCCCACAAACTGAAGTCCAGTGTAGCGCCACTTAAGTGTATATAAAACCCAGGTTAACATAAGTCATATTTGCATAACTACAGTTCCCATTACACAAGATAGACATGCTGAAACTGTAGTTTAACCTTAAACAGACCTTAGATGCATATTTGTATATGCATTCACAGGTCTACGTGTAAATAAATCATATTTTTTTAAAGGAAAAAAAAACAGCTTTTGATGACTTAAATCACAAATGTCTTTTTCCTCAGTGCAAAGTTAAAACCAATTACAAAAATTGGTTTTATCTAAGATTAAACCAATACTTATTATTTAAGAATATCTTCTCCGATTTTCAATATATCCAGTTTTTCAATTGTTTTCAGGGACTTCCTTCTCTGTCCTAACCCCTTTTCTGAAGTAAAAGGGGGAGAGGGGGGAGAGGTCATACACTGATGAATACAAGAAAAAAAAAATATCTTTAGCTGGACAAAAATAATCCCATATTTGTAAGTGAAAAACTGTGCTGTCTGAAAGAAAGAAAAAACAAGCAAACAAACAAACAAAAAACTCCTTTTCTCTTAGGCAAAAAACTGACTTGCAAATAGTTTCAGAACAGCCATCCCCCTTCAGACCCCTGAAACTCTGTGGACATAACCGCCAACACTGAAATGATGTATTCCCACCCTTTGTGATAGAATAAACAACCTCATTAATCGAAGTAACTAATTATACTGATCAAATTTAAGTTCAGTCTCACAGGTAATTCCATTTTACTGCTTTGGTTTCGTAGCAGTTAAACATGGACTGTGGTTTGAATGGAATTTTTCCACTGGAAGATAAACAGAAAATGAATTCATCCATTAAGCTGAAATTCCTTATGAGAGGTTTTCCTTCTCAGTCATGATCTTTCCCTTATTTTACAGTTTTAAGACTAAAAACACGACAGGTAAATCTCTCCTTTTTAAACTTCTGAAGGATAGACAGTATGATTTTAGGAGCCATGCTTAAACAAAGGAAAGGAGAGACACTTGCACTTTTGTACAGATTATTCACAACAACAGAGCCTTACGGAGAACAGACCAGTTATTATCCAAGCTGCCAACATCTCATCCTACAGCAAAGTGGGAAACCAGCTTCATCCTACTCTGCCAGAGATGTTGCAAAGAGGAACATGTTCACAAAGAATCAGCCTGTGACTCAGTCAACGGATATATCTTTTTCTTTTTTTTTCTTTTTTTTTCTTTTTTTTCTTTTTTTTTTTTTCTCAGAAACATCTTTTAATGCTTCTCAAGAACATTGAGAAGTTAGTTACAATCCAGCTCTATAAAACCAGGATTACTAGTCCATAAAAACTGTCAACCTCAGATGCCCTGTCATAGGTAGGCATTCTCATTATTAAAGTTAGCCAAAGTTTCCAGAAAAAAAAAAAAATCCACAGATTTTGGAAGAAACACAGAATAGTTAATATTGCTGCTGAAATAATCTATATACTTTAGAACAGACATTCAGTGATGCTGTTAAAATGTCCCATTTTAGACAGAAAGTACCAACATTATTTGCATTTGCCAGACTAAATTGTCAGAGCTGTCATCTATTAAAATCAAATTAGATCTGACAACCAGGATTTCAACTGCAAACTGATCTTTTGTACTTAATGTTACTAAGAACCTGAGACATGAAGAACTATGTACTAGCACCATGAACATATTGTTTGCTCAGATTAATCATTTTCACATTGCTGTTTAATTGATGTAGTTTTTGCTTCAGCTACACTGCAATTACCATGTCATGTTCCTGATAGAATAGATAGAAGAAAAAAAAAAAATGGCTAAATTACTGTCATGTTTTTTTAAGGACAAAAGTTTAATTAACAGTTATAAAAACTCCCAGCCCAATAATGTGAAAAGTTACGTACATGCATAGGAGTCTCAAATTTCAATATGGAAATACCAAAACTTGATTACTGATGCCAAAAAATATGCAACATGCACAGAATACTGCCACGAGCCCACAAGTAGAGACTAAAACCATTGTATTGTGATGGTAGTGACAATAACAGAACTGGCAAAGCCAACCATTTGCTGTGGTTTAGCCCCAGAAGGCAGCTCAGCACCACACAGCCACTTGCTCACTCCTCTCCAATGGGATGAGGTGGAGAATCAGAAAGTAACGGTGAGGTAACTCATGGGTCGAGATAAAGACAGCTTACAAAGTAAAGTAAAAGGTGTGTGTGTGAGCAATGCAAAATAAGGAATTGATTCGCTACTTCCCATTGGCAAGCAGACGTTCAGCCACAAGGTGTGGAACACCCCTTGAGCCAGCCTGGGCCAGCTGTCCTGGCTGTGTCTCCTCCCAACTCCTGCGGCACCCCCAGCCTCCTCCTGGCAGAGCTGCATAAGGAGCTGAAAAGGCCTTGGCTCTGTGTGAGCTCTGCTCTGCAACAACTAAAACATTGGTGTGTTATCACCACTATTTTCATCAAAAATCCAAAACAGAGCACCATACGAGCTTCTGTGAAGAAAATTAACTCTGTCCCAGACAAAATCAGTCCACCATCTTACTGAAGAAAAATTGTCATCTAAGATGAATTTTATTTCAGCAACACTTATGGTGCAAGAGAATGGAAGCAGAAATCTATTTTATTTATATAAGCCTGATTACCAGGGAAGGGTAAAAGTTGATTACACCTCTTTGGTAATCAACACCAACTCCCTGTCAGTGGTGTCCTAACTTACAAATTTTACAGAACATCTACAAACAGTTTTGTTTCCTCAAGAAAAGAACACCACAATGTGCAGCCTAAACCATATAAGGAACGTAAGATGTACCTCTACAAGCATCTTTAGCAAATTACTTTCAAATATGCCACCTGCAATCACAGAAATATTTACTCTACAAATCATCACAGAGGATAAGTTGGTCACTGCCACAAACCACTAAAACACTACGGTTCAAACTGAAAGAGACCCAGAATTTTATCATTAATGAAGGCAATACAAGCAAACTAAATTAATCAGTTCTAACTAAGATGGAGGTTTTTTGCTAGATAAAGGTCATCCACAAGACTTGGAAGTCTGTATGGAATTCAAACCCCATCAAAGTGTCATTTTGTTATGGGCCTGTTGGCACATCCATATGCATCATCCCCATCTGCTCTAACCCGTGAACCATTCCAAAAGTTAGAAGTAGCAGGCTCTTACTTTCAGCACTGTGGGGAGACATAAGCATTAACTCTGAATATCACCTAGGATATTTTAGCTCTGGGGCTGTGAGGAGTACACCTTAACTGAGTCTCTCTTAACGCACGTTGAAAGCTTTTATGCAGAGCTCCAACCTGATTCCTCCACTCTAATCCGTCAAAGTCATCTGCAGCTTTTGCAGTATGAACTCTGGGATCTCATCAGGGATCTCACTGGGACAATTCAGCTGGCTGGAAGGGCGTTCAGTTGTGCATACAGTACTTTGTTAACGATCAAGGTTAGGACTTCAAATAAGGCACTTTTTTGTTTGTTTGTTTGTTTGTTTGTTTGTTTGTTTTGGGGGGGAGGTGGAAGTAGCAACGGCAAAAACCTACCAACCAAAAAAAAACCTGCTCCTCCATGTATTTTGCTTGTTGGGAAAAAAAAAAAAAAAGTGTAAAACAGAACAGAACATTCACTTGAAAGAATGAACTCTCCAGTGCCACTGTTCCAGTGATTCCTGAAGAACATAAATCCTTTTACAAGACATGGATAAAAATCAATATTTATGTTAAAGAAGTTCCTTTTTTTCTCCTCTACCATACTTCTCTCTCTCTTCCTCCCCTCCCTTTTAGTTACTTGGGAAAGTTAAGAAAACATAGATGTTAGCAAAAAGCCAGCAAATCAAATCCAATAAGCAAATATGTACTTCTCTTGACTATGGATACTCTACAGATTTATCATGAACTTTCAGAGAATATAGAACTTTTTAATCTAAACCTAAATACACTACGGAAAGTAAGAGTATCTTCAATCTCAGATATACACAGATTTTTCAGAAATTCAGGGTTTTGTGTTGCTTTGGAAGGCTACCAATGTGTGCTTGAGAGCCTGAATAGGTACTGAACTGTGTCAATACTGACCCAAGAGAACATCAACATTTTAAAATAGGATGGAATTAATTTCATGAAGCATTAAGTTCCACAGTACTTCCATTGTTTGACATATTTAACCTTTATCCTGCATACTACTACAGCATACTATCGCTCTGCATGGTCATTTTAGGTGGCCTTCATTGCCTTCAATTTCTATTACTATTTATATCAGCAGCTACCTTCTTACAGCTACACATTTTTGAGCGACGCTGTCACCACAGACAGCCCATCCCCTGGTGCCCCTCACAGAAACTGATGGCTCAGTCCCCAGCATCATAACAATCTGTCCTCTTTTCCTGCAGCAGGAGCCCATGCTTTGATGGCAGCTGCTCTGGAGCAAATCACACTCAATTGCCCTGCAACAGCCTTTCCTTATTACAGCCCTCCATGCTACTAACCTGTACAACTCAGTGCAGAGATCATTTTTGTGTGCCCTGCTAGTTTCACGTATTGGCAATGATAAGTTTAACTGGTCAAGGATCCCTCCTCAGTCTCAACTCTGATGATAGATTTCATTTAGAGATGAAACACATTGGTGGTCTGAAAATGTAAGAAAAAAGCACTTTAAAGTTATTTTGAATTAATTAATTAAAAAAAAAAACAAGGAACAGTTTAGGTGAGGCAGGGTAACAGACCATGATGGCATAAGATGGTTGATTAACTGGGAGACAATTTAGTAAGCCCAGTCTGACTAAACATTTGAGAAAGCAAAAGTCAAAATAATTTTAAAAGTATTTTAAATTAAGTAGCTTTAAAGCAACAACTAATGTATTTTTAATTTACCAGAAAGACTGGGGTTTTGTAGCAATAGCAATATGAAACACCCTACAGGAATTGGAGAGCCAAAATACTAAATTGGTTTTCCTCAGTGATGTCAGAAGCTGATTTTCATCTCTTCATTTTGCTGATAAAAAAAGGTTAGAAATGTCTATTGTTTTCCATCCACAGCCTAGGAAACAAGGCAATTTGAGACTCTGAACTCAGTGATTTTTCTTCCTATCACAAATGATCTATAAGTTTCATTACTCTATGATCTCTGATTCCTCAGGCAGAAGTCATGTCATATAAAATAAGCCTCCTAGAAACTGAACAAAACCAGACATGCACAGAATTCCAAACAAACAAACAAACAAACCTCAACACAAAGCCTTGTTTCAGTTTATCTTCTTAGCTGTATTCTGCCTGTAGAGCTACTACCCATTGTCAATTTGCCAGCAGGTGATGTATTCACTTGGTTCATTCTTAAGAGCAAATACTTTTCCTGAACAAACAAAAACTCACAATGAAGAACCAAGCAATCCAAACACCTGCATCTACCAACTTAAGTCAATTTCTATCCACTGCTTTCCATGCTGAAAGCTCATTTTCATGTTCCTCATTTGTCCCTTAGACATTCGTCCCTGTAGGACAGGCATGACAACATAAAGGAACTTCAAATTTTTTCCACAAAGAAAAGCTGCAAAATAATACTTCCGGATTATAGCTCTTCCCAGAGATCTGATGAAGAAGAGATCCCATTGATCCTTTTAGCAGATTATGCTCAACCTGAAAGTATTTGCTGTCCTCATTACTGACGTGTCATCATGAAAAAAAATGGAAATAGTTAACAATTCCAGCTGTTTATTACCTTTTAATTCACTATGGCCACACTGACAAGTTGCTGTGATAGTTAGTGAAGTAGTTAATTTGATATTCTTTATAATTGTGGCTCTCTGGGGTTTAATAAAAGAATTCAGTCACTATAAATGTGTTCATGGTTAAGTATAAAAAAAGCAGCAGAGGTAAGCAGTGTTTGCTTCTAAGCTGGTTTTGATTTCACAGCCTTTGTCAGGTATCCTAACAAAGTCAATAGCTGCTTTCAAAGATGGGTACAAGAAAGTAAAAATATTGAGAAAAGCTTTCTAAGTATTTTAATGATAAGTATTTTAATGTTAAGGTACAATATGTTGTGATATAAAACAATCTATGACACAACAGGAACTGACTAGTACATCTCCATACTAAGAATCCCACTGTCTGGTGACTGAAGTGACTTCAGAACCCAAGAATTCTGTTTCAATGGGGAAAAAGAAATATAAAACAAAGAAAAAATATTCAAGATTCTGACCTTTTGGAATGAGTACAAAAATGAAACAACTTCAGAAACTAACAATAGGGTTTGAGATAGTAATTACTCCTGTAAAAGCCTCTGATTTCAAACAGCTGTCTGCCTGTTTTGGTATGCCAATTTGAACCAGCATTTCTCTACCTATATTAATTATCTTAATCAGTAGAATATTACGCTAGATCTTTTTCCCGCAGTATTGCTTAGGAGAATTATTAGAAATGCTATAAAAAAAGTAAAAAGCCAGAAAAAACAGTTTGATGGAAAGGACGCACAATACAAGAATATGAACAGTGAAATTGATGAAATGCTGAAAAGACCAGGTTTGAATCCTCATTCTTTGTGACTCAGAGTAGCAATCTTGAAACTCTGCCTTCCAGATTCCTGTCTTGATTACTGACTCACTGTGTATGCACACTTTCCATCTGCAACCTAAAAAACCTTTCCAACAAAACAAAATTTTTCATCTGTCTTTTCATCTTTTCATATTTCTGAAAAACTTTCTTACTTTTTTTTTTCTTTTTAGTCTCCCTTTTGCCGCCTGTTTCTCCATCAAAAACAGGGGAAAGGGGAGATGAAAAAATGTTAGGCATAACCTAAAATACCAAAAGGTGTTATTGTTTAAGACAATCAGTATTTGACTGAATTTGATATGTTTCCTATTATCACAGTATCACAGTATCACAGATTTCTAGGTTGGAAGAGACCTCAAGATCATCGAGTCCAACCTCCGACCTAACACTAAGTACTCCACTAAACCATATCGCTAAGCTCTACATCTAAACGTCTTTTAAAGACCTCCAGGGATGGTGACTCCACCACCTCCCTGGGCAGCCCGTTCCAATGCTTAATAACCCTTTCGGTAAAGAAGTACTTCCTAACATCCAACCTAAAACTCCCCTGTCGCAACTTTCGCCCATTCCCCCTCGTCCTGTCACCAGGCACGTAGGAGAACAGACCAACCCCCACCTCTTTACAGCCTCCTTTAAGGTAACTGTAGAGAGCGATAAGGTCGCCCCTGAGCCTTCTCTTCTCCAGGCTGAACAAGCCCAGCTCCCTCAGCCGCTCCTCGTAAGACTTGCTCTCCAGACCCCTCACCAGCTTGGTCGCCCTTCTCTGGACTCGCTCGAGCACATCCATGTCCTTCCTGTAGCGAGGGGCCCAAAACTGAACACAGTACTCAAGGTGTGGCCTCACCAGAGCCGAGTACAGGGGCACAATCACTTCCCTAGACCTGCTGGCCACACTGCTTCTTACACAGGCCAGGATGCTGTTGGCCTTCTTGGCCACCTGGGCACACTGCTGGCTCATATTCAGCCGACTATCAACCAATACTCCCAGGTCCCTCTCGGCCAGGCAGCTTTCCAGCCACTCATCTCCCAGCCTGTAGCTCTGCTTGGGGTTGTTGCGCCCCAGGTGCAGGACCCGGCACTTGGCCTTGTTGAACTTCATACAGTTGGCCTCAGCCCATCGCTCCAGCCTATCCAGATCCTCCTGCAGAGCCTTCCTGCCCTCAAGCAGATCGACACACACACTTAGCTTGGTGTCATCTGCAAACTTACTGAGGGTGCACTGGACGCCCTCATCCAGATCATCGATAAAGATATTAAAGAGGACCGGCCCCAGTACCGAGCCCTGGGGGACACCACTAGTGACCAGCCTCCAACCAGATTTGAATCCATTCACCACAACTCTCTGGGCCCGGCCATCCAGCCAGTTTCTAACCCAGCGAAGCGTACGCCAGTCCAAGCCCCGAGCAGCCAGTTTCTCGAGGAGAATGTTGTGGGGAACGGTGTCAAAAGCCTTACTGAGGTCAAGGTAAACCACGTCCACAGCCTTTCCCTCATCCACCAAGCGCGTCACTTTCTCATAGAAGGAGATCAGGTTCGTCAAGCAGGACCTGCCTTTCATAAACCCATGCTGACTGGGCCTGATCGCCTGCTTGCCATGCAAGTGCCGCGTGATGACCCTCAAGATAATCTGCTCCATGAGCTTTCCTGGCACTGAGGTCAAACTGACAGGTCTATAGTTCCCCGGGTCTGCCCTGCAGCCCTTCTTATAGATGGGCGTCACATTGGCTAGCCGCCAGTCAACTGGGAGATTATAAATGCTTATGGATATATTCTATCAGAAACAACAACAACAAAAACAAACAAACACATGAAATAGCACATGCAATTTGAAACATTAATTAAGCTGTTCTGTTACTTCAATGCTTTGTCATATTAGTGATTCAGTGTGTCCATGTTGTTTCCAGTATGTTTTCAATACAGAAAAATACTTAACACACCTTGATGCATCCCTTCACATAGCACCGCCTGCAATAATGGAGCTGGCAGAGAAATTCAGGCCTAGTCCCACAGCCCTGGGGGCACCTGCCCAGGCCAAGACCTCCATGCCAGCCCCAGAGCCAATCAGCCTGTCCCGGCAAGGCCTCAGGAAGCCCTGGTCCCATCTTCTGCTGTCCTGGCTCACTGACTGCATTTCCCAGAAAGAGCCTGGACCTCCACTGAGGGCAGCTCTGCCTCCAGCCCTGTCTCCAGCCTCTCCTCCTGCTGCTCCTGCCCCCCCCCCGATGGATCCTGGTCCTCTCCTGCCTGGTACCCTGGACAGGTCCTGTCACCACCCCCAGCCTGGCCCTTCGGTGATGGCCCCCAGCACCCAGCTCTTGCTGCACCCTAGCACTTGGTTCTACTTAACACATTATATTTCATCAAACCTGACATAAACAATGGACATCGCTAAAAAAATAAGACTTTTTGGTCATCAAAAGTTGTTGATGGGCTTATTACTGGTTTCTATTAACTCTCTCAGAGTGGTGTTTAGGATCGATAGGATAAAGATTAAGACTATATTACATTTCTTTCAGTTGGCATATAGAAAATAAAAAAGAACCTAGAAACAGGTGAAGTAAATTAGAATTTTGTCCCTGAATTAAGATTGACTCTGAATACTTCACAGGACTTTGATTTCAAGTCTAGATTTAACTCTCTGTTTTAGCTGAAGCTGAAATCAACTGAATTTATGCTTCAGTAATTTATGCTTATTTTAAGGTGGTATTCTCCTGGTCCTCCTCTCAATCACTTGAGAAGTTTTCTTTTTAAACCTATTATTATTACATTTCCAGGAGGCAGTAAAAATGCCAATAATCAGTCAGAACAATATATGGTTATGACTCTAATTCCAACACTAATTAAAAAAAAAAAAGAAATTGTTCTTGCTGTCTATCAGAAGCTTCATGTTCACTTTACCCAGGCTTGACATGTTCACTGTGAATATACTGTTTCCTTTGTTTTTACACAATAAGAACGATCAGCAAAATCTCTTCATAATTGTATTTAAATGCTATCATCACAAAATGCTTTTAAATGTTTGCTTCCATTTTTCACATTATAATTATTTGAGGATCAGAATAAAATCCTTATAAAGTATAATGAAGTAAATTCTCCTGGTGTTACTTTTATTGAACAAAAGTACAGATTAATAGATATTTTACTTTTTTGTTGTTCTGTTTAATAAAATGTACTTACACAAAGGAGATTCTGGAAAAATACTTCATTGCTATTATGTGAAGCACACGCATTATTCAGCTAACATTTGGGAAAATTAATTTAAAAAATAGGACACTCTCTGAGATGCATCATAAAACAATAAAGGTAGCATTTCCAAACGACAGATTCTCATGTTACATGGGTATTTTTCTCGTGAAAGTTGATTATATACTTACACGAGGTTTGCTCACACAAATTCAATTGTTCTTGCAGAGAATTCAAAAATATGCCTGCTTCAAAACTTTACTCAGAGAAATGCAACAATACTTCATGTTTTCTCTCAAACTACAAAGCAGAGGCTCAGTGGATTTCCTGAACACAAAGCTAACCAGGCAAGACACTTCAGCAACCATCCCCTTACACAAAAGAAATGCAGGTACAGCTAGAAGCAGGGGGCCTCCCTGTTTATTTAACCAATGATCATAGATACGAACACCTTTCCCATGAGCAAACTGCATGCATTCTAAATGAAGGATGAAGCAGAAACAGGCTCAACTGCAGAGAAGCCGGGCAGTGCTGGTGAAGGAGAGAAACAGATAGAGAAGTTCATTAAGAGACAATACAAAGCTGGCCTATCTAGTACTTTGGAGGAGGAAGATCTTATGGCAGTGGGAATTGTGCTGTTGCTTGAACTGTGCACTGGAAGACAGTCAGGTACATGTTGAATACCAAGGATAAACCCTGAGATGTTACCTGTCTTCCATCTCTTAATATAATTTGTCTACCACTCTTTTACTTAGTGAAAGGGACGGACGAGACAAAAACACAAAACCATAAACAAAGCAATGTCAAACACAGTCACTGGTAAAAGTGGAAAAATTGAGACTCTACTACCTTTCAACTCAAATATTAATAGGAATTGAAACATAACATTTCCATCCAAAAGCTGATAGTCTCTATTAAACTCTCCATTCCATAACTCTAAAGGAAATTCAAGAGAATTCTGTTTCCTGGTTTCCAAACCTTTTGGATCCATTTCTGACAGATGGCCCCTACATTTTATGCATGTGCATTGCTGCACCCTCTCTTCTGTCTCATGGCCCAGCATGAAGGATAGTGCTGGATGGTCTGACTGCAGCCTACGAACCCAGTGCTCCTACCAAGGCACAGGCCGGTGACCACAGTGTTGTGCTACAGCTACCAGCAGGTCAATGAGGTGAGTTGCAGACTGAGTAGCCCCATGAAAGGAGTATTTCTCAACTACACACCTGTGATCTGGCTTCTTACATGTCTCATGAGGTCCTGCAAATTAATATATGAACACACAGTGACCCAGAGCTCTTGCTACCCCATGGGTCAGATGCTCATCTGGCATGTGGCTGTTGGGGCAGAAGAAGGTATATGGTCTGTGCTTACTGCATATGCTCTGGTTTCTTTTTTTTCCAAAGCAGTAAGAACTTAAACTCCAAACTAAATTCTGGATGCCAGGACCAAAAAGAGAGAGAGATGCCTCACAAATAGGACGGTGCAAAACTTTATCCATTACACTATTCATGTCCTTTTCAGTGCCACTTTGATACAATCAGACTTTCAGATGCTCAAAACCTGATGGTAATAACCAGCATTCAGCTGAGCAGTACTCAGTACAACTCTGCATCTGTAAGTAAGGAGGTGCAGTTCAGAAATGGTATTAAATGTATGAAAAGCTTAAAATAGACAGTATCTATAGTCTGGATTTGGTGGCTATAGATACACTGAAGATTACCATACAAAAGCAGATATCCAAGGATACTGTCTTTCAACTGCTGTTGCCGAAGCCCTCTCTTCCATCCTTCACAATCTACACTCTTATTTGCATGTTAGGAAAAGGCACTACTCTAACAAAATGCAATGGTTGATGTTTGTTCTTCTTTACAGCTAATGCACAATATTGATCTTATAAAATGAGATTTATGAACACTAGTACATTTTTATTAGTTATGTCTAGTTCATGTTAAGTTAAAATACTAGAAAAGTTCAATAAAGTGTAGCTTAAACTGTTTTAATTTCAGAAATACAGTACTCTACATGGCTTTCATAATCACATTCTATTTCATCTGTATCCATCTGCAGCTCCACGAAACGTCATTAAATCCCAACTTTTTCCAATTTCAAGCCATAAGAATGTCTTGGGAATATCAAATATCTGAAAAGGAGCTTAAAATATACTAGGCATAGTTATTGGTTATTTTTTAATGTTCCTTGTGACCTGAAGAACTTTATTCCACAGAAGGTGCAGTAGGCTGTCCTTTGCATTACCTAAACATTTGACGGCAGAGAAGAACCTCCTGAAGGAATGAAGTCTCCCTCTGCTTCTCTGAAAGGAAAGGAGTTTCTTCCTACAGAATTGTAGGGGGTTGGAAGGGACCTCAAGAGATCATCGGGTCCAAGCCCCCTGCCAAAGCAGATTCCCTAGAGCAAGCTGCACAGCTAGGTTTGCTCTAGGGAACCTGCTTTGTTTTCTTTGAGTTCTTTTTGTTTTCAGGGACATGTCCCTGCAAACAACGTATAAAATTGACATCACTTCAGCCTCTTTCTTTTTCAGTAGAGTTTTGGGATTTCTTAGTTTTTCCGCAAATCCCTCTTTCACTGAAAAAAGTTCTACAGCTACTTGATTCCTCTCCCCAGCATTACCACTTGTGGCTTTGGGCTTTTCAATTTTTATTATTCATTTAATTCTTCCTTCATGCTTCCATGGTGGGCAGCAACAGACATGTCCCCCTGATGCCGCACTAAGCAACCCTGGGCACCAGCAATGGCAATGTCCCAGCTGTGTCCCTGTGGATGCAGAGCTGGCCGTGGCAGTGCCGACAAGGTGTCACTGTCACAGGTGGCACAGGATGGGGGACACAAGGGTGCGCCAGCCCGGTGTGCACACAGCGGGGAGCACAGGCTGAGAGGGGAGGGCAGCGGCAGGGGTACTGCGCGGCGATGGGGGGCAGCTGGGGGGCTTCTCTCTGCCTGTCTCTCCTCTTCCAGCCGCACGCACAGGCAGCGACGTGACCGAACCGGGGCACGCTCCTGGCCTCTCCGCCCTCGGCTGGGAGCTCTCAGAGCTCTGCAGGGCAGGCAACACAGCCCCACCCGGACCCCAGCACGCTCCCAAGGCCTGCTGGCACGCCCCCACAGCCCTGCTCACATACCTGAGCACCTTTTCCACTGCCCAAGCCAAGGCCTGGGCTCTGCATCACCTGCTGCCACCCCCCAGTGATGCACAGCCCATGTCACAGCAGGCACGGACGGGGTGCCCGATGTCACAATGGGGCGGGGACGGGCTTGGCCCAGCAATGCTGGGCCCTGACAGCCACACAGGGCTGTGATGGCTGCGTGTGCTGACAGGGAGGCTGCTTAGCTGCCTGCTTCTGCTGCTCCAGCCTCAGCTCTGGATACAAACTCAACCAGAGGAATTCAGCTCCTGTCTCCTCCCTCATTAGGCCCTCACCTCAAACAGCTCCTGTATTTGAAAAAAAATTTATTTGAAGGGATTACTGGGTTGAAGGTATGAGCTTATAAATGTATTAGAGGATATAAGTGTACTTCTGAATAAGATGGGAATATATATTTAACATCTTATTTATAGACTATTTCATTTTCATGTTTCAGTAGCTTTCCAGTAAATGCAAACAATTTTCCTAGGAAAACAGAAAGCAAGAGAAGAAGATTTCACAAACTCAGTCTATGGCTTTCAATTTCTTGAGGGTCAAATTTCATATGTAAATTTTAGAAGTTGCTTCATTCACAAATGCACAATTTTGAAGAATGAGATTTCACTCCCCATCACCACCCCCCCCCCCCCGTGGAAAAGATGTATTTCTGTAAAAATGAAAATAGTGCACAACAAAACAGATTGTTATGAAATATGATTGGATGCCTGCTGTGCTACCTTCTAAAATAACCTATTCTGAGTTATTGCTATTGGAATTGCATGTAAAAGCAAACAAGATGGTGCCTAGTGCTTAAGGTACTCTGAGCCCTGGGATGACCTTTCAGTTCTTACACCAGTACAATGTCTGGTAATCAACATGGCCTCCATACTCTTAGTTCTTAAGTTTCCTCTTTCTGAAAGAAAATGTGACTTTCTTTCCATAATACTTGCTCTGTTTTTACTATTAATTCTTCAGGCAATTACTGTCACTTACTGGTTGCAGCAGGATGGCCTTTACCATTAAACAAGATTAAACTGATCAGATGCCCTTTGTACTAAGTTAAAGAAATTAATGATGGGCAGGGATCAAACCTTTCAGAAACTGATTAATTACAGAGACATATTTGGTAAATTTATCTGTTTGGCATTTAATAAACTGTAAAAAACTGAAAACTGTCAACATCCTGTGCATCTGTGTAAGACTACAGTAAAGAATAACTACCTATCAGATGTGCCAGGTCTGTTTTACTGGGAATTTTTAATTCTGTTTATTAAAACATCAATCTATTAAAAAACAACTAAGCAAAAACCCATTTCATACAAGATACTATCTAGTAACACTAAATCTACTACTCGTGTACACAATTTCCATAAAACACGGGATGTGAGACATGACATACAGAAAAAAATAAGTAACACCTAGTAGTGTTTTTCTCTATATATGAATAACACAGGATGGTTTCAGAAAGTAATGGTGAGGAGGAGCCTTTAATGCATCCAACAACCACACACAGTTCTACAGCTGAAATCTCCTCCAGATAGAACTGATGCATGAATTTATCAATTTCTACACAAACACTGGCTAAGATTTTTTATTTTAACTCATGTACATGTTCTCATATAAACAAGTCATCTACTTAGAAATTTATTAGGTGTTATTAACTGTGATGGTGACTTACACAGACTATTTTACAACATGCCTAAAGAAATATTTATTTTAATTTGCTTTAAATGTGACGTATTTGTTGAAAAGTACCCTATCTGAAAAGTGTAAACATGAGAGAGGTTTGTTGTTTTGTTTTGTTGTTGGTAGTGGGTTTTGTTTGTTTGTTTGGGGAGTGTTTTCTAATATATTAACTTCCAAAACATGGATACAGCCTCTACTGATTCTCACAGTATTTAACATTTCAATCATTGCTAAGGTAAAATTTTCCTAATTTTAAAAGTCTGCATTTAAAAATTGACAAGAAAAAGATAACTGATACTCCACTGCCAAAACTGTCTCTGGGAACATTTCTTCTAATGAACAAATGTAGCTTCTGATATCTGGAACATATTTTTTTTTGAACTGCAAAGTAATATGATTTTTTGGGGGCATGCCTCATTTCCTGGCATTCAGTGCTGACAAAGCGAATTATCTTCTGCAATTATAAAACTGTGTTGGCAGATGGGGAAAAACAACTGAAAACTTTAGTTATACAACCTTTGAGATCAAGTGATGAGTTATCTTTATTGTACTTCTCTGTATTGTACAGTACAGAAACTGAGCAATTAACTGTAAACAAATACTCATTCTAAGTCTCGAGTTATTAATAAATGGAATAATTTCTCACAAAGTTAAATACATCTCTTTGATAATTTGATTGCAATTTTTTTTTCATGTATTCACATATTCTCTACGCTTTTACTGCTGTCTTGAAATTTTCAGCTATATTCCAAAAGAAAATAGTCTCTAATATTTTAAAACTTTTGTTGGAAGCATCAGTGACGTGAAAGAAAAATATGCTCTTCTCAACCAAATCTGTCGTAATTTCCATAACTAAAAGAGGAGCTCACATGCTGTTGGTAACACACAAAGCTGTTCCCCCCACATCTACCATCTCCAGAAAGAATCTTCATAGGTGAATGTCAGAAAACAACACTAGTTGTTTTGCCATCTTATTCAAACAATAGGTTTCAGTGACTGTGAATCTTAGTATAGTACAGTTTTATTGCTTCTGAAAAAGATAACTTAGCATTTTCCATGTTTTCATGTTTTAGAAATAGTTACAGCTGTCACCATTTACTATCTTAAAATATATGCCAGAATTATTATTATCTATTCTTGTCTTTAGAGTCCGTAAAGTAGACTTTTTCTGGATAAAGCACGGAAAAGGCTTATATAGAAGTTATTGCTTTTTCAGCCGATCCATACAAAGTCTTTTTTCCACTCATTTCAGAAAATACAAAGTTTCTTTTTGTTACATTTTATGGGACAAAAGGAGAAGGAAGAGAGAGAAGTCAGATGAAAATGAAAAGACAGAGGAATGTTTCACCTTGGAATGCAACTCAACCAACTACAATTAAATACATTTTGGACTCAGCTTTAGTACAGACCACATTGTTTAGCATCTGTTATTTGACATTACAACATAAAACATACTGTATGTATTTATCACACATGCTTAGCTTTGCAAAACGTGCAATATCAAATAAAAAGGCTGATCATAAAAATCAGTCCTAATTACCCTTATTATACTGGAAAACACATTTGAAATTATTTTTTCATGTAATTTAATGGTTGAATACACTTCAGCTTGAGGTTTCTGATGACTAAAAAGGAATCTTTTTGGCTCTACTTTGTAAGCACTGTTTGAGCTCTGGAACACAAGATGATCTAAACATCAATAAGTGATTCTTGGGAAACAGCAAAGGCAGCTCAGAAGTCCTCAAAAGTCCTTCAGAACAGGAAAAAAAATTACATTATCTTCCTCCCCTACTTCTAGTTCTTTGCATGACTACCTATTTTTTCATTTTATAAGTAATGTGACCAGTTTAGGATATGCATCAATCTCTACCCAATTTTGGAGAGAGTCTTTCACTCACACCTTCTTTGAAACTTTCACCAAGTCCCAGTCTTAAGCTCCGTGGAGCTCGCTTCTTTTTTAATCCTACCGCATGGCTTTAACTCCCTCCTATTACATTCTCCTCAGTACCTGGAAAACATTCTGATCACATAGCAGTGATACAGGATAGCATCACTGATATGCTGCTGAGCATAAAAGAAAAATTTGCAAAGAACTCTGATAAGACCTTCACCTAGAAACTTCCAGGGTCTTGTAGGAAGAGCTGACTTGCTACCCACATTTCAAATTCCAATCATGCACACACTATTCACTGAGCTTGGTGTCCTTATATAGGAAGTTATTTGTTGGCTACGTAAGTATTAATCTTCCAGAAGTTATTTTCCTGGTATGCCATGTCCTTCCAAGGGAAAAATAGCAAAAGAGGCACCCAGAGAAAAAAAAATAAAAATTAGGGGGCAAAAATTCCAACATAAAGTAACTGCCACAATTTTATTTCAGATGTTAAAATTGGGTTGTGGGATTTTATTTTTTTGCTGTTTGTTTTTTGTTGTTGTTGTTGTTGTTGTTTGGAAATGCAAAATAAGAACATTCTTTCTCTCTCTCTCTTTTTCACTTTATGAATTGCACATTCTGTTAAAAAGTAAGTTACTTTATGCAGAAAACCTGGCTCAATCAACAATTACACTGTTTACTGTTGCTCTTCAGAAGATTTGATTAATCAATATAGTTTTCCCTTATTTGTGTAACAAATGAATTAAGTAAGGATTGTCTTCAAAATTAAAGGACACCTAGCAGAAAAGGGCTTAATGACCATCTCAGGTACCATGGAAAGAAGCATTTTCTCAGCAGATTCTAGGGTTGGGATGAAAGGAAAAAGTGAGAATGGATACCTTGATTCACTAATAGAAGAAAACACAAAATCATCCAGCACTTGAATCCTTTCATCTTCTCATATATAAAATCTTACCCTGATGTTCTCATTAAAAAAACTTTCCAGTTTCCCAATTTTCCTTCTTTCCAACTTCACCTATCCTATTGACTGTTTTTAGAGAGTTCTGTATCATTTCCCAATTATGTCTGATACTCACAACTCCTTTTCTGCTGTCAATCTTGGCCAATACAAATTATTTCTTCCTTTACAAAGGCCAGCAGACTAGATATGCTCACCCCACCATGCCCTATCTCATTTATGTCCAGGTTTTGTTACTATTGATTTTGTATTCTTCTATGTCATCTGGGATTGTAACAGCTCCTTGCTGAATATTCCTGCTTCTCACAACAAGAACTGACAGCTAAAAGATATATAACTCTTGCAGGACTGAAATTATAGCAAGAGACTATTTTATGCTGGAAGAAACATGAATACAAAAGGAAAAGCTGGCCCTTTAAGTAAGTGTTTACATTCATTATAATGTCAAAAATATCTCAAAAACAGCCTTATTACATTATGTTGGTACTGAGACAGATTCAGTTGTATGTGATATTAGTACACAGCATGTGTATGGTGCAATTCTGTTACAGTTTCCTCTTAGTATGCAAATTATTTCTTTTCAAATACAATAGAGTAGAACACTTGTCACATTAACAAAACTAATGTTCTGTAACAGATGAGTAGGTAATAAAATCAGATTACTAGGCAAGTATCCATATACTAGTCACATTAACATTTAAAGCAATAGATATTTTTTTTAATTATTGTTATTTTTTTAAAGACTTTGCATGCTAAGATATGTACTAAATACCATTGAAAGTAATGGTAGGTTATAATGCATCTCAGTCAATGTGGACATCTTGTTTATAAAATTCTTCTTTCAGAGATTGACTAAAATCTTTCAACAGACAGGAGTAAAGACACAAAGAAAATCATTATTATTACTGCATTACTTCTGCTTATTTGAAGTAGGAATGGTATCAACATGAGCTGGCAATGTGCACTTGCAGTCCAGAAAGCCAACCATATCCTGGGCTGCATCAAGCAAAGCATGGCCAGCAGGGTGAGGGAAGTGACTCTCCACCTCTGCTCTGCTCTCATGAGACCCCACCTGGAGCCCTGTGTTCACCTCTGGGGCCCCAGCACAAAAAGGACATGGACCTGTTGGAGCGAGTCCAGAGGAGAGCCACAAGGCTGATCAGAGGGATGGAGTACCTGTCTATGAAGATAGGCTGAGGGAGTTAGGGTTGTTCAGCCTGGAGAAGGCTCTAGGGAGATCTTTTAGCAGCCTTCCACTACCTAAAGGGGACCTACAGAAAAGCTGGGGAGGGACTCTTTGTCAGGGAGTGTAGCGACAGGACAAGACGTAATGCCTTTAAACTAAAAGAGGATAGGTTTGGATTAGATATTAGGAAGAAATTCTTCACTCAGATGGGGGTGAGGCACTGGAACAGGCTGCCCAGAGAAGCTGTGGATGCCCCATCCCTGGAGGTGTTCCAGGCCAGGTTGGATGGGACTTTGAGCAACCTGGTCTCATGGGAGGTGTCCCTGCCCATGGCAGGGGGTTAGAACAAGATGATCTTTAAGGTCCCTTCCAATCCTAACCATTCTGTGATTCTGTGATCTTTTTTCTCAGTTGTCACCAATGATAAAAAGTAATCACTTACAGAACTAGCTTCTGTGCTCAGTGAAAGTTATTTTGAATTCATTTCTATTAAAGAAATATTAGTTTAGCCGTTTTTCAGGTAATATTTACTTATACATACTTGTTGATTCTCATGTGAATGGTCCTTTGTTATTACTAATAATATATCCCCATGTACTTTCTTTCTCAAGTGGAAGGCTGGATATCACATTCAGGTAGATTGGGAAAGCCTATGGAGGCCAATAGAAAATTACAGAACCCTTTATTTACAAAAATATGATAACAGTTTTGGTGTAAGGGTAGCTTCCTTCATGCACATAAAGCTTGAAAGGAAATCTTATGTTCCCCTATGAAACTGTTTCAGGTTTATTCTGTTAAGGTGAAATCCTTTAAAGCCAAATGAGCTACATTTTATGTTTTTAGAGGTAAGAATATGATGATGTATGCAATTGCATTAAGATGTACACTATTTTGAGAGAGAAGCAAAGTTACATCATTCTGTTTCATGATTTTGAAAGCTGAATCAGACACGGGTAGTTCCTCTTTTCAGAAAAATCAGTAAGGTATCAGACGTCAGCAGGATGTTCTCAGATTTAAAATATCCCCAAAGCTCTCAATTTACTAATCTAAAATGAAGTGCTCTAGCATCTTCTTGTTCTTCTCCAAATATTTGTCAGTACTCCTCCCAACAAGCCTTACACATTCTATTGAAATCAGTAACTTTTACTTCCGAAGTTTTTAATGTATTTTTAAGATACAAAAGGAAAGAAAGTTCAAGTTCTACTTACCTTCTCAGATAGGCATAGAATTCCTATTACTACATCTCAAGACCTCATTTTTAAATAGTTTGCATGTGCCTTAACATGAATAAAGAAATTAAATGTCTTTTCAAAAGCAACAGCTCAGGTGATTGACTCAGACAAGGCAAAAAAAATAAATAAATTGGAAGCAGATGGAAAACTTGTGAAATCCATGGTGTCCATTCATATCTTCGGAAAATGCATCTGAACATGTAGTTAGTCCATGGCTAACTCCTGAAAACCAAACCCTACACACATCTATAATACTCAGATGGTCAAAGAACCACTGAAAAACTTAGCTTTTTGAATTTTTTTGGTTTGGATTATTTCTACATATGTACCACTACTCATAAATCTATATACAGGGTCATACCTACTGTTTCTATAGATTTAAATGTTAAAATTCCCTATACACAATAGACCCACTTCAGTGGACCTATTCCAATGCAAACTGCACATAACTTGATTCTCTAAGACCTTTACAACACAAATAATCGTTACATTTCAGCCAGTATGACATTCTGCATCCAAAATGACAACTTGAAATTCTTTAAGTCTATAATATCAGATATCCACTTCTTCTATATTGGTACTGAGAGATTAATTTCCTAATTATATTGGAAGAAATATTTAACAAACTTAAATACTGACTATAGGAATAAGATAGGATAAAGCCAAAGCCACATTAATTCATTAAGACAGAGGACATGAAAAGCAGGATTTATTTAGCAGCATGGAAGGAAAACAAACCTCTTTGGTCTGCTCTATTGATTACAAACCTTAGTCTTCAAACTAATTGAGCTATTTTCCTTTATTTCTCCTATTTAAATCTGCTTTAGAACCTTAATTTTAAACTTTATTTATTTATTTTTTTTCATTCTTGTCCCATTCAGGATTTTAGCTGCATTTCTTCTTACACTCACGATATGAAAGAAGAGCAATTAGTTTTCCCCTTTGCCATCATTTTTATAGGGTTTAGTAGCTGAAGTCTCAGTTGAAAAGAATTTCTATTCATCTGATTATCACATTTAAAACTTCAACTCCCCTAAATACAGGCCCATTAACACCTTACTTGGATAGATAGGTAAATAATGTCTTTCTCCACCTTTATCTGCTGATAAAACTTTTTTTTTTTTATGTGATCACTTAAAAGGCAGGACTTGTATTTTGTTGTATTTCATTACACATCAATTGCTTCAAGTATGAAAGTCCATTTTCACATGATATCTCAAGACACATTTCTAGCTAAAATGCCTCAAAATTTAGTGTCAGCATTTGTTCATACCTTGTTTTGGAGACAAGGTCAGTAAATAAAATATTAATGAACTCCTAAATAAGGAACAACACTATTAACTTCTCTCCAGCCAAGTATTTCTTCTTTAAGCTTAAAATTTTGCCTCACATTTAGCCACTTCTTTCTAACACTAAGCCATTACCCATTTTTTTCATTAATTATTTCCTGTGGTGCATTTTATGAAGTGCACTGCTGAAGTAGACAAGTCTTTGGAATTTCCTTTCTCTAGATAATTGGTTGTCAGAGAGGAAGTCAACCTTCTGTACATCCTTGCTACATTTAAGCTGAAATAGAAATTATGTCAAGCTGCCCATTAATACTTCATTTTCTTGCTACCAATTATATCTGATTTTTTTTTTGTTTATATTCATATTTAGGGACATTTAAAAAATCTTAAACATTAAGAACAGGTATTTCTGAACAGTTTACAACTAGCATTTTGTTCTCAGAGCCTTGCTAACTTTGTCACACAAAGACACTATACTATTAACCATAAAATAAAGTTCAATACTGAATATCTGCTACGTCTACTAAGAAATTTCTAGAAAAGAGCTGAAGTTACTTCCCAGTCTGTTGTAGCTGGATACAAATATCTTGTAAGGCTTTAAAAAAACAAACAACAACAAAAAAAAAACATTTTTCCTCATCATTGTTGCAGTTATGTAAATGAGAATCAAATTCAAGTTCAACTTAAAAGTAAAATGCTTAATGACATACATTTGTTTCAATCTACGAGCTAACTTTTTAAGTGTCACATAAAGCACATTTGGGCTTGCTTAGGGACCATTCAATAGTGATTATCAGGCAGTAATTCAATACTGTGTTAAAGCTTGGCACAGCCACAAGGGACACAGAAGAGTAAAAATTCTGCAGAGATAATAGAAAATTTCTAGGAATATGTATCCATTTGAATTCACTTAGAAGTTTCCCAGTTGACGGTCAACCCACCGAGTTCAAAAACAACACAACTTAAATTGGAAAATGAAAGCAAACAAACAGAAGCTGATAGATCAAAGTAAAGTGTTGTCTTCACTCAATTTTGCTTTTCATCCTTGTTATACTTTATAGATCTTGCTGAATAGCAAAAAGTGTGCTTTTTTTTTTTTTGTAAAAGACAGTATTAAAATGCCTTCCACTAAATTTAGAGCTAAATAAAGCTTTTTCAAACAAAACAATATAAGATAAATTAAACTGTGTCCAAAAGTAATTACTTTCTAAAATATGCAGGAATTTTGCTGATTTTTTCTCAATTTGGGGCAAAGGCCTGAATAAGTTTTGGCATAGCACTGAGTCAAGAGAAATTAATTCATTGGTCTATGAAAAAAAAAAAAAGATATTAACAAGGAACAAGTATGTTAAAATACTTTCTTTATATGTATCACACCATTACTAGAGAAGCCCACAAAATAATGTTAGTTCTTTAAATTAGAAAAAAAATAAAAATCACTCCGTTACACAGGACTGGCTTTCCCATTCACTATTTTAAACATTTCAACTTAACTGCCAAAATGTCTGATTTCAGTTGTGAAGTGGCCTAGCAAAACGTCTACAGTAGAAAGCATTAACCTAATCAACTTGGCAAAAGACAATTTGTAAAGCACTTAAAACAGCATTTTCAGTTTCAAAACTGCTACCTTTCACAGCATATGCAGTGGTTTTACATAAAGAGACACATTTGCTTGTTTTCATGCCATAGTCACAAGTATTTGGAATTCAAAAAGTTAAGAAATTGCCTGCAAGGACCAGAATCAGCAGGCATACAGTACTGCCACTCAGAGAAAGTAACACTGACAGGACAGATTTATTTCAATACGAAAATGGACTAAAAATTAAAACCAACCACCAAACAAAAGGTAATGAACAACCATGTAGAAAAATAGGCACTAAATCTCTATCTGTCAGTTTTGGGAAGTGGTTCAAGTAAGACCAAAGTCTAATTTACTTGATTTTGCAAAAAAAAAAAAACACAACCAACAAAAGATTTAGAAAAACTGAAGTGCCTTCTATCAATAATGAAGAAGTATAGCTAACCCCTTCCAGTGAAGTGCCAACCTGTAAAATGATGAGAAGGCTAAAACAACATAAATTTCTTGTATACAATTCAAGCGCTTAAGTTATTATTATTTTGAGTCACAAGTCATTACAAAATAACATAAAAAGCATGAATATTGATATGTGAAGACAAATAAATACTTGACAAATAAAATGATATATGATATTCACCACCACTGAGTGCAAGAAGCTTGCTTGAAAGTATGTAATTATTTCTTTATCATAATAAATTACCTTTTTTGCAGATAATTACAGGCCTGTTCATATACATGAAACAGCAAACAAAAAAAGCTGTAGTGAACAGAAATTCCATAAACTGAAGAAATGGAGACTATTACAATAACACAAAGTTCATCTGTCTTAACCAGTTAACTGTACTGTTTGCAAAATATCACCTTCATGACAGAGACATTTAAATACAAAACAGATTCTAATGACACTTCTTTTCTGTCACGGACTTACTGTATCAACGGAATATATAGCTCTCAGGCAGCTTCCAGGTATCTGCCTCACCTTTAAAATAGAACTGAATGTCTACCACAAACGCCTTGCCTGGAATCTTCTGCTGTAAGGACTGCAAAGGCTCATGTTGTTTCAAGTATTTATTTAATGTGGTCATGAAAACCTTCTTTAATACTCCCAATGCATATTTAACCAATAACTACTCCCAGTCACTTTGTCCTTAATGCAGAGTCTATTACTGCTTCTATATAACAATGGCTTTTCAAAGCTGTTTGAAAAACCTATGAAATTGGTTTTAGAACTCTGACAGTTATAAATCATTTTTACAGCTTTTATAAAGCCACTGACTCGTTGCAGCCAACTCTCCTCTGTATGTTGCAATGTCATATTGAAATAACATGTTGTATGTCAAGATGACTGTCTCCAGTCTCACTGTATAAACTGAATCGGTTTCTGATTTTTTTTTTTTTTATGATAAAACCAATCTCAATAATTCAATATCCATAAAAAGATAAATTGATGTGGATGGGAATGTGTTTACTAATGAAAGAATATTACCACTAGTCTTTTGTTTTAAAGTCAAAGTAGGTTTTAGTGGTGATTTTTTTTTTTTTTTTTTTTTTGGCTATAGACCTGCAATCTCTACATATCCAGTAATAGTGAGTGCATGCATATGAGGACAGATAACACTAAATACTTAGGGTTCATTGTGTGGTTGATTTTTGTTTGTAATAAGCCTGACATTTCAGAATCATATTGAAAGATACACATTTGCCATAAAAAAGGGCATAACTCAGATCTAGCAATGAACTAAAAGCAGAAATCATAAAAAGAATACAACATTAAATGTGAAGAAGAAAGCAGAGATGTACCAGAAGCCTATTTTCTTACTTTCTTCATTTTTCTCATTACTAGTTTTTACAGACAACTTCTGAATAACAACAACAACAACAACAAACATGCACACACACACAAAAAAAAAAACCAACACCCTGCCCTTTTCTTTCCTTCCCTCCCTTTCCTCCCTTCCCCCAGAAAATTCATAAATCTTATGTAATTTTGGGACTTACAGCCACTCATAGTTTGTCTAAATTTAGTTGAGCTGGCATTTTTTCACTCCATCCACCTGTTTTTCATCTACCATCCTTCCACACCACACTGGTATTTTTGGCTAATAGTATGCAACAAAGAAACTGTGAAATATGACTAAAACCAGAATTTCACAATGGAAAAAAAAAAATAATGACTAGAGCCATTTGCTTCAAATTCACAAAATAAACTCTCAGCCAAAGTTATGTACTAAAGATACCCTCAACTCTTTTGAATTTTAAAAAGTAGTGAATATTCAGCACTTCACAGGATTGAGTAATCTGAAATGAATGAAGTTTTTGACATTTTATTGGTGTCTATACCTAGAGGCTTAAAAGGAAGAAAAGGAACCAATTCTAAAAAATGGCATGTTAAGAGTTCCAAATGTATGCAATAAAAAAAAGATGCCATTTAAAACTGATGCAAAGCAAATCACCTCACAAAAGAACAATGGCCCATCCCAAATTAAGAGCTGAGATGTAAAACTAAGAATGAAACTAAATTTGCCTCAGAACATGTCACACATTTCAGTGACAAAAAGTCAATAAATAATAAATGTGTTCATATGCCAAAGATCTTTCTGAGAACACAATTTTGTGATATTCTGACTATAGAGAGTTTGTAAACACTCAGCAAAAAGAGGAAAGGCAAAATAAAATCTCTCCCCACCCACATCCCATAGGAAGGTTTTTGACTATTTCAGAATATGCATAAAAGATATCACAGCATCAAAGAACCTTGATTGCACCATAGCATTTTTCAAGAAGTGTCACTATTAGGAATAATATTAATATTTATGAAAGGGAACAAATAGTTAGATAAATAATTAAAAGAGAGAACTTTTAAGGAATATAAGTACTTTTTCAAGCCACACAGTGCTCACTGTCCTAGAGAACAACCTTAATAAAAAAGAAAACAATGTGACATGAATTTTGACTTTTTTTTTTTTTTTTTTTTTTAAGAATAGCTTAAGACTAAAAAGCTACCTTGTGGTGTTGATGCAAGCTTCTGATGCAACCTTTATTTAGGAGTGTCTGCCACTATAGCTATAAAAGTCTTCTGATTTAAAGAGCGACAACATTCAGTTCACAAATTTGTTTTTTATGTGCTTCAACTATTTTTAACTATCACAAGCAAGAATGTAAGCAACCCATAAACTGGATTTCACTGATACAGTGGAAGCAACCCATAAACTGGATTTCACTGATACAGTAGTAGTCTGATTTAGAAGGAGAAGATACTGACATCTTTTACAGTTTATTTCATTACTCGATTTTTTCACAGAGTTTAGCTAACCCACTCTATTTATGTTAAGTTCATTTCTATAATCTGCTTGTCTGGTAACTGCACAAACTTCTTTGATAGTATGAATCAGTGTGATGAGTCACTAGACGTTTTTATGCAAAACAGAAATGTTTTCAAAGTATCAGAATAAGTTCTTTCTGTCCACATTAACAATACTAATGTAATTTTATTGCATCATTGAATGAGACCTACTGAATGCTAGTGGTATATATATATTATGTGCCACTGTTGTACCTCCTTTTGGTCTTATTTTAAAATGTCTGTTTTTAAATATACACATCAGATGTTTTATGTCTCATCGTGCCTTTCAAGCCTATATAAATTACACAAAAACATCTACGTTAAACAAAATGTCTACAAAGTTGTATTGAATTTTGTCAGCAGAAGAAAAAAAAAAACCCTAACTGAAATAGAAAATGTAAAAACTGACTGAGAAGCCAAAGCAAGTTCTGGGGAGAAGTATTTGTGGTCAGAGTGAAGCTGAAATGTTCTACCATGAACAATTACCACAGTTCGTCACATAGCTCTGCAGTTTATCACCTGATAGTTGATAAATTATGTGATGAATTATAAGGCTGTGTAAATAAACTGCATGGATGCTTTGAGAAGCTTAGTACCAACAGAAAATCATTGATTAGATTGCCAGCTTCAGGAGTGAACTGAAGGACATTTTGAAAACTCTCTGAGTTAATTAACTATTTCAGACAGAGTGACTTAATCTGTGATTTAGAATCAACATTACCAACGGTAAAAAAAGATGCAGGAACATTTTCTGTCTCTCTATTTTATTTTATGTTATGTTATTTTTATTTTATTTTATTTTATTTATTTATTTATTTATTTTTATTTTATTTTATTTTATTTTATTTCATTTCATTTCATTTCATTTCATTATTTTATTTTATTTTATTTTATTATTTTTCTTTCCCCCTCAGCTAACCAGCTTGGAACCCTGGATCACTCTAGAAAGAATATGTCTCAAGATAGCACTGCCTGTGGTTTCACGTTGCCTTAGTTCATGGCAGGTTTGTAAGTTAAGGACAGAAATTAGATTTTGAAGTTTTACAGATATGCAAAAGACAAGCATGGTAACAATACAACAGATATGCTCTGGTACAAGAAGTTTATCATCAAATAATAAAAAAATTGATTGGTTACATAAATGCAGATTGAAGTTGAAGCTTTTTACATTTCACTGCCTATAAGACAAAGTAATGTCTTTAAAAGAAGCTTCTTCAGGGTTTAAAAAAGAAAAAAATAAATTATTTTAAATCCTGTTTAAAAAGAAAATGCCCAAATAAGCCTAACAACACTTGCAATCAATTACAAAAGTCGTTGAAATGGTGAGAAGGAAGATGCATTCATTAAATCCCAAAAATACATGACTGGAAAAGAATTTAATAAGTCTTACAACCAATGTCCCTTGTTGGGTAAGGCAAAGCAGGACAAGTAAGCCTAGTTTATAGACTTTGGTCTCCAGTAAAGAGGATTCCAGCCCGTTTCTAGATAATGTGGTTTAATGTTCATTATTATCACACTTTGCTTTCCCTACTGTCAAATCTTACTGTTTTCCCTTGAAAATTGAGTTCATTGTTTTTCATTCTGTTTCCAGTAGACACGGAAAAGAACTGATCGTTATTAATTTTACAGAAGCAGTTCACAGAGGGTTGCTACGTACCAACATGCTGTGACTGTGAGCACACGTACAGGCAGTCAGTTGTGCCAAGAGCAGAAATACTAATTCTGTACCCACATCTCAAAGAATCCTTATGATGTCCTTCATTCCATGTCTCTTCCTTAAAATGCAGCTTCACTATCATTTTCTTAGCAGTTGATAGTTTGTAAACGTCATTCTCACTGTGTTCAACTGTTTGCTCTCCAATTTGCTTCCAACCATTTGAAGTATAATTCTCTGTTTCATATAAATGTTATCAGCCTATGTTGCCTATATTCCCACCAACTTTCTGCACTCAAACTTACGCAGCTAATGTGGGCCAAAGAAATCCCCAACCCAAAAAGTGTGTGTGATCGCCACATTTCTTTCCTCCTAAAGTTAAAATAAACAATCTGCAGTGCAAGATCTTAGTTCTAACAGGTACACTCATGATGTCTGCAGCCGTTGATGCTTCCTTTCTATAGAACATAATACCCATTACTTCTGCTCTTTTTTTACTGGTCTTCTGCTCTTTTCTTACTGGTCTTAAGTTTGTTACAGAAACTACAAAATACCATTGTTGGAGAGCCTTTTATGTTCTCTGATGGTGTGTCAATGATCTAGCAACTTTGTTAAATTGAACTTTTAATACATGTCTGCTGACAATTGCACTAAGTCCATTCTGTTACTAACTTCATTATTATTTACAGCTACTTAGTGCCTGATTTATATTTACTCCAGATCATTGCTTTCACTTTACTGGCCAGCATCCCTAAGGTGACTTAGATGCCACTTTAAACCCGCGTGTGCTGCCACATCAGTACAAGTGAGCTTTAATGTAAATATTCTTTCATGATTATTTAAATGTATTCATTAAAATAAATAAATAAACAAATAAATTTGATAAAAGCCAGATACACTTTGAAAACAAATGTAAGCCTTTTATGTTCTGTGAAACTGTTCCTACAAATCATTTCAGAACAACTAAAAGGGGAAGTATCTCTGCACTTATTAACATTTATGGCTGTTTATGCTACTAATGCTCATCTTGCTTTAGAGAAGTTCTGCAAGACTGTGCGAAGTCCAGATGCAAACTAAAGTGCATCAATGAGTAACTGCACCCAAAGACCAAGTTATGTTTAGCCATACTAGTAAGTAAATAAACATAACCTGTCATTGTTTTATTACTGAAAATAGTTTGCTAACTTAAATATAGGAAAAAAGGTAAAAAGAAAAGGTTGCCCTTTTGATAACATGCTTTTCTTCTATGTTATCATACATTTTACCTCAATTGACAATCAACCAGTACCCAACTGCAATAATCTGCACTCCCAGACAAACTTCTATCCTATCCATAGAGACATTTTCTACATACTCAGCAAAATTGTTTTTCTTTGATATCTTCCAAAACCCAGTGTTCCTTCATCGTTTTGAAAGGAGTTCTAGGTGGCTTCGTATATTTAAGATCCTAGTGCTTTCCACTGAGCACATTTTAATTATATTAAGTAAATACATAACTTTTGTAATTGCTTTTTTTTTTAACAATGGCACATTATGGGTCAAATCTAATTTATAGACTCCGTGGGAATACTAGAATCTTTAATATTGTAAATACAGTGGTCTGGTTATGCAACTCTACTAGGCTGAAATGAAAGCTTAAGTTCAACAAACTGGTAGTGCTTTGGCACACCTCTTATAAGAGTCCATATAACTAGACCGGCTAATCAAGCAAGACTACTGTCTATAGAACAAGAGTCTGAATTCAAGAGCAGCTTTACAAGATAATGAGAAAATGGTTAACTGAAAGGGAAACTGTAACGGGTAAGGTGCTATTCTTACCCCCCAAAAACCATAACCAGCATGAAGAAAAATGTATAATCAGAAACTACTTTTCAGGTGCATGGGAGTGGGGCAAACTGACTAATTACCAAAATGCAGAAGAGTCATCATTTCCCAAGTAATGAGGGCTTTGTGGAGCCATGAATATTACAGCTGATGATGCAAATCCCAATAAATGTATGTCTTTGGGACTTAGTGCAGTTAGTTTAAGAGTCAAATAGGACCAGAAATAGTGGGACAAAGATCTTTTGGAAAGCATAATGAGAACCACAGCTCAGAAGGTATGCTGCTACATGTGACCGTTCATCACATGATGCCAGCAAACTCTTTTCAAACTGATAAAATTAAAATTACACTGTATGCAAACATTTTCTCATCTTCTGTAAATAATAGAAGAACATACATCAAATGCAAAAATACTTTGCATTTATGTATCCTTTATTTAAAAGTAAACTAATAAAAAAAATCGGAAAGATAGTAGACCTTTTTTGTAGTAGACTTTATATTCCTCCTACAACCCTTAACGTCCACAGACTACATTAATGACTAAATTTTGTTCCAGAAAATTACAACTGGATGATCACTTGATCTATGGACTTTGAAAAGTCCTGCATCTTTCTAGCAATATTTTGTTCAAAAACTTGGGATTTTATGAAACATGCATTGTACAAGAAAAAGTTAAGAAAACCATGCCTATTAAAAAGTAATCCGTAAAACAATTTGCAAAATAAACCAATATAAGTAATTAAAAGTATTCTAGTTGTTGTCCTTTGTAACAGAATACTAAAATTACACCAAAAGGGATGTAATTAAACTCCACAGTTAATTAAAATCATGACTGCAATTTCATGACATCAAGAATGCTGTCTGGAAATTACTAGAGGTTCTCTGTAAAAACAACATTCAAAACTGTGGAGAAAGAGTCAAAGGAGCAGGAGGAGAAAGTTCCGAATTTTAAGTTAATAAGATTTGTGAACTCACAGAAGAACCTACTGATTTGAAATTGCTAAAAAAAAAAAAAAAAAAAAGAAATATTCAATAGCAAAAGTAAGGGGTACTTAGATAAGAAGCATAGAAGTAATGGTACAAAAAACATTACCTTTGACCCTGGCAGCTGATTTTTCTACCCACCATATAGTCTGTTTTGTCAGTCTATGTCTCAACGATTTGGTTGTAAGTATAACGTGGGAGAGCAGCCTGAAAGCCTTGCTGAAGTCAAGGAAAAAAACACAGCTCTCACCTTGCCCAAAGAGCCAACCATCTCACTGTGGAAGGCAGCTGGGTGGGTAAGGCCTGCTAGCTGTTTTCAGCCACAAGCTGTTCTTTCCTGAAAATGTTTCTGAGATGGTTTCTTTTGTAACCTTCCCAGGTACTGAGGGAAGGCTGACTAGCTGGAACACCTCCTTCTTGGCCTTTTTGAAGGGAAGTGTAATGCTCACCTTTCTCTAGGCTTCAGGAACTTCTGATGATAACCATGACCCTTCCAAGATCATGATCTTTTCAAAGCAAGAGGCCCTGCAATGACATAGCTCAGCTCCTTCAACACCTTCAAAGCATCCTGACTGGGCCCACGGACTTCGGTAAGTCCAATTAGTTTAAATTGTCCCTAGGATGAACTTTCTCTGCTACAGATACTACTACACTCCTCCAGACTAAGCTGCCACCATCACCAGTAACCTAGAAGGCCAGAGGGAAGACCGTATCGGTAAGAATTGAAACAAAGGCAGCACTGACTAGCTCAGACTTTTCCCTATCATACTGCAAAAACATACTGCAGAAATTATTTTCATGTTCTATTGTTGGAAAAAGAAACATCCAAGGCAATGGTATCCTGATGAAAATGGGTATAACACCAATTTCATCACTGCAGATTTGCTTAGTCTAAATTTGTCCCTATCAACTAGCTTCTGCTGTCTGCAGAGAGTATTTTGAAGAGCTATAAAAACCCTAAAGTAATCCATAATTAGCATCTAAATGGGAAGCCATAAGCAAAATTTGCAGACTAATGCTAACATGATCAATGCTTCTGTTTCATACATTTGATTCTGTAAATTAATTAAAAATAATTAATGTAAAGAAAGCATATGACACTTCCAATGAAGACTTTCAGCTATATACAAAGAATTCTCTTTTAATAGAGCTAATTATGTTTCTTTAATTATTTTTCTCCAACACTTTTCAGAATTTGCATGTAAACTGACTACCTCTGAATTGCACTTTTTGTCCTCTGCATTAATTTTTCTAATTTTCAATGATTTACAAAATATGTTAATTAAAATTGTCTAATGTTACTGTGTAGACAATGTAACCTGTTTACCTTCTCAGAAAATTAACTGAATTGCAGTGTCTGAATCACTGAAAATAATTACCATTCTCAACAGAGGCAAAACATGCAGAAAATACAAAATGATGAATGGAGCATATTTGTGATACAACCCTGTAATTACTTTAGTTAGCAAAACATTACACAAAGATTTACTTTTCCTCCTGAATTAAATGTCCAAATGAAGTTGTTTTACTTTAACCACTTCATTAATTTTGGTAATTATACCCTTTTTCAAATTCCTTCAATATTCTTATTTGATTCTGAATGTTCAGTAGTGCTTGCTACCTAAGCATTACATTAGCAACCTAACTTAAAGGCCAACTGTGAACTAGAAACCGTTAAGACCCTTGAGTGCATTAAGCTTCTCCCAGACCTCAACATTATTTTATGTTAGTTATGCTCAGCTAAACATACCAACATTTTGACTGTGTTACTTTGATAGTTCCCAACAAGACTAATCCAGATAATTAAAAAAGCACCACAAAAAACAAGTCCTTAGCTTCATCCTCTAGTATAGCAGATGCTTGTAGAAAAAAACTGTCATTGTTCTCAAATAATATTGCTGATGAAGCATGGAAACGGAGAAAGTCATATAAAAACTATTTGGAATTCTATGTTTGATAGAGTCGGTGGAGAAGAAAAAAGGATAGGGAAGGTTGTTTTGTTATTTATATTTGAGATTACCCCCAGCAGCACACTTTTCAATTGTAGAAGACTGCACAAGCAACATGCTATTAGGAGAAACATGAATGACCAATTTGGTGCTAAATACCGCAAATAATACTAAGTTTTCCTTTGGGCAGACAACATGACAAAGTCTATAATTCTGGAGTTCCGATATATCATTTTTAATAATGTTTTTGCTGTGTTTCTCATACAAATTAAGCATTAATGTTTCCAAATTCCATTGCTAGAAGACAAGAGATTATGAATATTCACACATTATTCTCATATAACCATGAATATACAACATTAAATCATGAATGGTGAACAGTATCATTCAGCCATGAATATTTATGGTCTGTGTGGAATTAACCATGAAAATCAATGCTATATCAACCCACCCACCTTGATGATTCTAGCATTGCCATATGCTGAAGAAGTATCCACATTTTATTACAGATTTTAGCAGTAAATTACTTACTCTTTTAGACTGGAATGGGAGATATTTCCCATTCCAGCAAAGAGATGGCATACTTTTTCAGGTGTTAAGACAGGTCAGACTGTTCCCTCCTCCTCCAGTCCTCTTCTCATCACATTTGATGGTTGGACCAGATGATCTTGGAGGTCTTTTCCAACCTTAATGATCCTATGATTCTATGATTTTTCTCCATTTCCAGAAACTAAAAACATGTTCATCTTTCTTTCAGGTAGGAAAATGGACAAAAATCCACTAACTTGTCTCAAGGGAAAAATCAATCCAATGTACCACCCAAAGCCATATTCTAGGTTTCTTGACTGTCCTATTTTTCTATTCATACAGCTCAGGGTTAGTGCTGCACTCTGTTTCCATTTGTAGTGGTTTAACCTTGTGCAAGGACCAAAGTCCCACCCAACAACTCACTCACTGCCCCCTCCTCAGCAAGACAGGGAGAAAATACGATGAGGAGGCCCATAGGTCAAGACCCTGAGATCACATATCAATTACCATCATGGTCAAAACAGACTCCACTTGGGGAAAATGTATTTAATTTACCATGGATTAGATTTGATTTATGTAGTAAGAACCAAAGACAAATACTAAAACAACACCTTTCCTCTCCCATCTACCAAACAAGCACAATTTCTCTTCCAACTCCTCTGTGTACCTGTGAGCAGTGCAAGAGCCTGATGGGCGATATGGTCTGTACATACTGGTCTCTGGGCTGCTCCATCCCTCTGCCACTTTTCGCTACTCTGACATTGGCTCTCACTTTTAGAAAAAAATAAAATGTGCTCTAGCACAGGCTCTCCACAGTCTGCATTTTCTTCCATCTGGTCCAGCATGGCCTCCTGCCCAGGGGCTGCAGGGGGATCTTTGCTCCAACACCTGGAGCCCCTCCTGCCCTCCTCTTCCTCTCCCCCGGGTGCCGGCAGGGCTGTTTCTTCCTCTTTCTTCCTTTCTTTCTGCCAGCTGCAGCTGCTGGGCAGCGCTGTGCCCTCCTTTCCCCAGGCTGTCCCTGAGGCGAGGCGCCGCCAGCTTGGCTGCTGGGCCCAGTCGTGCCCTGCCGTGGGGCTGTTGGAGCCGGCATGGGGCAGTCCCAGCATCGCCACACGCAGCAACAACACAGACATGCACCCACACCCACGGGTGCCCACACCCCATATAATGATATGGCAGTAACATTAAAGGATATGAAAAAATCAATAAAAAGTACAATTTTTGTGTTTAAATTTTCACAAAAAACTGAATGAAGACTGAACCAAAAATACTATCACAAAAAAAAAAAAAAAAAAAAAACGATTAATGAATTCATATTTGATGTTCTGCATTTCTGTCTAAAGAAATTTAAGAGGTCAACTTGAGATGGAAAGCCCTGCAAATCATGAAACTGTCAAAGACATTCTTAGCTTGCACGTAAGAGCTGTCTTTTCTTACACCGAAGATAAATGTTTCTAGTTTTTATCCTCTTGGTTAAATCATAGCTTTAAAAGGTTAACTAAGTGAGACTTTAAGCTTCTATGAGAAAAACTGCTGACTAAAAACCCTAGTGAAATTAATGTACGTTTGTTTCACTCCTTTAACACTGAGACATTTTTGGACATTTATGCGCATTCCAGATCTTTGCTGGAGGCTTCAGGAATAGAAAGGGATAGGAACACATCGGGGCAGTATGGGGCAATCATTCAAAATCCATAACTAAAGTGCAATTTTCCACTGAAATCAATTCAAATCTGAACGATCCACTGCAGATTCTTATAAAACACAGGAAGAGAACATCAAACATCACATAAAAACACATAAAGTATTAAAAAGAGAGAAAACATAATACTTGCACACTGTCCAAAATCAAACACCTTCACAATTCTGACTCCAGTGCCCTCTGTAGCCCATGGTGCGGGTGGTTATGTATCCGTTCTGCTTCGGTGATTTAAATGGTCTGTAACTCTTTCACATCAACTGGACTGACAGTAGTCAGTTGCCAGCAACATTTATACAAGGTGCCTATCTCTTGTTGAGACAACGTTAATAAAATAGGTGTAATTCTGCAGCCTCAATTTCTAAACAACAGTTACAAAGAACTCCAATGTTAATAATAGTGCCAGCGTACAAAACTGAAAATTCTCTACAGTAAAGCACAAGAAAAAAAGATAATGAAAAAATAGAAGAAGAAAACAGAAATCTAGACAATTAACTATCAACATGTCCATCAACACTTTGGAGTACTGTATTTTTCTGAAGAAGCAGAATGGATATGCAGATACTGCTGATACGCACGGTTAATATTTGAGGCTACATATCACAGAAAGAATGCACAGCCTGTGCTAAAAAGGTGTGTCCATCTTACACTGTTATGTATTCCCACTTACACTGATCTACAACCCAATCTAATAATGTTTTGATTTATACATTTAAAAAAAAATAAATCTAAGTTTATAGACTGCTGTTTTTCAGACGCTACTCTGAATTTAGCTAGGTAAATAAAGAAAAAATAATTAAGAAAGGCACTACTAGGCCAGACCAGACTTCTATCTACACTAACACTGTCTTCCATAGGCATTCCATAGAACAGCTATATTTTGCAGTCATTTTACTATGCACCTCTGTTGTTACAGGCATGTCAATGCCTGTAGATGCTCTCACATCTACCTCTTCCACTATTCATTCACGGAACCACTGTCCAGCAACTTATCTACCCCAGATGATGGGTTAGAGTCATCTAGAACCTTCTGCAGAAACCAAAGTCCTGTTCACCACTCTCAGCACCCCTTTTCTCAAGTGCCCCACTGATGTAGTATTGTGGTATTTTGTGACTAATAGTTCCTCTTTCACCTTACCCACAGCTTTCATGACTTTGCAAATGATGATCATATCCTCCTTCTACCTTACCTTTTCCAAACAGCATCACTCCCTACTGAAAAGTCACTTTGTAAGGCAATTTGATCCCCTTGATCATATTAGTGCTCAAACTCCACCACACAGATGCAGACCAGAACTGCACACAATAGTTTTGACATCAGATTACCAAAATCTAAAATAGAGGCATGTTGTAGTTTAGCCCCAGCAAGCAGCTAAGTGCCACACACCTATTAGCTTACTCTTCCCAGGTGGGATGGAGGAGAGAATTGGAAAGGTGAAAGTGCAAGAACTCGTGGTTTGAGATAAGGACAGTTGACTAAGTAAAGCAAAACTCGTGTAAGCAAGCAAAGCAAAACCAGCAATCCATTTGCTAATTCCCATTGGCAGGCAGGTGCTCAGACATTTCCAGGAAAGCAGAGCTCATCAGTTTACAGGTCCCAGTTTACAGATTCACCAGAGCCTTTGGTGACTTGTTACTGTTCATTTACTTTCAACCCCAGTTGTTTAGAGACGGCCTTTGCATAAAATCTATAAAAGCCTCTTAATATCTACCCAAATTTGACTAAGAAAAATAATTTCTCACTGAAGGTCAGGAGATCAAACCAGCATTCTACCCTTACCGGGCACATGCACACCTTTTGGATAACATGATATTAACCACACTAAGTATGAGCCATGCCCATAATAAATCATGGCTGTAAACATCCACATGCTCCAAATCCTCCACGCTCTCAATCATCTAGCCTTGATCCAGCAGCAGGCTGGAAAACAATTAGCTGTGTTAGTGAAGGTCTGAACCTAAGCTAACAGAGCCTTCCCAAAACCTAAAGCCTGTTGAAGATGCCTTGCAAAAGCTGCACTGGGATTTATTTAGTGGAGCTTCATAATAAAACTAAGTCCAGGAAGATTTGTTTTCCAGTGGTATTAATGATTTGCTGCTGTTTTCTGTATATTGTGGAGGAGAAGAATCCATGTTAA
Source organism: Anser anser (assembly GCF_964211835.1). Taxonomy (NCBI): domain Eukaryota; kingdom Metazoa; phylum Chordata; class Aves; order Anseriformes; family Anatidae; genus Anser; species Anser anser. Next base: position 86,855,039 of record NC_139721.1, on the reverse strand, counting down.
TTGAATATAGTGGTGGGACGAAACACTGGACTTGGAAGACAGGAAAATAATCAAACAAGACTAGGGACAATAAGATGAGGAAAAGAAATATAGCAGAAAGCTGAAGGGAAAGACTGGAATTCACTAGAAGAATAACATGGGAGCTCAGAAACACCAATTTTTTTGGAAGAAGGTGTGTGGCATCTCTGAGAAAGCATCTTTATGAAAAGCCAAAATGCTGCACAGCAGTAAGGAATGAAAAGGAAAAAAAAAAAAAAAAAAGTGTGAGAAATAGCCCTGAAAGCACCAAGGAGAGAGCGGGAGGGGAAGGAGGTGCTCCAGGCACTGACACACAAATTCCACTGCAACCCATGGAGAGACCATGGTGCACAGCAGAGCAAATAACCACGCTGTAGCCCCTGGAGGGCCCCATGCTGGAGCAGATATCCACAATGAAACCCACGTGAAACATCTATGCAGGATCAGGGACAAAGTGTAAGAAGGAAGGAGCAAAGTGTGAGGCAGAGAGGAGCTGTTATGGACTGACCCATCCCTCATCATCCATTCCCCAGTGCTGCTTATGGGACAGAGAGGAGATAGAAGAGTCAAGAGTGAAGGAGTGAAGTTGAGCCTAGGAAAACAGGGAGTGGGTGAGTAGAATGTGTTAATTTGTCATTGTTTCTCACCATCCACCTCTATTTTAATTGGCAATAAACTAAATTATTTTTTCCCAAGTCAAATCTGTTTTGCCCATGACAGTAACTGGTAAGTGATCTTCCTGTCTTTATCTCAGCCCATGAGATTTTCCATCTTATGTCCTCCCCCTCTCCTGTTGAGGAGGGGTAGTGAGAGTGCAGCTGGGTGAGTGTCTGGCAGCCAGCCGAGGTCAACCCACCATGTTGATGAACAACTGTAACTGGCAGACAGTGGAGACTGGTGACAGCAACAGGTTATTCTTAACTACCTGGCCTGCAGGATAGAAGCATACAATTTATATTTCAGTACACAAATGTGAGAATTTATACTATGAAAATATTCAGAAGACTGGAACACAATTCTGAAAAGCACTGCCTTGTAGTCCCAAGCTGATATGAAGCACTATTCAGAAGATATAGTGTGACTGTTGGACCTGTGAACAAGGGGTGTTTTGTAGGAATGGTTGTCCAGCCACTGTAAGTGGTGCCACTGCAACTGCTATGATAATAAATTCTAGTGTCTAATAAATAATCACTCCAGACAAAAAATAAATAAATAAAATAAACAAATAAATAAATCACTAAAGGGCTGAAAAATGTACCTTAAGGAGAGAGAAGTTTAGGAAATACAGTCAGGTTCTCTTGTGGCACTATTTAGTGGCCATCTCTGATGAAAGTATATACTGGGAGAAAGTCACTTCTGAGTCAAGCAGAGGTCATGTTCAGGCTTTGTAAAATAAATCTTATCTGTAGTTCAAACAAGATTTATAAAACGAGTGTCAAGTTAATATTCCAATCAAAGTACGTTTAAAGTCAGTGATTTAGACATTCAGAGATGATACTAATACCAGCTTAATTATTAAACTGAGTATTGAGTAATAAATATTTAAGACTTTATAAAAGAAATACGTATTTGCTTCCTTCATATTTTAGATTTTTGGAAAGCATCACAGAATCATCTGATAGATCTCTCAGTCTTCACTGAAAAGAACAAGGCCCAGAGAACAATGTAGCTGGAGAAGCACATCTCTCACAGAGTTCAACAGAACTCACAGTCTGATAGTAACAGTACTTTTATCTGTACTTAAATACAGTGGCCTTCCAGATGAAAGAAAAAGAGCAGAAAGATCTCACCTCTTTGCCCTCCACCTTGTCAGCTGAGGGAGGGAGCTGCATGCACACACTTGTGCCTATCTTCTCTAAATGAAACTTAACACAGCAAAGTTTGTGAGCATATTCAGTCTTACAGAAGCACCAAGTTCTTGACAGCAGTCTCCTACCCAATCCACAGGGACAAGATTGAAGTACATTTTAAAATGAAAGAAGGCAGAAGAGAGGAAATAAAAAGAGTGCAATTGGGCTTGATGGTGAAAGTGATGCATTGTATAGTCTCAGTTATTGGAGTATTAACTCTGCTGTGCAGAAAGCTATTTCTGCTTACCGCCAGAAATGTGTTCTACATTTAAAGCTTTCACTTTTTGAATATTATTATTCTGTTATGTTATTTAAAAAGAAATTTTAGAAAATGGAAGCAAAACCTGGACAACCAGTCATCTCATTCTGCAGATATATAGTGATGGCACTGGCAGTCTGTTCCATGTATCCTAGTTTTTGATTTATCTTGATTTGAGTAATTCCAGTTATTGAATATGCTTATTGGTGCTGATTTGAGCACAAATACCCATTCCCTTCTTCCTTCAGAACCAAACTTTTTTTCCAGTTTCACTGGTTATTCAAACACTACATGTCAGACATCAATATTCCCTGTCTTTGCAGCTGCTAAAAGCCAGGTGCAAATTGTCAATGCAACACTCAACTGCACAATACAAATTGCAAAGAAAACCAGCTAAAAAATAAAAAATTAAAATAATAATAAAAAAGAAATAGCAGAGTATTCTTGGAATAATTCTTTCAGCAAACAAGTAAAGCCTAGTTCTTAAGAAGTCATACAAGCTATTTCAGCTTTTTGCAAGACAATTCATGCAGTTACACCTAGCTCCTCAGGTGATGCAAATCAGCATTAGCATCACATTTTCACTGTACATTATTATACTATGCAAGGCACTAAAATATTACGGTGGTGCAAAAGATAACAAACTTCAAGTGAAAGTTAATACATTATTTCTCTCTGCCCTCTTCACACCCTGTTGTTCTTACAGCAGAAGGTTGAAAACAGTAATGAAACAAGAGCCATTTTATCTTTAAAAAAATCATTACTGTAGAAAATTTCTGAGATACTTACATAAAGAAAGGTTTTTATGTGTATGTGTAGCTCTGTATCATAATTCCAACAGTATTAACTGATCAGAAATCACAAATGAAACAGTATTTAATAATAACATAACCAGCAATTTTTTTATTTTTATTTTTTCCCCCACATACCAATTTCAGAGATTCCTCCAATAAATTACCATCAATAAACCCATGAATAGCCTCTGTACAGTCCTTTCAGATTCTTCACCACATGTACAATGCCAACTGTGGTTTGTCACAGTGACTTGTACCTGGCATGAGGGTTACTAAAGGAAGCAGGGGCAGTGCTCTGTAGCTGGTGACTGTTTGCTTCTAGGTTAAAATCTTGTATCACTGCCCTGTCTCTGTCATGAGACCTCAAAAGAGGGTGCCATTACGCTTTGTGGGTGGAACACCCTGGCTGGACACCTGTTTGAGGAAGGGCTATACACTTAGCAGCACGTATCAGCTCACGGATAAGAAAGCCTACTTGCTCATCTGTTTACACAGAGGATCAGTGCCTCCCACTGATCAGGTTAACTTAAAAAAAAAATAAAAATTCTAGGTTGCTGCCATTTGCAGTTTGTGCTTCTTCAGGCCCTAAACTTTGGCCAGTTATTCACAGCATGTTAAGTGAGATTAAGATACTGCTCATTTTGAACTTTTATCATAGCATGATTTTTAAAATTATTATAACGATACAAAGAAACCAGCATTTCAAGCAACAAATAAACTAAGACGATTCTGAGGTTAAACACTTCTTTCAATGTACAGACAGAGGGCAGAATTAGTCACTGGTGGCTTCCTGGAAACAAAAGGAATTATACCTGGAATGACCACATACTTCATCTCTGCTTTCACATCTTTTATTGATTTTTGTTTTAGCGTTTTCTTTACATTTTTGGAATAATGTTTGTGAGCAGACCCCAGAACACTGTTGGAATCTTTATGGAAAAATCTCTGACCTCCCCCCCCCACCCTCCACCCTACCCCACTCCCCCCCCCCCCCCCCCCAAAAAAAAAAAAGCCAAGGCAAAAGATACCAAGTAGATTCTTAATCACAGCTGACTGTTTTGCTCCATGCAGCATAAAATAGCATAATTCTTTCTTCCCGATAGTTAATGTACTGGAAATGAACTTAAAGAAATGAATTGGATTGACCAAATAAAGAGTTTTATTATTACAATGTGGACAATAATAAGGATCATAACAGCAATCATGATAATCTATGATCTGACTGGAATTATTATTTGGAAGAAAAAGGTCTAACAAATATTTCTTAACAATAGAAAATAAGACACAAAATGAATTTTCATTCTTGGGCAAACTATTTGCAACTGCAAACAGTATACCAAGGGAGTAGTTCATTTATGCCAAATAAGGCAGTTACAATATGTAAGATAGTAACTAATCTGACTCAGAAAAGATGCCTTGGATTTTATCTTTTACAGGTGACCCTTAATATTCTGTGTATTAACAGAGACACCAGCAAAAAAGGCCCACTAAATAGTCCAATAATTTGCAGAGATTAAAAGAAATGCATCAAAGTCTACTATTCTCCATTTAGCTAAACATATTAAAGGATGGAGAGGATTGGAGAAAACTAGCCATAAAAATAAATAAATAGGAACATACATACTCAAGTGTAGGAGTTCATGAGATATGAGAGAGTATAGCAGTATTGACAGATAATGAAATTTAGGTTACCCATAGTGATTAAGACTTGTTATTTGTCAAGATAACAGTTAAAATGACAAGAAAATTTTTGAAAAATAAAATCTTACATACAGGTGCCTGAAGCAAGGCATATTAAAGCCAAGCACATTAACTGATTGGCATTGTTATAGTGATTGCCAAAGACTTTGTAAATTAAATTACAAGTGATTATGAAATAATTAGTTCCATTAAAACTCTGAAAAAAAGGTTAAAAAAAAATATAAAACTTCTGTTTTGTTAAAACCAAACCACCACCAACAGCAAAAAACTACATGTCTTTTTACTAGGCAAAGGAATAACAAATGTATTACAGCCTCAAGAAAAGCTACATTCTGTATTATCAGACCAAACTATAATTCAATTTTAGTTCTATTTTCTATAAAAATACATTTTCTGACACTATGAGAAAAACCTACATATTAATTACACACACTCATTACTTCAATTTTTGTCTTCGATTTCTACCTTCCTCATACACTCCAACTGCATGTCTTCCAATTAAGTACATGGAGCTTATATACATAAGAAAGTTGTGCAAGAAAAATTTTACATAAACTATAAATAATTTATATAAAACATGCTATTACTCATATATTCATCTCAGCGTATGCTACCATGCTTAAATACTGACAAAAAATTACTTTAGTTAGTTTTATTTCGTTACTGAGACGTCTGTCATACTGAAGCCCCAATGTAACTGGTAAGATACTAAGCACAATCAAAAATAAATGCATTTGCTATCATACAATGAGGTAAATAGAGCATTTATCAAAATAGTTACATGCTACCCTATTTTTTAAAAATATTAATCCACTACTGAAGATTATAAATAATCTTCATTGGTAAATGCCTTTATAGGAAAAGCATGAAATGTATGACAGTCTTTTATATCACCTCTACTTTCAGAAGAACAGAAGGTATCTCATTTTTCACAGTTAACAGTTTCACAGGTAACAGTTTTTGGTAACTGAAAATATATTAATTGCCGTAATTTAATTCTGTTTTCCACATCTGTCTGTATAACTAGCACCATTCTCCACCATTCTGCACAATTCTCCACCATTCCTCCACCAAGAAAGCTAGAAGGGTAATTGTTGTAGGCAACTCCCTTCTCAGGGGAACAGAGGGCCCTATTTGTCAGCTTGACCCTACCCGTAGGGAAGTCTGCTGCCTCCCTGGGACCAGGGTCAGGGATGTTGCCAGGAAGCTTCCAAACCTGGTTTGCCCCTCTGATTACTATCCCCTTTTGATAGTCCAGGCTGGCAGTGATAATATTGAAGAGAGAAGCCTGAAGGCTATCAAACGGGACTTTAGGGGACTGGGACGGTTAGTGGATGGAGCGGGAGTACAGGTGGTGTTTTCATCCATCCCTACAGTGGCAGGGAGAGGTACAGAGAGGACACGGAAAGCCCACTTGATAAACACATGGCTCAGAGGCTAGTGCCAACACAGAAATTTTGTTTTTTTTTTGACCATGGGGCGCTTTACTCGGCACCTGGCCTGATGGCCACAGACGGATCCCACCTATCTCTAAGGGGAAAACAGATCATAGCCCAGGAGCTGGCAGGGCTCGTTGAGAGGGCTTTAAACTAGGAAAGGAGGGGGATGGGGCTGAAATTAGGCTTGTTAGAGGTGTGCCAGGGAGATCAATGGCAAGGCCGGGGGAGAAGGCAATGGCCCAACTGAAGTGCATCTACACTAATGCACGCAGCATGGGTAACAAACAAGAGGAGCTGGAAGTCATCGTGCAGCAGGCAGGCTATGACTTGGTTGCCATCACGGAAACGTGGTGGGACCACTCTCATGACTGGAGTGCTGCAATGTCTGGCTATAGGCTCTTCAGAAGGAAAGGCAGCACAGAAGGGGTGGTGGTGTGGCTCTCTATATTAGAGAGTTGGTTTAGTGGTTTTTTTTTTGTGTATGTGTGGTTTTTTTTTTGTTTTTTTTTTTTAGTTTGTTTGTTTGTCACTGCTCTAGCTTGTTAGCCATAGGTAATAAATCGTATAAATCTCCCTATGCTGAGTCTGTTTTGCCTGTGATGATAATAATTGCCTGGCTATCGGCTCTTCAGGAGGGACAGGCAGCAAAGAGGGGGTGGTGGTGTGGCTCTCTACATTAGAGAATCTTTTGATGTTGTGGAACTCGAGGCTGGGAATGATAAGGTTGAGTCCCTATGGGTTAGGATCAGAGGGAAGGCCAACAAGGCAAGCATCCTGGTGGGAGTCTGTTATAGTCCGCCAAAACAGGATGAGGAGACAGATGAGGAATTCTACAGGCAGCTGACAAAAGTTGCGAAATTGTCAGCGCTTGTTCTCGTGGGGGACTTCAACTTCCCAGACATATCCTGGAAGCACAACACAGCCCAGAGAAAGCAGTCTAGGAGGTTTCTGGAGAGCGTGGAAGATAGTTTCCTGACACAGCTGGATAGTGAGCCTACCAGGGGAGGTGCCCCGCTGGACCTTCTGTTCACAAACAGAGAAGGACTGGTGGGAGATGTGGTGGTCAGGAGCTGTCTTGGGCAGAGTGACCATGAAATGGTAGAGTTCTCTGTTCTTGGCGAAGTCAGGAGGGGGACCAGTAAAACTGCTGTCTTGGACTTCCGGAGGGCAGACTTTGAGCTGTTGAGGACACTGGTTGGCAGAGTCCCTTGGGAGGCACTTCTGAAGGGCAGAGGAGTCCAGGAAGACTGGGCACTCCTCAAGAAGAAAATCTTAAAGGCTCAGGAGCAGTCTGTCCCCACATGCCCAAAGACAAGCCGGCGTGGAAGAAGACCGGCCTGGCTGAACAGGGAGTTGTGGCTAGAGCTTAGGAGAAAAAAAAAGGGTTTATAATCATTGGAAAAGAGGGCAGGCCGCTCAGGAGGACTATAAGGATGTTGCGAGGCTGTGCAGGGAGAAAATTAGAAAGGCCAAAGCTCATCTGGAGCTCAATCTGGCTACTGCCATTAAAGATAACAAAAAATGTTTTTATAAATACATCAACACCAAAAGGAGGACTAAGGAGAATCTCCATCCTTTACTGGTTGTGGGGTGAAACTTAGTTACAAAAGATGAGGAAAAGGCTGAGGTGCTTAATGCCTTCTTTGCCTCAGTCTTTAGCGGCAAAATCAGTTGTTCTCTGGATACCCAGTACCCTGAGCTGGTGGAAGGGGATGGGGAGCAGGATGTGGCCCTCACTATCCACGAGGAAATGGTTGGCTACCTGCTACAGCACTTGGATGTACACAAATTGATGGGGTCGGATGGGATCCACCTGAGGGTACTTAGAGAACTGGCGGAGGAGCTGGCCAAGCCGCTTTCCATCATTTATTGGCAGTCCTGGCTATCAGGGGAGGTCCCAGTCGACTGGCGGCTAGCAAGCATGACGCCCATCTACAAGAAGGGCCGGAGGATAGACCCGGGGAACCATAGGCCTGTTAGTTTGACCTCAGTGCCAAGGAAGCTCATGGAGCAGATTATCTTGAGTGTCATCACGCAGCACTTGCAGGGCAACCAGGCGATCAGGCCCAGTCAGCATGGGTTTATGAAAGGCAGGTCCTGCTTGACGAACCTGATCTCCTTCTATGACAAAGCGACACGCTTAATGGACGAGGGAAAGTCTGTGGATGTGGTCTACCTTGATTTCAGTAAGGCTTTTGACACCGTTTCCCACAGCATTCTCCTCAATAAACTGGCTGCTCACAGCTTGGACTGGCTTACGCTTCGCTGGGTTAAAAACTGGCTGGGTAGCTGGGCCCAAAGAGTTGTGATGAATGGAGTCAAATCTGGTTGGAGGCAGGTCAGTAGTGGAGTCCCCCAGGACTCAGTACTGGGGCGAGTTCTCTTTAATATCTTTATCGATGATCTGGATGAGGGGAGAGAGTGCACCCTCAGCAAGTTTGCAGATGACACCAAGTTAGGTGCATGTGTTGATCTGCTCGAGGGTAGGAAGGCTCTGCAGGAGGATCCGGATAGGCTGGACCAATAGGCTGAGGCCAACTGTATGAGGTTCAACAAGACCAAGTGCCGGGTCCTGCACCTGGGGCACAACAACCCCAAGCAGCGCCACAGGCTGGGAGATGAGTGGTTGGAAAGCCGCCTGGCCGAGAAGGACCTGGGAGTATTGGTTGATAGTCAGCTGAATATGAGCCAGCAGTGTGCTCAGGTGGCCAAGAAGGCCAACAGCATCCTGGCTTGTATAAGAAGCAGTGTGGCCAGCAGGTCTAGGGAAGTGATTGTGCCCCTGTACTCGGCTCTGGTGAGGCCGCACCTCGAGTACTGTGTTCAGTTTTGGGCCCCTAGCTACAAGAAGGACATCGAGGTGCTCGAGCGAGTCCAGAGAAGGGCAACGAAGCTGGTGAGGGGTCTGGAGAACAAGTCTTACGAGGAGCGGCTGAGGGAGCTGGGATTGTTCAGCCTGGAGAAGAGGAGGCTCAGGGGTGACCTTATCGCACTCTAGAGATACCTTAAAGGAGGCTGTAGAGAGGTAGGGGTTGGTCTATTCTCCCACGTGCCTGGTGACAGGACGAGGGGGAATGGGCTAAAGTTGCACCAGGGGAGGTTTAGGTTGGATAGCAGGAAGAACTTCTTTACTGAAAGGGTTGTTAGGCATTGGAATGGGCTGCCCAGGGAAGTGGATGAGTCACCATCCCTAGAGGTCTTTAAAAGACGTTTAGATGTAGAGCTTAGTGATATGGTTTAGTGGAGGACTTGTTAGTGTTAGGTCAGAGGTTGGACTAGGTGATCTTGGAGGTGTCTTCCAACCTAGACAATTCTGTGATTCTGTGATTCCGGAACTTGTTCAGAATTCAACCTCAGAAAACCTTTCATTTTAATGCTTTACACAATAATGTTAGAACTTCAGTATGGTTTTTTGTTTGTTTGTTTTTATTTTTTTTTTGTTTTTTTGTTCACCACTCTTATTGTGTTACTTAAGAGAAGTTTCTTACTTTCTAAATTTCTGCATCCAGGATTTCACAATAGCTACTGGGGCCATAGTCTTTATAGCTGTAAGAAATAGGAAAAATGGTAATCTATTTCTTTAGCAATTTTCACTCTTAATCATGTGAATCAAAATAGCTCTAAAGAAAAGTTAATGTACTATGTTCCAGTTACTACTTACACAGTAACTCAAAATAAATACTACTTTATATATTTAATACTTTGCTTTTATTCTTCCATGTTGTTGTCTGGCCTACATCCATTCTTTCAAATTGATATTTCAGCAGCTATATGCTCTGTCCAAACACTAACAAGTTTGCTGACTTAAGCTCTTCATCATTGCATTATATTAAACAGAAAATACCATTTTAAAATACAAACTAATAAAAACAAATCAGCACATCTTAAAAACAAACAAACAAACAAACCACCTTCAGTTGCTGTAAGCTATAAAAGATTCAGACTGACAATTCATGGTATTTCTAAAATAAGAGGTTGGAAAGGACTTCTGGATGACATCTGGTCCAACCCCCCACTCAAGCAGGGATACCTAGAGCAGGTTACCCAGGACCATGTCCAGATGGCTTTTGAAGATCTCCAAGGAGGGAGTCTCCACAACCTCTCTGGGCAACCAGTGCTAGTGCTCCAAGTGTATTCTCATATTCAAGTGGAACCTCCCATGTTCCAGTTTGTGCCCATTGCCTCTTGTCCTGGCACAGGGCACCACTGAAAAGAGCCTGGCTCTGTGCTCTGTCCACCCAGTCCTGGTGCCTGGAGTTGTTCCTTCCCATATGCAGGACCCTGCACTCCTCCTTGTTGAACTTCATGAGGTTCTTGTCAGGCCAGCTCTCCAGCCTGTCAAGGTCCCTCTGGAGGACAGCATGGCCCTCTGGTGAGTCAGCCACTGCACCCAAATTTGGTGTCATCTGTGAATTTACTGGGGGTGCACTCTACTCCACTTACCAGATCATTAATGAAGATGTTAAACAGGGCTGAACCTAGTCTACAAAATACTACACATTTGTCAAAAACTACTATTATCAATTCCATAAAAATTCACCAAAAAATATAAACAAACATTTTATGCGTACAACATCAACTTCTGAGCAATATTTCTCTCTATGTATGTGGTATACCTGAATTTCTATGTGTGAAAAATCATTACGATTTGGGGGATGTCAGTTTAAGAAGCTGATACTCTAATACTGAAGCACAGTTTTAGACCCACCACCACTAACCTACATAATTCTCAGGCCAATAGGTGAGTGGATTATATTACTGAAGTAAAAGTTTTAATGAAAATGCTTCTGAAAGCAGACTGATCCATATTTAAGGTTATTAAACTGACAACAGTAAAACTTCAGGTTTATTGCAACATTATCTGCTAATATTTCCTTCAACACAAAAGAAAACTGGAATGCCTGCTGAAGGCTGCTGGTATTTCCTGACTGCCAATATAATGAAGACCACAGGGACATGAATGCAGTTTTGCAATCATTTTTTATTTTTTTTCTGGGAAACAGAAGAATGGGAGTTCTGCCTATTAGTAACAGCAGGAAAATTTAACTCTGTCCTACTGATGTCAAAGATGTCACTGCCTCTCCACCAGAAAAACTGCCTTTGCCTTCTCTCTCTCTCCTGCGTGAAGTTGGGTTTTTGGTTTCTTTGGTTTGTTTGTTTGTTTGTTTGTTTTCTAACTGCCAGATCAGTGGGAGACTATTAGATGGACTCTGACTACTTCCCTGTATCTCCCGGTCCAGCAAGATCTTTACTTCTTTGGTTTGTAGATATGTGCAGCGTGGAGGACACTTTGCCATCAGAGACAAATAAAAGCTTCTGAAGATTAAAAACATATGAAAATATAAGTGTAATGAATAAAAACAATAAACATACACTTTAAAAGATTTGGGAAAAATGCTACTGCCTCATGAAAATCTATCTGCTAGGGAAGACAGACAATGTTAATAAAGATCTCAAGCACACAGTCCCTCTCCACCACACATATTTCTTTCCATGTATTGGATATATGGGTGCACTATTGGTGCACTTTGCAATTTTGTCTCCAAAATTCTCAGGAAGACCAGCAATTACAGTAGGTTCAGACAGCATAACCCATGGCCACCAGTAACCAGAATTAGGACACTTACTGTCACCTGGCTATTTGCATGTTGATGTTTTAGGAAACCACAGCTCCTGGGACCAGCATGATTACTCTGAGCTAAGTGCAGGATGCCATGTAACTAGTCTCCTCTCCACCTCATTCCACAGACACTGCTGAAATAAAAGATCAGCACTCAAGAATGGCAGCCTCTTAGCTGTACCGTAGCAGTAGTGATGGTCAGAAAGGAGATGGAAAAATACAGCTGAGAGCACAGAACACCCCCCTCAGCAGCAGCCTGTAGTTATCTTGGCTTAAAGGGAAAATAGAGTTAGAAACAAACTGAACATTATTTACCTGTAGACAGTATTCAATTTTATCTGTAGACACTATTCAACTTTCTGTTTTATCTAGGACATCATTACTGAGTGTTCATTGCTATTACACTTGTTCATGTGGGAAACCATACTTTTAACAGCTTTTGAAACAGCTGACTGACATCAGATGTTGTGTTGTGCAGAAATTTGTCACAGAAAGATCAGGAAATTGAATAAAAGAAACATTTAGACTAATGCTGTTCACTGATCCTAGTTAATTAATGAGAAATGCATGCACTTCAGAAAGGATTTGAACTGATGTTAGAAGTTTGCAAGACAATCCACAATCCATTTGCAGTTCCTCAGCAGTTACTTTAATTTTTTGAAACTGTCATGATTTTATAGAAAAAATAATAAAAATTACAAATAACTTGTTAAATAACTTGTCCCTATTGTCTGCTATTGTTTAATTGCAGCATTCAATACTGACGGCCACAAGCACTTGAAAAAATGAAAAGCTTCAATTTAAAACATACTTTTTTAAATAAAGCCTGCCTCTTTAACTCTTTTTTTTTATATATAAAAAAAAAAAAACTACTATTAGTTCATACATTCAGGCAACTAGAAACCCAGAGTTTTGTTTTTTTTTTTTTTATGTACAAGTGCGATGACCCTAGGATCTAGAATTTTTAAAATGTCAGGTCAAGTGAGTCAATTATTTCTTGAAAGTTGATAGAAATCCCGGAACAGCAGTACTAAGACAAGTATTTGCAATGAACAGCAGATATAATTCCAAATGATTTCACAAGAAAAATCTGGTTTGTTTTGTGTAACACCTTGGAATTATACAAAGCAATACTCTGTATACATACTGTGTATGTACGTATGTATGAAGAATCAAAGCAAATCTTTTAAAATTAATTGTATAGAAACACAAACAATCTATATAGCAATTATTACCAAGTTCACCGGTTCACTCAGCAGATGGCACATAACAAGGCCAAAGATTACTTTCCATTCTCTGGAAAGCAAGAACCAGCAACTATTCCATAACTACCGCACATTAATGAGACAACCACGCAGTTACACAGCAATTACATTGCTGACAATCATAGTCACAAATAATTAACATTAATGTACAAGTAATTTAATGTATTTTAAGGCTAGCAAAGGAAATTCCATGAAGCCTGTTAAATGGCAAATATTTTGCCCTGGAACTGGCATAATGTCAAAAGATTTTTATTTTTTTATTTTATTATTCAAAGATGTCTTTACAACTGGAATGTAAAGGAAAAAATGCCAATTGATGACAAATGATGTAATAAAGAAATTGTATCACATATTATAAAATGTTATCATACATTATAGAATTAGAGGTTGACTAAGAGAAAGGAAATACACGTTGCAGCATGGTGCACAACCGGAATCACAAAACTTGGTATGTTTAAGTAACCTTCTCTGGCTGGTACTAGGAATAGCCATTTGCAATAACAAAATTAATTTCTTATCTTTTTTACAGCTGCGCAAAACAACCGATTTTAAGTATTGGGAACCACGGGGTCTAAATTCCTGCTAGCATAGATTTGATAAAGAGAAATGTGAAAAAAATTTTTGTTTTTTCGTTGTAGAAGGATTTATTTTTATTCACTTCTGTTTTGATATATTTATTGGCAATAATTGTATATCATTTTAGCACTGAATTTGGGAATGCAAGGTCTGTTTGGGATTTATTTTACTTCAGAGATCACTTAGCATTTGCTTTTTAGAAAAGCAGGAAACTTTTCCAACATACATCATTCTATGATACTGAAAAGTTAACAGTATCACCAAATTCCATAAATTAATAAACAAACCATATAAGAAAATGCACACCAAAGTATGAAAATCTGCTGACAATGCTGGGTCAGTTACCCAAGGTAATTATGACATGCTCTGACTGCAGAGAAGTGCAGACAGATCGTACAAAACTCCATGACAAGCAATAAAATATCAAATGAAACTGAATGCAGATAAATGTAAAAATGCAGGCAGAAAAAAAAATGCAGTTAAAAAAAAATTTGCAAATAAAATGTTGGATTGCAAGGTGCCAATTAACCATTTAGAACCAAGATCTTAAGCTGATATTGACTTTTTTATGAAATAGCCAGGTTTCAGTCTAAGAATAATCCCCCAAGTTAATCAAATATTAAGACATACTAGCATGATTTAGAGAAAAAAGCAGTATTTTTGTGATGTCACAATATAAATGCAGGGTTCATGGGAATTTTTAATACTGTGGGCAGTTCTGGTCCCCTCTCTTCCAAGAAATGTAGAAGAATAACACAGAAAAATGACAAAGATTATCAAGGTTATATACAAATTTACACAGAGAGAGTGATCAGCCTGGAGAAAAGTGAAATGAGTAGAGACAGATACACCATACTATGTGATTCATCCATGGCATGGAGAGGATGGACAAGGACTGATTACTCACCATCTCCTAAGTATGACATGAGGTTCCCAACAAATAAAAGCAGGTGCCACTTGAAGCTGGCCTACAAAATGCTGCAGATGTGTAAAATTTGCATAGATTCAGAAGGGAAAATAGACAAGATGATGGAAGAGAGATCCACTAATGGTTACAAAGTACACGGATGCTGCATCCAGCACCTGAAGGCTGCTAAAGATTAAGAAAATATTAGGAAAAGTATCATTAGACCTGTCCCGTTCATATAATTCTCTAAGCATTTCCTTATGGGAAGTTCTGGATGAGGGACACTAAGCTGCTGGAACCTCATGGTGTACATAGATGTTAAATCACAAGAAAGCATCATTTTTTTCAGGCTAAACAATTAACATCTGATGATTTGTAAGCAAACTTACATTTTTGATCATCTCTAGCATATGCCAAAGACTAAGCTTTGGAAAAAAGACATTCCACTTTCAGTCCACCTCATTCATAAATCACTTTACAAAGCTGATAATCTCCTTCTCATGTCTCTTCTCTTCATCATTTACTCAAACACTATTGATCACTTTTGTATGCTTATAATTTATTGTTAATATGTGAAATATCCTGTATACTCAGAATTCCTTGTATTACTGTAATCTCCTTCTACAGGAAATATAGCAGCATAACATAATCCTGTGCATTTTACTGTTTATCCAAGGTTTAAAATAATAACTGATGGACTGATGTGCATCTCCTGATGTTTCACAGGATGTATTCAGTAACAATTAGACACATGGAGGTCAGCAATTTTTCCCCCTCTTTCATGCAGCAAAACAAATGCTTTACTATTCAGTGTGCCTACATGCACATGTATTCATGATGTTGTTGAAACTGTTTAATCTAACTTCAGACTTCAATAAATCTGATGTAACTATACATATAGCTACAACTTAAATTTCCTGGAATAAAATATTAAATATTTCCATGGTTCTATTATGATCTTTTTTCATTAAAATCTAAGAACTTGAAATTGTAGACTGGAAGTGGAGTATATAACAATACTCAAAAAAGCTTCCCTCCATGAAGCTTTAAAATGGTGCAATAAATGGTCACACAATTTTTAAATTATAGTAAATGACAAGATACGGACAGTTTAAACAGAGATATTAGTAGGTATACTTGTGTAAAACAACGCTGATTTTCATAGTCTGCATCTGGGGCTAAGCATAAATATTAATTCAAAACAAAGAGTTATTTACAGACAAACTTTCTTTGCCACAGATAAAAATTTTAGTAGTTTTCATAGGCAAATACGTTTTTACTGAATGAATGTATCAGGTCTGAAAACCTGAACAGAAATTCAAGCTATATTATTATAAATTATTTATGAATCTTAGTTATAAAAAAAAAAAAAAAAAAAAAAAAAAAAAAACCAGAATAAAATTTGCATGCTTGGCAGTTATAGTTCATGCAAGAGGGACAAACAAAACTAACTTCCTTAATTTTTTGATCAGCTCAAACCCCATTTATCTTCAATGCACATTTCTCTCTCCTTGTACCACTTTATTACAAGAGTTTCAAACTAGATTAGGCACCTAAGTCTCTAGATGCAAAGGCCTATTTCAACACTGAATACTATGTCATAATGTACTTTGGCAGAGAACAGAGGTTAATTCATGAGCAGCAGAATTAACGGGGCTTACTTTTCTACAGGTCTGTGTTCCACATTTCCACAGTTCTCTCCCCTTTGCAGCTCTCTCCGGCACCCTAATGCCTGCCCCCAGCCATGCCCTTTGCCCCTACCCGGGCTCCCAGCAGGAGGCAATTTGGTGGCTCTGCCTGCTGGCTGTCTGCACAGGTGTCAGGATGAGCAGGATCAGAAGCAGCTATGTTCATGCTGCACATCCCAGGGACATGGATGTGTCTCGCTTGTCTGTTCCCACAGATTTGCCACAAAATGCTTATTAATGTTTATTAATGCTTATTAATGTAAAAGGTCCCCTGACGTACTCATCTGAATAAGCCAACAGGCTTCTCAGCTATTTGTGGGTGATGTTTCTCATGGTTGGGTTTTCCATTTTTTGCTGAAAGGTATGTGAGTGGGGAGAACAGTCTAAAAAAGCAGTATCATTACAATCACATGGGTATTTTCAGACAATTCAGGTAAAATGAGACAGAACTATGGACTTCAGAAAGAAAATAATTAAAGCAATCATCACAAATACTTTTATGAAACCAGAACAGTGAATTTTGTACCAGCAATTTTTGTTAAGTGTATAAGTCATCTCACACATGAAAAAACATTTATTGGGAAATAAATACATATGGGCAGCCATCTGAAACAATCGGCTATCATTTTGGGTATCCAATGCACATCAAATCGGTAGGTGTTAGGATTAAAAGGAAACACTGAAAGCCTGGCCATGCTTAATTTATTTAATCATACAATAATTCACCTCTGTTTGCAGAGTAGATGAGTGAATGACTTCAAGTAACTGGACTACTCGTCCATGTTAATGGACACTATATCAGATGCCAGCTATGATACTTAAAATGTCAACATCATTAACCTTGTTAATTCTTCCATTGGAAAAGAGAAGGTAGAAGAAAGTACGGATCATATTAAAAAGATACTACATGAGCTACTCACAGACTACTTCTTAAGGACTGCTTTTATAGTATATGGTGAGAGGGAAGCAGGGAAAACATTCCAATCAACCTAGTGCTCTATTTTAAAGCTATAAAATATTACTACATCACTGAAAGTTAAAATAAATTTGTGTCCAGAATGCTCTCATATCTAATTACAAGCCTTAACAATTAATGTGTCCATTATGGGGGGTGGGGTAGGGTGGTGGAATGAAAGCTTTAAGGAGAGATAAAGACAGGAAGACACAGTCAATAAAAATTCTATTCATCACGAAGAAGAGTTCAAGATTTCTCCTTGAGTGAATTACCTTTGTGCTTTCATCAACACCACCTCACTATACACGTGCACAGACACACAGTCTTGCTTACACGACAATATACAACATGTGCTTTTCTGAACTCACTTGTACATAAGAATATCATGTTCCTAATATGCGATAACAGATAACAGCAGAGTGAAACTGTATTAGCTTTTCTTGTTATAAAGGTGCTTACATGAAAACGTATTTTAAAATATGATTAAGCTCATAGGTGAGAAGGATTAGCAATAGTATGCAGACCAAACTAAGCCAGAGAAAATCAGCACCTTGACACAACAGACTTATCAATTGTTTTCTCACAGTTAAAAATGTTCTAGTATTTCTACTACAATTTAATTCAGCAGTAATCTTAATTCAATTTCATTTTAGCTGAATGTTTTATTTGGCGGTATTGACAACAGTCCCTTGTATTACTGTATCATGGCTGTATATGCTGTACCATAAGCAAACATGCAGCTTTTGGCGTTCTTTAAGTATTTTTGTCTTCAATTATTTACCGTTCCCTTTAATGCAACTTTATGCTGTTCGTAACTTAGACTTCAATCTTCAGTTATAAAGTGTGGTTTTAAATTATATCAGTATTGTTTTAGTTTTAATAGGTGCTTTACCTATTAATTAGTTTGAGGCTTTACACATAAGAAGTAATGTAACCCCATTTTATGTTCCATGTAACACAATGAAGAATAATACAAGAATTACAAAATTACAAAACAAATTATTTCTAGATGAAAAGCATGCTCAGTTGACCACCCTCTCCATAGATTACTTGGCCACTACTCTTTGTTCTGTAATAGATAAAATGAAGCAATAACATTTACATTAGAGTTTTGCCTAATAAAACTGATACAAAGACATATCAGTCTTACATGAAATGTAAAACTACATGCTGAACTACTCTGTTATGAAACAGTCAGCTTTGTAAAATAGCATTCAAATAACAGATTATGAATAAAGCAAATAAATACTTTAATACTATCCACATTTTTTTCTTTTGTTACTGATGTTGTCTGAAAGGATATGTGGAAGGAGAGAGCATCTGCTCCCTTAAGGGAACCTGATCAAGGACCGTTTCAATATAAAAGGGGATGATAAGAAAGCAATAAACAAGAATATACAGATATACATGTGACCAAAAAACAGTAAGAGAGGCAGTACAGAGGACTAAACCTGGCCAGTCACACTAATGGATGGGCTAGCATGAAACTGCAGGCAAAGCAGGGTTTTGCAAGCAGTAAGCACACAAACCCAAGGGTGCAGGATGCTGGCGGGGCTTGGTGGCTCTATGCCAGCTGATGCCAAGCACACGGCCCCTGTGCCTGGGGCTGGCTGCTGCAGGAGGGGGCACAGGATGGCTGTACCTTCGCTGGACTGTGTGTGGGGTTGGGGGGTATTTGCTGTCCAACTTCAAGCTGGATGAGCCAGTGAGCAGAGATCTGGAGTCCAGACAAGGCTATCAGGTGGGCAGGAGGCCTGTGCTGGTATGCAGGGGGCTCCAGCGGTGTGCAGGAGGAGCCTGGGTTTCCAGCTGCTGGAGGAGGTGGCCACAGCTAGCACCAGCTAACATTGCCAATTAGCCTTTAGCTACTGTGATGTCTCTCTTGAATTCAATCTGCTTCTCTGCTAGTATTTTTCAGGTTTTTGTTCTTTTCTTTTCTATTTTTTTCCTGTGCTCACATTTGCTGTCATGTCATCTGCAAAGCATCTGACTGCGGTGACCCATAACATAACATCAGAAAGCCAGTCTTCATTAAATTTATGTTTCAAATCCACACTGATGGTCAAGCAATTCCTCATGAGATACATTTCCTATGGGAGTAAACAGTAAATACCTGCTATGTGTGTTCATTTTACAAGATCTAAGAAAAGATGTTTGTAGAAAACGAAATGAAAATTTAAAACATGCTGTGACTACGGTAACAGTCTAAAAAAAGGCATAGGGCTGTGAGCAATGACATCTTTAGTACAGGTCCCTAACAAACTTACAAATGAAGAGAATTACAAATAAAAATCAGAAAAAGCCCATACTGCAGCTGAGGATGCTTTTGTCCCTTCTCAGAAACAAATGTCAAAAGAGTGCAATTAAATTTTATGATACTGTGAGAGCACTGCAAGAACAGTACACATATTTGTTTGAAGGAAGATTTGAAGTCTCTCATTCTACTGAAAGAGATTTACTAATATGGATCCTCTGAAATTCTCAAATTATACATGCTGTTATACTATTTTCACAGTTAATTTTTCCACAGCTTGTCAGCTTCAAATGGTTTTGCAAGTGTAAATATATTTTACTATGATAATACTTTCTTTTGTTCCTTATAACAGCCTTTAACAAGGACCCTTCTGTTCGCTGGGGTGTCTGCATGGTGCAGATAACCCAGAAGTTACCTGGAACCTGCAGTGTCACCCGGTACATGTTTTGCTAACTGAACTTATTGGGGATACTTAAGATCCATAAAAATCTGCTCAATTACAAGAATCTGCTAAGCTGGCAGAATTGCAAATATTTTCCAGTTTAAACTGTACAGTTTAAGGAGTCAAAAATGTTTAAAGATATATACTCAATTAAGATCATATTTCCTAATCAAATGCTCACAAACAAAATTACTAATGTACCAACATATTTAAGATTGCTGGAAAATGAGATCAAAATATGAATAGAATAAGCTTCATTCTGACATGAACAATTTCTTCTCCAAAACCAAACAGAACACAAACACTAATTTTGAACTGAATGTATTTCACTCAAGCCAAATAAAATATTTATTTCATACTGATTATTTGTTATTTTTCAATAAGTTTAATCTCAAAATCTGATTTTAGAAGCTACATCTTGTAATTCTGAAGGTGAAGTAATGGAATGCTACGACTTGACAAGAATTTTTTGCTCAGTACTTTTTAAAAAACTCAGCCCAAATCTTGACTTTTTTATCAATCTGAAACCACATTTTTGGCATAGAAACTAATCATATAAAATGTTCTGCCCTATTTTGCCTGCAACCCCTGCAATCATGAGAGTTTAGTAAGTACAGACACTAAAGGAAACAGAATGAAGTCCTAAACTAGGTTCAGGGCAACAAGATTTGTGAGTTTACAGGTATCTGTAACTTTGTTACACTGGCATGTCATTGTTCTCTCTGCTGCCATAAACTTGATTGTAACATTTGTGTATTTATGGTCAGATTTAGTTAACTGGAAGATATTGAACCACATCAGCTACAAAATGGGTTGTGAAAGGAACTGGGTATACTGGAGCGAGTCCTGCAAAAGAGCACAGAGATGATGAAGGGACTGGAGCACCCGACATACACAGAGAGGCTGAGCGAGCTGCGACTGTTCAGCTTGGAGAAGGTTCAGAGGAATCATATCAATGTGTGCAAATACATGATGGGTGGGGGGAGGAGGTAAAGAAGATGGAGCCACACTCTTCTGGCTAGTGCCCAACGAATAGACAAGAGGCAATGGGCATACACTGACACACTGAAAATTCCTTTTAAACATAACATTTTTTTTTTTCCCAGTGAGGGGGTTCAAACGCTGGAAGAGTTTGTGTGAAGAGTCCATGGAGTCTGCATCATCGGAGATATGCAAAACCCAAGTGGTCCCGGTCCTGGACAACCTGCTTTACCTGACCCTGTTTGAGCAGGAAGGGGTTGCACTAGGCAATCTCCTGAGGTCCCCTCCAACCCCAGTCACTCTGTGATTCTGTGAAATGTAGTAAAAGAAGACAACATAGCACAGGTCACCTCTTACTAGAATGGAATGAGCTTCAGAGCTAATTAAATGAATTAATAAAGATCATTCTCTCTATAAGGAATCCAGACGTGGTAAACATGAGATTAAGACAAATGTAGAGAAGACTTTCAGACAAGTAAGTGGCCATACTGGATGTAAAATTGGAAAAAAAGATGGTGAAAAACAAACAAACAACAACAAAAAACAATACCAGCATAAACAGTGAAAGGAGGCAGTGTTATTTTTGTATATTATTTTTTGTGTAAGATGTTATATTTTGTATGAGAATATCCAGACTACTATTGTACCTTATACTAAGCTGAAGTCAGCAAAAAGATACCTACTTAAGCTAATGATGAATTTGTCCTGAATCTAAGACAACTTGCAAGAACATCTACAAAATTTTTTTAAAGAGAAGATGAAAGTTTTTAACTGGATCCTGAAAGTAACTGGAACTAGAACTGTTTGAGAGTGCAGATGAAAATAGCACTCCTCTGCAACACACATGGAAAAACAGAACTCTGCATGTGTTTGCATCTAGAACAGTGGAACTAGGAAGGATACGACAATGACATAGTAGAAACTGGAAAGTCTTAAAAAACTGCAAAAGACCAGTCTAGAAGACTGAAATGATTTGTAGCCTCTCCATGGACAGCATAGATACTGAACACATAGGCTCCCCATCAATATCGAAATTCAAGTCTGAAACCTCTGAATCCCAGGTAATGCCCTTCTCTGGATGGCTGTCCTGGGATAAGCATGCAATGCTCCAGGTTATCAGCAGACAGGAATCAGCTAGCAGAAATAATGTTGCAATGCTAGCCTCTATCAAGTGCACAACAAAACTCAGAGACAATGTCTGTTAACATACTACTGGAGTTCCAAATAAAAGTTGTTTTCAAGTTTGAAAGTGACAGAGCCTGGCAAGAGATCTCTTTTATTTCTGTGAGGAAAGAAGAATGAGAATGCACATATTTTAGAAGGGAAATACAGAAATTCACTGTTCTTTTTCAAAAAATAAAAATAAAAAATGAATTATCACAAAGTTGCTAATACTCGCACAATACATATCTATCACCTTTATACTCCGAGCCCACTCATAGTCACTCGTTTTCCCAACAGTAAGAAAGTAAAGACCATATCATTAATCTCTCAGGATGCTCAAACCCAAATTATTCAATACAAGATCAACAAACAAACAAACAAACAAAAAACAACAACAAAAAACAACCAACAACAAAAAACACAACAAGCAACTGCAAATACTCTGGCACAGTGCAACTTATCTATCATGTGTTCACATACAGGATTAATCTTAAGGTCATATTTATTACAGTTAGCTATAGCTGTAAAAGTTCTGAAGAGTGCTACAATAAATAAGAAAATAAATAAATGAATAGATGTTTATCTATGACCACATTGTGCTTGATTCTGTGTCATTGTGCAGAACTTATCATTCATGAGTAATCTAAAGTGCCAAGAAGAATCAACAATTAGGTCTATTTATCTCAGAGGAAAAAAAAATAAAAATAATCTCATGTGAATTCCAGAATTTCTAGCCAGCAATATCCTATCCAAGAAAAATCATGAAATGTAACCTGCCAGTTCTTAGCAGATGCAGAAAATATCTAGGAGTCCTACTAATTCATAATTATTTTAATTCACCAACTAACAAACAATCTTTATCTGCATTATTGACATTTCTCAAACTAATGGTGCATCACACTGTGAGAATCCTGCATTTTGCCTGATACAGTGACAATAACCAGTAGGAGGTTTTCAAAACTACAGTTAGCGCTGCATATACTGTTATTAAAATGGTGTAATAATTAAAGCTTTTATTTCTTATTAATACTGTGGTGTAATTCAATTTCATTTTTCACTGCATGCTACTTCCACATTTGTTAAAATAATCTTGTATCATTACAAAGGAAAAAAACAGTCAGGAGTTTTTTAATGAAAACATTTAAAAATCACAAGTCCTGAAATGTCCTTCTAGACTTTTTATCTGGAAAATCAATGTTCTCATCTGAAATTCAGTGTGTGTTGCATTTAAGATGATCCAAGCAGCTTGCAAACAAAGCAGTCCTTCAAACATGATCTTAAAGTTATTTCCCACATACAGTAAGAATGAGAATAATTTAACTCTAATCCAATAATCTATTTATATAGAAAAAAAAAAAAAAACTCCCACAGTTTTTATACTGTGCCCATCACTAATATGTGGGATCATCAGAACTTAAAAATATGAAGACAGAAATTTGAATATATGAATATTAACTGGATGGAAGTGGACAAAGGTTGGTAGAAATCCATGCTGCGCATCTAAGAGAATGATGCACACCACTGAAATCTTACAGATTTTGAACAGTTTCCACTGTTTTGAACAATTTTCCATCCTGCTAAAGAAAGAAACAAAAATTATAAAGGAAAGAACAACCCACAAACCAAAAATGTCAGGCAGACTATCCTTCCCTGAACTTTTCACCAGACTACCAAAAAAAAAATTGCTGACATATTTCGTAAACTGAATTCCACACCTAAGCATTCTTATAATAAAATAGTATCAATTTGCTCGTGTACACAAGATTTAACTGTCAGATGCTGAATTTTATTTAGTTCCTTTTCAACACACATATGGCCATTAACTCCTAATGGCATGTCATCAAAAGTCTTTAGGTGTATGAAGTGAAGGACGTATAACTGGAATGACCAGAACAAAACATTTGAAGACACCTTTATAACTGGGCTTCATGGATTTTGTTGTTGTTGGTGGTGGTTTTGCATATTTGAATACAAAAAATGGCTCTCTGAAAGTAGAATTTGAAACACAACCCAAGGACATTGACTTGAGTGAGTCTGGGAGTAGTTCCTTAACGCCTTGCTTGTTTTGCAACTAATATGCATAGAAAATGGAAAGAAAAACAAAACCTAAGGATTTGCCCTTACCAAAAAGAACTGATTTTTTTTTTTTTTTAATCTCAAAGTTGCAATCAGTGAAGTTTAGATCAGGTGTCAGAAGGATTATGAACATGATAAAATGCTCATTTCAAGAGACACTGAAAAAACTGTGGTTTGTTTTTTTTTTTTCTTTTGAAAGAGATGAATAAAAATAAGCTTGGCAGTTACATAAATTAGTGAAAGTGAATAGAAGACAGTTCTGTTCATTAAAATGGTGTAATAGCTCTGTTCTTTCCTCACAGCTCAAGGGAAAACAGAAATTTGGTTCAAATTCATAAAAATGTAATTGTTGGATGTTTTGTTTTGTTTGTTTGTTCTTTTTGCATATGTATGTATACATTTGCTCTGCCTTGATTACTACAAAACAAAGGAATTCACACACAGGAGTATTCTGCATTTCTATATCCTAAGACATTAAATGTAGTACCACCAGTTTTAGTGGTGGTACAGATTCTGTGCTGTAATTGTCATATACGTACTTTCCAGAAAGCATGAGTAAAGTCTCTTTATATATACATATATGTTTAATAAAAGATTTGGCTGAATATTTCTGCTACATCACTGAAATTAAAAACATCCTCTACTTAAAGTCGTGCCTGACTTCAAATGTCGAGGAAATTAGATAAGCTATTAACACTTAATACCAGTTCCAATTTACAGATTTTACTTAGCTGCATGAACAATTTAATTGGGATTACAGTCAATAGAAAGCTAACTCTGATTTCTCTCTACTTCTCTGTTTACCATACAGTTTGTTAACTACCACTGGATCATTTTATATGCATATATCATAATGCTGGAATGTCCAGTGCCATCAAAATCAGCTATGATTAAAAGAAAAAGGTACAGTTATTATGGAGTAAGAACATTGCGTGTGGAGTTAATTGGAGAGGTTTAATCAGTAAAAATTCCATATGTAATCAAGCCCTTAAAATTTGATTTTCTGGTCTACTATAATTGATTTGATCATAGTCTAATCCTGCTTCTATTGTTTCTTTTAGGTTTGGTAATAAATAATCTTAGTTTTCATGTTTGTTTACACAATTGCTATTTACCAGCTTTTATTCCAGCATTCAGATCTATCTTGATGATTTTCAGGTGGTTAAATTACTTGCTCTTTCCTATACCAACACCTATTTATTATGGAAAGATTTTGCAGTTAGGCAATTCAAACTCTGCCACCATATACACAGTTACTTCTACAACTTTCTAACCAAGTAACTATTGTTAAAATAGCTTGGTTATAAATATCTCGACAGTGAAAGATAGTTCTAATAGGGAATGAAAAAGCTAAACCAAGAAATTTATTGTTTAGAGATGTTACAAGTAACAAATATCTTCCACTGAGGAATCAAAATTATTCAAATATTAAAAACATTCCCTGTTTTACACAGATCTGGTATCACAGAATCACAGAAGGGTTGAGGTTGGAAAAGACCTCTGGAGGTCATCTTGCTCAAGCCCCCTGCTCAAGCAGGGTCACCTGGAGCAGGTTGCTCAGCACCACATCCAGATGACTTTTGAAGATCTCCAGTTAGGGGGACTCCACAACCTCTCTGGGCAACCTGTGCCAGTGCTCTGCTACCCGCACACTAAAAAAGTTTTTCCTTGAGTTCAGATAGAACCTCTTGTGAACAGGAAAATAATGATGCGTCAATATATTGCTTAGACTGGATTACTTATTTGTTCAAAAACCAAAATAGACAGTAGAAGTTAAATTAGTTTACAAATTACCAAACTATGGGGAATTTTCCCCAGGAGGTCCAAGCATGATGACCACAGCAGATGACAATCTATGCTTATACTATTCACAACAGCTTTATTGTCAATCTTATACAATTGGGAAGTCTAATTAACTACTCAAAATGTAAACTTAAACAATGTAAACACTTATCTGAAACAAAATTAATCTGGAGAGGAGAGGAGAGGGGAGGGGAGGGGAGGGGAGGGGAGGGGAGGGGAGGGGAGGGGAAGGGAGGGGAGGGGAGGGGAGGGGAGGGGAGGGGAGGGGAGGGGAGGAGAGGAGAGGGGAGGAGAGGAGAGGAGAGGAGAGGAGAGGAGAGGAGAGGAGAGGAGAGGAGAGGAGAGGAGAGGAGAGGAGAGGAGAGGAGAGGAGAGGAGAGGAGAGGAGAGGAGAGGAGAGGAGAGGAGAGGAGAGGAGAGGAGAGGAGAGGAGAGGAGAGGAGAGGAGAGGAGAGGAGAGGAGAGGAGAGGAGAGGAGAGGAGAGGAGAGGAGAGGAGAGGAGAGGAGAGGAGAGGAGAGGAGAGGAGAGGAGAGGAGAGGAGAGGAGAGGAGAGGAGAGAAGAGCATAGAAGAGAAGAGCATAGAAGAGCATAGAAGAGAAGAGCATAGAAGAGAAGAGCATAGAAGAGAAGAGCATAGATGAGCATAGATGAGCATAGATGAGCATAGAAGAGAAGAGCATAGAAGAGCACAGAAGAGCATAGAAGAGCATAGAAGAGCATAGAAGCATAGAAGAGCATAGAAGAGCATAGAAGAGCATAGCATAGAAGAGCATAGCATAGAAGAGCAGAGCAGAGCAGAGCAGAGCAGAGCAGAGCAGAGCAGAGAAGAGAAGAGAAGAGAGAAGCGAAAAAAGAAAAGTATTGCTTAACCAATCTAAAAGCCTTCTGTGATGGGATGACTAGCTGGGTAGATGAGCGGGGAGAGCAGTGGATGTAGTCTACCTTGACTTCACCAAGGTTTCCGACACTGTTTTCCATAACATCCTCACAGCAAGCTCAGGAAGTGTGGGATGGATGAGTTGACAGTGAGGTAGATTGAGAAATGGCTGGATGACAGAGCTCAGAGGGCTGTGATCAGTCTAGTTGGAGACCTGTAGCTAGCAGTGTCCCCCAGAGGATAGTACTAGGT
Organism: Anser anser; assembly: GCF_964211835.1. NCBI lineage: Eukaryota > Metazoa > Chordata > Aves > Anseriformes > Anatidae > Anser > Anser anser. The sequence goes on along the minus strand of NC_139721.1, from coordinate 86,828,115 downwards.
CCAGTCTTGTTGAACTTACTCATCAATTACCTGGATGATGGAACAGCGTGCATCCTTGGTAAGTTTGCTAATGCGGCTAATACTCCAGAGGGTTGTGCTGCCATTCAGAGGGACCTCGACAGGCTGGAGAGGTGGGAGAAAATGAACCTCATGAAATTCAACAAAGGCAAGGGCAGAATCCTGCACCTAGGGTGGAATAACACCAAGCACCAGTACAGGTTGGGGCTGACCTGCTGGAAGATAGCCCTGTGGAGAAGGACCTGGGAGTGCTGGTGGACAGCAGGTTAACCATGAGCCAGCAATGCACTCTTGTGGCCAGGAAGGCCGATGGTATCCTGGGTGCATTAGGAAGAGCACTGCAGGTTGAGGGAGGTGATCCTGCCCTTCTACGCAGCCCTGGTGAGGCCACACCTGGAGTACTGTGTCCAGTTCTGGGCTCCCCAGTAAAAGAGGGACATGGAGCTCCTGAAGTGAGACCAGCGGAGGGCTACAAAGATTATTAGGGAGTTGGAGCATCTTTCACACAAGGGGAGGCTGAGAGAGCTGGGCCTGGAGAAGAGAGGCAGTCCCTTCCAGCCTCAACCATTCTGTGATTCTGTGAAAATATGTGCCTGCTTCTACGCCTTTTACAGTCAGGGCAAAACAAAGCACCATTAACAAAGTGTAGCACAGGTATGCCTGGCAAAGCTATGCCTGGCAAAGCTGTAGGACAGTGACTAGTAAGTGTGAGATAAAATGTAATTACCTGTGAATAGTGATGTCTGGCAGTTCTGAAGACTGAAATATTTAACTCAATGATAGCAGTGAGAGTTTTCCCATTTACTCTACCAAAGAAGGCTTCACTAATGTCAGTAATGTGAATAAACACTTTGAAATTTGTGCTACTTGCTAAAGAGTCAATATGTCTCCAAGATAAATGTTATCTACTAAAATATTCACATTGAGAAGGAGATATCAGCCTACACTTATATCTGCATGACTGAATTTCATAGGATAATTTGCATGTTTCAAGGACACCCACTCCATATCCAATAATCCTGATTAGGAGAATTAAAGTTATTTGAAACTCTGGTACAAAAGAAATTCCAACCTATTAATTATATAAAAATGACCTTGTTATTACAGATATATTCACTGTCCTCTGTGACATTCAGATAAAGCTAGCTGAACTGTGTATTAAGCACAAAAGTTTTCCAAACCATAGTCATAAATCTGTACTTGTTTATGTATTTACTGATTCCTATGCTAGATGAAACAAGGTGCTTATTACTTCCAAAAGCGCTATGTGTAAATACACTCAGATGAGAATGCATTAATGGAGGACCACATCTAGTTTGTGAAAATCAACAAGGGAGAAACGAAACATGTTGTTTTTAAAACGCTATGAAAAAGTTGTCAGTCCCAACTGAATTCTTCAAAAACAGAGGGAGAAGCACCTCAAAACAAGGAAGACAAGACCAAAGCATACCACTGGTAGGACAGTGAAGGTAAATAAGGCTATGACCTTACACAGACAAATCAGAGTACAAAGTTTTGAAGAGGTATAGCAATGCCCACAATACAGAAAAAGGTTTACTTATTGGGGGAGAATATTTTAATTATAATATCTATTTTAAGATGGCACATTTGCAGTGGATGCTTCAGAGAAGCTGACTAGCATTAACACACTCAACAGAAAACCCATGTACAAGAAATTTGAAAGGTATGTCGCACACCTGCATGGCTGAGGTATTTATTTATTTCAATTTATAATAGGGGACCAAGAGGCAGAATAAAAATTTAAATATTCCACTAGTCTCAAAATCAGTCTTTGTTGATACAACTTCTTACTGAAGCATCCCATGTTCAGTGAGTATTACTAATCTCCCTGTCTGATTCTCTTTAGCATGCAGAACAGAAGGATTGCTTTTAGAAATGTCACCATTTCCTAACAATGTACAGTAGATAGGGACATATATATAGATAACTATACAAGGGCTTTAAGTTCTAATGAAATTAGCAGAGATACTTTCTGATGCAGCAAAGCTCCATCAAGCATTCACAGTTGTTGACATTAGTTTTGTTAATCATTTCAGTAATGGTCTATTTGTAAAAGTTGCATTACTATGCCTAGATTATAGATCTTAGACTAAAACTAACAGCAGTTTCATGCATGTATGTTGGGTTACCTTTTTAAGAGAAGAGTAAGAATATTGTGCCTACATTTCTGCCAGTTTTATGTTACAAAGCAGACAGCTGGAAGCAACTGACCCTTATGATGGAATTTAACACCTATGACTGGAAAGAGCTCTTTGGTCTTCTAGCCTGTGTCTTTGTTTCCGAATTATTTTGCATAGTCTCTTCAACAACCTGATTAAACTTTACCTTAAAGTGCTCAGGTTTTCTTTCCCTCATTACTCTAAAAATACAATCACACTAAAGACACAGAAGGGAGTAACAACATAAATGAATTTAATACAACCATAGCAAATAGATGTGCACAATAAAAATAATTTATATATATATATATGAAAATGAACATCTGCAGCAGATTTAGATCCCTAGAGAACTCTCCACACATGCATACAGACACACGTGTACATTAGTGCATATATACATATTTATATATTTGTGTATATATATATACAGAATCAAACATAGACATACAAATGCATACATGTAGTGTTAATGTGGAGCTACCCTTTTCCACAATCTGAAGCAATATAAAAGGTCTGTATCCTCCCACAGCGTGCTTCTCAAATATAATCCATATGTCTGTTTTCTGGCTATGCTCTGCTAACATTTGTTTCAAGAAAAAGGCTTTGGCTAGATAAATTTGTACCTTTTCTCACATAGGTGTAAGCAATTTGTACTGTGCTCAGCTTTCTCTTTTGCCTGAAGCTCTTTCTTCTCTATTGCTGTATACTAGAGAGTCGCCTATCTTTCCCTTATGGTCCTTCTCTCTCTAAGTTCTTCCCTTCTACGTATGTTCTTGGGCAACATTAAGGAATAACACATTTTTTTGCAATCATTTTCATTTACTTCTTCATTTTTTTTCCAGTCAATACCCATATTTTCTTATTGTCTATCTATAAAAGCTGTACAATGTCTCTATGTATCTTTGTCTTGCCCTTCCTCTTCTTACAGGCTCAAATGCAAATTCCTCTTTGTTCTTTTGTTTTTCTACCTGTTAGTATTTGCCTATTTGCCTAGGTGAGGTCTAACATTTCTAACTGATAACGGTAAACATAATCAATAAATACTTCTTATGTCTTCAGCAGTACGCCTTCTGTCCATTTAGATCACAGAATCCCTGCAATACACTCTCTAAGCTACAACCAAATTGTTCATTATCAATGTCATTTATGGAGAGAGGGCTCACTGCTACTTCCTCAAGGGCAAAACCCAACACAAGGAGTTCAGAAAATGCTGGGCTAATTAAATTAAGACTTTCTGCATATAATGGCCACCAATATTTTGGCAGTCAGTATATTTATAAATAAAATTCAAAATAAAAAAATGAAATAAAATTAAATAAAACAGAACAACAACAACAAAAAATGATCACTGCATGCTGGCTTGTAATACCATCCCAACACAAAGTAGAGATCCTGCACTAGCATGGATAAGGATATTTTCACTGACCAGCCTTGCTTTCTGGGTTTGCACTAAATAGAACCTCACATCTCATCAACTCTGTATCAGGGGGTCCAAAGCTTAAACCCACATCAGAGTTTTACTGATTTTATTAAGCTCTGGTACAAGATTATTTATATTTTTAGCAATCCATTCTTACAGCTCACTTTGTTCTGCCTTATACAGAAAATATACTAAAATAAAAACAATCAAACTTTGTTCTCCGATTCTTGCTGTGTTTGTAAGATATACGCCTGGTAATTGTTAGGTAATTTTGTTCCTTGCCTTAGAGTAAATTATAATCTCCTTCTGCTGCTGAGCTGCCTGGTCCCTGCAGTGTGGATGATGATTCTCTATTTGCTATTATAATATACAATGTGGGGAAGCATTCAGAAAACTCTTAGGAAATGCAATTTCTTTTTCAACAAAGTTTGTCGCTTTTGTTAGTGTGGCTGAAAACAGACAGAAATGTGATTTTGCCATTGTTGAAAAGACAGATGTAGGATGTCTGTGATGTGCCAACAATAACAAACATTCCAACTTACAGGAAACACACATGAGGAGGTAGACTGGGATTCTGGACCACTTCAAGAATGCAATTTTTACACCCCATTGGAAGAGCAGTCAATTTAATGGCTAGTAACAGGAACTTTACTCTTTCTTAACAGCCACAAGGCAATATCACACACTTGTTCACATACACAACCCTGGAAAGATAATGCAGCAGCAAGATCAGGTTATTTCCCATGATACCATCATTCGTCTGTAAAAGAAAAGAGAAGCAAAAGCTCCATTCCTAAATGTTCCTTTTCATAACAACAAACATGTTCCCCAAACATGGAAGACATCTTCTCTACATATGTTCTGTTTCCTATTGTCATGAATGCAATAGAAATGCATAAATAATACTATATAAATACACATTTTTGAAAATAAATCAAACATGAGACAAAGGATATTATGGCTTTAAAGTATCTCTGAAAGGATTATCCTGGAGAACTGTTGACACTTTAGTGTAAATACTGGTAGTTCAATTATTATGTTAAAATTTGCATGTGTACACAGAAAATTCATTTAAATGAGATAATGTTTACATTGACTAAATTTAAGTATTTAAAAGAAAACTGTACCAGAAGGTTTTCTTATCTTTATTAGATAGCTCTGATACAAGTCTTATGTGTCAGAACAGTAGACAATATATACTTTAGAAGATAAAAAGGGGGTGACATATTTGTTTTTGCACTGTAATGCATCACAGCAGCTGAAATGGTAGATTAACTAAAGCTGAACTTTTAAACCACATCATAATTGAAGAGAAATTATTAAAAAAGTTGAAGGAATATAAAAGATTATTTTTCTTCAGGCAAATAAATGTGATAGACATTTTTATCAGTCTATATAGTACAGAAATGTCTTCTTTTCCCATATATATCGTATATATTACCATATATATTGTATATATATTTTGCTACTTTTCCTCAAGGTTTCTTGATTGAATTTAAGTGTGCTATTTTGGCAGATGTTCTAATTTTCTGTCTGGTTGGAATTGTCTTTTCACTGTTTGTAATTTTTTTTTTTTTCTGTCAGGTATTTGCATGTGAAGGTTTCATAATATCTACAACGTCACTATGACAGATGACCTAATTTGCATCTTCTCCCAACCAAATATTTTACTATGATCATTTCTAATCACAACCAAATTCAAAGAAAAGAAAGTGAAAAATGAGCAGGTTGAAACTTGAATCCCTTGGAATAAAACTCTCAATGTTTTCAATGAAAAGAAGAATTATTCTTTCAATTCTGCCCTCTGCAGTTCTTCTTGCTTTGAACTGCCTAAAGGCTATTTCTCCTCTGAGTACATAGATCTCATTTTAAGCTGCCATCTTAAACACAACTTTCTGTGCACTTGAGTGCACTTATCATTTGCTTTTTGCTGCAGATATAAATAATGTTAAGAGAATGTCAGTGTCTAGATGTCTTATCCACACACATGCAGTAGGATCAGCAGGTTTACACGAGACATTTATCAACATAACATTTGGAGTTTTCACTGCCTTCTTTTGGAAAAGCAAGTGCTGCTGAAAATGGTTTTCTCTAGACAAAGTGGCATTCGATTATTCAAATTACTTTAGGTTGTAAACTTTAGGTTAGCTGTGCAAAACATTGTTCATTTTATTAAAATAATATTGAATGCTGTTAACATCTTAAATATTTGGTAAATAGGGATATTTTTATTTACTGCATAGACTATTCAATTAATTCGTGAGTAAATACAACAAAGGAAACAAACTGATACTACTGTTAGGAAAACCAAGCAAAAATATATATAGCTTGCTAAACTGACAAATATTTAATTGAATCTAAGTAATTCTGTTGTAGCCCAGATTACATACTGTATAGTGTACTCAGGTGTTAATGAGTAACATAAGAAGAAGGGGGAGCCCTGCTATTGCTTCTGTTAGTATGACAACCATAAAATGTAAAAACAAAGAACAAGTTGTTATGAGCAACTGAACACAGTATCATTTGTAAGACCCTTTCAGAACACCTTCTCCAGGGAAGAGGATGGAATCAGTTCACAATGTATATACGCTCCAAGCAGTAGAAGGAAAAGAAATTTGAAAAATATGTCTGAAATCCTTGGCTCTACATCATGTCTCAAACTGAAATGCTTTGAACCTACAACCACGTCCCTGCAACCTCTCCAGCTACCATGCACTATCCTGCAAAATTGAAATTATAATTTTGCTTTTCAGAGCTGAAGGTCAAACAATGTTATGGAAAACCCTATCTTAAAGCAAATCATGCATTTCCTAAGTTACTCTAACTTATTTAGGGAAAAGGTTTGTTTCATCTTTACTCAGAGAGTAGTATCTTACAGGTATGGAACTACCTACTGAAGTCAATGTCTGCTAACCCTATAGAAGGCAGACAGAAAATAAAAAGGTAACAGTTGGAATATACGTTCTGCCCAATGGAATGTTTGCAGATGTTCTTGTACTCCAAAATAAATCTAGTCTGTGGGCTGCATGGGGTTTTGGAAGAAAACCTCCCATACATTACTTTGTTTACACAATACAGTTATCTCTTCCGGGCGGGAACCAAGCCTTTCTGGATTCGAAGTATTGCTACTTGGCTATTCTGCAACAAACAGAAGAACTGCAGAAGCAATGAGATTTCCATTCTCCCAAATGCTGACATTCTCACCAGCATAAAGAACAGTGAAGATCAATGATATTGAATATATAAGAAAATAGCAGACACTGCTTCCTCTCCCCGAAGGAATAAAGGAACACCATATTTTCAAGTTTTTTTTTTTTTTGTGTTTTTTTTTCCCTCCAGAATTCAATCTATCAGAGAGTTTCATCCTTAGATATGTAATATTTTGAATAACAGTAATGAAGATATTTTAAATACATTTTAAAATTGCAGCTGCCCAAGTTGAAAAAGTTCTAAAATACAGAAGTATTGCAAGCAAAACACGTTTTAAAGTATTATTTCTATTACATTGAAATTAAAGGTAAAAAATAATGTTTTCAACAATGTTGTTATTTATATAGGATGAGTCTGACCTCAATAATCATCTGATAAGAAATATCAATTAATCATCCTAGTGCTACTTCTCATGTAGTTGCAAATATAGGGACATTACTTCTACATATATATATTTTAAAAAGTTTGTACTCAAACACTGTACTCAGTTTTCATTATTTTTACGATTTTTAGATCACCTGTTATTTCATTTGACCAGGACTGCAAAATAGATTTAATACTTTTGTTTCTTTCAAATTATACATTCATGGGTAGTTGATAAGAAAAATGTGATTCAGGAACAAAGACTAGAACAGATTCTCCTGGAACTGGTTGTTGATTTTATTGACAGACACACAGCATTTTGAAATAAATTAGTATGATGAAAGTTTCTCCTGAAAGAAGCAAAAGAACAGACTCATATGAAGCAAACCAATAGTGGTATTCCACAAATGTTTACATATGAGCAAGTAACTTAATGATACAGATAAGCGCTGTAGGATCTGATTATAAAATGGTCCTTTATCAGAATAAATAAAAGAAAAAGCTGGGGAGCCAGTGAATCTCACTTTCATTTATCAACTATAACAATTTAGGCACAAATAGCTATGTTAAATTTATGTAATGGCCCACCTTCTGTTAGCTGATAATACATTTATCTCTTTTTATTACTATTTAAATGTCCCGTGTAAGAACTGGAAACAAATAAGAATAATAATCCTTGTTCATCCCATATGCAATAAAGTCAACACAAAAAAAGTTTTTTTTTTTTTTTATTATTTTGATGGAAGACTTTATGCAAATGAGAAAAATGTTAAAAAGCTAGACTTTTTTAGAAGATGAGTAATAGTAGCATATTCTCTTATTCATTGGCACAGAAATTGCAGATACATGAAATTCTAGCCTGGGAAATCTGCCCTCAGTAAACACATTTAATGCATGGACATGGTCTTCTGTATGGTTATACTCATAGCCATCTGCTGTGTGGGCACTGTTCCCATCCACAAGTTGATTGGAAATTTTCCGTACAGTATTCATGCCAAGCAACAGGACCAATACGCTAAGACTTTCCCCTTTTGTAAGAATCCCCTTTTTGCTGTTTATAAAGCACTGACAAAAATACTTCAGTTAGTACACTAAGAAAGTATATTTCAGAAAACAGTATCTTAAAAGTAGAAAAACATGAAATGAATCACAGAATCACAGAATGGTTTGGGTTGGAAGGGACCTTAAAGACCAACCAGTTCCAACTCCCTGCCATGGGCAGGGACACCTCCCACCAGACCAGGTTGCCCAAAGCCCCATCCAGCCTGGCCTTGAACACCTCCAGGGATGGGGCAGCCACAGCTTCTCTGGGCAGCCTGTGCCAGCGCCTCACCACCCTCTGAGTAAAGCATGTCTTCCTTATGTCTAATCTAAATCTACCCTCTTTTACTTTAAAGGCATTTCCCCTTGTCCTATCGCTACGCTCCCTAACAGAGTCCCTCCCCAGCTTTCCTGTAGGCCTCCTTTAGGTACAGGAAGGCTGTTCGAAGATTTCCCCAGAGCCTTCTCTTCTCCAGGCTGAACAACCCCAACTCCCTCAGCCTGTCTTTGTAGGAGAGGTGCTCCAGCCCTCTGATCAGCTTCATGGCCCTCCTGCTCCCAGTAAGTTTTGTTGGATTGAGCACTGTAAGGAATAGCAATAACTGTTCTGGTGGAGAACAGATATAAATAAGAAAATATCAACATGAGAAGGTACATTCTGCAGGTAAAATCCTACGGCAGAAAATAGCATTATAAAATAAAGCTTTTTTCTAGAGACTAGGGATATTCTCCAGAGACGACATCTGAGTATCAGTTATAAATGGATTTGTTACTTTGAATTCTTTCATATCTATGTAATCAATCTGAGATCAGCAAATTCCCAAAGATTTTAGAAGAAAGGGATCTCAAAAAAAGACAAAACAAAACACAACAACGAAAAAACCTAACATCTGAATAAACTAAAGGAAATCAAAATTAGCTGGAAACCACTTCTGAACTTCTTGGTTAAGATTTCTATGAACTAACAGAATCAGCCTGAATTCAACACTGAACTTACATAAAAAAAAAGTTGCATTTATAATGTATATGTGAGTATATGGTAAAAATTAAAATGTTTACAAGTTAAGCTAAATACACATTTCTTCCTTGCATATAAAATTCATATTTGCACCAGTGGGAATTGTTACATTTTGTAACGGTATGATGTTGTGAAAAGTCCTGAACTATTTCCACTGTTTCTGTCTTTACATCTTCCAAAACCAGGCAATGAGCCACAGCAGTGTAACTGCAGTTAACTAATGAGAGAAAAAAAGGCGTCTTCACTTTCTAGAAAGAATACAAAGTCAAACTACCTGTCAATAATTAACACATGCACAATGAAGGAAGACTAAATTATAAGGGCATAATGATGTCTAGGAAAATCCCACTAGAACGGCTTGGAGGAAATCAGCTCTCTAACCACTGACACTTTTTTTCATAACCTAAAACTTCATATTGCCTTTCAATAAGGTTCCTATTTTGTTGCACTTTATATTCAAAGGACAAGCAACTTAATTCTCAGAGTGCTGAGGGAGAAATTGTTACTAATATTAATACTATGACAGCTCGTATAAATCACTTTTCTGCTCCTGAGGGCTAAGACAGGGTCTCAGACATGCTGGAGTACATCAGTATTTACTAAATGCCTCCACTCCACACTGTGCTTTACGAAGTGAAATACATCCATGCAAATGGAAAACAACAGGCTATAATTCTGATTTAGCACAGCTTTGCTCTAGTTGATTTTGGCATAAATGATCAAATAAGACTAAGGTAGTACAAATCTAGGCCTTTCTTGAAAATCCATATTTGCATTTTGGCTGGTAGCAAAATTAGAAGCACACATAAGGATTCCATGTAGAGTGAGGATTGCTTGTCTTACATGGCCTGCACAGGAAAACTAAAAGAACCATTGACTTTATATGGTAATCTTTTTAAATAATTCCTCATAAATATTGTCAAAGAGATGAGTACTCGTATTTATGACTGTCTGAATTCCTACTGCACAGGGTCGACATACTACCACGGTGTATCTCTTCAAGTACACTACTAAGACCATACGCACACACACACATACACACACACTAGGTCACAGACTTAAAGATGTGTGCTGTCTTCAAGAGGCAATCTGTGCAGAGAAAAAGAACCTGGATTTTGAAGAAAACTACATGTCCCATGGATTGTCCAAGAGGACTCTGGTTAGGAAACCTTCACACTCTGGCTAGTATTTGCAGGCTTGATTGAGTCTCTCTCTTAGTAAATCTTCTGTTCAAAAACATTTTTGCATAGGGTATACATCTGTAAATAAAGAGCACATCAACGCAGTAAGTACTCCTGGTACTGCTGTTCATTTGTTGTGTGCCCCATAATTAAAACCTCACTGTGAGATCCATAGTGCTTCCTACTTAAAATCCAAGCAGAAAGTACACTTGACACATGCTGAAATTACTGTCCGCAGAGCAAAGGAAGATTATTTCTTCAAATTTGCAGACAGTACTTTAACACTGGATGGTACCACTTTATGAAAACATATCTTTTAATATATACATATGTGACCAAGCATGAAGTATTTCCTTTTTCAGAACATTTGAACACAGTAAGCATATATCACGTTAAGTGTCAGGAAGCACAATCTCTCAAAAATTATTTTCAGCAATTATCCTAGATAGGTACTGTTCAGGAGTCCATCAAGGGATGCTTCATCGTTTTTAAATAATGAGTTAATTATAAAGTCTGCACATAATAATGAACAAAATCTTCAAGTACTCAGCTGTCTCCTATTACTCTGTCTTGTGCGTACTTTATTATCTGGTTATGTGAAAATGGTGTGGAAAGCTTAGAAAGTTACATCATTTTACAATGATTGCTTGTGCTATATGCTCTTTTAGAAGCAAAAACACTGCAAAAATGTACAGAAAAGTCTGTTTCACTTTTTCTTTCTCTGCTCAATTCTGGACAAAAAAAAAAAAAACTGTAGGAAAATACTAAAACACGATTAAAGCACAGTTAAGTCTAAGACTTAGCATGTCCATCACATCAAGTTACACACACACACACACAAAAAAAAAATAGAAGCCAGCAGTTAAGCATTTTAAGATGTGGTGGTAATGGGGTATCCCCATTCAATAGTAAGGCAACGATTTGAGCAGTCAATTAAAATGAGAGCAATGTGGCTCAGTCCCACCCTTCAAAGCTGAATTCTGCTCATGTCTCAAGAGACTCAGACCTGGAGCAGCAGCTGTACCTTGTGCCAGGAGGGGAAAATCTCAGCCCCTCTCTGTTTGAGATTCTGCAAAATTCTGCCTCAAACACAAAAACTCACCTGGTCAGAGTGAGCAAGAACATAATAAAAATATACTGACTTATTCTCAGCAGTAACAAACTGAAGCTCATATTTCTGTGAGTTTTCCAAAACAATGCTACTCAATTTATTAAGAAGTGGAAGCAAAAGAGACGGATATTCTTTAGAAACTTAAAAACAAACAAACAAACAAAAACCCTCATAGATTAACATATTGTTACTATCCACCTACTTTTTTGCTCTAACTTTCTAGCTGCTGCAATTTCTCTGATTATTGAAATTCATTCGGCCTTTGTATGGGCTTCCATGGCAAACAAAAGGAATGACTTGTTTTAAGCAGATTTCACACACACTAACCAGAGATTGATTTAAAATAAATAAATAAATAAATAAATAAATAAAAATCTTCTCTTGAATATGCATTCTGGCAGAAGCATTCAAATTTTATTTTCAGACAAAATAAATAAATAAGACTACAGAAATGTGTCTGCTGCTCGTACTGAAAAGAATCTACAGTTATCATCCTCTAGTAAGCACACAGATTCCTGCTAATCCATTTCTAACAATTGTTTTAAAATATAGAGGACTTTTCACAATCCTGTAGGAATACACAATTCTACAGATTTTTTGTCAGTAAAAACAGAAGGAATATGTTAAATAATCAAAGCCAAAATTCCTGAAATGGATCATTCTCCCACTCCCAGCACACATTACAAATTAATATTCATTCCATGTGTATTTCCCAGCACATCCTCTGCACAGTGTTGAAACAGCTTTTAATGAGACCTGCACTCTACACTGATTCACTATAGCTTTATTTTTATTTCCAGAAAGGGCTCTAAGAAAGAAAATTGCAGCAGACAAAAATATAAGGTGTGTTAGGATGAGATAAGTTACTTTCAGAAAAGTAATTTCAATTATTACTAACAGTCTGTGCCAATGCTGCTCTGTAGACTTCAAAGAGTACTTAAAAGAGCAAAGACAATGTTTTTCCCACTGTCAGCAACTGTAGTTGTGCAGGAATTAGCTGATATGAACTACCAGAGAGATGAAAATAGTGTTTGTATAGGGACTGCAAAAGAAAATGAGATGCTCTTACCTGAGTTAGTTTAATTAAATTTTCATTGGCCTTCCTGAATATTAATCACCCACACAGCTTGTCTTCATTTTGTAACCAAAAGTTTCTCCAATTCTCAGCGCACGTCTACCTCAAATTCCTTTCCTTATACAACTACTTAAAATTGTACACCCTGAATCAAGCTGTTTAATTCTAAACTTACAATTCATTCTGAAGGAAAAAGGAATGATTTGCCAACAGTGAAAGTATACTTTATCCCTGTAATTTACCATTCAAAGAACTCCTTGCATATTAGATATCAAGATGGAAAGCTCAAAACATTAAAGCTTCTTCCTAAATACAAAGGGTTTTTTTTGTTTGCTTGTTTTAATTAAAAAACAGGAAGGAAAAAAAAAAAAGGCAAGACAAACTTTAAAACAAATGGCTCATCCTGAGTGGTCAAACTAATCTGCTGCACTTGAATGGTACAACTACTTAGCACAGGTAAATTCAAGTGCATTCATAAATTATTTTTTTTTAGTCATGTACAAATGGTGAAATAATTTCACTGTAGTTTTTTTTTTTCTTTTTTTCTATAGATTCATAAATTGTACAAGTTAGCACTGTTAGTACAAGTTATGCTTGTTATGGAACAAAATCCAAAACTGTACTTAATTATTTCTCAGTATGATTCTTAGGAGAGTTGAAAAGCTTCATAGACTGCAAGCATAATAAATACTATCTACCACTCCTCCAAAAACCACAGTATTCAAAAAGCAGAGCAGTGCTCCAAATGCTGACCAGAAGCTCTGTTCTGCTGAGATTATGTATTTTTTAACAGACTGAAAAAGAGGTTCACTAGGTGTATTTATTCAAAGTTGAAATACATTTTTACTCGCTACCTTTCTCTATAAACTTATTTGCTGAATATGCTTTGTAAAATAAACTTAGCAGGTTTGAAATGTGCCCTGTAGTGTATCATCAGAAAGTAACAGAACAGAAAATCTCTGCATCACTTTAAAGCTACTTGGTTTTCCAGTCCTGGTAGGAATTAATTGTCTTCTATCATTGTTACATTTAGTTGATGGATATTTATGCTTTCCTAATCTTTAATCATAATTTAGTCAATTAAGTCTTAGCACTCCATGTTTCTTTGAAGGTCTTACATTCATAAAGATACATATTAATTTCTAGACACATGCCTCTTCATTACATTTGTTTTCACATACAACAAGGTGCCAGTTTATAATCTTGCTCTCCGTTATGCTCCTTTGACATAAATTTAATTGAAAGCACATTATAATAAGTGCTTCCACCTTATTCACAGTTCACACATGCATTTTTTTACTGCATCTTGTGTTTTAGACTTAACATTTCTTCAGGATGCAGCAGAGCTGCCTGGTTACACCCTAGTTCACATCTTAGGTAATCTTAAAACTGTCCCGCATCAGAAGTTGATTAGTCCCTGCCATGGGGAAATCTTCCTATACCATAAAGCCAACGTAGCTGTGTCTGGACCAACTCATCCTTCCTGTTCAGTAGAGGTTCTTCAAAGAAAGGTGATATAACATTCCTTAACACCGTAACAACTCTTCTGATGTTATTAGAAACCAACAACATAGAAACGTGTCTTCAATTCTCCCATGGCCCAGTTTGCCTTCAAATCAAATGACTGAATGATGGCTAAAAGCTGTTTTTCCTTTTAACTCTGGAGCTTGAAGGTCTGCTGTAGTACAGCTGATGGTTTATTCTCTCACATTTTACTAAAAAACAATAGTTTTTCTCTGTATAATCCTTTAGTTAAAATGTAAGAGTGCTTTCACTAAAATAGCAAATATTTGTGAGAGATAGATTTTATTTTTTCTTTCCAAAAAGCACAGATGATGGGTATTTACTAAGCATGTGAATCCCACTCTCAGTTCACAGGTCAGTACCAGGTCCATAGAATTAAATCCTAAAACTAATAATATCAATACAAATTTTGACATCAACACATACAAAAGTGGATTTGTTCCCTTCATAACTAGTAATCCAAGGTCGTGAAACCATTTTTTTCTTTCCTTCTAAGTAAAAGAAGGAAATATGAAACAATGATAAAATGGTAATGTCAATGAAACATTGAAAAAACTGTTCTTGAATGTTCAGGGAATTATATTACATTAAGACCATAAGTGAAAATGAAACCACTAAGACAAAATGAAAACTTACAGTTTGCTTCATTACTTAATCTAATGTTTGTTTAAACATACTTTTAAAATTCATAGCATGCCATAATAAAAGTGATCAAGGTCTGATTTGCTCAGTAACAAAATATGTGAGATAAAATCAGCCAAATCTTATCACAGCAAAGTATGTCTCTTACTGACATGAAAGGGAGCTGCACAACTAAAGCTCTTCAAAGGCTTTGAAAATGTACAGCATTGTAATAGCCCTTAAAAAGATCATGAATTTTTGTGTCATCTGATGAGTCCTTTATAAATGTGTGCCTTTATCCCACCTTTCCACATTACACTTTCACTTGTTCAATGATATCAGGCACAGTGTCACACTACTCAAGCAGCAATGTCTTTAGTTCTGTCTCACTAATATCAATCATACTCTTGCTTTTTTTTAGGACACCAGATAAAAATCTGGCTTTGTTCCCCATAAGAGTTTTTTTCACTTTTATGTTAATATGATAAAAGAAAATACAGAAGCAAAGCAAAATTATTCAACAGTTAAGTGTGTTGAAAAAACTCATGACATTCAATGACTTTGAAAACTGCTTTCATCATCCCCACATTTAAAATATCCTTCTTCTGTAACTCAGTAGTATGTACCTGACACAGTGCACACTGCAGTTAATCCAGGTGTAGTTCCAACAAATACACTCGTGATTTATGTTAACTTTTTCAGGTTATGAGTAGGTGTATGACTGAGTATGCTGCCTTCATGCAT
This sequence comes from Anser anser, assembly GCF_964211835.1. Classification (NCBI taxonomy): domain Eukaryota; kingdom Metazoa; phylum Chordata; class Aves; order Anseriformes; family Anatidae; genus Anser; species Anser anser. Next base: position 86,812,609 of record NC_139721.1, on the reverse strand, counting down.
ATGTTTGAAGACAGGACAGATGTAATCATTTAGACTAACCTTTTGAATGACACAGAAGTGCACTCTCAAATGCTATAACTTAGTACAGAAAGTACTACAATACCAGTGGGAAGAACAAAGTATGTAAAATAAAAATAATCTGAAAATCAAGGAGGTGGATAATAATAGAACCTAACTGTTCAGATACCATTTAATGGGAGTCACCAACTCTAGTAACTGATTGCTAGATACCATTCTGAACCAACTCTATCAGACTAATGGAGCAATGTGTTTGTTACAGATGATCCACCGTATTCTTATTCCTACTTATGTTTTATATGCCAAGAGTAATACAGGCCACTGAACAGCACTCTGATAGCTGCTGAACAGGCATACTAAAAAAAAATAATGCTCCTAAAGCACTTGTTAATGCTGTCTTAAATGTGTTACAAGCTTTAAAGGAGCACCAGACATTAAAAAAAAAATGCTTTTATATAAGAGAAAGGGAAAATAGAGGTAAAGCAATTTTATCAATTGTTATTCACCTAAGGAAGCCCAAACACTTATTTGGAGGTGATGAAAATTATGAAAATATGAGAATCTACTTACGAGTTGATGAGTAGCCGAGGTTAGAAATGCGTTCTGTCAAACAGTCTTGCCACTCTGCAATGAAAATACCAGAAGTCTGATGATTCAGCAGCTTTCACTGAAACAGAACAACAGTTTTGAATATGCTCAGATGATGATGTTTTTCTTTGCATGATACTTAAATAAACAGACAACAGCATTGGACTCTCCTTTGCAAGGCGACGTGAAGAGATTAAGATGTTCATCCTGGCAAATTTATGAAGTCAGCACTTCATGCATGGATTTTTATTTTTAGACAGCTGTTCAAAGTTGGAATTCTGGTAGAATAATGGAATAATAAAATGTATAGCAATGGTATTTTCAAGGCTTGTACCTAGCATGGGAGTAATTAATGATTTCACGCCTCATGCTAAAATTAAGAAAATGAGCTAATCTGAAAATATTTTAGTTTTAAAACAGTGATGAGTTAGTGCTATAGAGAAATAAGTATTACTTATTATTATAGAGAATAAGTATTACTGCTAAGAAATTAGTATTGATTGGGAAAGAATCTATTCAGAACACATGAAAAATAATTATACAACACAAATATATTTCTGATCTTGTACATATAAAGAACTAAATCTGTTTTACATAATGCTTCTCTATTTCTTCATTTATATGCATTAACCACCCACTTTTCTCAAATATGCAATACGTTGATATAACCTCATTAAATATTTTGACTCTTTTCAGGTATTACCACCTAACAAATCTGGCAGATGATGATACTAATAAATGTGAATAACAGTCAACCACTGAAAAGTTAAATACAGATATCAGACCACTAGGAAATATTTTTGTCATTGTTCCCGTAAGACCCTGTATGCATTAGAATATCTAATGACAGATACACAGATACTTAATATAAAAGCACAAACAAAATTTAGTAAACAAACAAACAAACAAATAAAGCCACACTTATCTATTTGATCCTATCTTTTTACTTCATCAGCTTTGGTCTTTCTAAATCTACGGCAGTGCAAGGGTCTATGGAAGGGTATGCTGTATATGGAAGTTAAAAAAAATACGTGAGAAGGAGCATCACTTACTGTAGTGTGAATTCTGCCAGAAAAACATAGTTGTGTTTTAACTTCATTTACAGAGAAGCTTTGTTAGCTTTCTTAAAAGTTACTGTTCACTATAAACTACTTGTGAATCATTCATGGTAACAAACATAAAAACCACAAGCAAACTAGTCCTCTGTTCCACATCCAGTTGTTTTCTTTTTCCTCACACCACCACATCATCTCACAAGTCAAGAAACCTTCCTGTTTATGATAGAAAAGTCTTCAAATATATCCTGAAGTCCTTGAACAACTGTTTGGGTCAAGGTAATAGCAGGAGTTGCAGAAATGTCTCCACAATTATATCATTTTTACTGCTCCCCATTTGCCTCTCTATAATATAACTGGTAAACAACTGAGATCTCTAGTCACCCCAGAGGAACTACAAACAGCAACAGCTAGATTTTGCTTAAAACAAGAAAAAAGGACTACAAATGTTGCACAGTGTAAGCCAATTACAGATGAAATGTCAACTGTCCCAGAACTACGCTACTGATTCTTCACTAACATCTGGCAAGATATTTTGCATATGTTTTGCACACAAACACATAACTCTCTTCCATACAACAGAAAAGAATCATTTGTGTTGAGTTTAGTCCTTAAAAGCATTATAAATATCACAGTCCTATCTGTGCTGTTTTCACATGCTTTTCTTCAGAATTAGGAATTTTCTTCATTGTTAAATTCTCGTTTCACATAGAATCATAGACTCATTCATGGAATGGTTTGGGTTGGAAGGCACCTTAAACCCCATCCAGTTCCAAACCCCCTGCCATGGGCAGGGACACCTCCCATCAGACCAGGTTGCCCAAAGCCCCATCCAGCCTGGCCTTGAACACTTCCAGGGATGGGGCATCCACAGCTTCTCTGGCCAACCAGGTAGTTAGAAAGATTTGCTAACTTATTCTGGGTCACTTTCACTGCCTTAGCTTTTAACAGTTCTCCTGCAGTCACAGAGAAAGAGGATAAATTAGCTTCAATCATCTCACTGGAATAATTGTTCTTTGGCTACAAAAATGACATTGATAGATTTATGAGTTATACTTCAAGTAAGAATGACAGCATTGTTGTTCTTTGTATAATGATCCTGATGTGTTTATTCCTAACATTAAGGTTCTGGTGATATACTGAGATATGTACAAGTCTGTTGGTGGTGGTATTTCCATACTAATCCTCAATTGCTGTTCATTATTAATGCATTCTGCCACTTTTTCTACTTCTGGTTTCAGCCCGTGTTTCCTCTCAGCCACTGAAGTCAAATTTGGTGAGACAAAAAATACAACATTAAGGCATTGCCTTTTCTTCTTTATTTCTGTTGGCCTGTTTTCTTAAGATCTCATACTTGCACATGAGTTTTTTGTAGTTCTATATACTATTTCTTGGCAATCCAAGATCCAACTTTTCTGCTGGGTGTGATTTGTAACCATCTGGTATTAGGCTGGTTGTGATTTGTGAGAAGCTCAACTTCCTTCTGGGCTTGCAAGTGTTCAGTTCAACAGCATAAAAAATAAGTTCAACATGGATGATAAATTCTGATAAGTGACATAATAAAAGCTGTCAGTACATGAGAAATTAGAGTTTTGTTTAAAAGAGCAAATGGACATCAATGGTCAGTCACCACCTTCTTCTAAATTGATATACAAAGCCAGGTAGTTTATGGGTAAGATTAGGTAAATGTAAGAATCTAATGACATCCAAATGGGACGTTCAGATATAAAACAGGATCCTACGGTAGACCTTCTGAACAGTCTTCTGGCACTAAGCAAATATCACAGGCCATCTAACATGAAATTAGGCTGCTAAATCCCACTCAGCTAAACTGTGATGACTTCAATCTAGATTTATGTACAGGCAGCTAAAGCATGAAAACCTTTCAGTAGCATACATCAGTTAAGATCAGGCCTGAGCATGTTAAGAATAGTGAAATAAAATCATTAGAAGATAATCTGTCCTCGTCAGAGGTTGGAATATGGAGTGCTACCAGACGGCCTAGGGTGGATTCAGAAATGGCAGTGAAATTCCCGAATGAAAGAACTTCATGAGAAAACATGAGCCACCAGCACAGCAAACCTGCTTTTCCAGGTTGATTCTCCCTTAATCACTCAAAGTAATAATATGCTCAGCCCTCCAACTTTAGGATGAGCTGCATTTGTCCCTTAGAGACTATGGCACACAACATAATTAACTTTAATAAATCAGAGTTCAAGAAAATACACACAATGGCTTGAGAGGACCATCACAGACTTTGTAAGTACTTTCTCTTCATTTGCTTTAAAGTTATACAACATATTTCTGTTCCTGGAGTTCTTCATCTTACAGGGGATACCTAACTTGGGAGAAGACATCTGAATTACAGAGCACTCACGTTCCATGATTGTTTAATATTATTCAGAAGGTAACTGAGACTAATAGTACAGGACACAGTCTACTATTTTTTTTCGTGCAAAAAACCTACCAGCCTTTCAAAAGAAAAAAAATCCCTCAATCGTATGTCTCACAACCTGTGGTGGTTTTACCCAGCTGGGCAGCTGAGCTCCACCACAACCAATCTCTAATTCCCCCTTCTCAAAGCGAAAGGGGGAGAAAAAATACAATGAAAAGGGCTCAAGGGTTGAGATAGGGACAGGGAGATCACTTAGCAATTATCACAGTATCACAGTATCACAGATTTCTAGGTTGGAAGAGACCTCAAGATCATCGAGTCCAACCTCCGACCTAACACTAAGTACTCCACTAAACCATATCGCTAAGCTCTACATCTAAACGTCTTTTAAAGACCTCCAGGGATGGTGACTCCACCACCTCCCTGGGCAGCCCGTTCCAATGCTTAATAACCCTTTCGGTAAAGAAGTACTTCCTAACATCCAACCTAAAACTCCCCTGTCGCAACTTTCGCCCATTCCCCCTCGTCCTGTCACCAGGCACGTGGGAGAATAGACCAACCCCCACCTCTCTACAGCCTCCTTTAAGGTAACTGTAGAGAGCGATAAGGTCGCCCCTGAGCCTCCTCTTCTCCAGGCTGAACAAGCCCAGCTCCCTCAGCCGCTCCTCGTAAGACTTGTTCTCCAGACCCCTCACCAGCTTGGTCGCCCTTCTCTGGACTCGCTCGAGCACCTCCATGTCCTTCCTGTAGCGAGGGGCCCAAAACTGAACACAGTACTCGAGGTACGGCCTCACCAGAGCCGAGTACAGGGGCACAATCACTTCCCTAGACCTGCTGGCCACACTTTCTTATACAAGCCAGGATGCTGTTGGCCTTCTTGGCCACCTGAGCACACTGCTGGCTCATATTCAGCCGACTATCAACCAATACTCCCAGGTCCTTCTCGGCCAGGCAGCTTTCCAACCACTCATCTCCCAGCCTGTAGCTCTGCTTGGGGTTGTTGCGCCCCAGGTGCAGGACCCGGCACTTGGCCTTGTTGAACTTCATACAGTTGGCCTCAGCCCATCGCTCCAGCCTATCCAGATCCTCCTGCAGAGCCTTCCTGCCCTTGAGCAGATCGACACACGCACTTAGCTTGGTGTCATCTGCAAACTTACTGAGGGTGCACTGGACGCCCTCATCCAGATCATCGATAAAGATATTAAAGAGGACCGGCCCCAGTACCGAGCCCTGGGGGACACCACTAGTGACCAGCCTCCAACCAGATTTGAATCCATTCACCACAACTCTCTGGGCCCGGCTATCCAGCCAGTTTCTAACCCAGCGAAGCGTACGCCAGTCCAAGCCCCGAGCAGCCAGTTTCTTGAGGAGAATGTTGTGGGGAACTGTGTCAAAAGCCTTACTGAGGTCAAGGTAAACCACATCCACAGCCTTTCCCTCGTCCATTAAGCGTGTCACTTTGTCATAGAAGGAGATCAGGTTTGTCAAGCAGGACCTGCCTTTCATAAACCCATGCTGACTGGGCCTGATCATCTGCTTGCCATGCAAGTGCCGCGTGATGACCCTCAAGATAATCTGCTCCATGAGCTTTCCTGGCACTGAGGTCAAACTGACAGGCCTATAGTTCCCCGGGTCTGCCCTGCGGCCCTTCTTATAGATGGGCGTCACATTGACTAGCCGCCAGTCAACTGGGACCTCCCCCGATAGCCAGGACTGCCGATAAATGATGGAAAGTGGCTCGGCCAGCTCCTCCGCCAGTTCTTTCAGTACCCTCGGGTGCATCCCATCCGGCCCCATCGACTTGCGCACATCCAAGCTCCGTAGCAGGTCGCCAACCATTTCCTCATGGATAGCGAAGGCCACATCCTGCTCCCCATCCCCTTCCACCAGCTCAGGGCACTGGGTATCCAGAGAACAACCGGTATTGCCGCTAAAGACTGAGGCAAAGGCGGCATTAAGCACCTCAGCCTTTTCCTCATCCTTAGTAACTAGGTTTCCCCTCGCATCCAGTAAAGGATGGAGATTCTCCTTAGTCCTCCGTTTCGCGTTGATATATTTGTAAAAGGATTTTTTGTTGTCTTTAACGGCAGTAGCCAGGTTGAGCTCCACATGAGCTTTGGCCTTTCTAATTTTCTCCCTGCACAGCCTCGCTACATCCTTGTAGTCCTCCTCAGTGGCCCGCCCTTTTTTCCAAAGATTATAAACCCTCTTTTTTCTGCTAAGCACAAGCCGCAACTCTCTGTTCAGCCAGGCCGGTCTTCTTCCACGCCGGCTCGTCTTTGGACACGTGGGGACGGACCGCTCCTGTGCCATCACGATTTCCTTCTTGAGGAGCGCCCAGCCTTCCTGGACTCCTCTGCCCTTCAGAACCGCCTCCCAAGGGACTCGGCCAACCAGCGTCCTGAGCAGCTCAAAGTCACCCCTCCGGAAGTCCAATACAGCAGTTTTACTGGTCCCCTTCCTGGCCTCGCCAAGAATAGAGAACTCTACCATTTCGTGGTCACTCTGCCCAAGACAGCTTCCGACCACCACATCTCCCACCAGTCCTTCTCTGTTTGTGAACAGAAGGTCTAGCGGGGCACCACCCCTGGTAGGTTCACTGACCAGCTGCATCAGGAAGCTATCTCCCACGCTCTCCAGAAACCTCCTAGACTGCTTTCTCCGTGCCATGTTGTGTTTCCAGGATACGTCCGGGAAGTTGAAGTCCCCCACGAGGACAAGCGCCGACGATTTTGCAACTTCTGTCAGTTGCCTATAAAACTCCTCACCCGTCTCCTCATCCTGGTTCGGCGGTCTATAACAGACCCCGACCAGGATGCTAGCCTTGCCGGCCTTCCCGCGGATCCTAACCCACAGGGATTCAACCTTATCATTCCCAGCCTGGAGTTCCACAACATCAAAAGATTCTCTAATATAGAGAGCCACGCCACCACCCCCTCTTTGCTGCCTGTCCCTCCTGAAGAGCCGATAGCCAGGCAATTATTATCATCACAGGCAAAACAGACTCAGCATAGGGAGATTTATACGATTTATTACCTATGGCTAACAAGCTAGAGCAGTGACAAACAAACAAACTAAAAAAAAAAACACAAAAAAAACACACATACACAAAAAAAAAACCACTAAACCAACCTTCTCCCCATCCACCCTTTTCTACATCCTCCCCCTGAGCAGCACAGGGTAAAGGGGAATGGGGGTTGTGATCAGTCCCTAATGCTTCGTCTCCATTCATTCATGGTCGCTCTGCCCCTGCTCCACCGGGGGCTCCTCCACGGGCTGCAGCGTGGAGATCTGCTCCATGTGGGACCCATGGGCTGCAGGGGGACAGCCTGCTCCACCAGGGGCCTCTCCACAGGCCGCAGGGAAACTGCTGCTCCGTGCCTGGAGCACCTCCTGCCCTCCTTCTGCATTGACCTTGGGGGCTGCAGGGATGGATCTCACTCCTCTCTCCCAGCTGCAGTTTTTTTTTTGTTGTTGTTCTTTTTTGTTTTCACCTTCCTTAAATCTGCTTTCCAAGAGGCCCACCCAGCGTCACTCCCTGGCTTGGCTCTGGCCAGCAGCAGGTCCCTTTTGGAGCTGGCTGGAGCTGGCTCTGATCTGACATGGGGCAGCTTTTGGGATCTGCTCACAGAGGCCACCCCTGCAGCTCCCCTGCTCCAAAACCTTGCCATGTAAAGCAAGTACATGACCACACCCAACAAGGAATCCAAGGCAAAGTATACCAAAACTGCTAAAAAGCCAAGGTCAAAAGCAAATGGTGCTATTTGCAGTAGCAAATTGCAATTACACATCTCAGTTTGTGGTCTTCATTTACCTTTTCATGTCTCATGACATAGCCCTGTAATGCAGCACTACCATTGCCAATAACACACCACAAGCTGTTTACTCAATCTGCAAGGTCTCAGGACAGTGGTTTGTCAGTCTGAACTTTTACTGACCTGCCCATAGCTTTGTTTTATATGGTTTAGTTGTGACAAAAATTTCTCTAACTGCTGATTTGTTTTATTTTGGCTTATCTTTGTGTAATACCACCATAACTTCATAGAGATAGCAGTAACAAGCAGCTATTCTATGCAGAACGAGATATTTATAACTAACATAACATTGCAATGTATAGAAATACAGGCTTGGTACAATAGAAAAGGCCTTGAATACTGGAGACACTAGATGGGGTGTGGATGGTAAAATGATGGGATTATAGGAGACAGGGCATGGGGTCAGCTGTGGGGATCCCGTGGCTATAAACAACTACCCAGTGTTCAGCTAAAGGAAAGCAGAGATGGACAAAACTGGGTTTACAGTTAATAAAGAAAACTAAGACATAGTATCTCACTTGCAATAAACGCAACCAGATATAGTAACTAAGGATATAAGATACCTGTAAATCAGTGAAGATTGAGAAAGAGAATGAAACCCCTGATGTGAGGACCCAAAAGAGCAATGGAAAGGTGAGCATAACACTGGGGAAAAGGGTGGAAATTATGAAGTGTGTATATAACAATTTTAATGGCATTACTTTTTTTTTTTTCCTGTAACAAAGGGAGGGGAGGGGATCATTCAGGTTGGAAAACACCTCCAAGATCATCTGGTCCAACCATCACCCTACTACCAATGTCACCCACTAAACCATACCATGTCCCTAAGCACCACGACTGTGCAAAGCAAAAAGCGGACAAAGTCCACAGAATCTTTTCTGGCACAGAAAAATTAGTAACAGAATTTAGTTGCTTTACTGAATATGCAAATGACAACTGAATTTCTTCATCTGATCTCTTCCAGAACTTGTAACATCCTTGCTGAAAGTCAGAATAGGTCTGGTAAAAACTATGCTTCAGCTTTCACTGTCACTGCTAACTTTCACTTTCTTACAAAAACACAAATGCTGCTGCACTTCACAAGTGTGCATGTACAATGCCAAACATAGGTTGAACATATGTGAAACAGAGTAAGCATCAATCCCAAGAGAACAGGGTATTTTATTAATACAAATTTCTCTGCTCCAGATAGAAATTCAAATCCCTGAGAGAGTCCATTAAAAATTATCTTTCATCAACTTCTTCAAAATATGTCTGGGGACTCAAATTCCTCAGAATGTTCTTTTATGAAGCTGTAGTAATTTCACATATAAATTGGGAAGCACAAAAAAAAAAAAAAAGTTGTATGTTTTGATTTTTAATTTTTGGAACAAGAATTAAACAGGGCCTAACTTATTGATACAGCTATTTTCTTTTTTCCTGTGTTGCGGCCTTATACCTTTCAGTACTCCCTTGCATTGAAAGAAAATTTCTTGCTAAACATTGAAGTATTTATACAACCTTCTTCTTTACTCTCAAATAACACTGGTGATCAAGCACATTGTGTCAGCTGGGCAAATATCTTATTAAGAGTCATTCTTTGGATAAGATTCACTCTTTCACTATTTCATAGAAACGTTCTGAATAATGCATCAGCAAAGACAGATCAGTGGCCTTCCTCTAAAATTCCCTGTTGCTTTTCAGTGTGATTCATTGTTGCCAGTGTCTAAGAAAACACCTGGTAAACGCACTCCAGTACTTCTTTAAAATTCAGTACTGTTTTAAACAACAATTTAAACATTTCCAGAGAAAACCCCGAGTGCTCTGGATATGACTTCTTTATCTCACAACTTTAGGAATCATAGAAACAAAAAGATTGGAAAAAAACCTCCACGATCATCTGGTCCAACCATCACCCTACCACCAATGTCACCCACTAAACCATGTCCCTAAGCACCACATCCAACACCCTCAGGGATGGTGACTCCACCAGAGATCTCTCATTCATGCTGTCTGAAGTCCCTCCTAGAACTTCAAACATCATTTCTTCCTGAAACCATGTTAATTTTCTTTACCAACCAGGTGCATAATTGCAAGGTCATGAACAACATCTTGCAGAGCTAGCTGACAGTGTAGGGTTTGTCTGATCACAACTCAGAGAATTCATCCCCGCTCGTTCTCTCAAACATTTTAAGCAATTCTCCAACAGCTGTTCACTCTTCTCAAAACTTGTGAAAATCTACATATATCTTTTTTTTGGAGAAGACACACATCTTTGCTCAATCTTCCAGTGTTCAGCAACTGGTTAACACCCACTCTCAAGCCCATAGTTTGATACTAAATTCTTTTTTTATCACTTGGAGTCTGAGTGACTGTACTCTGTGTCTTCTCCACTGTTTGATTTAGTGTAAGTCTCCAAACTGTTTAATGACCCAATGGTAAAAAATTGTATTCTAGGTTTTAATGGGGACAGGGCTGTTAGATGCTTAAATGATCCACTTACTGTTTGTGCACAGGCTGATGAACACTATGCATAGTTAAGCAAACACACACACACAAAAGAAAATCTTGATATAATTCAAGCTCTTTGTGGGTGAGATCTCTCTGTAAATGACCCACTTTATCACAGTATAATGTCTGCTACACAAATATACATGAAATACTGTTAAGTTTCTATTATCATCTCTTATGTAACGGAAGGGTATTCTAAACAGAATTCTGATTCATGAAAAAGAATAATAAGAAATGATTGCATTACAGTGGGTTTGGCAGATGATATCCAAACTACTGCTTTTATGCATTTTTAAATAAAAGCAGTAGTATAAGAGATATAACTGACATTGTGGTATCTGAGTTCAATTCAATGACATTTTTAGAAAAACTCCTCATATGGAACAGTTATCACATCCAAAAGGATTTCATTATATCATACAAATAAAACTGCCTGACTCTGATTTTGGCATTATATAAACAAAAATACCAAACTTTACATGGTACCACTCATACACTATTCCATGAAGTGAACCTTAAAAAATCTAGAATTCACACTTGCACTAAGACGTTTCAAGTGTCCCTTGCATGGTAGAAATATTAACTAGTTTATGGTTTTATATCTGACACTATATTATACATCATCATGAAACTATGTGATCAAGAAGCCATGCATAGTACAAGCAAAAAATGTTTAATTGTCCACAAATGTCAGATTCTACTGTATTCTTGAGCCTCTTCTACTACAAGTTGTAACTATTTTTAATGATTAATTTTTCAAATGGAATAGTAACCCCCTTGTAGCTGAATGTCTAAATGATTACAATAAGTATTTCAGATGGGGAGCTGACAACTGAGAAGAAGAGAGATAAAGAAACATCCCAAAAAGATGGAGAAAGAAGAATCTAATGCAGGACAATATGGATGATATCCATAACACTGTAAAAATCAGCCCACAGCATCATGTACACACATTCAGAAGGGGGACATTCTCAGACAGCAGCTCCAGGGAAAGCAAGTCTTTTTTAAAAAGTAGCAGTGGAACAATCTACAGAATAAATCCAGACAGTGGAAGGATATGTGCTCTGCTAGGACCATGTAAATAAAATTAAAACACACACACACACACAAAAAAAACAAAAAAAACAACCAGAGGTCTGTGACTCCTGTAAACTACAAATAAATTAAGAAGGGAAGAATTTAAATGAGTGCCTTAAACTGGAATAAGCATATTAAAATGGTACAACCACCAATGATATATTAAGATTTTGTAACACTGTGATAGCACAAAATCACAAAACGTGCAAACATTTTGTATAATTGAGTAATGTAACCCACAAGGGAAATAAAAGTTAAGTGTAGTTGCTTGTGAACCAGCCAAGTGACAGAATTTACAAGACGGAGATCAAAGAATGAGATAAGCACATAAGAGTGCAAACAGGTAAGACATCGTTCCAAACACTTACAAATAATGAATGGCAAAATCAAAACCAGGATAAGTAGCATAAGGAGTAGGTAAGGTCTTTTGGACATGGGGAAAAGTAGCAATACAACACCAAGCATATAAAGAAAAGAATGAGAAGATTGATGAGAAGTTGACATAAATTCTGACTTCTCCAAGACCTCTCAGGCCACTTCATCTTGACTAACATCATCTACCACCGTAGCCATCAGGGCTAATTACACAGCATCAGTTCTGTGGTATTCTGTACTCACAGCTAATTTACATCATGCCTGTTAAAGATCAATTATTTAGTGTGTGCAATATTAATGATTAATAACATGCAAGAACTAACCATTGGCACAAAGACTGTCATCATTGAATGAATTCAATATAAGTTTTAAACTTGAAAACTGACTTGAACTGTCAGTCTTCTAAACACTCCTCATGCAGCAAACTCCCTTTACCTGATACATTTGCATATGTGACTACGTACATATATTCAGTTAAAACAAATGACACAAGTTCCTGAGTCATAAGAAAGTGGATTCTTAAACGGGCAGAGAAAAGTCCACCACATTTCCTAGTAGCACACTGAGACATCAATGACAGTGACCTAAAACACACTGACCTAAAAGAGTAGCTAAAATAAATGAAAGACAATCTTTTGTGAAATTCTAGTACTCTATGGGAGGGGAAAAAAAAAAAAAAAAAAAAAAGCACTCAAAAGCACTCAATATAATAAGCAAAGAACTCAAGCATCATCTATGGAAGAATATCTAAAATCTGTCAATGAATGGAAAAAAAATTACCAAAAGAGTATTTTTCCAGACACAGAGATTCCACCTGAGATTGAGACCAGTATGACTAGTAAGAACATTAAATCAAGAAATAAGGATAAAAAATCATCAGACAGTGAAATGATATGAATAGAATCATAGAACCACAGAATGGTTTGGGTTGGAGGAGACCTTAAAGACCATCTTGTTCCAACCCCCTGCCATGGGCAGGGACACCTCCCACCAGACCAGGTTGCCCAAAGCCCCATCCAGCCTGGCCTTGAACACCTCCAGGGATGGGGCATTCACAGCTTCTCTGGGCAGCCTGTGCCAGTGCTTCACCACCCTCTGAGTGAAGAATGTCTTCCTTATGTCTAATCTAAACCTACTCTCTTTTAGTTTAAAGCCATTCCCCATTGTCCTTTCAATATACTCCTTGACCAAGACTCCCTCCCCAGCTTTCCTGTAGGCCCCCTTTCGGTATGGGAAGGCCATTCTAAGATTTCCTCAGAGCCTTCTCTTCTCCAGGCTGAACAACCCCAACTCCCTCAGCCTGTCTTTGTAGGAGAGGTGCTCCAGTCCTCTGATCAGCCTCGTGATCAGCCTGTCTCTCCAATTTAGAGACAAGGCTATCATGAGGGATGGTGTCAAATGCTTCATATAATTCCAGGTAGATGTTGTCAGTTATTCTTCCCCTATCCATCAATGCTGTAGCCCCAGTTTTACCTCGTGTTAATAGATTAGAAAGAAAAGGCAAGTAAACAAGCCTAACAGAAAACAAGTAATGGGCAAAGATACAGAAATGGATTAATCAGCAGCAATAAGGAAGAAAGTACTCATCTCACAGAAGAAATTAGGTAACTGGTACAGTTAGGGAAAGCTTGGAAGTAAACCCCTCTAAGAAAAAGGTATTGCCAAGAAAAATAACTCGAAGGCTTTTTACACCAGGAGCCCAGATAGTGTAACGTAGGGGATTGAAAAACTGCTGTAGGAGACAGGCACATACACCAAAGGCAAACAGAATGGGAAAAAAACACCTCAAAAAATAAATTAATTAATTAAAAAAAAATCCAAACCTATATTGAAATAGTTATGTTACTACAGCATTATACATAGTATACATATATACAACTGTCTTGAATGATAATTATGTTGAGAAAAGAAAGAATAACCAATGATTATCAGAGCTTCCAAAAAATAAAAAGAGATCAGGTAGGCAGAACAGTCGAAGTGAACTGAAAAAAAATGAAGAAAAGAAAAGAAGAAAAGTTACTGGCAGCTGAGGTGTTGAAACTGTCCCTGGCAAAGATCTGCATTGGCTCCGTGGCTGCTCTCCCCCCCGTGCACAGGAGGCAGCATATCCCACCCAGTCGCAGCCGCCCGCTCCACTGCCTGCCGAAAGAAGCGGGGCCCATGAACAGGCCCCAGCACTAATTAGCTTACTAGGATGGGTTTAGACTTGACTGTAGGCTTTCATGATTACACTAAAAATCAATGGAGGTATTTGTAATGTTTCTAGTAAGTTAATATTACTATTGCCCAGAAACAGTGTTTTCTGAAGTACATCCAAAAAATAAAAAAAAAAAGTCTTAAGATTTCAATGATTCATGTGATACAATGTGGCATGAGAAATTGTTACACGTATAAGAGAATACCTGAATTTTAAGAGTAAGGAAATGGTAAAAGTAGAGAATAATGGGGTAGTTGTGAAAATTAAGGTTAGAGAAAAATTACTGCTAGAGAACTGCAAGGACTTCTATTGGGATTTGTATTTTTCATTAACCTTGGCTCAAATTCAGGACTGTTTTAATGAAAAGTGCAAATGACGTATTTGGAGTTATTGTCAAAGGGCTGGAATATCATACCTGGAGAACTATATCACCTTGAAATAGGTATTGAAGTGCTGTCAACCACGGATTTTCAAGTTCCTTACATAGTTTTTTACTTGGAACTTGAGATTTTTGCATGAGAACAAACAAACAAAAACATGCCTTACAACCACTCTATAAATCCTACCTCTATTTTTGCCATATATGACCAAGAGGCATATGTTACATATGTTACATATGTTACATTATCTAAGTAACAGAACTCTAATACTGTTCTTTATTCATGAAACATCTCCAAAACTATGACACCTGATCCACAATGCTGGAGGCTGCATGGATACCTAGATAGTTAATGTGATGGGTATTTTCTTTGGGAGATTTTTCAACAACAATTTTCGCTTCATTTGTAATGTTCTTAAAAAACAGAATGAACTTCAAAAAAACTTCAAACGGGATGCTAGAGCATGACAAACATGACATCACTTATGTGTAGTAAATATATTTTAGTTGTTGCAGGATTAAGCTGCTTGGGATAACGAAACATTTGGTCATTCTTGGCGTTTTTATCTCAGTATAGTAGTGAAATATCTCTGCTGAAACTGCCAGTTATGAATAACAGTAAAGCAAACTCCTGATTAATTCTCATTACCAGATTATTTAACCGCATGCTGCAGAAAATTGTCCTTAATTTTATATCGAAAATCAATATTCATCTCACCTAGAAAGGAACAGCAATAAGCACCTGCAACATATGCTCAAGGACAAATGAGGCAAATGTTGAAAATGATGAATATTTGTCTATCAACCTTAATTCTTTTTATGTTTCATATTGTATCAGAAAGCAATATCAGTGTATCAGCAAAGACATTCCCTGAGCAAGTACAGAAGTGCCTTCTTAAAAATCTAACATCATGGGTATTGTATATTTGTTTTGATCATACTCACTAAAACTGCAACACATAAAATGAACATTGACGGTTTTCTCTACTAAGGCAGCTTTCAGTAGCCGACAGATGTACATGATGCACACTACAAAACATATTTTCTTTATATGTATTTAAATAGACTGAATCTATTTTCACATACACACTCATATAAAACTTTCAGTTTTTAGAAATTACAAAGAATTATATTCTAGAAAAAAATACAGATCTAGCCTCCTTAAAAAAAAAAAAGGCAGCGCATTTTGTGAACAATTCATTCTTTTTATTAATATTGTTGTTGTTGTTGCTTTTTTGCTTTCTAATATGAATCTTAGAAAAAATTTCCCTATGAAAAGCTCTTGATAGCAAAAGAAAATAATTTTAAGGATCTGAGATTAAACAAAGAGGAAGAAATACCTGAACACGTCATGAGGATTGCTGCAAATAGCACTGATGCATTTATCCAAAAGCAAAAACACAGTTCTCCAAGATTTTTTTTATTATATAGCTAAATAAATGTTTGACAGACTGGCTAAATAGTAACATATTAGAGAAAAAGGCCTCCTAATGCATCTGGTTTATAAAGACAAGTGTTAATACTGACTCCTATATGTGAGACTTAATGCACAGAGACAGGGAATTGGTTCTCTCTACATCTCCCTCTATCCCCATGTCTCCACTTCCCCTCCTTCTCTGTGTCACGAATGTTATTTTATGCAAAAAGAATGGCGACGGAGTTGATCTAGATATCAGAAAATTCTCCTTTTGAAACGCCCTATCTGGTTACATCTGTACACGTGAAATACAGGGGGACAGTGCCCACAGCTGGGCAATGCTACACAACTGTCGGCAGCAGGTGCTGACACCCTCCCCAGCATGCATTTATTTCATGCCCATTCAGACCCTCCTTGACACTGACTGCACGCAGTTTGATGAGAGTGGACGTTCCTAGTAGGCAGGCTAGCTCAAGCAGCACCTTGTCCTCACAGGACACAAACTGTGCCATGCTGTCTGCATGCCAGCCAGTACAGCCAAGGAAGCTGACCCCAGAACTCAAAAAGACCAGCAATCCCTGGCCAGGCTAGCCTTTTACCATCAGCAAGGGGAAGTACAAGCAGTTCTCCCCTAGCACAATTACAAAACAAAGAAACAAAACACCTCATTTGTCCCCTGACATAAGCTGCGTTCATTCATTGTTGACAAAAGGATGATACCAACACACTGACATCAAATCACTTCCACGGTCTTCAGGAGGCTCTGAGGCTACGTTTTCCTTAATACACAAAATGGATGAAGGTCCACGAAACAGCCTCGTCCCTATCCGTAAAGCAAAACTTACCCCTTCTCCCACAAAGATAGAGATGCTTTGTTCAAACTGCCTACTGGGAATGGTCATTGGTCTATATAACCCCTTGGTCATCCTCAAGCACTCTCTTGGCAAAAGCATGTCAGAAATATGCAAGTTATTAAACAGTGTGAAAACTGTATGCCAGTGATTTAGCCCAGACTCTGCTTAGGTAAGTATTATAGACGTATTTTGAGATACTAAAAATGCCTGTTTTCTGACAGTGTTTCAGCTAACTTTCTGAATTTGCTATCTTCCATCTTTAGCATTCACTAAAAATCATTTCCAGTATGACTGAAAGAGTGAAAAGACACCTGATGGTTATTTGTTAAGATCATTTATTGAGTAAACCACAGCATCCACAGATTGTTTTCTAACCTGAGAATATAATAATAAAATTATAAATAAACAAACAAACAAAAAGATTAACACAGGCTGCAGGACACTTAGGGTGGAACTTGCTAAAAATAACATTTCTGTTCATTGGAAACAAGAGAGGAGCAGTCACTGAAATGGACAGCTGAAAGAAACAACAGCCATCAATGCCTCACAATGGTCAAAAGATACAAGTACCCACAAAACGTATTTACTAATGATTTCAAATATTGTACTTTCTGAGTTTTTATAACTACTTCTTGATGCAAAGAAACAACGCTGCATTCATTTTGTGAGGGGAAAACTGAAGTAATGGAAGTCTGACCAAACACCCTTTGTTCACATAAAGTTGGCACCAGTGTTAATGACAGCAGGTCACCAAAAATTGATTCAACTGAGTAGTCAGGTGACTTCAGTCATTCATGAATAAACTTCTTATATAATTCATCCATATAGGTAGTAAACTAAATTAACCTAAATTGCTATTAAAGCCTAGGAAGTTCATAATAATGGAAAAAGATTTTCATATTGCCCTGAAAAAAAATAAAAATTAAATAAATAAATATATATATAAAAATATGTATATAGTCTGTGATTTGAAAGTGCAGCAACTTGTTCCCCTTTACATTTTAACATACAGCATGCAAAGCAATTTTTGACTGAACATTTAAAAGTTATTTTTTTTAAATACCTTTAAAACAAGCAACATATATCTGTGCTAACTGTTAAGAAAAACAATTTTATTTTCAAAACAACTTTATGTTTGTTTCCTTATGTCACAGTTATATGGTTTATTTTTCAATTCTTTTTATGGTAACCAGCAACCTTTGGGTTTAATCTTTATACGTACAAGCTTTTTTTTTTTTTTTGCTGTACCATAACATAATTTTCATCAATTCATTAAAAAGAGATAAAACAAATTATTATAAATACATATGTATATGTATAAACAAGATTTGGAAGAGCTAATATTGTAATGGCTCCTATGGAAAAAAAAAAAGGCTTCATGTTGTCAGTATGGGTTGAAGTTCAGTTCCTTAATAAGGTCTGCTTTCTTTAAGTTTAATGAAATTCTTAATGCTGATTTCAGTACCAAGATCATTCCAAAAGTGAACACTGTAGCTGCAGGGATTGCACTATACAGTACGAATATTTTTCTATACTAAGAATCAATGCTTTTCCACATTGTTACTATCCTGTGTAAAATACTTTTTAATGAGAAAGTATATTATCCTTTTATTTAGATTCCATAACATATTAGTAACTGCAAAAAAGGTCCTGTAGTTTTAGGTAATGTAACACTCTTTAGATAAAATAGTGTTTGCAAAACCACTTTCAGCAGTGACATAGCTGAAAGACGACAGTCCTACTGTCTATATTATACACATACAGACATGTATACTCCTCTAAGAAGAAAATGAAGAAATATTCCCTTTTTAAATGCCAATCCATAACTATTCAAGTTACAATTTGCAAACCTGATTAGCTAAATCAAAAGAGGTATTGACTATTAGTCAAGACTCAATAAACTAAAATGACAAGTTTAAATACTATTGACTAGCAACTCACAGTGCAGAAAGCAACTTAAGTGATCCCACACTAAAGTTATGTAAGACGTAAAGGAGTGAAACACACACTGTTTTTTCAACTTGCCTCCTCCCTTCTGTCCTGGGGGGAGACCCAGTTACCTTGATTTTCACCAAATAAAGCAGGCTGGTAGCTGTGTCAGTAAGTGGAGCCATGCACCCAGTCCTTTTCTGCCTTTGAAAGCTCAGGTTTAAAAGGAAACAAAGCAACTACTTTTCTGTTAGGCTTGTCATTTTTTGTGTGTGTTTTTTTTTTGTTTGTTTTGTTTTTTGTATCTTCATAAAAGTATGTAACAAAACAATGTATGCTTTCAATAAAGAAGCTAATTAGGTAGAGTCAGAAACATTCAGCTGAATAACTTAATCAAATGATCATTCAATAATACAGAATTTGAATTAACCTGAACGTAGAATGATTTGAGATTTCTTTTCCTCATTCCTTGCTATTCTTTTCCTTTTCTTTTTTTTTTTTTTTGCTATTCTTTTCCTCATTCCTTGCTATTGCTATGCTCCTTCAGGAGTTTTAAGTCAAGTCTCTTTCTAACTGGATGTTTTCAATTTTATTTTAACCTGCCCACTTTCTTTATAATATCCAAATTTCCTTTTCTCCTAACTGATAAGATTTCAATGACCATTCTTCACCTTTGCAAATGCACAATTCATGATGCAAGCAGCTATGCGCATGAAAAACAATCCCTCTGTATAGCAAGCAGAGATGTCCATCAGCATAGACGATACTATAAGCAAAAGAATTAAGACTAAAATATAGATATCAGTTTCATTAGAAAATATGACACAAGAAAGTTCTCCTACAGTGCAATACTGCCCTGACTTTCACTGATGAAAGAAACTATATGAATTTTTAATGGTATTTCAGGAAAAAAAAAAAAAGTGTTACACCTTCTTCATCGAGAAAAATGCGAACACATTCTCCTCAACAATTGAAAAGACATCTGGAAGGTGATACTTCCACTGTAAGCTTGTGCATCTACGGGTTGCTCTTTCCTTATATAGATCTGCAGCTGCTTCAGGAATGCTGAGGCAGCAGCACCATCAGCCTGCTGAAGGTCCCTTGAGACCTCCACTTGGTATTATCTTTGTGGCAGGTTTGATCTGAAAGCCTAGGGAGGCTGCTGGCTGGCACCAAAATCCATGTCACTACAGAGTGTTTCTTTAGGACTACCTTGCTTTTTGTTTTCTATTCTAGCCCTGAGGATGGACAACTTTGCTGGCCTTTCCACTGGGAATCCACAGTGAAGCCTATTGATTCCTAGGGCTGCAAACTGCTGATCAACATGGCCCAGGACCTGTTAACAGTCCCCATGAAATTGCATTACTTATTCTCCTCTCTGCATCAGCAAGAACTCCAAAATACAGCTGAGTGCCAGTGTCTCAGTAGCAAGCTTATATGACATATCTAGTATGTCTTGCTAGTCCCACTCCACCCCTCCCCCAAAGAAAACAGAGAGCAAAAGCTATTTGTTGAACTATACACATATAGGGGTTATGTGTTAATCGTAGAATCATTTGGGTTGGAAGAGACCCCTAAGATCATCTAGTCCAACCTTTAACCTAGTACTGAAGTCCACCACTAAACTATGCTACAAGTTCTACATCTACATGTTTCTTGAAGACCTCCAGGGGTGGTGATCCAACCACTTCCTTGGGCAGCCTGTTCCAATGCCACACAACCATTTCAGTGAAGAGATTTCTCCTAATATCCAACCTAAACCTCCCCTGGTGCAACTTGAGGCCATTTCCCCTCGTCTTTACAGTTGGTACTTTGGAGAAGAGCCCAATTCCCACCTTGCTACAACCTCCTTTAAGGCAGTTGTACAGCGCAGTAAGGTCTCCCCCTCATCCTCCTTTTCTCTAGGCTAAACAACCCCAGCTCTTTCAGCCTCTCCTCACTCTTCAAGAAATCCTAAAGGTACAGAAGCAGGCCGTCCCCACATGCTGGAAGATGAGCAGGCACAGAAGAAGAATGACCTAGCTAAACAGATAGCTGTGGCTACAGCTCAGGAAGAAAGAGAAGGTTTATGACCTTTGGAAGAAGGGGCAGGCCACTCAGGAGGACTACAAAGATGTGAGGCTGTGTAGGGACAAAATTAGAAGGGCCAAAGCCCAGATTGAGCTTAATCTGGCTATTGCTGTTAAAGATGATAAAAAATGTTTTTATAAATAAAAAACAAGAAAAGGAGGATGAAGGAGAATCTCAAACCTTTTTGAATGTGGAGGGAAATGTACACATGTATACTTTTTTTTTTTTTAATGCAGGCTTCGTTTCCTACACATTGTACCACAACCGGAAACACTTGTCATAGAATAACAGAAAGTTTTGGGTTGGAAGGGACCTTAAAGACCATCTCATTCCAACCCCCTGCCTTGGGCAGGGACACCTTCTATCAAACCAGGCTGCCCAAAGCCCCATCCAGTCTGGCCTTGAACATCCCCAGGGAGTCAGGCCTCTCTGGGCAACCTGTTCCAGGGCCTCACCCCCTCTGAGTGAAGAATTTCCTCCTAACCTCTAATCTAAATCTCCCCTCTTTTAGTTTAAAACCTTCCCCCCTTTTCCTATCACTGTCTGCCCATCTAAAAAGCTGTTCTCCATCTTTTTTATAAGCCCCTTTAAATACTGCAAGGCTGCTATAAGGTCTCCCCAGAGCCTTCTCTTCTCCAGATTGAACAACCCCAACTCCCTCAGCCTGTCTTCACAGGAGAGGTGCTCCAGCATTCTGATCAGCCTTGTGGCCCTCCTCTGGACTCACTCCAACAGGTCCATGTCCTTCTTGTATTGGGGGCCCCAGAGCTGAACGCAGTGCTCCAGGTGGGGTCTCACATGAGCACAGGAGAAGGGGGAGAATCACCTCCCTCACCCTGCTGGCCATGCTTCTCTTGATGCATCCCAGGATACAGCTGGCTTTCTAGGATGCAAGCACACATTACCATCTCTCTGCCCAGCCCATATTTTTGCTTGGGATCACCCCAGACCACTGCAGGACCTTACACTTAGCCTTGTTGAACCTCATGAGGTTCTCACAGGCCCACCTCTCAGGCCTGTCCAGGTCCCCCTGTATCGCATCCCTTCCCTTCATCCAGTGTGTGTCAACCGCACCACACAGCTTGGTGTCCTCAGCAAACTTGCTGAGGGTGTTCTCAATCCCACTGTCTATGTCACCAGCAAAGATGTTAAATAGAGCCAGTCCAGACATGCTTTCAGTTTATTCCCTACAAAGTTCACATGTGATATTCCTGACAGTCGCTGCTAGTTACATGGTCCAGGTTGGAGAAGAAGGACAACTGAACTGAAGTTGCATAAGATATACTCCGAAATGCCAGGATGCTCCCTGGTAAGCCATCTATTCCCAGTGTTAGCAATTTCACTTGCTCAAACACTGTATTAAATCAACAAAACCCAGTAGTGTGGGCATCTATAGTAACTTTTATTAGTTTTCTTTTCCAGAACTGAATGTAAAGAAGCATGTTACAAAATAACACTTATTCTTCAATGAAGGAAATATTGCAACAGCTACAAAACCTATTTTTATAATGACTAACTTATTTCCAACACATGAAATAACCAATATCCTTTTTACTCCTTTTCCTCAGAACAATCTTTCTCACTCTTTCTTGCTTGTGAAGCTTCATACAGATCAAGTGAAAATATATACTGACTTTTTCAAAAACTGCTGAGGTGAATCTCTGTGTTTACTGCTGTGATCTCTGTAACTATCAGATTAATGTGACATCAAACAAAGCCTATGTTTGCATGAAGGACCTGTTTCTAAACTAGATACTGAAGGGTCTGTGTCCACACAATGCAATTCCTTACTCCGTAGCAGTTGTGGAGCTGATGCATTTTCTCCTCTTCTAAGTAGCTGTCATCACACCTCACAGTAAGCTACTGAATACCAATACCAACACCAGCATTCAGATTCAAATCTCTTCAGAATGACAGCATTCTTCTTAAACTTTTAATTGGACATGAAAATCTTAATAAACTTACGGAGTATGTACTATTAGTATACATCACTGATTAGTTTAACAAATTGCATGGTATTTTTCCTCTGCTTTACTGCATTTTATTACAGAAATATGTTAAATAACACATTTCTGTGACTGTTTCACTATCCTTTGATATGAAAGGTGTTGCTTAAAGATATGCAATATCCTGAAATCAATTTATTTCAATGGATTTTACCCAGTTTTATACATCATAAGTATAACTGCCCTTCCCTCCTCCTGTCTCAATCTGAACTTTTCACCTTTATTATGATCCCTCATTTCAGGTGATGTAAGCGTGTGTGATTAATATGATAAACCAGAGTAGTCAGATTTTAGGTAGAACTTGGTCTAAAATTCATTTAGCAACCTTTTCTCTAATCTCTCTATCAATGATTAAAAAAAAAAAAAAAGTCAGTTTTAACTCCCATCAGTCAATCCCCAATTTAGTTTACTGAACAGTCTTGTGAATGCTTAGACACTGGCTCAAGACAGAAAAAAGAAAGAAACCACCAAGAGAGGCTAGAGAATAGGGACGTTTCATGGCATCATCACTGGATTAAAGTGAGTGGGATAATGGCATTAGAATGACAGTGTAGTCTTGAATATAAAATTGAAAATTTCTAAGATTCATAATGAGCAGGATTATTGAAAGTTTCCCCTGGAAAGGCACAGAATGAATCATGAATTGAAATGTCAGATCCATTTCTAGATTTAATACTACTAAACCTGACTTGACTTAAATATATATATATATATTTAAAACTTTTAAAGCTTAGGTGAGTCATTAGTGTATAAAGGAGAAACGTGAACCCTGGTCACAGATAAAAAGAGATAATTAGTGATTTTAAAAACTAATTATAAATAACATCTTAGTTAAATTTTCAACATAAGAAAAAAATGCATAAAACTGCATTAATTTAGTGAAACGGAGAAAAACGTATCTGGAGAAAAATTAGATGTTATTTGATAATTAGAATTTGAAGAGGTGCATAACAGAGACTGCTTTCTATTGATATTAAAATACCAAGAAAATTTTAAAGCTCGAAACATGAGCACTGAGGCCCTAATTCTTACAAAAGTTTCTCAGATGCCACTGAAGCTTGATAATATCCTAATTCCAATAGAGTTTTGAGGAACATCAACATCAAGTAAAACATTTTGATCACTTACTAGAGAGCTTTCACAAATTTATTGTATCTGCAATCTTCTTGACCTTATAGTCTATTGATGAGTCATTAGAAACAAGTTGCAAATATGTCATGAAAGACTACAGTACTACTTGCCAATTCAAATAAACATAGTTTCACTGTTTAATTTACTACTTTCCTCATGCTTGTTTACTTACAAAGGTCTACCTTTGCACTGTTGACTTGGTCTTGTATAAACACACTGCTGTGGTTTAACCCAGCCGGCAGCTCAGCACCTCCCCTCCTTAGGTGGGAAAGGGAAGAGAATCAGAAAGGTAGAAGTGTGAGAACTCATGGCATGAGATAAGGACAGTTCACTAGCTAAAGCAAAAGTCACACACAAAAGCAAAACCAGGAATTCATTTGCTACTTCCAATCAGCATGCAGGTGCTCAGCCATGTCCAGGACAGCAGGGCTCAACACGTGTAATGCTTTCTTGGGAAGACAAATGCCATTGCTTCCAATGTCCCCCCTTCCTCCTTCTTTCCCCCAGCTGTTATTGCTGAACATGACATCACAAGGTCACAAGGGTGGGATATCCCTTTGGCCAGCCTGGGCCAGCTGTCCTGGCTGTGTCCCCTCCCAGCTCCTGGTGCACCCCCAGCCTCCTCACTGGCAGGGCAGCACGAGGAGCTGAAAAGGCCTTGGCTCTGTGTGAGCTCTGCTCTGCAACAACCAAAAAGACAAAACAACCAGTGTGTTATCAGCACTCTTTTCATCAAAAATCCAAACTGCAGCATCATACAAGCTTCTATAAAGAAAATTAACTCTATCCCAGTCTAGACCATCACATATGCTTTCAATAAAAATAACAGCAAAGATGTAGATTTTCACAATCCATTAACTTTTCAAAAATATATTCTCCTCTCCATCTGTTTTTCATTAGAGTTGTAATTGACATAGCTAAACTAAAATTGTTGCATATTTATTTTTCATCTTCAATTTCCTCTTGTCAAAAAAAGGCCACATCCTTACCCCCACCTCCTGAAAATGTAAGCAGCAGCCAGGTATGGGTAAGTGGGTAAACAGGCAGGAAATACAGAAAATGTACCTAGAAATTGGATAAACCCACATCCTCCAAACTTCCATACTACTGTAATTGGTTTTAGATTATTCAATGTACAATTAATGCCTCTATACAAAGACTAGACTAAAATTTAAATAAGCTGCTAAAATATATTAAACGGTATTTTAAAGTCTTACAAATCAGATTTAAAAAATCACAATGCCTTGATAAACAATGCACCTTTCCTCCCTCCATGCTTGTGTGTATATATATATATACACATGCACAATCTGTATATACATATATACACACACAAGCTTTTTTTTTTTTTTTTTAACTTAAGAGCTCCAAGAAAAATATAGCTACACCAGAAAAAGCCTATTATTTCCTATACACACAGAGCCCAGCTTATTTTGGAACTTCTTACACAATGAGGAGAGATGTCTTCACTGTGCAGAAGCAGAGAAAACTGAAAATACGCCTGCAATTACAGATGATGTAGTGGGCAGGTCTTTTAAAACAGACTATCTTTCTCAGTGATCCCTGGTGCTCCCAAATGTGAAAATATTTCCCATCAACAAAACCAGAGTCCACAGAGGATATCAGCAATTCACTTTGGTAATCTGTGACTCTTTCAGCTGCCATTGACATAGCGTGAAATCCACAATGAAGATAATGAGAAACTATTTCTGAAGCAAATTGCAGCTATATCTGGTGGACAGCTATTCTGACACCAAATGCAACAAATTTCAGAGCAATATTCAAGACTCCACTCACTATAGTTTGCAAAAGGAAGGCAATTCTATCAGTTAAAATTCTTAACTGCTTCAGTGAAAACCAGCAGCAGCTTGCCTGGCTCCAGCCTCCCCATTACACCTACATTACTAGAGGCATGCTAGGAGATTATTCCATTACAAAAAAAAAAAAAAAATTACAGCATAACAAGCAACAAAAAACTGTGGTATCAACAACAGCCTCCTTTCTCTTTTTTGCAGCCTTCATCCTTTTTCCTGCAAAGGCAATTTCCAGTTCCACCTCATTGCCGAGGAGACCTGCAGGGCAAGCACTGTGGCTGTTGGAAAGACCACTTCCTTAACTGCTCTTGGCTTTCTGATGGCACGAATTGGTCCCACTCACTATCGTTTTCCTTTTATTATCTTTTGTTCTGAAGCAGGTGGAAAATCCTGATGTGATCATTCTTGTAGAGATTTAATATAAGGGATAAGATTCAAAAAGGGCCCATTTAATTGCATAAGCAGTGAACACAAAACATTTAAATCACAAGATTGTGTGTGGGAACAGAAAAGGAGCATCATGTATCTCTGGATGAATAAGGAGGACCAAAGAGACTAGAAAAGAAGAAAAAGTCCATAAAAGCAGTTGAGGCACTAAAATAAATGATAGGACAAATAAAATTTTTGGGAGGAATAGTTAGTTTAGAGACAATTCTCTCTTGCTGTGAACCATTTACAAGAAAGTCAAAACAAGGCAAGGTGAAGTAAAAGGCAGAAGAAGATCAATTTCATTTCACTTCCTGAAAATGAAGCAACATTTCAACCTGTCATAAAGCACCTGTTGTTAATTGCCATTATTGATCACTTCAGTTCTGTGGTTGCATTCCAGATCTCCTCTGATACTCAGCTGCTCTGTAAAATGAGACATGCTGTGATTCATGCATTCTAACACTGAAACTACAGCCCAGATTTCCAGCATTTAAATGCTGTCTACCTGACAGTTCAGGTCTTCTTAGCCCAGCTATTTAGCTTCCCTTCACCAGCCTTGAACAAATGCTGGTATTTCTATTTCGAATAACCTGCCAGTGAAAACAAAAGGAGCACATTCTGTTCTCCCTTTCTCCTTTTCACTGGGATGCTCTATCCTGAAGATTGATGCCTACAGTGAAACAAGTTGACAGTCAGTAATGACATTCATTTAAGAATATTATTCTTCACAGCAAAATTGCTTTGAAATTTTTTGAATGATTTCACTTATTCCTAAACAGTGAGTGAACTGGAAGACTGAAATGCATTTTTCCTACTTGATTTCTAGAAACAAGAGAGACTCAGAGATGCCAGAATTATTGCACACTCAGGGACTTTCTGAATATTTTAACACACAGCTGAGGCACAGCCTGAGTTTCAACATATTTAGGAGACCATTCTGACAAACAGGAAGTTTCTGAGTTGAAATTTAGATATGGAGCCAAAGCCAAAGCTGCCAACAGATACACAGCAAGCAGAACTTACTGCGTTCTTACAGATGAATTAAAATTCACACAAAATTTGTTACCATTATATAGAACATGTTTGTACAAACAGGGCACACTAGTGTCAGTTTTGAAGGCACTTAAGTACATGATAAACTACCTGAATAGAAATGCTTTCTTGAATTGCAGACAAAAAAAAAAAAAAAAAAATATACACAATAAAACCTAAAAACTGGTTGCTGTTCACTGTATAAAACCGTTAACCTTTCTTAGTTACAGAAAAATAACCTAACCTTCATATCCAATTGTTCCAATAATATCCAATAGTATCTAAGTTTTCCATCTAGCTCATAGCTCATATCCAAGCTAGTACTCAAGACTGCAAACACTGAATGTTGCCGGGGGGGGGGGGGGGGGGGGCACTATTTGCTTTATAAATCTTATACAAATACTCGGAATTATTCCAAATTATGACAAGCAAAATACAAATATACCGATGCATATATTGGTTTGGGAACTCATAGCCATTCTTAACAGTGGAAAAACTTGTGTTTACTTTTCAAATATTTGAGTAAAGGTTTTTCACATTTCTCTAAAGTACAAAAAATGCATGCACCTGTCAGAAATTGATGTGTATATAGATGTGTAACTAACCTTTCTTAGTTTAAGGCAGCTCAATTTAAGTTCAGAGTTAGGTATGTTTTGGTAGATCTTTCCAGAACTGTTACAAACATTAATAGCAACACCTTCTCTTATATGCTGTCATTGACTCAGTGCTGGTATTGCCATGTCATATGACTATTTCACACTTACATCTTTCTCCATTAGCAGGTTAAGAAAGGCTCCAGGCTTGCACTGAAGTGCTGGGGTACAAATGCAGCTTCTATTTCCTGGCTCCGCTGGATGGAAGATAACCCACTGAGATGAAGCCATAATAAATTTAAATTGGATGCTTCATGGTTAAATCATAAAAGTTGCTTTTCTTGTGAGTGTCCATATGTAACCTAAAAGCCTTAAGTCTCTTCTCCAGCTTCATCTTAAATACATCAGAATCAGAGAATTTCAGTTCATGGTTCCAAAAGTAACAAATGCTTGAAATGCAATGCTTGGTGAAAAAAAGAGGAATAAGAGCATGACACCTGACACAATGATATGGCATATTTTCAGTAAAGCTAGGATTTTACACAGAGGATTTTAGTAGAGCTAGATTAGCCTACACATTTTTTGTTAAATTAGCACAGTGTCATGTGTGTAAAGTATTCTGTTCTATTAAGTTTATTCAATTTAGGCAATTTTAACTCTTTTTTTTTAATAAAAATATGAGTTTTAAACTTCAAATGTAAACGAATAATGTTGAATACATGAGTCCTAATTTAAATAATTCTACTCAAATCATATAGTGAAGCATTCCTTTTTTACTTTTCCTCCTTTGACATCAAAGATAGCATGAGCATGTTGAGGTTCTTGTTGCCTTCATCAGCAATCAGAATATGCAGATGAACTTTCTTCAACCACCGTTCTTGTACAGATTATGAACCTCAACACTTATTAAGTAACTTGACCTGAGGCTAGCATTTCCAGTTCTGCTTTCAGTGTCACACACAATGCAGCATATGCAATGAACAGGTATGCAGCAAATTCAGCATCATTCAACCAAGCCATTATTTCAATGTAGAAGCACATTCCATAGACAGAAGGACTGCAGATGTCCCCTCAATGTCTTCGCTTTTCATTGCTGTCTAATGCACAAACATTAATTTTTAATTTTTCCCCATGTAAGAATAAAACGTCATCTCCACATCTGCAACTCCAGAGTAAAGGGAAGTGTTGCCATACTACCAGTAAAACTGAGTAGATACACTCAAGATTTCCAATTAGCTACAATCAGAGGACTGTTCTGATATCTATGAGGACATGATTTGTGTGCAAGAGAAAATGTAGTTTTCAAGCTAGTCAGTGCCAACGTGACTTCTAATATAGTCACCTAAAAGCAGTGTTCCATAAATGTGTGGATATGTATTAAATGTACGTTTTGCTAGTAGCAATGAATTTCAGAGCTTGTGTTTTGAAGTGTATTTCTTATGTACATCAGAAAAACCACCTCTCTCCTTTTTAAGATGAAATGAATTTTCATTCATGCTTCATGAACAAGAATAAGTCACTTTAAGAATAAATAAAGTGGTTTTTTTAATGGAGACATATCAATTATCATTGTAATCCATGTACTGAACTTCTCCCCAGCACTTCAAATGAATGAGAAATATCAAGTTTTCCTGCTATACTGCAAGTTCTCTTAAGAGCTGTTCTGTAACACAGAAGAACAAGGTTAAATTTCTCATTAAACATTAATGTAAGATTTAGCTCCTGAATAAAATAATTCTTGATTCTTTAGCAGATTTATTCTGTACCCCTGAGGTACGACAGTACACTTAAACTAAAATTAGCACTAATAGTTTTATGCACATCTGCATATCTATATTAATACATTCAGATTCTTTCAAATTAAAGTATATCAAGTGCTACTAGTAAACCAACTGTAGTTCTGATCCAGCTCCCACTGAAGTAAATGCAATGTTTTGATAATCAGGAAGTGGACATGATATTTAGTTTCGAATAGATGTGCATCAAGATTGCAAAATAAAATGATTTATACAGAGTGTAAAGCCACTCTCCATGAACATTCTTATATAAATACTCCTGTTCTCCAGAGGATCTAGACTGTCCAAATAACGTGCACTACGTATAGTGCACGTATGGTGCATTACAAAGCTTCAACATCCATGCTGACTTCTAGAGTTAATGATGGGAACAGAGAAGTGAAGAACAGTGTATGCATGCATCTGTTTTCTGCCTGGAAAAAGGAACAGTAAAATATATGCTTTCAAAATGTATCAGTGTGACTTTAAATATTCTGAAGGTTTTGTTGTTGTTTTTTTATCCCTAACATATGACCCTACAGAACCAAACATCAGCCTGGCTTCAGAAACACCCGCAAGAATGTACATACTGTGTATACATTCCAGTAAGTGAGGATAAGATGGAAAAAATATTAACAAATGATAGACTGAAGAGAACAAAAGCCTTTAGCGAAAAGGTGCAGAAAATACTCGCTTGTTATGTTTTTCTCTTTTATCCTTTTTATGCTGTGCAACACACAGCATCTCCTAAGACAAAAGGCAAAAATAAAGATACTGTGTTCTCATAAGATAATTTAATATTCTATTGTTCAACATACATACCTTCCAAGACAATTTCTCACCTATTACACCCTAAAAAAGTCACACTAAATTCCATCAGTAGCTTTGCATAAATATCACTGTCGTTCTTGCAATCTTGATTTCTAACATCTAGCAAACTACCCGTTACAGAATGTTATATATTCACAGCCTCTGGGTGTAATAAACGCAGTAGGTGTGATTTAAATGTACTAATCACTGTTTCAGTAAATCACAAATAATAGCAGACAAGCATGAACCAGCCTAGCAGCAGTTCTGTCCTTTTATCATGTATCAACAACTCCTAGCTTTGTTCTGACTGTCAGTATGATGGTAAGTTAAACCAATGCCTGAAGCCAACACCCAGGCACATTGTAAAATTAATATTGGTGTCCATTCAATGACATTTTTCCACAATTGCACTTCCTACCCATCCTGTTTTTATATCTCTGAGAACAGAATACCATTGAAGTACAAAAAGAGGTGGATCACGCTGTGCAGCCCTATAGCCATCATAGAAAAAGAACTTAGCACAACTTGCCTTTTAATTCAGAGGTAGAAATCAACTGTGTCACAAGTCTTTGGTTACATGAAAGGAATTAGACCTCAGTAAGAATTACAAGACTGTGCACTTTATTTTCACACTGACCAATTGTGTATTTCCAATAGTTCCATATTCCCACAAAAGGAAAAGCCTCTTGTTCTTAATATGCGAAACTCTCAAGTTCAGTTAATAATTTCAGTGAAGTTTTATTAAAAATAGTTTTCTGTGATGTCATTCTGAGAGCTATGGGGAAAACAGAGGAAATCAAATTTCTAATCCAAAGCCCTATTTCCAGCAAAGTTTAATATTTCTGTGATTCACTCAGGTTAAAAAAGTGGCAGACAAAAGTCAATAGCACTAACTGTTGCATCACAGCTCACTTGCCATACAATGGTCATTACAACTACACCTCGTTACTAGCAAAGAATCAGACAAACTTCCTCATGCCCTTGAAGAGATTCGAATTAACACCAAGAGTTAACTACAAGTCATTTTATTGACAGATTAAAAGATTTCATATGGACTCATCTCTTGCTTAGTGTTATAACTATATATGTCATAAGGAAAGAGCACAGATGTGTGTGTAAATACAAAAATGTATATGTAGTATATATAATGACTGAATCTTGGCTTAACTACTGGTGGGTGGTGGTTAAGTGTAGATCTGTGATTCCAATCCCTCATCTTGGTTCTAAAGCTGCAAGACAAAACAATCAGTTACAGCATCTAAACAGGGGAGTCCATCCAGGAGAGGGAACAAATTACAGCTTCTACAGTTTACTGAGATTCTAAATCCTAAAATTAAATAAAAAGTAAAAGCAAAATACCTTAATTCCCAGTTCCACAAGTAGTGTACAAACATAACTCTTTGTTCTATTTCCTTTCAATAAAACTTGGAAATGGAAATTTTTACTTCAGTTTGCTTTAGTTTCAATTTAGTGAACAAGACAAACAACAAGAGCCACTGGCTTACACTCAGCTGAAACTTTGCAAGGATTTAGTTCTCAAAATAGACCAAGTTATTACTCCAATTGAGTAAAGTATAATTAAGCTCATGTTAATGTAGGAGAGTGAAAATTAATTCATTACATTTTATGAAATGTTTTTTTCTTTTTATCTGCTTGCAACTTGGCTACAGACATGATTTTTGTTATTGTCTTCTCTCTGCAAAGGATTCCTTTACTAATACTTATTTCTGAGTACTGAGTTTTTAATTCGAGGATTTTTTTTTTTTGGTGTGGATATAACAGCCACAAGGGAAGTCTGTTCTTTGAATGAATGACAGTAACTCTGAGAATCACAATCCCAGCGTGACTACTCCAATTTAAAAATGAGAAATTCATTCATAAGAAAAGTCTGAATCATTTTTCTGTATCGTTTTTTAAAAAGCATTTAAATGCACATGGCATACCATTCAGGGCAAGGAAAGGTTATTCAGTATTCATTTGCAGAGAACAGCAAGCTGGGCAGGATCATTGATCTGCCTGAGGGTAGGAAGGCTGGGCAGATGGATCTGGATAGGCTGGACAGATGAGCCGAGGCCACTCTCATGGCATTCAACAAGTCTGGTGCTGGGTCCTGTATTTGGGGCACAACCACCCCATACAGCACTACAGGCTGGGGGAAGAGTGGCTGGAAAGCTGCCAGCAGAAAAGGAGCTGGGGGTGCTGATCGACAGCTGGCTGAATATGAGCCAGCAGTGTGCTCAGGTGGCCAAGAAGGCCAACAGCATCCTGGATTGGATCAGAAACAGCGTGGCCAGCAGGTCTAGGGAAGTGATTGTGCCCCTGTACTCGGCTCTGGTGAGGCCGCACCTCAAGTACTGTGTTCAGTTTTGGGCCCCTCGCTACAAGAAAGATGTCAAGGTGCTCAAGTGTGTGCAGAGAAGAGCAGTGGTTAAAGGACCAGAAGTCTGGAGAAGCAGTGGCTGAGACAGATTCCACAGATTTTCCTAAACATTTCTCAGTATTAAGGGGGGGATTACTGACTCTGTTCAGCTGTGTTATCATCATTGCAGTCGGTCCCCTTGTAAGAGATCTTTATCCAAAACACAAAACAAAAAACACTGAGTAAATTAGAATTCTTCTAGGTGCTACATATGCAAACCTTTATTTTACTACAAGATAGAAAATGGAAACACAATGGATTTGTGCTGAATCAAATGAAGAACTATGTGTACACTTCCTTCTTAGATCACTGTGTCTTAGTTCTCCAAAATGCTGAAAAAAATCTGAATGCCTGAGCATAAAATGAGATTATTTGATTCTCATCTTGCATGCCTTTCCTCTGTCAAGAAAAATAATAAAGACATAATCCTTTTGATTGCTCTTGTATTGCAGAACTTTTTTTTTACTCCACTTTGCTATGATCGGCAGGTGATGGTGTGACTGTCCCACCCATACATTAATCTCAGCTTCAGTAACTACTGACCAAATTCATAACATCAGATACTTTACCTCAGGGCACTGCTCATGGAAAATTAAAAGAAAACATGGCCAATGATAATGCTAGCTAAACTTTTTTTCATAACCAGATTTGAAACTTGTTTATGCTGTACAACATGCTGCTGTAAATGCTCTTACTAACAAAGGAGTAATCGTGCACTCTGGAAAAAAAAAATCTTATCTCAATTTCTAAGAGGACATGCTTGAACAAATTAAGGAAATATATATATATATGTATATATATTTGCTGATCTACTAAATCTACTAAATGCACTAATATCTTTATGCAGGCAAAGGTAAGACACATCTCCTGAAAATAATTAAAGTACAAATAGATATATTACTATAATGAAGAAAGGATATTTAAGCTCCTGGATTAAAGAGCTCATAAATGACTAAAGCATTGATGATGATCCCTGCACACTAATACCAACTTTGGCAGTGACACAGATTTGGGCTGGCACAAAAAGCACTACATTACTGTGCTCCTTAAGTAACTTTGGCAACAGTGACCAAAAAGATTAGCCATTGCTGGCTTTAGGACAGAGGAGATGAATATGGGCCTGTTTTGATACTGCACAGATCTGTTTATTCTGAAATAAAATGTTATTTCCAGGTCATTCTGTAACATACAAAGCAGCTACAGTCATTGAATTTAGTAAAATAATTCTTGTAAAATGCCATTTTATGTTTAAATCCATTGTTTTGCAATGTTATGTGAGATCTAGGATGGTATACTTTCTGTTACAAAAAGAAAACAACAACAAATGGTGTTGATTTTGGTATCTTAGAAAAAAATCTGGGAATGTTTGTTTTAAAAAAATAACATCTTACTTTGCAAGCAGCATTGCTTAGATGAGACTTTTAAGACACATCAAACCATCAACATGTAACACTGAGAGCTGCAGGTGAATGCTTTGATCATCATCATCATATTTTTCCTTTGCCAGTAATAACCAGGAACAGCACTACATGCACCTGGGCTAAATTAGATGAGATGACACTGATATCATGGTATCTAACAATAAATTAAGATGTACTTGTGTAAAAGAACGGGAGGTCTATCGTATGTATAATCTTATGTATGTTAGTATAGGAAAGAACATACTGGCTAATAGAAGAATTACATGAAGACACAGAAACATCTCACCACTATTAATGTTTCATGAGGACACACTTGGGATACATTTTTAAGGAATGGAACCCTAAGGGAAATTTTACTCTGTATCTCTTATACCATCTTGTGGCATTTTAAATTGCATTTGTATGTATTATTTCATTAATCATGATAATCACAGACATAATGTAGCAAAGATGCTTATGCTTACAAGTAAAATGTAATGATTTTAGAGCTAATAAAATGCTAGTGATCATGTAAATTGACAATACTGTAAAGTGAACTTTGACAAAGATGAGCAGATTGGTGATACCAAAAAGCATCTTTGGTGTGAGTTTTCATGTGAATGGGTTCCTGTACATTTGGATGGAAAAACCGTTCTAGGAAACAACAGACTGAAGAGAAGAGAAACACATTTTGGTAAGTTACTGTATGGACATTTGTCAAAGGGTGATGAATTCTGCACTTACTGATAACTTGAAGACACCAAGAACCTGCCGAAACCACAGAGGGCCACAGCATACTCCGTATTAACAGCAGATTGTGTAGCTCAGACTGCAAAGACTGTTCAAGAGGGTGGTGGCTTCTTGTATACGTATAAAGACTACAGGGTTATACACACATTTGATGAAATGGACTGTTTTCAGGGATTTCATGAGAACCTACCCAGAAGCCACTGGTAGCTTCTAGGTGCAACCTAGCCTGCCCACATCCAACTCTTTGCTTCAGAAGGTGCAGTTGGCATTGGTCCCCCAGCTGTTGCCCCATTAGTTAAAGTGTGAGTAAACATTTTGAATGACTGCTTTGTGACTAGCTGTGTTATGAATAATAACAGTTTGATGCCACTGATAACAGCTTTAAGAATAAAAGGTGTTCATAGAAATATCAGCTGTAATCTTGACTCCCCCAAATACCTACTCCCTACCCTTATTAAGGAAAATAAATTTAGAAAAAGAATATATATATATATCATATATGCATACATATGTATATATTTATCTATCTAGGTTTAAATTCTACAATGAACTACATACGTGTATCCCACCTCACAGCTGATTTCAAACACACTCATTGCATGCATGTAGTCCAGAACACACACTACTCCTGCTACGAAAGCTCACGTTTGGAACAGTTTTGCTCCCCATGGCTGCTATTAGCATCGTTAAGTAGTTCTACAGAACAAGAGATGTTGTGTTTAACTCCACCCAGGGACTGAACTGTCTGCCACAAGAATTAACATCTCCTACCTATTTGAGCAGGAATTATTCATTGACTGTGGTTTAGGGAATAGAGTTTAAATTAATCTCTGGAACACTAAGTTGATAATGTCATTATTTTTACTCATAGCTTCAGGTACTATCTTTCTCTTTACATTTCTAATACATTTGAATTACCTTTTAATTTTAATAATATCCTAACACAGTTCCAAATACAAACTGCAACTGGTCTACTTAAAACTTTTTTTTTTTTTTCTTTATCATGCAAAAGTGGAAAAAGAAAATTAATCCCCAGACTAGGTTAAATCATGGGAAGGAAGCTGACTTGCCGTTGGGAACAAGCGAGGCAAAGAGGTGGGAGAAAATCATATAGTCACAGCATGATTGGGCTGGAAGGGGTCTTAAAGATCACCCAGTTCCAACCCCCCTGCCATAGGCAGGGACACCTTCCACTAGATCAGGTTGCCCAGGGCCTCATCTAACCTAGTCTTAAACACCTCCAGGGATGGGGCACCCACAGCTTCTCTGGGCAGGGAAAAAAAGATGCAGGGAAAGAAGAAAAGAATAGCTTTGGTACATTTTCCAGCTATAGACACAGATTAAACAAAGTGCTGAGGAGCAGTATGTTCCACAAGAAAAGCTGAAGGGATATCTCCCTTCCCTATATCAAGGCACAAAGTAGAGGTGGATTGGGATCAAATCCATTTGTTCTCTAGATCATTTCTGACCTTTGATCAGGACAATCTGGTCTTTTAGCCATTTACATGACCTCTTCTGCTTCAGTACTTCAGATCTCAGAGTAACAAATATATCCCTGAAAAAGTGATCCAAAATGCAGTACTATTAACATTTTACAGTCTGGAAATGGTGTTTGTACAAATTCCTACAGACTGCATGCAGGCAGAACAGAGAACCGAATCGTTCAAAAAGCCAGATAACAAGCTAATTAGTAGGCCATCCTTCCTCTGTATATTGTCATATTAAATTGACACATCTCCAAATGGATAAATATATAAAGACTAGCCTAAAGTACCACAGAACTGTATCCACTATTAATCTGACTACACTCTTCTCTCCAAGCTGAAAAGGCCTTAACTCAGCCCAATCCCCTTGAGAAACTCCAAATCTTTAGTGAATGTATTGCATCTGGTAGAGGTTAAAAATGGATATATACTTTTACTGGGCATAGGCAGTGTAAGCCTCTAAATGTGAAACAATGGGATGTGCATTTTACCTGCAGCCAATTTAATCATATTACCTGCCTTTAAACATCTGTTTCCCCTCTGATTAGAAGCAAATTGTGTCAAGAATGAAACTATCTACAAAACTTGATTAGATTTGAAAGGGTTGCTAACCCCCATCAAGCACGTCAAAGATGCTTTCCTTTTATCTTCTATGTAAAATGACTTGCAGGTAATTGCACTCTCTTCAGCCAATATGCACATATTTTCACTAGAACTACCCATTGTGCCAAGGGTGTCACTCTGACAAATTATACTTGGCAGCAATCCAACATCACGCTGAGAAACCAAATTTAAAATAATCCAGAGCTACTGGCAGAATGGCGCAGTTAGATACACACAGTATGAAGTAGCCTAGATTTCAGCTATGATGCTTCTGCTCAGGAGAGCTAAAGGTGAAAGAAAGGTTTATTCTGTTTAAAGTTAGTGACAATTTCTCACTGACATCAAAGAAAGAAAAGCTAGACTGAAATGAAGCACTCTGCAGTACCAATACATTTGTGCAAGAAGCAGTCCTGCATAACCAGAGGCTGTCACATAATCAAGAGGAAGGAAACATCTCAAGCAGTGCTGAGAAGAGGGTGCAATGTTCTGTTCATGAGCCAACAAGCTCCGATATCCACACTCGGGTACCTTACTTGAGGGTGCTTCCAGCAGGACCCCTTGGGTACAAGAGGTTCTCAAGATGAGGATCAGCGCTCACTATGAGGCTGGGATCGTTGCGGAAGCGGGCTCTGCACTCATTGCTCTCTGCTGCCATGGTTTTAGCACCATGTTATCACGCTGCACACTCCTGTTACGCCACCCTCAAGTGTACTACCCCACAGGTTTATAACAGTTTATAAAATAGAAACATCTACAGCTTAGCTGTTTTGATACTTAATGCCACACCAGAATGACAAATACATTTGTAGCAGGAATCCAAACAGTTCAAATAAAAGCCACTGTTAAAAGTATCATGTGCTAAAGAGCCCTTATTACACCTGCTCTGTAAAATCCCGATTCTGTAACATTTTTCTTAAACGTTCTTGGTCTCCTCATAAACATGTAAATCTTTAATAGAAGTCTAATAAACAGAAAAGTTAACACTACTCTTCCTAAAGGCTGCCTTTACAAATATTTATTAGCCCAGTTAAGTAACACTAAAAGCCAGCTGAGGTCAGCAGAGATTCCTATTGATCTCAATGGCCTTTGGTTCTGATTCACAGCACTATTTTCTTGGTTTTGCACTACATATCATTTCCTGATAAAAGAATCTGAGGGGAAAATAGCCTATTTTTCCCCTTTTTATGCAAAGCAAAGCAAAGCAAAGGTTTTTGTTTGTTTGTTTGTTTGTTTTCTCCTTTCAGTTTCACTGAAAGGCCCCATCCACCTAAAAATAATCAGTACTATTGACAGCTTAAAGGAAGCCACCAATCACATCCATTTATCATGTAATGGAGCTCTTGCAGACAAAGAATTAGTATTTTCTTACACTCACTGTAAAGAAATGGAGCAAAATAAATATGTATTGATAAAATATTTTTTCTATTAAACTATGAAGGCATAGGGACTGAACGCCTTTAAATCACCTGTCCTGTCTCACCTGAATGCTTCCTAAGAGTTTTTATATCATGACACTTTGACATTCTGTATGATCATCAACAACCTCATGAAATGAGAAGCAACGGTGCTTCTGTTTTGCTCAATTGCTCCCTCAACAGACTTCTATTCCATTTATTTTAAGTCTAACAGGGATTTTTAATGTGAACTTCAAAACAGTTTTCTGCTTTTCTCTCAGCATCGTACAGTACATAGGCATACAACTAGATAAACATATTACAGATTTTTAAAAAGCCATTCCTGAAAAAAGGAAGCTGGGACAAAACCCTATACTGAATTATGTGAATTTTTAACACTGGGAATATGCATAGCCCTTCCTTAGCATATTGCAGTCTTTTCTGAGCATAGGTCCTGTGTGCATCTCCAAACAGAGTCCTATTTCTTGTCAATTCTTCAAATTCTAGATTAGGAGTAGAGAATGCATTTGAAGCTACAGGTAAAAACCTTTTGCATCTTGTACACTTGGCCTTCCCTCTCCCAAACAAGAATATGCTTGCTTGACTAAGAAATCCCAGGTCAGTATTAAAACAGAGTATAAAATCTGGCAAAACACTAACACTAGGCAATTTACTTTTGGAGTTGATAAGAACAGCCACAATCTATCTTCAACAT
This sequence comes from Anser anser, assembly GCF_964211835.1. Classification (NCBI taxonomy): domain Eukaryota; kingdom Metazoa; phylum Chordata; class Aves; order Anseriformes; family Anatidae; genus Anser; species Anser anser. The sequence goes on along the minus strand of NC_139721.1, from coordinate 86,773,595 downwards.
GAAATGCAGTGTTAAATATGAAAACATAGTAAAAGAAAACAGCTTTAAAAAAAAAAAAAAAAAAGACAGAGGGAAGAAGAGAATTCTGCCAGCACAGCGAACAGTAGAATCATCCACTAGCCTTTTACTGCAAAAGAAGAAATACAGCACACTTTTCAGAGCCTACTTGAATTTCTGTGGTTCCTGTCAAGTACTAAATTCAAGACCCGAGATACACTTGAATATGAGGGGACAAGAATAACAATTTTTTGTCTTTGGTATGAAGATTCTCTCCTGTCCCATCCATAAAACAAGACCAGTTAAAAATACTCTTATATTGGTATATTGAGGCAGCATACATTAATATTAATTGCCAAAGGGAAATCATCTTCATTTTTGCTCAAAATCACAGGTGTTCCTAGACTTTAGATTTAAAATATGCTGTGAGACTGGAAGTTAGCTCTGTACCTATTTTTTGCACTCCTCTCTAATGCATTGTAGTGATATAAAGCTTGCATTTACTACAATCCAACAGCACTAGATCTTAAAAGATTTCTTTCCTAAGAAAGGTTCTTTTCTTTCAGTAAAGGAAGAGGTGATCCATGAAAATTTTCTGCAGGCTTTCTATGTTCAAGGTAAAAATGCCATTTGGCTTAAATTCCAGCAACACTGTACATGTTTTTTGTCTTATGGATATACCACAGATAGATGTGCTGCCTTTTTGAAATTTCCAACCTTTTAACTGGTGAACCATTATCAAGAATTGTTTGCGAGCTGTTAGCATGAATGATGCTTAAAAAAAGTTATAAATGGACTACACTGCAATATTTTACATAACTTCATAATGTGCTTTCTGTTATTCCTAAATAGCCCACATGAACAGGCTGAGTCCTACAATTAAAAGCTCCATTTTTATTCTCTGACCTTTTGCAGACCTTTCTTAATCGACAGAATCAGGATTTGCACTAGAAAGTAGTACTGCTAGTTTTAAAATGTGGTTTGGAAAAATAAAATTCTAATCTATTTTCATTTCTTCCTCTTCAATAGGTAACAACAGCAACAAAGAAATAAAAATCAGTCAAAAAGAGCAAAAGCTTCTTTACAAAAATAACTGCTTAATGCTTAATTCTGTGATTGCTATCTTGCCGATAATGATTGTATCTAAGCCTAAAAAATTCTTTTCATTCACACGTAACATTTTCTTCCTATCCAAAAAAAATGCTAACTTTGAGAATCCCCTTCACATGTTGCTCATAAATTAGCATTGCTTATAAGTTATCTGGACATGGTCAGTCTAGTACTAAATCAATTAAAGTTCAACTTTTGAATCCTGCTGAATTCATATCTTTATCTTGGACTTCTTCCACTGAGTCAGCAGAAGTCTGTAATCACAATAATTAACAAGCTGTGACCTTCTAGCTCACAGCACAGATTGCTGCTGGGTCTCCAGAGAAGTTAAGGAATAAGGAAAAAAAAAATACAGATAACTATCAGACTGACCTTACATTACTGAGTATTACCCTGGATCAGAAATTACTATTTAGCCCTGGAGTACCATCTTAATGGTAACAATGAATTCCAAGCACTAATAATACTTTCTTCCCCCAGCAAGCACAAATATCTTCTGAATATGTGATATAAAATCAACATCTATTATCTCAAAGTCTAGTTCATTGCTGGTTTATATTCCCCTCCCCATATTTAAACAGCAGCAAAATAACAAAATAATTCAGCATAATATTCAAGACAGCATCAACCTAGCACTGTATTTATTCACAAAGTCCATTATAGACATAGCGCATATCCAGCACAATACACAGGATCAGGCACAAACAACAGCTCTATTATTTACTGCATCATACAACTGTGTACAAATGGGATCAGATGGTGGTATACAGGAGGGGAAATGAGGGCTAGCGGTCCTTTTTATTCCTTCCCAACCACTTTTGCAAAAAAACTCTACATGTAATAGCTTCAAGCATGGGCCAGTTCCTTCCTATTTTTGGAGGCATCTGCAACAAGCTATCACATGAGAAGACTAGGCAATTTTCAGATGTGACCTGTAAAAAATTTACTCATACCAATGGTATAATGTGGCATAAAAACAAAAGAAAGAAGTCAGGTGTTGCTGTCAAATTACTGATCACTCAGAATGGGACGGTGAAGCCAAATGTGATAGCAGTGTCAGGCTCTTTAATAATAACAGCAGTAGAAAAAAACTTTGAAATAGAAGATCCATCTTGTCAGCAAAATTCCCATTACTGTTCTTATCACACAAACTCGCTTTCTCCCCCTAGGCACACAGTATCCTATTTCCTCTCAGTCTAAGTCTTCTCATTACCATTTCTCAAGCAGAAAACTCACTCTGGGATTTGGACCAATGCTGCTCCTTTTTCAGCAATGTGTCGGGACATCATGCTGTTGCAGTCAGGCCTTAGGAGTGCTGGCCCTTGACCCCAAGCTTTCACTGTGTAAATCAAGCTGCTAAGATTTGACTTTTAACAATTAACATCGTATCAGAGTTGTTGGTGTTAATGATGAATCACAACATTGCAGTGCATATACATAATGTGAAATTTGGGTTAAAACACAAAACAAAAACAATAAGCAAACATGAACACCTACTAAAAATTGTTCCTGACAGGCCTGTGGTGTGTATTTTCAACGTTAGTGTTCCCAGGGATTTTCTGCCTATTATATTGCCTAGAAAACACCCAGATAACTTGCAGAGAAACTTCTCAAGGAATTTCCTTGTTAATCATCCTGTAAAGAACCAGCAGAGTTAAATCTAGGCCCATGAGACAGAACAAAAGTTATTGTGCTCATGTTCAGAATTTGTATTTATCTAAAAATAATAAAAATATTCATGTTTGTACTTAGAAATACAAAACATAAATTATTCATACCTTTTCTCTGCCAGTTTAAGTGGGTAACATTTTAACAGCAGTTTTGATCAACTACATACACTTTTTGTTTTTTTTAGAAAACCCAACAAACACTTAAAAATAAGGTATTTGCAAGCAAAAAGTCTCCAATGAAATTATTTGTATTCAAAAATGTAAGTAACTAAATGGCTATTCCAAAGATTTTTAAATGTAAGATGACTGCGAATACTTGCACTGAAGCCTGTTTAGCAGTACACACACTTTCACCTCACAAGCACATTGATATTCATAGATCCCTTATGTACTATCACGGATTTCAAGTTCAAGATCAAATATCCCTGCCTACATCCTACACTCCTTACACAGTAACCAGCTCAGATCTTGGGTGTTTGAAGGTGTTGTCCCCTTCCTACTTGCCAGATAGTCCAGCTTGAATTTTGTTAGTGAATCGCATTGCCAAAATGACACAGGGCGGTCAGCAAGGTCACACAGAAAATAGGTAGGATTGAGTTAGCACAAAGGCAAGGCAGGCCACAGTCATGAGGCACTAGGCTGGGCCAGACAAGCATGCTGACCAGTTGCTCACCGTGATGGGGTGCTTTCACCCAGTCCTCGCCTTTGGTCTGGCTGCTGCCTTGCTCAAACACTGGCCATTGCACCTGAGGCCTTGCTCAAGCAGAGACCACAGTAACAGCTCAAGATGGGTGCTGGAGAAACTGATGGACAGGTGCCTTGCTCAGCAGCTTAGCACTAATGGAGCATGGGCCAAAACCCAACCCTACAATATGACTATTAGTCCATCACCTTCCCCCATAAATAGTGAGCAGGCCAATGGCCCTTTGAGCTCTTCCTTGAGCATGGCAGCCAGCCACATCTCCCCTTGAGCAGGGACACCTCCTAAGCTCATGCCTGCTGCAGAGATCCCTTACTCCTTGGCAAGAGATTCCTTGCTGCAACAGATCCTCAGTAAATGATTAATAGCCTGCTAAATTCTGTAAGCTTCACTCACATTATATCTTTGATTGACTATGCACATATAATCCTTAGACATAAATTGCTGACCAAGTCTGGGACTAGGAGTGGATTTCAGCCGCAAGCAGGCTCCTTACCTCTTCAGTTCTTGGAGTTGAGAAAGCAAGTGAGGTCTGCTCTGAACCTCGTGACTCAATGGGAGGGTGTCCCTGATGCATCTGACTCACCCTGTCCTCTATGCAGGAAATGATCAAGTGTACCTTGCTATCTCAAATCTTGTTAAGTTACTGTCTTATGTATAATTAAGCTTTGTTAGATCACTACATCATATCAACAAATATATTGCTGCTTTTCTCTTATGAATGAAATATGTAATTTCATCTGCGGCACTTACATGCAACCTGCACTTTTTATCTCATTTCCATTCTTGCATGCTTGCTCCTCTCCAACCCATCTTGATTTCTACCTTTCCCTGCACATAGCCTTCCTCCTAAACATCCCTTAGTAAGCTTTGTGCTTTTACACAATCCCCTCAGGACATCCCTTGAGGTTTTTCACAGTCCCAAAAGCCCATTCAAAACATCCTATAAGAAGTTCTCTCTTTCCCATGAGGCCCAGTAATAATCTTATTCCCCCCTAACCACAAAATTCTGGTTGAACTTCAAGGCTCTAAGTGGTTCCTTCCATGGATCAATGACCAGAGAGATATCTGGGTATCCAATTTACTACTTATTTTGTCTCTTGCCGTTGCTTCCTATGCTGAAAAGCCATCAACTAATACTCCCTGTCAAACACCATATCCTTACATTCTAGGTATCCACATACCAGCAGAGGTCTAGCTTTAATGACTGAGTTAGTCAGATTCAAGAAGTCACACTTGCATTATGAATACCACTATAAAATTAAAGGTGTATTATCAGATTTCTCTGATTTAAAATAAAATAAAATAAAAATCATTGCATATACATTAGTAAAGTACAAATCTGTGAGAATCTATTATGTTTCAATTGGGGGAATATAATATAGTCCTTTTGCTTCAGGCATAAGCATGCAAGCAAAAGTTGCAGTCCATTGCTGGACTAAACTTTCTGGATATGATAAATTATTGTGTCAAGACAGGCATAAAGAGCAAAAACTAGATCTGATCATTAATATTTTTGCACTATGGTGCAAGAAGGCAGTGTGTTCTCTTGCTGTTAGCCTAAATTCCCAAGTAAAGGAAATATATAGGATTGTGTTATTGATGTTAAATTATTTAATAACTTCTGATCCTCTAGGTGATTATTGCTCAACATTAAAGGTGTACAGATAATTAAGATCCCATGATTGGTTTGGGAAAAAAAAAAAAAAAAAAAAAAGGACAGAAAACCACTAGTAGCCATATATTGGAGAGAGTTACAAATCAATGTCCTAACCAAGGAAAGGTAGGAAAACCATAATTGTTTTGTTGCCTTAGTAGCATCAGGCTGAGGAATTAGACTACAGCTAGAACTCAGACTATCGAAGTACATGCTTGGCTCCAAAAAGGCATTAGTTTTGTATCTTTTCCCCAGTAAGAACATGACAAGACACATGGGTGAAATTTGAGTTATTGCAGCACAGGATGGGAGAAACAGAGATGAAATTGAACCGATCTGTACAATAATAATAGTAAATAAAAAGTAAAGTTTCATTAGTTTTAAAGATCACAGAATTTATCTTCGCAATAGTCATACTGAGATAAAGTCCAAGGTAATATTAAAAATAAAACAAAAGAGTAAACCAAAGTACTTTTTGTCCTTTACAGATTTATGGAGAATGTTTGTTTGGTTTGTGTGGTTTTGTTTGTAAACATGATAAAATCACTGCAGTGAAAGTTACTGAAAAGCATATCAACCATGAATTAATAAAAAACAATGTAACCTCAATTTCTGTCCATTTCATTATCACTCTGCATCCAGCATTCCCATACACAAAATCTATCACATGACTCGCAACATCTGTATACACCTACACAGGCATTTTTTCTATGGTGGCGTCATTGCCTCTTTAGAGTTCATTACAAAAAGCAGAAAGAATAATACAACAACAATGCTTTCTCACCATGACAAAAACAGTTGCTTTTCCCCTGTACTTATACTGAGATATGGAACAGGTGACACAGAAATTCACTTATTACATAGCTGGCACAATAAAGAATGATTTGTCTGGAATCTCTAAACACTAAAAGAATCAAACTTTAATTTTCCTTTCATCACTTGGAACAAGAACAAGGGCCCACTGTCATAAAGTATAAAATTCATTGTCTGATATGATATAGGTTTAAAAACAAAACCAAACAAAACCACATTTCACAGCAATAGCTCTTGGTTTATTCAGGAAAATCAGGACTATAATATATAATATTTGTTTAGGTACATATCCTGTCTCTTCTGACTTACAAGGTGAATGATGAAATGGGATACAGATCTCTTCAGCAGAGAAGCAGCTTCCTTTTCCCGTTTAAACTGCAGGGCTATAATGAAATGTAGAGGGCTTGACCACAAAAGGCAAAGTAAGAAAAGTTTGCTGTGAAGAGACAAAGCAGCATAATTCCTGTAAGTGTACCCACTGGAGATACTCAAGGGTAAAATCTGGCTGCGCAGTGAAATTGTCAATAAAACAAAGACATTTGAGATAACACAATTTATTATATTTCTTCAGTCACATGTCCTGAAGCTGTAGGAGACTAAATTGTGTTTTTAAATGTGCTGGCTTACGGCAACACTTATGGGGATGCCAAGAAAATTCCTATAAAATATGATTTATGAGGTACCTGATAACGCACCTTCCTGTAGCTAATGACGATTCTTTGGTAGTGCTCCAATACTTTGGGCTTAGGACTTAAAAACATTCATTTGTATTGTATCAAAGATATGCATATACACTGGGTCTGGCTGGGCTGATGCTAATTTGCTTTATAGCAACTCATACAGTGTTGTGTTTTAGACTTGTGACCAAAAGAACGCTGATAACACACCAATGTTTTACCTATGGTTGACCGGTGCTCGTTCAGCATCCAGGCCACCACTGTGAACAGCTTGAGGGTGTGCAAGAGGTTAGAAGGGGACATAGCCGGGCAGATGAGCCAAAGTGGCCAAAGAGATGTCCCACGTTGTATAATGTTGGGGAGCAGGGGTCACATAGGGAACTTTGCCATCTTTTGCTCAGGAACTGGCTGGGCCCTACCCGCGGGAGGTGTGGAACGATTGCCTTTGCATCACTTGTTTTGTTTTCTTTCTATCTCCTTCCACTTCTCTTTCACTCACCATTGATTTTTATTTTTTTTAAATCTTGACCCACCACTTTTCTTGCTTTTATTCTTCCTTTTCCCTTCTGTCTCACTGGGTGTGGGTGTGAGGGGGAGGAATAAGTGAGCAGCTGCGAGGTGCTTAGCAGTCTACCACCGTTAAACCACAACAACATACTTCATTTACTTCTGTAGAAAAATAAAAATACTAAACATTTGCTGAAAAAGTGATTAAGTGGTTGTAACTGTTGTACAGAGCCCAGCAGCCCAAAAAGAACTCCAGATAAACTCTGTTCTGCCCTGTGCTGACTTATACCAAAGTCAGTTATACTGGCAGTTAATAACAACCCAGGTTGTGTATAGTTTTGTGGCATTTCTCTCACCATGCTTACTTTGCTCTGAGTTGACTGAGACATCACCCACAATGTGGGTGGTCTAGCTGGCCTCTTCTAGCCAGGCTGTTTATAATATCAGACAGAACCACTCCTGTAGATTCCGTCTCCAATTCCTGCACAAACCTTAGTGATCAGCCTCCTTTGGTTCTTCACTTGCACACTCCTTCTGGACAAAACCAGGAAATTCCACTACAAAGGGAAAGGCAAAGCGTGGGTGTATATCCTCTGATGAGCTTCTACTTCAATAGCTTTAAATATATATTAGAATAATTGCAAATCATGAATAGCTTTTTCAGTAGCAATTATTGAGAATTCAACTTGTGGCTGTATTTCCCCGTAATATAACTCTAGAAGCTGCAGTGTCTGAGCTCTCCTCTATGGAACTACAGCTCACAAAACCAAGGAAAAACCTGTTGTCATACAGCGTTGTTCTCTGCTTTTCAGAGTCAGTCAACAATAAAAAGTTGTTGAATACAACTACTGACTCCGAAATGATGGGTTTTGCTGAGTAGTTTCCTATTTTTTAAAGCAGTTTCATAACACAGAACAAAATCCTCTTTAAATAACAGAAAATTTCTTTACATATTGATAACAATAATTCTTTACATATAGTCTACCTACAGAGCAAGACCTTGTTCAGAAGGTTGGGATCAGATGATTTGTAGATACACGTAGGTTTAAAATACTAAGTTTTTTTAGTAAAAGAGGTAAATAGCTGGCTTTAAAGGATCAAATTACTGGAATAAATCATGTTAATCTGTAATTGCGTATAGAGGGCTTCCACCAGGAAGACTGCTTGACAGAATTTACACATGCTAGACCAACAATTTGCAACCTGTGCTTCAGAGGCTTCTGCTGATTGGTGAAAGGTCAACTTTGCAAAACATTGTGCATCCCGTAGGGAAAAAACTACACACAGAAACACTCCCACACAGAGTGGGCATCAAATATTGCTATCCCACAGAATGGGATAGCATTAAAATACACACACAACCTTCACAAACTCCACTTACATCATAGTCAAAATAACATCAACACAGCATTGACAAAGGTGGACAATTTACACACACTCCACCCCTCATCCCTTCACAACATTACAACAGAAATTCCCCACAATTATTACACTCTCTGGCAATATCCAGCCCATCTTTTGCCCATTTTTTGCCCATTTTTGCCCATTGCCTCCCCCAGTGGGCAACCATCGCAGAATGGGTAACCAAAAAGGGAGAAACAGCAACACAAATATATATTTAAGGTGCAGCTTACTTGTTTGACTACATGGAAAAAAGTGAGTCAAAAATCACACAAGAGATCGTTATGATAATCTGACAGCATATACCAAATAATTTTAATTCATTGCTAAATGCAATATGGTGATAAAGACTTTAAAAAGCACTTTTTTTTTTCCTAAAAGGTTTTGAGTCCCTTCAGCTACAAGAGGTTACAAGAAGTACTTTTTTAGGCTGGTGTGGAATAAACACCATATAGCCTGCATTCCTTTCAGCCCTCCTCCGCTGCTCCTTGAGGCAAGACCACAAGTCTCAAATCCCTTTCGTTACCACATCAGTGCCAAAAGCACAGGTACACTATATCCCCCTCCCTTGAAATATGGATGCCAGCTATGACTCCATCACAAGCCAGTGGTAGATGTCCTGTTTTTCTTGACACAAACCTAACTCTGTTAAAGTCTTTCCTAACTCAAGGCTGCCATCTCTGCATGAAGTTGAAATGAAGGCGCACAACAGGAGAAAGACAGTTGATGAAAATTGCTTAACAGTTTGCAGTATTAAAAAGGAAAGCTAACCAGGCAGTTCAGAAAAGTTTAAATAAAAGCCTTGTGTTATAAGCCTGAGAAAAAATGGCACAAATTGGCCGCACACAGCTGGCAATTTGTAAGTTCATCTCATCATCATTCAATCTTTCATCTTATCAAGTGAGCAGCTTCTGACAATACATAATCAATAAAACATAAAAAGATATCTGGTAGAATGTGTTCGAGAAGTAGAACTGAATTACTTAAGTTGGGGTAGTTCCCATCAGGTCTTGCAAATAAGCCTTCTTTATTTATCTTTAATTTAACAGGGGTTCAGTTTGCACTTGTTTTCTGATGAGGACCTCAGTCCCTCACAGCCTCTTTGTAACCCAACATAGCTTTAAGACCACACAGCAGAGCGTGAAACCTCTGAAACAGAGCAGTGCAGCAAACGTCCAAGAGAAAAAGTTTCAGTAGTGCACACCTAGGCTTGGCAAAAGGAAGAGGCGTGTGCTGTGCCTCACAGGGACGCGCAAGCAGGGCACCTGCCAGGTGGCACGCCACGCTCAAGTGAGCCCAGGAAGCAGCAGGCTCTGCTCACCTATGGGCTCAGCCCTGCTGTCCCTGCAGCTCTTCCAAGAGAGCCCAGCTCGATGTGCAGACACAGCATTGCTTGCTGTTTCACTTAGCTGGAAAGCATAAAAATGGTATATTCTCACTGGGGAAATCGAGGGGGGATTTTATAATTCTCTCTCTCATCAACCCCTGTTACCACTAAGAAGGTTACCTTCTTGATGGCTATTTATTTCTTATTTGACTGATGAAAAATAATAGGATTACACAAATGTGCAAACAGAAATGTTCTAGTTGATCAATCTGAACACTAAGAACTATGTCTGGAGATCTGAGGATGTTTGGAACAAATCCCAAATATTATAAATAAATCCCAACATACAAAACCATGGGTAAAATCCTCTTGCTATTAAGAGTCTATTGTATCTAAAGCATTCTGCTATACTCCCAGGTGCCACTGTCTTTATGTAATATTATGTGCTTTTTGTCCCTCCATATCACTATCTGGCATTAGAAGAAGTAAATTGCATTCTATATACTACATTTCACTCTGTTTGGCAGTTTTCTTCTGCAAATCTCAGTGTTTTGAAATTCTCTTGCATAATAATATGTACTATAATTTTTACCCCAAATACTCAGAACTCACAAATCCAGCCATCTGCAGTCTGTGTTTCAAAATACTGCAAATATTTTTAAATAGATGTGCCAGTAATTCTGTATTTATAAAACAGATGAATCTAATGCATTCAAAATAAAAATACAAAAAGACCCCCCAGTGCTTCCTTTCTGGTCGTATAAACCATCTGTAGGATGCAATCTAATAATTTCTGCTTTTATTTTCTTTTATAACAGCAATAAAAAAAAAAGCCAATAAGTTACTTTGAAGTTAGCAATTAAAATGAGTATACATTTTTATGAAATATATACTTATATATTAAATGCATTAGATAGAAAAGTATATTGATATTCAAACTTCATTTAAACATGCATTACCATAAGAATAAAACAGATTCCTTAGCTCCTGAAAAGACTGAAAGGATGCAAAGAGCTATCAGAACCCAAAAAATTCGCCTCACAGTGCTACCATATCCTAGAGCTAGGATTGCATAGTTATATTTATTTTTAACCCAGGAAAGGCTACCTCTTGCACGTCGCAATCAATTTTTTAGGCTATCACCAGTAAAGTTTCAAGGATATTCCATATTTTTTATATAACAGGTAAGGGTGTAAAATTAGTTTAAGATTTTCATTTAAAAAAAAAAAAAAAAAGAAAGAAAAAAAAAGTAGATGCCACTGATTTTAGTTTGAATGTAATGAGCAACATTTTACTTACTGTAAAATCATTTCAAAACCAGTAAACTTCAGCTAACCAGTCTGTCCCAAGTGCGGATACCTTTCTAGCCATGCAGACAACTATGTGGAGGACAGCAAAGACCCCTCTGCTTTAGTCACTTCAGTCCCCCAGAGTAGTGTGATTTTTGCAAGGGTGAGACATCATATTGCACAGACTAAATAGCAATAGTGAGGCTGACTTTCTAGATCATTTCAGTACAGAAGTGGATATGGATTAGCAAAACAAAACCTCCTGGTGTTGGGTGGCAAATTCTCTCTCTTTTTTTTTTTTTTTTTAAACCAATTTAGAACATTTTGTTAGGGCCATCAAAGAGATTCCACAGATGCTCTGTCACTGAATAATAGTATGCCAAACCAATGAAGTTAGAACTATTGATGTACATGCTATTGATAAGGTGTGAATAACATACACATTTTACATTTTCAGTGTTTCATTCCCAAGTTACTCCTATAATATTTTAAGACTGATGAAGCAGTGAGGTTGGATGGGTTACCAAACATTCTTGAAAGTAACACCAGTCAAGTAGCACATGCATGGTATTTATCTACGACACGTACACCTTATCAGAAGTGGTATGAGCATTATAAGTGACGTGCTTGCTCTGTGCTCAGTAAACTGAAGTTCCTGTACAATAAGTTGTAAGAAGAAAAGCACACAGTTCTAAAATTACACTGACAATTTTCACTTTGGCCCTGCTGCTCATCTGAGTAATTTGCTTCTTGGTTGGAACCGTTATAAATAACTACAGTATATTTTCAAACTGCTCTCCTGCTCTCCTTGTTAAAGATATGGGAACAAAAGCATTATTGCTAGGTCAAGGAGAAATATTTTCTATTGTCATTTAATAACATGATACAGGATAAATTGGGAAATAAACGCATTATTTCAGAAGCATAAGGAATAATATTGTAAGTAGTTTGTGCTTACTCATATAATTTTTGGTTGAAAGTGGTAGAATTTAGTGTTAGGAATAAATTATTTCAGTTAAAATTATGGCAAAGTCATGTGACAGACACAAGAGTCTGAAATTTTGAAATTATAAACCCAACCAGGATTTAAAAACTTTCAGTGGTAAACTGAAAATGCCCAGGACTAAACACCAAGATGGTACGCAGTATCTGAAGTTGAGAGATGCATCAAGTTTGAAATACATCAAGATAAAATTAGGTTAAAACATAACGGCTTGGAATTCTTTACCAGTTGGATGAGATTTGAGCAGAGAAAAGTGCTCTGTTTTGGGAGGTACAATTTTTCCTCTGTTACTACTGAGATGTGACAGCTATTCATTCTGATGAACACTCCATGAAATACGAGTCCTCCAGAAATGATGGCTAATTTTCAAAAGAGGTCTCCTACTATGTCCATATCAGAATAATAATAAAAAAATGTTGTGAAATGCTTTTTTCCATGTTCACAGACATCTTAAAAAGCATACACTAGAAAGTTGAGAAGTCAGAAGCGGGAGGCGTGGGGGGGGGGGTGGAGCACAAAATCAAACAGATGAGTGAGGTGAAGTCCTTTTAGACTTCGCACTGCCTTTAAATAAGCATACTGAATAGTCCCCACCTGCTCCACAAGACTCTTTTTCAACTCTTCATCTGACAGAACTCCTTGCTCACTCAACTAGAGGCTTCTATCAATCGCTCCTGGGAGCCAACTGGTAATTGCTGAGGTGTTCACAAAAGGCTAAACTGTTTTCAGGGAAGATGATTATAGCCAAACAAGTACTTTTCCAAACTTAATGTGTTAAGGAAGTCCAATACTTCTGTCTGCTTCAACCCCCTACATCAAAAGATGTGGCTTAAAGAAATCACACGGTATAATCAATTAAAAATGAAGTCAGACTTGTAAAGCTGAATGTTTCAAATTCCAGAATCGATGAAAGGAAGAATCCTGAAAACACAACTCTGCCCTTTATTGATTTTGCTGAACACTATTTAAATACCTGGAATGTAATCGAAGTACGGATCCATGGGTTTCAGCCCTGAAGTAAACAATTAGCTTGATACAAATAATCTATATTTATTCCAGATGAGTGCAAAAAAGGTTTTGACAATGCTACATTGTATTCAGAGTTTTCTTTTGATCAAACATGCCTTTCCGGATTCTGTGTTGGAAAATTCCTCTCAAGTCATGTCTTATCAACAAAGCACAGTCTGCACAACCAAAGGCATTTCATAATTCTACAGATAACCAAACATGGAGAGAAAAAATAAGTAGACAGAATGGGAACAAATTTTAAGACTGTGCCTTTTTTCAACATAGTATATTTAAGCACATGAAGAGCAAACCATGTTAAGGAAACTACAGTCATTACAAAATAAAGAGCTGATCTGCCTAGCACCTTGGATAATGAATAGTTCTTTGTGAAGACAATCATTAGATAAAACAAGGCATCAGGATGAGTAACAAGTACTTCCTGAAAAGCGGAAGTGCCACTCTTGGGATAAAAGTTGACTGGTTTTCTTTCACTATTGAAATGTTCCTTCTGTCTTTAGGACACATTTGTCTTGGAAGAGACCAGGAAAACGGTATGGGCCCTTACAAAAAGATAATTCGTGACAATGAATTATAGGTGTCAGGTATTGTTGATTATTAGTACATGATGCTGTAGGATGCTGTACATGATGTAGGATTAGTACATGATGATGTAGATGCTGTATGAGCATCCTTATTTTGAGATTCATTCTTGTTTAATTCTGGGAAATCTATCTACTTTTATTCTTACAGTAATATTTTACTTTGATAGATTAATATTACGGGATATTACAGAATGTTGTGGCATTAAATATTTTATGGCAAAGTAGGCTGATTTAAAAAAATAAATAAATAAAATACAGGTGATAATTTTATTTTGTTTCCTTAGGTACCATAACTACTTCAAAGACAAGACATCGCTGAATTGATTTGCACCTCAATTCATTAGTTTCAAAGGCTAAGAGCTTAGAACTTTCCTTGATTAAAGAAGGAATGCTAGTAATTGACGCTAGTAATTTCCATTTTAATATGTATAATTTACATCTACACTGACTGTTCTAGCTCAAATGTCTAGTCAGTGGACATCCGGATCCTACTAAAATTGCAGCTCTGAACTTGTGTATGTGAAAGTTTCTCTTCGAGTAGATGATATTAAAGCAGCTTTCTTTCCTAATCACCTTTGTTCTGAAAACTTTAACATTTATCTTTTTCTGTCTTAATTAAAACATACACTGCAAAGATCCTTAATTTTGCCAGGTCCAAAGCCTACCCATGTTTTCAAATACTTGGCACCTAGCTGAACTGGAAATAAAGATGCACTGGATTTTGTTTACCAGATCAGTATATATATATCATTACAGGTTTTGTAACTTTTAAAGAACAAACAGGGTCCCATTCTTGTTCTTTTCAGCTGTCATTATCCTGTTAAATCCTACTGTACATTTATTCATCACCACAGCTTGGAAATAATTGCAGCCAACTAAGCATATAAAGGTTTACAATATAATTTCAGCCAAAATTACAAACAAATTTTAATGAAAAATGAAAAAGCCTTACATTTTGTGGCTCCACCTTTAGTTTGCAGATAGGCGTGAAACACAGACATGGTGATTCCCAAAGAAGGCTTATTTTCATTTATTGAGCCTTTGTATTTTATTACCTTAAATGCCAGTGAAAATTGTTCATGAAATATAGCAAAGAAGACACTGCATTGACCAGCTACATTACAATTAGGTGCCCCCAAGAACACACATCCTAGAGACCCAGTATTGATCCCTGCTGTTCCATGATGCCCCTCCAGTTTCCACATTCAGAATTTTTCCCAGGAAAGGTGGTGAGAAGCAGGGGAAGGAGGCTGGTGGTGCTGGTCAGCTCTTCTACCAACTTGCTAGCCAACGCAGCAACTGGAAAGTAATCCTCAGTCTCAGAGCCTGGATACAGCCACACCATCTGGGAATACAGCACCTACAGTTCCCATGCTTTCTAGAAAACTATCACATGACCTTTTTCAACAAACTTTTCTGAAAACTAAGTGTCACTTGTTATCCGACTACTATAAGATTGGCAAGCCATTCAGGAAGAGTATTATTAAATAAGACTATTAATAATAATAATAGTATTATTAAAAATATTAAATAACCACAGGGAAAAGACATACGATCAAAAATGTCTAAAAGACTGACAGCATACCTAAATCTGTGAAGATGTTGTTGTTGTTTTGATGGAGATTTAGTAAGTACGTAGGTCACAGAAATACATTCCTGATAATTTTACTGAAGTTTCCAAATGCTATAATTATTATCTGTATCCACAGGTCACTTTTTCTAACTATCTTTCACTGGACAATGAACCAAAGGCGAACTCATGGAGACAGTGCCAAAGTGCACAAGGTCTACTGCACTTGTGAGAAGTATAACCATCTTCCATTTACAAGTAGCACAAATATTCCCTCCCCAGTCATGTAGCATTCATTTGTTTTGTGCACTTCCATCACTCAGATGTTATAGAGGGACCAGCAACAATCATTATTTTATTTTCTTCCACTGTCACAGAATGTATATTTTCTTGGTGGTCTTATATTTCTTCACTATCTCAAAATATTTCAGACATAATATTTTTGACAGACAAACCAAATATTTAAAACAGCAGCCATGACATTTTTTTATACTTGGCACACTGAGTCACATGGCACTAGCTCTCTGTCCTAATTCATCAGGGAACTTCACAGAGTTTTCACTTCAATGACAGGACTCGCTGTCATTAACTGCCAAATCTCACACTTTCCCTGTGACATAGAGTAAGACTTCATACTTAAGTGTGCTTTTTTATATAAGTATCATACTAACACGCATAAAAGGAAGATTCCAAAAACTGTGGCCCTGCTACTGAAAGAGACCAGTAACCTAGTGACAGACAGCATGGAAAAGGCTGACATATTCAATGGCTTTGCCTCGGTTATCAATGCCAGAGTTTTCCCTGGGTCCCCAGATTTCTCAGCCAGGAGGCTGAGCTACAGGGGAAGAAATGCTTTGGCAGTATGGGAACAGCAATTTAGGAACCAATGTATAAAATCCATGAGGCCGGATGGGATGCATCCACTGGTGCTGAGGGACCTTGCTGCTATCAATGGGAGGTCATTCTCTACCAGCTTCAATGGGGCATAACAATCAGGGGGATCCTACTCGAAAAAAGGCACACATCAGCCCATTGTCAGAAGGAAAAAAAAAAAAAAAAAGAAAAAAAAAAGTGGAGGTGAATCCAGGGAGCTTGAAACCAGTCAGGTTTTTCTCAATCCCTTTGAACATTATGGGAAGCCATTTACAGGCACTTGAATTTGAAGGTGACTGGGAACACAGCCACACAAATTTACCCCTGCAGGTCTCGCTTGACTGACCCAACTGCCTTCTTTTTGAAATCACTGTGGGCAAAGGGAGAGCACTTAAGTGTAACTTAAGTCTAAGAATGTCTTCAACATTAATTCCTATTAAGTTTGGGGAAAATGGACCATATACAAGTTTGGATAGCAAACTGTCGACTGCTGAGCTCAAAGAATAATGAACAGTGGCTGGAAGTTCAACTGGCAGCCAGTTCCTAGTGGCATTCCTCAGATGCTGATACCGAAGTCAAAATTCTGTAACATCTTTATTAAAACCTAGACAATGGGACAGAGTACACTCTTAACAAGTTTGCTAGTGACATGAAACGTGGGGAGGCAGTCCGTATGTTTCAGGGTTTATAGGGACCTCAGCAAGCTGGAGAAAAAGGCAGACAAAGCCCACGTGCCAATTAAAATAAAGAAAGACAGAATTCTGTACCCTGAACAAAAACAGACAAAAAAAAAAAAAAAGGACAAATAAAACATGAAGTAGTGTAGGCAAAAGGACAACTAGCAACCCTGCAGAAAAGAATTTGGAGTTCCAGTGGACCATGAATTCAACATGGGTTACCAGTGAACCTTGCATCAATGAAGACTACCCACTTGCTGGGCTGACTTAACAAAAGCACAGTCAGCTGGCAAGGACAGTGATACCTCTATCAGAAACAGATGAAGGCACATGTGGAGTATTATCTTCAGTTTTCAGTCCTCCAGTGCAAGAGAGAGATTGAACCAGATAAAATCTCATAGAGGGCTAAGATGCTGAGAGAGCTGGAGCACGTGACACAAAAGGAGAGGCTGAGGGAACTCTGTTTTGCCTCAAGAACAGAAGGCAACTTAGGGATCTAACTACAGTCTTCCTCTTCCTAAAGGTGGTTTAAGAACATGACTTAGCCAAACTCTTCTCATAGGTGTTTCTCCTTTGTTGTTGTTGCATGTTTACTATGTACTGAAACAGCTTGCCCAGGAAGTCTGGGGACTCCATCACTGGCAGCTGTGAAACTTTGATTTAGATGGCCCTGAGCAACCTGACCGAACTTTGCTGTTGGCCCCCTTTGAGTAGACTACCTGAGCTTGAGGTCTCTTCCAACCTAGACTGTTCTGTGATTCTAAACTTCTTCTGTCATTACAGTGCAGAGGCTTCTAAAGGATATACCTGAACTGTGAAACCAAGTCCATAATAAAGACTGCAAGAGCACTTTATCTCTTCTGTTCTAAACTGTAATAGTATAAGACACTGTAATATTTATTATGAATTAGGAGAGTGTCCTTAGTTGAGGATGAACAGAGCTTTCATTCACGTCAGTCTAACATTTGCAAAATTGATTTCTTTTGACATTTAGAGCACTACTGTTGTAATTTGGACTCACGTCTGACATTAAGCAAACTAAATTACAGTGGTTTTGCTTAAAAGCTTCCCATAGAACACACTTACTTTACTATGCAAACAACTGTTCTAGCAGAAACGGGCAAGTTTTTTTTTTAAAAAAGGGCAGGTATACTGACTTTTCTGAAAACAAAATCCTAAAATGAATGCTATCTAAAGCATTAAAAGCTGGTCACCGACAATAAATTCATGTTCAAACGTTTGAAGGGTTTGTCATTAAACTTAGACTACAGTTAGAAGTTTGTGATAATGCATCAAGAACTTTATCTATTTTTTTTTATCCTAGGAGAAAAAAAAATAAAATAAAAGATGATTTACTCCTTAAAAAGAAATTGGAGTAACATTTGAATGAGAGAGCGCAAGGGAAAATGCAGGAGGACAAGAGCGCAGGGAGGCAAGAGACTAGCTCAAGCACCTGAATTTATATTTTAGCAGTACTAAAGGTCTTTTATTCATCTTGGTTTACATTTGAAATGCATAAATTGATCACATACGCAAAATAGATCAAGTTAAGTTAAAAAGAGATGGCTAACTTCCCTCTGGTGAATCTTATTTCTGGATTTTCATCTAATGTCAAATTTCATAGCTTTCTTTAGATGTATTATGGAGATACAAATGTTATTTTATACTCAATTCTTTATTACTTAATTGCCATTTAAACAGATCACAGGGTTATTCTGAGGTTTATGTCTGCAAAGTATACTATACACAATCCAAGATCATAATGCAAAAAA
Source organism: Anser anser (assembly GCF_964211835.1). Lineage (NCBI taxonomy): Eukaryota > Metazoa > Chordata > Aves > Anseriformes > Anatidae > Anser > Anser anser. The sequence continues at coordinate 86,754,942 of NC_139721.1, read as the reverse complement.
TTTACTTTTTTTCCTTACAGATCACAACTGCAGGAGCTAACTTAAAGAGAGCTTTATGGTTAATCACACAGGCACTCGATATCCCAGGAAAGGACTTTGCCAACATTTCTTCCTTTTTCCCCGTTTTTTCCCTCCCAGTGTAAAGCTGGACAATGGCATAGAAGAACTACTGCACGCAGTTTTAACCACTTGAGAAAGTCCCATACTTTGTGGGGTCCTCAGTTGATACCATAGGTTTCTTCTCACTGGACACCTTGTCAAGCCAAGCGCTCTATCTTTTATATTGAGCAACGTGCTTCCTCCTACTTTTCTGTCAGTTCAGCAGTGACAGAAGAGCCAGATGGAGCCTTTCATCGCTTTTGCTTTTTGTATTCTCTTCTGTATTACCATACCTTGGCTTATTTGCCAGTTTCCTGGGATTTCCAGATGGTCTCCCATTACTTTGCTAGACAGACCCAAACTGCTTAATTTCTAAGATCAGTTGAAATCAAACTAACGTGGCCAGCATGAAGAGTACACATGCACATGTTCAATGCCTTCACATATTCCATTCCTAAACTTTAGCTCAATAAGGTTAATGCCAAAGAAGAACTCCATGAAGAATTATTCAAAGCTGGAAGAACATTTTGCTTTTCTTTCCCAAACTAAACAGTATTTTCTTGTGCTCTGTGGTATTCACAGAATCATCTATGTTGGAAAAGACCTTGAAGGTATCCAGAGCCAAACATCAACCTGACCTGACACTAAACCCATGTCCCTAAGCACCACATCCACCATCCTCCAATGCTTAACCACCCTTCCTGGGAATAAATTCTTCCTTATATCCAAACCTGAAATACCCCTGGTGCAACTTGAGGCCATTGCCTTGCATCCTACCACTTGTCACCTGAGAAAAGAGATGAGCACCCTTCTTGCTGCAGCCTCCTTTCACGTAGTTGTAGAGAGCAATAAGGTCTCTCCTCAGCCTCCATTTCTCCAGACTAAACAGCCCCAGTTCCATCACCTGGTCCTGTTCTTTTACATAACAATCTTTTCCATATTTCATAATGTACAACTCTTAAAAAAAATGATTCTGATCTTAACATAAACATGGAATTTAAGATGCAGTCTGGCCATCAGTTCCATAACATTCATTTATTTTCACAGCTTCTTTCAAAACTATTCTATATCCATCCTAATGTTTTTCTGCCCTTTCATTAAACTGTCTGTTTTGATGTATAGATATTTTGCATAATAATTACAATTAAATTTAACTTACAATTCAGAAATATATATAATCACCCAAAATTATTTGTTCTGAAGCAAACCGCACTCCATTTGTCAACACCACAGACAATCACCACCCTCTTCACTTTCCCAGATCATCCTTCCCCCGGATGTTTCCAGACACTTCCCCCAGTGTTTTCCAGACTTGACCAAACTAATGATTTTGTGAAAGCTATCACTTGCTGTCTTAGGATCTTCTCATTTTTTGTTTGTTTGTTTTTTATCATCAAGGAAAATGCCACATCAAGTTGGTGAGAATTGAAATATCAAAGATTTAATTCTGAAGGATGGCTCTAGAACTCACACTGTATACCGTATTTCAGCTTTTCTTATAATGCAAAATGCAACATATACATCATAACACTATACCCTATTCTACGGTATTTTCTTTAAGAGTTAATTTACCGGACAGTACACATATTTTTAAAATGTACACACAGTTCTGGTGGAAAATAAAAAAAACTTTCCTATTAAAAATCGAATTTAAACTAACAATTAACTTGTAGTTTTCCCATTAACTTTACATAGGTTCTGCATTAAATAAACTAGGTTTTAAGCATTCTTAATTTGAAAATATAATAAGCTCAATCTGAGTGGAGTATACTTAGATACACTATTATTATTTTTTAATACCTCGTTAATAAGATTATTTTGAAGGATGGAATGAAACAGCTCAACAGCTGAAATACTTGAATTTGCATTTTAATACGTTTTTGCAGATTGATATATCAAGCCAAGGACATCGTAATGTGTTTACTTTGGAAGGGAGAACTAACATTTATTTATGAAATTTCAGTGTAAGGGAGAAAGCACTACCAAAGCTATTTTAAATATTTCTTCTGGTTGATATTTTTCCCTACCAGTACCATGACTGTAACAGAATTTCAGGGACAGATGAAACCTTAAAGCAGTATTATTTAATATTAGTAGATAACTATATTAAAATGATAATTAACTGTGCAAAGAGGAGCTTAATAAAAAGAAAAAACACCCAATTAAGATTTTTTTTAACCTGATGTTTTCACTGTCCACTAATGAAGATGTAAGAAATCAGTAGGCTCAGTATCCCTTCCAAGTGTTAAATCACTGTCCTTGAGAAAGCAGTTATTATGGCTCTTAATGTGTGCCCACATTGATCCAAAAGAAGAGTACCATTTTTTTTCTAATCATGTTAAGAAATCAATAAACATTAAAAAATGATCCAAATTATGTACTATTGCTTTTCTTGCCATTTTCATTTCCAGTGACTAATGAACATCAAAAGCTAGGGAATAATTTAAAAGTCCATAGGTAATTACTGGAAAGTAAACTGGATTATTAGTCTGTGATTTATAACAGACTGAGTAAAATGCTCGGTACATGATTGCCATTGTTATTCAACACTTGTAGTTGCTTTATCACAGAGTCAATAGGAGTTTGCAATCTACCAAGACAAGCAAATTTGGGTAATAAAATACATATAAATATACATATTACAATACAATATGTATATACATTGTACAATACGTATTGTATATACATATACAATATGTATATGTATATACAATACAATTGTACAATACAATTTGTATATACAATATACAAAAATACATATAAAATACATATTAGTATTCATGCAATTACATATAATACTGTCTTCAGTTTAGTAGCACTTTTACACAACATTTAATAAATGGATGATAGCTTCAGATTTGTTAACATAATGCGCTGGACTGTAGCGCTTGATTTGTGTCTAATGGCTGCAGCTGCCATTGCACTTTGTTCTTTAAACTTATTTTAAAAGGTCAAACATTAATGCTTTTAAATCTTAAAGTTTGCTGGCCTTCTACAATGGACTTAGAGCTCTGGTGGATGGGGAAGAACAACTGACATCATCTACCTGGAGTTGTGCAAAGCATTTGACACTGTCCCCCATGATATCCTTGTCTCTACATTGGAGAGATGTGGATTTGATGGGTGGACCACTCGGTGGGTAAGAAATTGGCTGGATGGTCACACTCAAAGAGTTGCAGTCAAAGGGCTCATTGTCCAGGTGGATACCAGTGTCCTCAGGGGTCAGTATTGGGACCAGCACTGTTTAACACCTTTGTAGGTGACACGGACAGTGGGATTGAGTGCAGCCTCAGCAAGTTTGCTGATGACACCAAGCTGTGTGGTGTGGTCAACACACTGGAGGGAAGGGATGCCATTCAGAGGGACCTGGACAAGTTTGAGAGGTGGGCCTGTGAAAACCTGATGAGGTTCAACAAGACCAAGTGCAAGGTCCTGCACCTGGTCCAGGGCAATCCCAAGCACAAATACAGGCTGGGCAGAGAATGGATTGAGAGCAGCCCTGAAGAGAAGGACCTCAGGGTGGTGGTTGATGAGAAGCTCAACATGACCTGGCAATGTGCACTTGCAGCTCAGAAAGCCAACCATATCCTGGGCTGCATCAAGCAAAGCATGGCCAGCAGGGTGAGGGAGGTGATTCTCCCCCCTCTGCTCTGCTCTCGTGAGGCCCCACCTGGAGCACTGCATGGAGCTCTGGGGTCCCCAGCACAAGAACAGCGACCTGTTGGAGCCAGTCCAGAGGAGGGCCACAAGGCTGATCAGAGGGCCGGAGCACCTCTCCTATGAAGAAAGGCTGAGAGAGCTGGGGCTGTTCAGCCTGAAGAAGAGAAGACTCTGGGAAGAACTCATTGCAGCCATCCAGTCAGGGGCCTACAGGAGAGCAAGAAAGGGACTTTTTGTCAGGCAGTATTGTAATAGGGCAAGGAATAATGATTTTAAACTAAAAGCGGGGAGATTTAGTTTAAGTATTAGGAAGAAATTCTTCACTCAGAGGTTGGTGAGACACTGGGACAGGTGTCCGTGCCCATGGCAAGGGGGTTGGAACAAGATGGCCTGTAAGGTCCTTCCTTTCCAACACAAACTGTTCTGTGATTGTATGATTCTATGATGAAAAGGCTATTTTTATTGTTTTGTTGTTTTCTTCTTAAGTGTATTTGCTACTCCCTACACTCTACTATTTTAGAAAGTGTCTCAAATCTAAACAATGATGCAAATACATCTAAAGTGAGCTTCACATTAGCAGACTTGATGGCAAACAGCTTATCATAAATGCACATCTGGGATACTTGCAGGAAATAAATAACGAGGCTGTATTCAACTTTAGTTCAGTACATTTATCATCAAACTGATGCTGCTTCCCAAAGAAACCATCTAAAACCCAAAGCCTGAAATATTTTAAGTATGCATATACACATTTCTAGACCAAAAAGCCATCATTTTAGGCTTATATGCACTATATCCATATGTAATACATGTCAGGAGATGCAAGGTTTACCGTGTATACCAGCCTCTCCACATCTAGTCTGCAAGCAGTTACATGGCTGCAGATTGAACATGTTTATTGCATTTGCTGCAGAAGGCTCTGTAGGGTAGTGATTAAAGGCTGATGTCCACACACACACAGGAGCACAGCAGAACAGAGACGGGCAGAGGAATGCCAGTAACCCAGAGTGTCAGAGCAGAACACGGTGCCTGACAGGGCTCCCTCCAGGGCTGCCAAAGGAGAAGGGTCAATGGGCTCACTGTCCCGGCACGACAGCCCTCCCGGGGAATCGATGGGATGGGCTCCCGGGCTGCCTGACAGACCGAGAGCTTCCTGCCCACAGTTTGCCAAATCAAGGACAGCTTTGCTAGAATCAATCCTTTCTTGCACATTTTAAAAATGCCAATATTATTTAGCTCACGAAAAAAATCAACTGACAGAAAACTAAACTTATGAAAAGTTTATACTGGAAAAATATTACATTGTTGAAAAGTGAAAGTTTAGCAAAAGAAATCTAACAAATCCAGAATTTGGGGAGTTTTCAATCAGCTTTGACAAACAGAAAATTATGTATTTATTCCACACCATACAAGCATAATAAATACATAATGTGGTATTTCTTTACCAAAAGGTATGCTTGGCCATAATGCAAGAATTTCTAAATCAATAAAAATAGTTAATTTTCAGCTAAGCAACAAGCTCTGTAGCCAGATGCCATAATAAATACTATATTAGATGGACTGGCATGAGCATGCAATCTCTCTCATGAGCATGCATACAGACAGATACATGTACACCCCGACACAGATGCACTATCAGTTTCTGAACTTCTCAACGTATCTAGAGAAAAGTGAAGGTGCGCTGAAGTCTCTCCAGGTGCAAAATTCTGATTAGAAAACAGTCCCCCTAAATCACTACCAAAGCTACTAGTTGCATTGTTATCTCTGAAAATGCTAATAGGTCTCTGAGGTCTCCATATCCACTGGCAGAATTCATACTAAATTCCTGCTTACCAAACATTAACCTATTCATAAAATGATTACTGGGTATCTACAGGTTCATATGATAAATACAACTAATTTAGGATCATTTGGAAGAGCCAAAATTTTTATTATGTAATAGACTCCCCACATACAAATAAAGTGAAATGAAAGACAAGTCTCATTGTCACTACATGAGCAGGTCATCCAAAGCATAAAGGAACACTTCCAGTGCTACTCAGGCTGAATACGAGTGATGATACAATTCAGAAAGATAAACTCTCTTTTTACACAGTTTCCAAAATATCAGTTATTCTTAATGCTTCTTCTGAATGCGTAAGCTGTAACCTCTTAAGTACCACAGAAGTGTTTAACTCCAAAAAAATAGCATTAGAGTAAGAGGAGATATAATGAATCAGGAATCAGCTGTATTTCACAATGACCTAGCTTGCTCTGTAGTAGAAAATCTAGTCATGAGCTCCTAACATTCCAACGGAAAAATAAAAACTTAAAAAATCTTTATTAAAAACACTTCTTAAACAAACAAACAAAAACATTCTATTTCTTTGTGATTATTTCTTACTGCAAACACAGGCAATGTGTTTTTCGTGCAGCAAAAGATGGAGTACAACCATAAGCCTTGATTTTCACATACCTTCCTCTGACTGCCATGTGAACCACTATAACTGGCATTCAAAAGCTAGCAACAACAACCTACCAACTCTGATTATTGTGCTTTATACTGGTCACATATAAATGGAGTTGTATGGCGTAAGAAAGCAGACAGGAAAGTCTCCTAGCTTGTCCAATTAAAAGCAGAAGGAACAGCTATTCCTGAGAGGACAGGTAGTACAAAATACAGCAAATTGTTCAATAAAAGAAAAAGGAAAGATGTGGTAGGCATTGTTCTGACAGCTAAAGGTTTGAGTTCAACCTAGACTTTGCAGAATGCACAGCTGTAAGAGTGCAGGTACAGCTCCTTACCACCAACAACTTACCAGTTTACTTTCTTTCCATCAATGGACTTAAAGACAAAACACAAATACACCTTCCAGAATAACGATCCCCAGATATTATGCTACAGTTACAGTCCTAGAACAAGCTAAAATGATTCTTTTGCATTTTGACACCATGAGTTCATTTCTTTTTCCTCTTTGAGACAGTTTTAGTGACAAGTGATTTTCAGAATATAACTGTGAATGGCACAGGAATGACAGTTTAGGCCAAATAATCCTACGTCCTCCATCCAACCAAACTCTTCTTACACTAATGCTGAAAATCAACATCAGCAAAAACAGTGCAGCAAAAAAATAAGTGCCTGATCCATTTTCGGCATATCCTCTTGCCTGAAAATGCCTACTAGGTGCCAACTACAGAGAATCTCATTTTGAATTTTATCATAAGGACACCTTTGTTCTAGAGGGTGGTTTATGATAACATTTTTTACTTGATGTATTCATACTTCAAAGTCAATTCTTCACTTCTATCTAGAAAAAGATTATAAGAAAACTGAATATTTTAATAGATAATGATATTATGATGAATTATAAAATTTGAATGCTTTATCTTTGTTGACTCAGCATTGGAACTGACAGAATGAAATACTTCAGTGAAAAGAAGGATATAATGATATTTACATGATGCACTGGGGTAGAATCTTGGCCTACATTAAAAATTTGCACATCTAGTTTGTAGGAATCTGGAAAACTAGGTAAAGTAGAAGGTTTCCATGTGACTGTGTACATGCAGAATTAAGACATTTGGAGTACAGAGATCTGGTTTAAACCTGTGGGGGTTTTCCTCCTGTTTTAAAACAATTCATACAAATGCATTTTATTTAATAGTTTTAATGCATGATACTCAAAGACTACCAAAAATACAGACAAGTAGTCTATCAGAAAATTTTGCCTGAAATGTAGCTAAGATGACAAGTCCAACCAGTTTATGTACTGATACTGAAACACAAGGAACTAGTGAAGGGGACAAGCGTAATATGTACACACAACAGTTATCGGAAGTGTGGGACTGGTTCAAAATACATGAAAATAGAGATATTTTTATTATGGGAAATCTTATTAGTCCCATAAGAAATCCACTCTAAGTACTTTTATTCTAGTACATTTCCTGAATAGATCAGCCTTCTGAAAATCAGCTTTGGCCTACTGCCACCTACTTGCTCCATTTGCTGACTTTGCATACTCAGCACTTCAGCAGTCTGTAATGACTATTAACAAGACAGGAATTTAAAAGGATGAACAGATATTAATGAAGTCACTCAAGAACAGTATAGTCCTTAACCAAAATAAGGTTACTCTGGAGTCAGTGTAATATGACAGACATTAGGGGCCAGATTCAAGCCTGATTACTCCAAAGCCAAGATAACATCTTGCTTTTATCTCTCTATACCTCCAAATACAGATGTTTCGTATTATCTGACTGGATACCTCTGATTATAAACCACTTAGCAACATTAAAGAGAAACACTGTTATGAACAGAAAAAAAAAACCACCTTGTTAACTTTTTGGATCTATATGGTTTTAAAGTTATTGATATTACGGGCTGAAGAATGGAATTTTAGATACAGAAGAATGGTACACAGAGCCAAAAGGGGCTCTTGACTTGTCCCATTGTAGCAAGAGAAAGATTGAGTGACCACTGAGTTGGATAATCACAAAGAAGGAACCCCAAGTCCAGCATCCCTTCCAGACCTTTCAGGGAAGAGTACAGGGCTGTCTTCTCAGGCACTTTCAGGAAGATTTCTTCATTTTGCTCTGGGCACTTTTTCAGTTAGCATGAAGGAAGCCAGCCGACCCTACTCTAAAGAACTTGTACGCAAAACTACCGAGATATCATGGCCCAGAAAACACAGTTGCACTTCTAAACTCAGTAGCATAGGACCGAGTCATCTTTCAGACCAGATAATGTAAACCAAGCATGATACCTGCTTCCATTAAGCCAGTGATAACACTGATCAGTGGGCACAGATGCAAAGTTGATATGAACAGAGGTTGTGACCCGGCTGGTATCTCAGCAGGGAGTCCTTCCCTAATGCTCTCTATTTATTTATATTTAGCAATGTAAAATTATATGACAGACTGACTGGGATTTTGAAAGCACAATTGATTATAAAGTAAAAATCCCTCAACACAGAAGACAAGGACAACTCTCAAAAAAAGAAACCCCATGCTCTACTAATAACTAAACGCAAATTCTGCCAAACTTTTGATCACATAAGAAAGTCTTACAGTGTTTCTGAAGCTCATTGAATTGAAACTCCTACAGAGAACAAGTGCTGGGTATGCTGGCTTATCTGCAGAGACTTTAACTGTGGATCTTCCTGAAGGCTCCAAAGTAACTTGTGAAACACCTTTATTGTTTCAAAAAACAAACCAAACCAAAGCAAAACAAACAAAAAAAAACAAACACAAAACAAAACAAAAAAAAAAAAAACAAACAAGCGAAAACTAAACTGAAACCAAACACAGAAACCAGAAAGGCACTGCAGCCTCAGCAGAACAGCTGATTTTCTTTGCCTTCCCTGCATGCCTCCTGCATTCTCATAGAGTAGTGAATGCACTCAGAGCTGTTGGTGTCAGGACACATTGTTAACCACTGCCAATTATCTCCATTTCCACCAGAGGGAATGGGAGTTGAAAGCAGCTGCCACTGAAAGAGACTGGAACTTTAAATTGGGCATAAATTGCAATGCAGTAGACCCGCTCCTTTCCACAAATTGCCGTCCTAACAGTCTTAATAAACATTGGCGTTTGTGGAAGTGCCACCACCCACCGCCTTCTGCGTGCAAACAGTTCGGCACCCCGGTTGCCACAGAAACCGGAGGACAGCCCTGCATCACGCTCCGCTCTGATTTTCAATTCCACTGCAGTGCTGAAGCATCACCTACACTGCACAATGCAGCACACTCATTTCTGAAGAACTCCATGACTGTGTCGCATTTGCAAGGTCACAAAAATAAAGAAATTGACAACACAAAAACTCTGTTCAGTTTTAAAGCATCTGCTGCACCAATATCAACACTAGAAATAGAGTCCTATAAGTCCTATGAATTGAAAATGTCACCACAGCTCTACCAGAAAAAACACACAACACACCTGCTGTCTTTTACCATGGGGAGAGGAGAATGATTCTCAGCTGTTCACTACATAAGGTTTTATGAATCCCAATGTTAGAGATTACCTGTGCTGTGTTATTCTTGTACGCTTAGAAAACATGCTGGAGAACAGAAAACATTCTGATAAGCTATTCAAAACGGTATCACACACACACACACACAAAACAAACAAACAAACAAAAAAAACACATAGGCTTCCCATACGTGACCCAGGAAGCCTAGACAGAACCAGGCTCTCCTGTATTCTGTGGGGCCATGAACTGTTGTGCGTGTAAGCAGCTGGATGTTTGAGCAGCAAGCACAACCGCGCCACAGTAAAGAGAAGAGCTACAGCCTGCACAGTCTGCATGCACTTTCTTGCTATGCTTTCATCAGCCATCTCAGATTTTGCATGATTTGTTACAGAAAAGTTCAGGTCACATCTAATTGCACTAATGCTTTTAAATGAAACAAAGATGCCCTTCTCTAGAAGCATGTCTAATATGCTGTCCATTGCTATTTGTATTCTTACATAACTGCAAAATCCAGCTTTGCTATTAAGGGTTAAAACTTCCCTTGGAATTTTCAACAAAATTATATGTATGTGTGAAGAAGTTACTATAGCTGGTACAGGGCTTTAATTGCTTGAATGAGTAAACTGCAAAAAGTGGCATGAATACAAGCTTGGATACCAAAAGCACTGCAGCTATTTTAAGACTTCCTCAACACTTTCACTGCTGTAACAACTTAGCATTTCCATGCACATCCTGTACATACGTACTGCTTATTTACTAACTCTTCTCCAGCATGTCCCTCTAATCCTAGCTGAACCTTAAGCCACAAAAACAGCTAATTGTGTGCAGAATTTCAGGCCATGTAGTCTCATCAACATTACAAATCGTTATGTATTTGAGATTTATACAATCCCTGTGGGCTCCTGAATACCTTCTGTGTTTGCCTCTTCTCTTGAATTGCAGCAATGTCCAAAGTTAGAAGCCACTATGTATTAGAAGTGTTTTATGACATGCCTCAGAGCTTTGGACAAAATCCCCAGATATTGTCTGCGTAAACCACTTCACTGAAAAAACATTGTCTGATTTTTTCTCAGTGTTACAGCATAACAACAACAAAATAAAGAAATCAAGAAATAAATTGTCTAACTTTGTTTCCGTTCATGGGGCATGAAGAGAAATATTTCTCAGAATGGCAGTCCAACAAATTTAAAAATAAATAAATGGTTAAATAAATAGAGATGCCTTCTACCTTCAGCCTTCTATTAAAGTACGAAGCAAAAAAAGATGTGCATTCTAAAATAGCACCCATTTTTGGTCTCAAAACACACTGTTGAATCCTCCATTTGGAATAATTTTGCTATTCTAAAAAAAAAAAAAAATGTTTTAAAATATAGCCAGAAGCTGTTATACAGAGGTTCACATGATTACTCAGATGGTAAAAATTCTGGATTCAAAAATTCACCCTTTAAGCAGAGGCACATACTCTCTCTCACATCTGAAGGAAGAGCTTTAATTTGAATATGAAATCTGTTATGGTGAGAAATCCTTTCCACCACTCTTGCTGTTTTTTGTTGTTCTTGTTTTTCAATCACTATTTTTTCCCCTGACTGCACATCACCAAAACAGTTTTAAGTGTTTCTTCCTGATAATTCTACAGCCCAATGATGATTATATTCAGTTGGGAGATGGGAAATGATAAATGGGAAGTAAACTAGATAGAATGCAGAACATGAATTGAACCAATAGTTTCTACTTCCTGGTCACATTTCCCAATCAACAAGTCATTAAATAAATGTGAAGGTCCTTCTGACATCCATCCCCATTTTTTGTCACTTTATATAAGTGCTTTGTATTTTACCTACATTCCTAAAGGACATTCCTTAAGGGCAAATGTTTTGATCCTTCTCTCTGCAGGCAAGGTTTAGATGTCAACATGCTCAGACAAGGCCGTACTTAGAGAAAAATAATTCCCAGTACATGGAAAAAAATGAAGTCAAATAATGAGACACCCTATCAAAATACATGTTATTTGGCTGAAAAAGATTCTATCACAGCTTTTCCATTGTGGCGAGATTTGCATCAACCTAAACCAGAAATTAGAATTTCTTAATTAATCACAGAATCCCAGAATGGACATGGTTGAAAGGGACCTCTGGAGGCCACCTGGTCCAAACCCACTGCTCAAGCATGCTTAAAACAGGTCGCAGAGGAGCTACGCTGCCTAAAACCTTTACTGATCATTTTAGTAAATTGGTTAAAATGAAGTCTTATAGTAGTAGGTATGCGGTACAGCTACAAAGCCTTTCCAGTACTGATTCAGTGGAGTGCTCCTTGTCTGCACTTCCTACTTTCATCCCATACCTCTAGAGATGGCAGAAATGGTCTAAGTCCCATGCCAATATTTCCCTATCCATCCCCATATTTTCCCATAAATACATTCTTCATAAATGCCAATGGCTCTGTGTGAGAGACAGTTCTGAACTGTACTCACTTAAAAGAAGCATTTGCTTTTCTAGTATTATTACTGTTCATTTGCTCAACACTAGCTGAAAATCATGGAATAAAAAAGATAACCTCCTGTAAACCACCAGGAAATCAAGAGTTATACAAAGCGTTAGGCTTTCCCTATCCAGCTTCTGAAAATTGTAAACGCAAAAGTGAAATTACTGCAGAAATTAAAAAAAATAGTGGGAAAAAAAATCTGCCATTTCCTGAGGAGATGGCTGATATGACACAGCCTCCTTAAGACCAAATACTGGACTTGCTGTTATTCTCCACAATCAACAAGGGCTGGTCAAGATAAAGCAAACACAATTTGAAATGTCATTGAAACTTTGCCTTTCCATCAGATAATGGCTCACCAGATGCAAGACTCTGAAAACCTATCTGCAATCAGCAAAAGGTTATATATAAAGATTCTCTCTCCTGTCACAGAAGGGTCTTCCTGATGAACAGCCCCATTTCTCTTTACTATCCTCTTCCTGACAGACTCCCCTGCTCGAAAGCACTCTGGCCATTTGTCACTCAAGTGTTAGGAAAAGGTGTTTTTTCAGCACAGAAAAGCCCCACCTTTTTTTTTTTTCCTCCAGTGTAGAAGACAATGAAAATCTTGTTGAAAAATACTCCATTCCTAGCATCATGAGACCGAATACAGAAAAACAAGGAAAATGTATAGTTAGAAGTAGCAAATTCAAAAATGGAACTGCAGGTATTAGCCTTCTAACTCTCTGCAGCATCCTCTCTTAGATGAATGGTAATATTTTTAGTCTACTACAGTACTTACACATTAAGAAATGTGCTGGAACCTGAAAGTGTTTTTTACACTTTTCCCAATTACAGTTGTGATCTGATACCATTCCAAGACAGTATTTTCCCAGTCATGCTCTAGAGAGCAACCAGTAACAGCGGCTTCATTGTCCCTGCTCATGGGATAATTTCTGTAAGGTAAATGCTAAAAGACGATGCTGTTCTATGACTGTAAATATAGATGCTTTGGTTAATTACAGTAAATAATTACAGTAAATAAACTTACTATTTAAAAAACACTGCACAGGAAAGGGTTATTTACAACTTTAAATAAGAAAAAAAAAGGGAGAAAAAAGTTATGATGATACATACATTAAGTATTGGCATTAAATACTGGCATACATTTATTACATTCATTAAGTACTGTCTGTCCACTAAAAACAAACAGCTGTCCATGTTTATCCCAAATTTAAAGAGTCAAAACTTCCTGAACACTCTTTGGCATTTTACGTAAAACATTCAGTGGTGCAAATCTGACATTTGAATTTATGACTCAATCGATCATAATTTTTATTGTGAGATTTCAATTGTAAATAACCTATTTCAATCCAAACTACACATTGACTTTTTCTACGTTTGCATCTGCAAGATGAAAACAGAAGCAAGTTGAAATCAGAGCACATTCTGGATCACTGATTAATTTGGCCATTATTTTTAATAACCAAGTAGTAATGCAGAAGACAAAAAAGGGCATCTATGTGCAAGTGAAAACATCCAACTACTCTTCAAATGTATGTAAGGTACCAAGAATTAGAGACCAGTTACCTAATCAGGTATTCACTGGTGCAGAAGCTTGTTCTACTGTGTGTGAACTTAAAGACAATAATGATATCAATAAGAACTATTATGAATGTGTTTCAGCCTACATGAGAAACAGCACAGTTATATCAAAATTTGAGGAATAGTAGAATATATATTTATAAATTTTGCATAAGACAGTAGGTATATCAAAAGTTTGAAGGCTTTTTTCCTTCTGAAATCCTCATCCTCATAGCACATTTTCTAGAGCAGACATCATCATCACCACCATCACCACATAATAAAGAACTGTTGTCTGCTCCCTCAAATCATTCCTCCAGGTAACATCAAATGTACCTTCTCAGAACATTCTGTGAAAGACAGAAGGAAGTAGGAAAACTGAACAGCTGTTCATGTTACCCCCAGCTTCTCTCAGAAGAAAATCATGTTTCTGTAAGAGTGCTAGCTCCACAGCACAAATGTTGTACAGCAACAACCCCACTACGAACATGGGTCACTGTGGAAGAAGTCAAGCAGAATGGACTAAAGAGTGATTTTACTTTTCCTGGCTGACAGCCTTCAGAGCTACAACACTACTTGGCAGGTATGTTGCCACAGAAAGAGTTGATCGGAACGACACTTTAAGACCCTACCTATATCCTGGCTTCTCTATTCAGACTCACCTGGCTGCTCAGCAGAGCCTGACACGACCCATCAGAACGCAGGGCACAAAGATGGCCCACGGCCGGTCAGTCTTGGATCTCTCTTCTGCCTCTGGAACCTATGCACACCCTTCAGCTCCACGTACAACTTGTGAGCTGCCCTTATACCCTTTTACCACTTCTGCCTTCTTCACCTACGCTCTTCTATCCAGAAAAACAGAGAAACCCTAACAGTCTCCAAACCAAATCCTAGAAGGCCTTCGCCTCACAGAAGGACAGCACAACATAGAAATCTAGATGTGACCTATACGCTGTGATGACTGTGACAGTGGAACTCTGCACACAACTACTAATGCTTCATAGGAGCAGTGCACAAATTCTCCCCATGTTTTCCTCTTACAAGTAAAGCAGAGATTGTTTAGTATCTCTTGTAATCTAGACAAAAGATTTCTGCCTTTAAGACTATGTCTCCTCATAGTTGACAACATATGCCATATAGTGCTGTAAGGTCTCAACAGCACAGCAAAACTACCTCGCACTTGAACTACATTAATTTATCCAGCAGAACAAAATTAAGTAATCAATTTTCAAATGAGACTTAAAGATGACCTACATATAAGGTACATTAATCAGCATTAGCATGCCCTAGATAGATATTTAAACAGATTATACTGAACATTAGTGAATGGAATCAATGGTATATCATACCATAGATAAGAAGGAGTTAATACCTTCATTTTCCTACTTCAGCTCTTATATCATCTGCCACCATGAGTGGAAAATCTTTCTCAGATTGTGGTTGGTGTCAATCTGTATTACTCAAGCATAAGTATGACAAAAAATAAAATAAAATAATCCATCTCTGATCTTCTTTTTCATACAATGGTAGTTATTGCGTTAAGTGTAACAAGATTTACACACAAATACCATTTGGTAACTACACACTTAAGTGTTTCACATTCTTTACTAAAAATTGCTGTAAAGTAAAACATTGTCTGAAAGACTTTAACAAGTTAAATCCTATAAATAAAACACCTTTTAAGATAAATCTCTTTACTGAATTATATGTAATAAGTAACAGTAGGCATTTTTTTTTTCTATTACGTATGTACAATGTTTGAATAATCCCACAAAACAATCAGGTAGGTTAATTTGGATAACAACAAAAGTTCCATTACTCATAGGAAGAATAATCACTAAAGATCATAAATACTAAAGGCATCACAGATGACTTTCAAGCAAAAATAAACAATGTAGTATAATATTACAGTAGTATATAGTATAATATGTTTTAATAATATAGCTTAAGATCTGCCTTGAAACTGTAATAATTTTTTTTTTTTTGAATTAAGTCTTCAAAGTCATTGGGAGTAAAAAGCTTCAAAAATATATAATGGGGTCTATAACTGCAAACTGCAGACTGTGTAAGAGTCTAGTTTTGGGTACTCTCAACAAACTACATTTCTGTCAGAAAATTCCTTCCATGCTGCATTGTATGCTGCATAGCAATGGGCTGAGCTGCAGGTGAGAATGGAGAGATGCAGAGAGAGCTTCAAGTTCTTTTCCTGACCAAAGAAATTCTGAATACTAGCACTAAGAAAGAACAAGAAGTGACAGAATTCAATATTTCTCAGCATCAAAAGGTGTGTTGTTCTGTAAAGCAATATGGTATTCATTCATTCTTATATAGCTGTTGTCAGAATATTTTAAGCTACAGATGCTTAAGAAGAAACTTGAACACTTTATGTTTTTATGACCCTAGTCCTATCCTGTTGCATACCAACTCAGTAAAATCAGAGAGAAGGCCTGTCTTGCAATTCCATGTAGGAACCATTTTGACCAAAACTTGAGGAAGGAAATGATGATAGCATCCATTGGGATGGTTCTAAACATATCATCCCATTGGAATAGTTCTAAACATACCAAACGTTGCAGGTCTGTATTTATGGCAGTCCCACTAATACAGATGCTCAGCCACTTTTCCTCTGACACTATAAAGCATGCACTACAACCATTTCGTTCAGAGAAAATGTATGTAATCAAAGATCACCACTGTACTTAAAATTTAATTTATTATCATTAAATCAACACTGTTTAAATGCACCCCTTCATTTAAAATTAGATATCTATACTTGTATTTGCAATCTTACAAACTTACTGGACATTTAATACCAGAGTTGAATTATAACATTTCAGTACCTGCTTCCCAAACATGTTATGTAGTGTTTCAGCATTGTTTCTTTTGCATAAAATACAGCTGAATTCATGTTCTGATCTAGATGGACCAAAGAAATTTTCAAACAGCCATCTCAGACATTTGAAAGACAGTTCATCTTCCAAAAATACATGGACTTCCATATATTATAATAAAAGCTTTTCAATTCAGATACTGTCCTGTACCTCACATAAGCCAGCGCAAGAAAGATTTCTCAGTTGTCCATCTTTTCTCTTTTTACCTAAATAATGTCTAAGTACAATGCCAGTGCACTTGTGTGTGACTGGAAAATCAGTCTCTGTTTAATGATACCAGAAGTTGCAAGACAACCTGTATTTACTAGAAGTATTTACATTCAATAATTTTGTTCTTTTTTTTTTCTCACTACAAAATCTGCGAGCATCATTAAAAACATTAATATTTAAAATAATCATTAAATTGTTGACATTCAATTAAGTACACAAAAATGTATTTTTGAAGTCACAACTGTTAAGATAGGCCTACTGATAACACCAATTATTCAGTTTTCATATAAACATTTCCAAACATGCTTACATAAATATTTATTTGGCCAATTGTGAATGCATGAGGTTTTATCTTCTTTCTATAAGATTATGTCTTCTTTTATAAGATTACTATTTTTCTGACATTCAGGTACTCAGTATCACAGGTCTGCTTCAGTGATTTGCAGATTTCCTTCTTAGCCTTGTTCTGTGTATTAAAGCTCCTGTAAAAACAGAGCACATTAAGCTGACAGAAGCATGCACAAGTAGAACTAGTGAATAAGCTTAGTTTACGCTTGGTGGTTGCTTGCAATTTTGCATTTCAGGGTCAGAGTTAATGACTGTGTGCTAGGAAAAATGTTTTTTACATGTGACTTGAAATTTGATGGTTAGGATTCAGTCTACTGCAAAAGCATTAGTAAACAAATGTATGTATAAAGACAGATTCTTAACTGCACTTTACAACGTCAAAAGGTTTTAGTTGCAGCCATTATTTTAAAAGAACCAGGAGACTGTCAAGACACGGTCATGAGTTCCTCTCATTGCGCCTCAGGGCAAGCTACTCATGGAGCCCCACTCACAACTTCGAGGGGTTCACTACCCACACAGTGCCAGCTTTTGCCCTTGCAAAGTACAGTTTGCAAGGAACTCATAATTAGGTGAAGGCAAAACCAGTCCATTTCTTCCTTTTAAATGTTATTTACAGCAGTGCCATGAGAGCTGGGTGGGTCGTGATTCTCCATTAGAAAACTTCTATAAATCCTTTCATCTCAACATTTAAGCCATTAAAAGAAGCAAAATGAAAGTGGCATTTCCACAAGAAAGCATACATGGCAGGTTGTTCTTGAACATGAAACAGCAGCTGTTCAAGAAGGGTGAATTACCTGGATTAAAAACTGTTTTTCCAAATATCTGTGTTTACACAAACAGTAATATAAAATCCCTTATTAGTGTATTGTTGTTAAAGAAAAATAAAATGCTCTGCATAACAAAAAGGCTGGCATTGTATGTAAAAACACACTGGCAAGAGTTCAGAGCTAACAACCCAGCATAAGGATCCTGTTGCTCTTTGAAAATACTCCTCAATTCTAAGGTATTAATTTTTTTATATGGTGGCAAGAAACCTAGTTCAGTTCTTGTTACAATTTATCCTCCCCCCCTCCTGCTGCTGTCTCCTCTCATACGCTTCTCTCCCATCTCCTTTCCAACTGTTCCTCCTTTCCCCCCACCCTGCTTATTTCCAGCTATGCCACTGGAGCATCCAACTCATCTTTTATCACTACCGACAGTTCTCCTTGTACAATATTCAATTACTACAAAAAAGCTCTCTGAAACAGTTTAACAAGAATTTGGATTTTCTTGTTTTAATTATTTAGCTGTGATAAAAGCCAAAATATTGTACAGCACAATGCTTCAAGAATATAAAAAGCTTCTTGTCAACAGACCACATTGCCTATTTGGAGTTTATCTTAAGTTCTAACTGTCCTCAAGCAGCCTTTTTCACTTTATTTTAGGTCTACACGGACTTCACTAGAGATACGACTTCTGAAATCAGTAAAAACAACTGAAAACAACTGCTGAACACATCCAGCACCGGTGGAAGCCCAAAACCTGGAAACCATTCTCATCCAGCCCAGGGTCAGCTCCTGCCATCACTTTGTCTCAGAGGGCAGTAAAGCAGTCAACATGCTGGAAGCAAATCAACATGGTTGCTAAAGGGCTTTCAATGCTGCAACACAAGATTTTAGTTTCACTCAAGACTGACTTGTCATTTTAGGCACATCCAGATGTGCTGTAAAGAGAGTGGTTCATAAAGAAGCAAGAAAAAGATATTTATTACATTAGTCCAGAAAAGCAAGCTAAGGACAAGTCTTGACCCAATCCTCAAGCACCTCATTACCTACTAAAGCTCTCAGCTGATCTCAGCAAAATATTTAGCATGAGTTTGCTCTTTGGTCCCTGCCCCTGATCCAGCACTGTTAAAGCAGCAAGGATGTCAAGGATGTTAGCCATCCTTGCAATTAGAAGGAAATCCTAAGTGTGAAATTTTCAAGACATTTCAAGCATCATCTGATATGAAAGAAAACAAGTTGCTGTAAAGCCTTAAATCTGCTGTGTCTCCTAAAGCTAATTAAGTAAAAGTTACATGAACCTGTATTCCTGGATGAAATGATGAGCTAGCATTACATTAGCACGATATAATAGGGATAGAAAAAAAGTCTTTAAAATTCTGCTTGGTACAATTTCGTACAACTGAATGCCTTTTGAACTGCAGAAAAAAAATTTGCAGTTTCCATTTTAATTTCAGTTTTTCCCTTTTTAACCAATATTCTTTCCTCTTGAATGCTGTCCCATTATTCTGTGTCCTTTTTTTCATCTTCCAAAGTTTATGTACAATGATGAGACTGGCAGTACAACTACCTAACTCACATAAGAAAGGGAATGAAATGAGAATGATGGCTCATTCTGCATCACCATTCCCATGCATCATCTGTGATTGCTGATGTAGGCTGAGGTACTTCTGCAGGATTAAGCAGTCTTCTCCTCTTTACCAGACTGACAGTATCACTGCTTTTGCATACTCTGCAGACAGAGTTGCTTTACCCTAAAAGTCACATAAAACATTTAATACATACCAAATATAAAATTAAGAAATGTAAATCTACTGAATTCAATAAACAATGACCCTATGCTTTTGTAGCTATTTTGTAGCCTTTTTGTAGCCTTACCCCTGTAGCCCTACACAAAAACAGGCCTTTTGCTGTTCATTTTTACTAGCTCTGCAAAGCTCCAAGTACATTTTTTTCCTTTTTTAAAAAAGGATGCTAGTTCATATGATTTATCAGCCTCTTGTAACAGACAATGACATATTGATAAACTGCAACATTTTTTATAATAACATGGGGAAAAGTGGTTGATCCTTTTGGGAACCATTCACAATCAAACAATACAAAAGAGACAGGCTTATTGAAGTAAAACAGTGGCATATATCATAATGTAGTTCATTCTTTATCTTAATAAAGATCCTCTGGAATTGATTTGGGCTACAAAAACATTCCCATGTTCAAAAGCAAGCATCTCTGAACATACCCGAAATAAATTAGTACATGACAGTCATAAAGCATCTTCCATCTAAGGTTCTCATTATTAATGCCCACGCGAAGCAGATAATTTTATTATGCCTGCCCCGTTACTTGATATATACAGAATCCAAGTTCACAGAGCAGCTGGCTGATGGAAGACAACCCAAAACGTTCTGACCACCAGTTCTGGGAGCTGATCAAACAACATTCTATTATCAAAGCCAACTATACTTCAGGTGATTTCTCTCATTCTTCATATATCAGTTTAGGATTTTTTCCAATTCATAGATGGATAAATGCAGGAAAAAAAAAAGTAAGTGGAAAAGAAGAACTGTTTCTTTTTTTTTCGACCCATAAATTCAGATTTCAAGCTATTTTTTTTTTTACAAAAAAGAAAAAAAGAAAAGAACAATTTGGATGTAATTACATCACAGATATCCAGAAGAAATAGTAATAATAAAGAAATTAAAATACATTTTATTGTTGATTAGGAAAAAAAAAAGAAAAAAAACACCAACAAAAACAACCTCAGTACCCATTAAACTACTAAACGTTTAACAATGTACTGACTGACTCAATGTCACACCACAATGACTGAAGACTAGGATTCTACTGTAGCTTCAGAGTCACTCAGCTGCAACAGCCAAGCTGAATTCTTATTCTCTTGAAATTCTTTATCTTATTTGTGAAATCCTGCTCAGAGACAATATAAGAGAAAGGAAGAAGAAAAGACTGCCTCCATCCTAAGTGTGTCAAGCATTGCAGATATGAATTACTAGAAATTAGAGTTCTATTACAGGGTTATGAACTGCCCAAATGGTTCTTCTGCAACACAAACCCTTATTTATAGGAATGGTGGTGGCCTGGTATTTTATCTAAACAGCTACTTCAATAATGTAATAGAACAACTGAAAAATGAAAGCAAATGATTTATCTAAAAACACTTCCAAAACTAATTCATAAAAAAAGACTGCAGTCACCTTCAAATAACTACTGAGAGCAGTGATTTTTCAAACTGTGCAACCTCCTCAGAAGAATGGATGTCTCTCTGAGGTCGCTGGTCAGCACTGTCCAGCTCATTCTCACTCGGGTTAATGCAAGATACATCCAAGTAAAATACATTTAATTCCTGAATACACAAAATCTGCACAATATAGTATTTCTTAGGGAAGTCAGATACAATCACATTGTTTTCTTCTGAAAAATGGTTTTGTCAACGGGAAAGCTTCTGAATTTTAAGATATCCTCTATTTGTCTTTCATTTCAGTGTTTCAATCTGTTGGACAGGCCCCATACAAATCTCAAGTTTTATCTGGAGTTGCCTCCAGCTGTTACACAGCTAAAAAATTGTCTTTTGGTTACAACTTTCTAGTAGTCATTTGTATATGAAAAAATATACAATTGTGTATTTCAGAGATAAAAGATTTATGGTAATAAACGTGTTAGCACACAAGCTTCACAGTTATATGCCATTATTGCATAAAGGCTTGGTTTAATAAGGGTCACTTCTGTCTAGAATCCTAGCTATATTATTTGCCATTGAAACTTCAGTTTTAAAAAACGATTTCAGTGGTTAATGATGTATCTATGCACATAAATGTTCAACTTTGCTTCTACAGTGCATACAAGTAAAACCAATCCTTTACAGACCTTTTGCCCTTCAGTTGAATCTTCCAGCTTTAGAATTGATTTACATAATCCATTCCTTCCTAGTTAGGCGGATTCTTTCCTTGAAAATATTCAGGGAAAAAAACTCAATGATGAATCATTGCATCTAAACCTTGTTTTCTGCCCAGGGAATCCATACTTGACAGCAGTAGTGAAACTTTTGTGCTGAATCTTTGGCTGCCAACAGCTTCCAAACCCTGTAGAAAACATTATAGTTTGGTCCTCACAACATTAAAATAAGTCACCCCTGAATTTGTTTCACTGTACAATATTACACTTGACCTCTGGTGTCCTATCATACTTAACTTATGTTTTTATTCTATTGAGGTTTACAGAGTGCCTTTTACTGTTTGCATTATTAGAACTGCTTAATGTTAAAATTCTTTTATAGTGGACTCGGGCTTTTATCCTTCCTGCTCATTAAAATGCACACATTCTTAATGCTTGCATATATAGATGTGCGCAATCATACTTTTTTCATACTCTGGTTTTAGTGCTTTAGGAAGCACCTGAAGAAGTGGAGAAAATCTGTTTATTATGAGCAAATTTACAATGCACATCAAATTGTATAAAACAGTAGTTTTTGTTGTTGTTTGTTTTGTTTTGTTTTTTCCCATTTGGCATGTCACTAATGAATATCCACTTTAAAGAGCTCTAGAAGTGAGCCAAGGCTGTTAGTGCTAGGGTGTTCCATCAACAAAACACAGAAGGACAGAAAAAAATGAGGTTCAAATCACACCCAGACTGGAAGCAGTTGGAGCCACTTAACCTATTGTTATTTGTGCACACCTATTGTGATTTGGCCACATCAGTAAGCAACCATAACTGTGGATTTCAATTAATACTAAAAATGTGTGTATATGTCCAATAACAAACACCTAACAAATTTACCTTCTGCTATTTACATAATTGAACTTTTTGTGGTTTGAAATATCAATCTAAAACCATTTTATAATATAAAAAGTATGAAAGTGTGCACAGCAGCTGGGAAGAACTTGGGGTTTATACAGCTTGCATGATTAAAAAGCTGTGTGAGTCAAACACTTATGATCTTTATTCCAAGTTCTGATAAGGAGAACATTCAGGTATGAGAAGAACAGAGGGTTCTGAGTAATATTTGAGAGAAATAGGTTTCCACTACACATACTGCTTTAAGCATCTGTGTATATGTTTTTCACTCTTATCTTCCTGCATACCCCTTCATATATAACTGTGCCTTGACTGACATGCAAGGCATTCAAACGGTACTCTTTACTAAAAGACAAGTTCAACTGAAGAATTACTTTAGAGACTCCCAAAGACTAACATCATTTCAGGAGTTATACTACAGTCTGACTAATGTCTCTCAGAGATTTTCTACCTTTTCAACAACAGATAATACCGCTTTGCCTGACACCACACAGGAGTTCTTTTCTTTCCCAATATCATGTTTATTAAACTGAAGTTACATAAAACTTTCCACTCTCATGCTTCACTCTTATGCTGCAGTCAGATACCTTTCCAGAATAATTACAAGAACCTCAAGAATAAGGAGATGTTACAGTATCTGGAGAACAATGAAAGCCAAATACAAGTACGTTATCCTCGACATTTCTTTAATTCAGTGAGAAATGTTAATGAGAAGTATATAAAAATTATGTACTGAATATTACTTGAAGACAGCACCTGTAATAAGTACTATTTTTCACTAGCAGGAGATCACTAGTGAACAAAAATTTACACCAGCTTTTCATTTCCCTGACTGGGAGGTAACTGAGGGGGAAAAAGACTGTGTTCAGAGAGAGGGAAAAATCACTCAGAGGAACAGCTACAAAACAAGAACAAAGTTCAGGTTTGCTGCCTATCTCTACTTAATGCAACATTGCTGTAAAGATCTTTCTTACAAAGACTAAAATGTAGGAAAAGGGGGAACAATTTTGCTGGACTATTCCCACCAGTTTGCTCTTTCTCTACCAGACAAAATAAAAACAGGATCTGAATCACAAAAAGGGCATCCTAGGACTGGGGCTTTGCCCCAGTTCGTACAGTAAGCTAATTGCTCAGTTTGTAACTATTCAAGTCCTGGGAAATCACTCATACCAATTCCAAATTACCAAAAACTGGCAGGGAGAAGCATGGTTTTGTCATTTTTTTTTCCTCTGTACAAGAAAATAAAATAATGGACACTTTCATCAGGATATGGACTATATTCACTTCTCATCTATTAATACTAGCTGCAATTTACAACGAAAACAACTGTAAATGAGAAGCTGCCTGGAAACTGAATGATGCATTGGCAATGACAATCAGTTGAAGTCAAGGTTCTTACAACTTTGCTTTGTCCAAGTTAATATTGTTATAATTTTTAAAGCAAATAGGGTAGGGGGAATGGAAGAAAAAGATGTGAAGGAGTAGAATGAAAACAAAAGATGAATTAATTCAATAAATTAGTTATTGATAACTCACAATAATCACAGCTGTTCTTTGCCTTAGTAGAATGTTACTTTTGTATTATTTGCAATTGTTAGTATGACCACTAACATTTAAAGAAATAGAAAAGCAACTGTAAGCAGAACAATTGTGCATGAAACTATTATTATTATTTAAGTGCAGTGTTACTGTATATGCCCAGAGAAGCTGTGGATGCCCCACCCCTGGAGGTGTTCAAGACCAGGCTGGATGGGGCTTTGGGTAACCTGGCCTGGTGGGAGGTGTCCCTGCAGGGAGTTGGATCTAGATGGTCTTTAAGGTCCCTTCCAAACCAAACCACCCTGTGATTCTATGATTCTGCTAGATGGCATTGGCTAGTGTATGAAAACACCTTAGATACATGATAGTCGTACTGTTAAGCCTTAAATCAGCTGGAGTAATATGAGTGGAGATAATACTGGACAATACTCTTAACACTAACTTTGTCAAACTATCCTTGAGATGTTAGCTGATAAGTTTCAGTGAAAAAGGTTGTCCTGAAAATGCCAATTGCATATGTATACTGTCCATCTCCACTGGATTAACAACACAACCTGTGATTTACCAGTGCACAGGATTTATCTCTTTCCAGGGTGTGGGGTTGTGTTATTGTTTGGTGGGCTTCGGGTTGTTGCTCTTGTTTTTTGTTTTTTTTTTTTTCTTTTCTGATTAAACACAGCACAAGAGAATTTTATTCTTTACCAGTGTTTTTAAAGACATATGCATATTTAATGGCCTATAATTTTCCCCTCAAATATACAAGAAATTGTTTCTTATAAAACTCTTCTGCTATTCACTTATCCAAGTCCCAAATAGCAAAATAACCCTTAGGTCAAAACTTGAATCAGTTATATAAAACAAAATAAAATATTAAGAGCCATAGTCTTTCCAAATGAATGGATAACAAGAGCAGAATGGCTTCTGTCATCTGGTGAAAAATAAAAAATTCTATTATACCTTCAAACTTGCATATTACATACAAAGAATAATTTAAGCAACTTAATAATTTACAGCATAATAATGATTTGTAAAACTCAATTATTGATGAAAAACTCTGTTCTTTAAGGGAATAATAAATGAGAACCTACCCTCCTGCATGGAATAGTTTCACCTCATTTACAGAATTCATATCATACTCAAACCTCCTCCTTAGGATAGCGGTTACCCCAGCATCACTTCGTAGGGGTTACTGCCTGCAAAACAACATTTACAACAGAATATATGATACACTATCCACGTTTTATTTATGAAATAATATTTTTCCTGCTCCCAACTGTTCACATCCTTCCAGTGTTATCACTGATGTTTCTTTTTGGGGTTTACTCTTTACACTTTAGTTCATGCATTAAGAGGGTTTTGTAACAGGCTTTCGTGGCAAAGGTTTGGTAGCAAGGCGGCTGCAGGGGTGGCTTCTGTGAGCCACTGAGCGATGCTAGTTGGGCCTCTGGGAGAGCAGATTTAAGGGAGGTAAAAAAAATATATCCTGCTGCAGCTCTAGCTCTACACTAATCTATGCTCAGAGTAAGCTCTCTGTCCCACCTCCAGCCTCAGAGCAGTATCAAGGTCCTGATCTGAACAATAACTTCTCTATTGCATGGGGTCATTTACTTAATACAGTCTTCTCCATGCTGGGCCTTACCTTCCTCACAAGTTTAGTAGCAATATTACCATCATCTCCAGCATCTCTAAGTTTTTGGAGTGCCCGAAAGCAGAACACGTTGGGAACTACATGGAAAAGAAAGGTAAACTTTGCAGGGAGTGAATACTCCAGGTACAGTTAAAAATAGCAAGAAAGTAAACAGTAAGCACACCTAGGAGGGGACAGTATTCTAGAAATCTAACTGCCTTCGTATGGTAAGCTGTTGCAAATCATCTTAATGCCTTCTCCCATCAATGTTAAGAACAATGGGCAACCAGCCCAATTTCTGGTAAATAGCCTTAGCTTTAGTACCGGGCTATTCTAGGATTCTGGGATTCATTGTATATGGATAGCAACAACACATGAGAGGCAGCATTAGCAAGTAAAACAGCTACACTTTCCACATCTGGAAGTCTCTCAGTCTTTTTTGAACCAATAGATCAATACAGAATTGTTTGAATACATGCTGGCAGCCTGTGCCCTTGTTAAATTTAACATCAAACTCCAATGTTTTTTAAGCTAAATATTTGACATTTATGCAAAAATATAATTCCAGCTGTAAGCTTTACACCAAAATCATGTAAATTCTTCATCACTTAACAGCTGAAAGTAAATAAAAACATGAAATTCATGTAAGAACTGCTTTTATGTAAGTTTAAACTGATGTTTCAAATGAAGGTAAATCTGTGCATATCAAAAACAGAATACTTCCAAAGCCAATGCAACATCATAAACAGACATTATTTGCACAGTTTTAGCAATAATTAAATTTAGTTTAAATTATGGTTAGAACATTATCAACACAAATGTGTTTTTTTCCTTATAAACAATCATAATCTGAAATATTCTGCACTAAATGAACAGAATTATTCTGAGATTAAGGGAAATGGTGCAATTGAAAGGGGTGTTTTTATGTTGATCTAAAAACAAACAACAAAGAAATTTCAATTTGCATTGCATACTTAATAGTATTAATACAGTAACTTGAAATGTCCAATGTATTTTTTAATCTAAATTTTTTAACACCCTCCACAATTGTAAAGTAGCCCAGGAAAATGAAAATTCTGGATCTAACTGGCTCTATTATTAGGTTTATTTTAAGCAACTCAGTCCACGGATAGATAAATATTAACTCCTATTAGAGGTATACTCACACACCAACATCACAGTAGTTTATTCACTTTTTAAGTTCTCCACTTTTCAGACTCTCTCTTCTAAAATCATACAGTCTTAAGGGGAATATGTTGCCAATTCCATAATATACTGCAAAATGACACCTCTGAAATAATTGCTCTTTTGTTGGAGAAACAACCAAGGGGACAAGGAAATCAATTTTGTAAAGATGTGATTAATTAAAAATAGTGCCTGCTTCTCAGTTATCAGTGAACTTATCATCAGGAATCTCACATACTCTAAAATTTTATAGGGCTGGACAATCTGCTGTAGTAAGTTTAATGAGTCTAGTGGACCTAGTCCTAAAACACAGATTACCAGAAGACCACAAAAACATACATCATTTTCCTTTTAGCATTCACCCCCTACCTAAACATTTGCTCACCTTAAGCAGTGTTTGGAATAGCAGTGCTAAATTCCCTGCTTCTCCCTAACATACCTGAAGCCTGGGTGTACCACTGGCATGGCACCAGCACACTCCTTCCTCTAGCCACAACAAGTGTGTAGGGGCACTACAGCTCACACATGTGCCTCCTCCAGACCATAGCAGTAAATTTATAAACACTCAAGGGAGAAGAGACACGACAAAGCACAAGAAGCAGCACTGCATTCTGCCAAATAAATATGTGAGTTTTGCATCCCCCATTCAAATTCAATTTAACTTGGCCCCAAAACACTGAAAATATTTTTTGTTAGTTCTTCCCTCTAGTATTTTCTCTGGACTAACAGACCACTAGTCATCTTTAGAAAAATGTATTATTTAAAATTTTAAATCTATAAGAAACCTATGGCACACACTGGCATTCTGAAAATTTATAATCTTCCACCATATGACTACTCCTGTTTCTGACCTTTAACCCACTCTCTACTATGACACAAGCAAATGAATTAAAGGCAGTTAAGCGTATGAATTAAATAAGGTTTTATGAATAAATAGGGATTTGATCTTTTTTGTTTGTTTTCTAGCCCATCTTGCAAACTGATACAATGGCATGAGCTGTGGGGAGATTACTATGAGCAATATAACAGCTAGAACACAACAGTATCTGTAAGTAGCATCCCTGCACTTGTTAGCAGCTGCAATTATTCTTGAACTCAACACCTACAATAAAACTATTAAGATGGTAAAATGCAATCTCAATACTTTCAAAATACCACCACTTTATAGTATAGAACATTTGTTCTTCTTATCATTTACCCTCAAAGGATTTGAGGATAAATAATAATTTTATGAATTTTTCAAAACAAGATTTTTTTTCAAAGAAACAGAAGGCGTTTTCAAGAGCAAAACCCAACAAAACACAGTACCAAAGAAAACCATACAAAAAATGGTTTTCTTTAATACAGAAAGCCAGAAATCAAAATGTAACTACTATGCTGCTTGAAGATCTTAGCCTGTTGTTCTGCATTTGCAAAAAAAAAAAAAAGGCAGACATGAGAGAAAAAATGTTAATAAATTCATATGATTTTGTCAGCTAAAACTGAATCAGCCCATAAAAACAAAACTAAACAAAACAAAACAGCTCCATACAACATAGCTTTCTCCTGAAGTTGAAAACAATTTTTTAACTGTAATTTGTATCTGGCTTCCAGATAATAAAATATTTTCTATTAAACTTGTTCACTGAAAGCAGGAACCCTCAATTAGTTGTGATGGTGGAAGTAACTATAAAAAGCATCAGAAGAAGCTTCTGCTGTTTTATGATAGAAACTGACACCAGTGAGCCCAAACTCCAGGAGAATGAGCCTGTTCCATCTCAATCACCTGAAAGGTAAAGTTTACCATATTTATTACTGAATGGTCCTCACATAATCAATCTGTAAATTAAAAGCTGTTCTAGCAACATTACTGAACTGCTGTATTACTGAGAGTTAAAAGATGTGTTATTTGTAAAAATTAGTTGTGCAGTCAAGAGCTAAAAAGCACAGTTTGAAATTTCTAGTGTAATTTTGGGAAAAGGTTAAATGATCCTTCATTTTTAGTGGCAGCAATCAATGTCAAGCTTTAGTATGCAGCTGATAGCACTAGTTCTTTTTCTTTTTTTTTTTTTTTTTTTCAAATATAGACTCATATTGAAAACAAACAAACTTGATCCTTTTTCCAGGGAAAACTTGGAAAAACTGGACTCTCTCAAATTTACTAATTTTTCATAGTATCAGCTGACACAATGAATCTCACCTTTATAATGCAGCCAGTTGCACCAGGCCATTTATCCACTTAAACAGTAAAATGTGTACAGAAGGTCTGTAAACTTTCTGCTACTTCCAATAAAAAAGTTAGTTTAGTGAATAAGCAGCTAAACAATTCTAGTAAAATAAGAGGGCAAAAAAGCTGATCTGGACAACCTACAGGCACCTTCATTAAGTAAGAACAATCCTGATGAATTTCAGGGAAAATTAACTTAGTGCTCTATTACAAAAAAAAAAAAAAAAAGCCAAATTTCAGTACTCCATACAGAATAGACTATAAAAATAATGATAACTTAGCACTACTATGACTCATACTTACTAAACAATTTACCTTTATTTTCAAAGGCTCAACAGTGATAAAACATGAAACTATTTCAACAGTTAAACTTCTAATCTTTTAATAATTTCTTTCCTGCTTCTAGAAACATCACGTGGAGAATAGCAAAAATCACCTTACGATTAGGTATTTTTAAGGAAAACCAAAACTGAAACTACATTACTAAAACAAAGATGAGCAGTATTCTGCTGGGTAAGTGCCACAACACATAGCAAGCACCATCTTCTCACTTGCACTGCTTCTGGCATCCACCTATAAGGGTTACTACCTGAAATATTTCTGATTTAGCATTAGCACAAGAGACATTTCAAAAGTGTTGTTTCCAAGCAGCTGTAAATATGTTTTAAGAATAGTATCTCCTTACTAAACATAACTGTTTACTAAAATATTTTCCATGTATAATCATTATGTTTTTGTTTAGTTTTAGACCACCTGCCATGTCAAAAGAGGGTTTACAAGATTAAAAGTAGCTTCCTCTCAGTCTGTGTCTTATTTTTGTCATGATGCATACTTGTGACTCTCTCCCTCTCCTACAAGAAGGTGTAAGGAGGCAGACAACACAGTGTTTCTTGGTTTAATGAGTTTTTAATATCCTAAGAAGTGGTGTCAACTACCATGTGATAAAACCAGCCCCCCTCTCCCCTTCCATCCCACCTTCCCTTCTCCTGGAAGACGTAAGGCTGCCAGTATCTCCTCTCAGTTCCCAGTCCCACGATGCAGGCTGTTAGCTGACTGCTCAAATACAACTTGTCCGTTTGGTCTGAGAGGGGCCTTCCTTGGCATAGTATTATGAGAACCTCAAAATCAGCAGAATCCAGAGATGAATCTTACTGGAACATATTTGAGTAATTCATACTAGATCTCAAGAGGTTTTTTTTCCGGCTTCCTGAAAGTTATAACACACTGCTTTGGTTATACTCAATGCAAAAGCTTTATCTGCAGTGCATGTTGCAGGCTCAATTCTCACTCATTCATGTAAATTTTACAGATTTTAGTTAAATGTAAGTCATTTAGATAGATGTTTATATTTTACACAGGCATATTTCTAATTATTTTCACTTCACAGGGAAAGACACATCTCCTTTTTTGCCTGGTCAAATTGCTTGTATTTAACATTTGGTTGAGGAATCTCTTGAAGAGGAAGCAAGACGTATCCAAGGGTTCCCCAACCCCACCCCTTCAGAAGCTTCTTCCCTTCATTCCTTCTGTAGGCCTCTCCTATTGCTATGTATTACTATGGGCCTCTTAGTACATGGCAAACTTTGAGTCCAGAGAAGGGCAACGAAGCTGGTGAGGGGTCTGGAGAACAAGTTTTATGAGGAGTGGCTGAGGGAGCTGGGATTGTTCAGCCTGGAGAAGAGGAGGCTCAGGGGCGACCTTATCACTCTCTATAGGTACCTTAAAGGAGGCTGTAGAGAGGTGGGGGTTGGTCTATTCTCCCATGTGCCTGGTGACAGGATGAGGGGGAATGGGCTAAAGTTGCACCAGGGGAGGTTTAGGTTGGATAGTAGGAAGAACTTCTTTACTGAAAGGGTTGTTAGGCATTGGAATGGGCTGCCCAGGGAAGTGGCTGAGTCACCATCCCTGGAGGTCTGTAAAAGATGTTTAGATGTAGAGCTCAGTGATATGGTTCAGTGGAGGACTTGTTAGTGTTAGGTCAGAGGTTGGACTCCGTGATCTTGGAGTTCTCTTTCAACCTAGATGATTCTGTGATTCTGTGAAACTTACCGATGAAGTCATGGATTACCTAGTCATGGATTACCTAGTGAAAGAAGGGCACTGGGAACACGACCAAGTTTATTCAGTGCCCAAGCTGACCCACTGGGTTAGCAATCTCTCTCAGTTCTTAGCATGCACACACCAATATGGACAAGGAAACAGAAAATTGATATGAAGTCTCACAGCATTAAGCAAAAACGTTTTTTAGAACTTTCAGTTTAAAATATTCACATTCTTCAAACAAGCTTCTATGTATAGTTCCCTATTTTTATACTAGCAAATAAACTACTTTAAAAATATCAAATCAGAAACTAAAGAAAGATTTTATGCTCTGCTTTGACACACACTAATTGGTTTTCTTCCTGATACCTGAAATGGGACTTATGACATCGTCTCAAGGGAATTTTTGATGCTCTTCATGTTATCTTCATAATTTTCTGAAATTCCATTAAATCTATATTTTCTGTATGAGAAATGGTGCTTTGATATGCAGAAAATATGTTTTCATGTTAGCTTAATATTTTGCATTAGAATGATTATATTTGTTTCATTGGCCTTTAAAATTATTTTACAGATCTAATTCCAATTTATCTAATGTTCAGCATGTACGTATAATGCTTATACAATTTTTAAAAAGATACAATTTTCACAGGAAAATTGGGGGATGGCACAAGGGAGCCTGTGTTTTTTGTTTATTCTATATATCCTTGGTTATTTTCTTTGGATTAGGGAAGAAAAAACAACAGCTCAGTATTCCAGGTGTACAGAGTGCGGTTGAGTTGATGTATTTGTGGATACAGTCTTATTGTACCTATTAACCTTGAGAAAAGATGATGTCATTTTGTAACTAATGTTAAACCAAAAGCTTCCACCCCTGCAGTGGACAAAAAAGGTTCTCCTAATGCTTCAAAAATCATTCTCTAAATTTATTACTTTCACGTTTCATGCCTTTACTTTACCATTTGAAATGGAAAAACAATCATATGTAGTATGTAATTTATATAACTTATTTGCCATGCTTTTAATAGACACTGTTATGTTCCTGCAGTTCTCTTTAAAAAAAAAAAAAAGCCATATGCTCTTCCTATACAGGCCTCCACTCCCAAGCAGACCCTTTTGCAATTCAGGACGTACTCGGGAAAATTCCACTCTGTCCAAGTACCCCAAATCTCAGTAGCCCAGAGCTGCCATGGAAACCAATATTTATAATCACTTTTTCTGTATTTTTCCCCTCATGCAGTAACCACATAACTATGTCAGTCACTGTGTAGTCTTTGATCACAGGCTAACAGAAACTACATATTTTGCAAAGAAAACGCATCAAAAAGCACCAGTGTGCTATTTCCTCTAGCTCTTTGATCATTTTGATAGACTTCAGAATCAGAAAGTAAGTGCCTGGAAAAAGTCATTAGCAACTCCAAACACACTTAACTAACTTCATTAGTCAAATAATGATTGTTTAATGAAATACATTAGAAACATTAACAACAACGAACAAGAAAGAAAAACTCAAAATAAGCAAAATTTTCAAAACTTGGAAAACCAAACACAAAGTCAGCTTCGCTTGTGTTTTTTGTTGTTGTTGTTTGATTGATTGTTGTTGCTGTTGTTTTGTGTTAATTCAGACCATGATTTAACAGCTTTATCCTCTAAGGATACTTCAATGCATTTTCCCCGTTCCAGGTACAAATTAGTGAATAAAGCATATTTCTGCACAGAAATGATGAGAAGAGGGCAGTGGATGTCATTCACCTCCACTTTACCAAGGGTTTCACCACTGTCACCCACAATATTCCTATTCCCAACTAGGATGTTGCAGTTTGGGCAAACACAAGCTGAACATTCACCAGCAAGTGTATAACAGCTGTACGATATTTGGATCTACCTGCTTTTTATATAAATAAGGCAGTGTGTTTTCAATGCATGCATTTTCAATCTGCCCAAATAGAAAATGGGGGGCATGGGTTGCTCTGAGTCATTTAACCAAAAAAAATGGGGCATGCCATCAATTTAGTCATTTAGCTATCAGGCCAAGACTAGAACATGGCCATGCTGTCCGGGAAACCTCACAGTGACAAAGGAGCATGAATACACACAACATAGCTCAAAGACTTAATAAGATGACATCATTAGAACACGTGGTTTTCGTTTTCTTCCCTTCCTTTCAAAGTGAACTCATAGTTCAGAAACTTTCACTGATTTCTGGCAGTTAACAGACTCTAGGAGGGTCATAAAAGTAAGTTCAAAAATGGCAGATCATCTGGAGATAAAAATGCAAAGCAGAATGTGTCAAAAGAAACATGAAGTTAATTTTATATTCAGGGTGGTAGCGAATCCATTAGAAAAATGAGGCAAAAACAAACCAACACTAACATTTGGGAGTCTGGGAGGAAATACAGTATGATAGAGGCCATCATGAGAAAACAGAAACAAATCTAAACCAATGATTTTATGAGTTAACTCAGAACAGAAATAATTCAGTGGGCCCCAAAGAGTGTATTTTCATGAAGCTGAAGAACAAGTTGTACAGTCTGTGTGTAATCAAGGAGGAAACAGAAAACCAGTCAGAAGGGAAATCATTAGAGAGCTCAAGTAATAGAATGAGCATGAAACATTTCACAGAAAAAATGTGAATAAGAATGAATAGTACATCACAGAAGAAATGTGCTTTGATACCATATTCCTTTTGACCTCACTAAAATGCTTATTGCATTTAAGCTGCATGTGATCAGAGTATGCAATGATCACAATTCTCAGGCAAATGCCTACCACAGACAAGACACCATTTTACTTTGACAAACCGCTCGACTAAAGCCATGGAAGAAACAGTTGCAAAATCTATCAGAAAATTTTTGGAATGGAGCAAAATGTGCTTCAAACACATTGGCATAGAAGAATGCCAAAAGAATAGAAGCCTACTGCAATAATTATCAGATGTCAAAATCAAGGATGGATGTCTGCTGCCTTACTACAGGATTGGCTGAGCATCTTTTGGTACAATAGCTACCAGAGAAACTACCTGAAAAACATACTTTAGTATGAATTTACATTTCCATTCACAGGGACTAAATCAACCAATTTTCACCCACACTAATACCTGCCCCTCAATCATGAATGAAGTGCATTCTTCCTAGTCACCTGCACGGATTATTCTCTCCATCTCAGAAATTACAGGACTGGGTTTCAGACACTTCACTCCAGACAAAGAGAAGAATTTGTGGAATGAAAGGGGGTGAAGAGGTTAGAAAAAGAAGTGGAGAGGACAAGGGGAAGGAAGGAGAAATAATGTTATGCTACCTTGCAGACATATATTTTAAAAAAAAGGGGTAGGTAGGATGGATGGATTTGCTTCTTCCAGCATGGTAGTAAATAAAATAATCTGATGCGAGACTTTATTTTATTTTGTTTGATTTTGCTGGTGGTGGGTTTTTTTTGGCACAATATACTGGTTTGAGTGAAATTGTCACTATGACTAATGAAATTCCAGAAGAAAAAAAAAAGCAGGAGGAATAACACAGCAAACAGCCACTCACGACATAGCCAGAGTATTCACACAGCTGACAGAAGCAGTGCTTTATGTCTCTAGTTAAAAGTAGAAGAGGAAAGGCTCTCTAATCCCAATGGGTAATTGTAAGCCAGCAGTCTCAGTCATCTCACACTTTTATGTTTCCTCCCTGGAAACATGACGAGTTGAATCATTCTGGTTATTTGCAAAATGTCTCAAAATCCACAAAATCTTTAAAATGGAAGAAACATTTTCCATCTTGATATATTCCTGTTGATCAAGAACACCTCAGAATGAAGCATGCCTAAGAGATGCAAATGGAACTTGGAAAGTAAAGCCCTGGCTTAATGACCACTTCCCTTTGCTGTCATGTCAACTGATATTCACTACATCTTTCCTAGTGAGTTACCAATCACAAACAAATCTGGAAAAGAAAAACAAAGAAAAGAAAAGAAAAACTAAGCGGAGAGGAGAGGAGAGGAGAGGAGAGGAGAGGAGAGGAGAGGAGAGGAGAGGAGAGGAGAGGAGAGGAGAGGAGAGGAGAGGAGAGGAGAGGAGAGAAAAAAGCAGTTGTGAACCAAATATCACCTTCATTGATAGCCATTGATTTCTAACTAGGAGCTTATAGTGCAAATGATAGCAGCATTTAATTTTATTTTCCAGAGTAACAGCAGACTGAGAGCATTCTAATACAATCCTGGAATATTCTACAGTATCTTTTTTTTTTTTTTTTCCTCATACAGAACACTTCATCTTCCCTGCCATACTTAATATGTGGGGTGTTCCAAATATGAAACCTTTCCCAGTCATCACTGGAAACCCTGGCTCGTCTGCTTTTTTTGTCATCAATAATGAGCCAGTTTGCATGATTAATACAGGAAGATGACTTTGTACAAGCTGCATAGTTTAATTGAAGCATAAATCATGCAGCTGGTTATAACTTAGAACTATTATAATAATAAATGATTATATTTTCTCTACTTGCTTTGCATGCTTAATATAAAACTAAATTAATGCTCATCTGGTAGCCACTACATACCAGTGGTTGTAATCTGCTGCCAAGAAGCTATTAATCTAGCTGGCTGCCAGGTGGCTTAGAAAGTTGAAGTACCTATGCTTTTTAGAAATAATTATTAGTGAAAAGCCACAAAGAATCCCCTGCTCAGTGAATAATTTCAAGTCTGTGGTTAATTCTAAACACAAAGGTAGTCTGAGCATTTCAGCAAAGGATCTGGACACACAATTCAATTCCTCCTTCCATATGCTTAGAACTTAATTGTATTTTAATGATTTGGCAATTTACCAGGACAAAAAATCAGTTACTTGGGATAGATTTTGATAAGCAAGTTTTGGAATCAGCTATTTCAGTTTACCATCTTGATCCAGCAACCACCACAAGGACAGTACATTTTAAAATGGGCTCTACTCTCCAACACACGTTCAATGTTTTTTTTACAATTATGAAAAATCTTACCTCATTGTACACTCTGGGAACTACTGAAGGAGGAAGGTTCCTGAAGTCTACCTGTAATTTGAACCTCCAAATCAGTACCCAGTTATTTTGAAACTTCTCTTCTAAATGCAGCCATCCCGTACAGAGAAGAAATGTCTACCTTTATAGAATGGGACCAGTTTGCTTTCTGCCACAGAAAAGCCAATCCATTTTGAACAAAGCCAGGCTTTTTGATAACCCTTTTCTGCAGTTGATAATGACAGTAATACCACAACATAATACTGTGAGACACTTTGTTGGTCTGTGCAGTGTTCTGGTAGCATTACACTGTAGATGAAACTCAAAGAAAGTAAACCAGGTTGTTCCATATCTATTTCAATTTAAACTACATCATATCTTCATAAAGCTAAATCCAAAGATAAAGTTAGTTAAACCAAAATCAATAGCTAAATATGATCCCAATGTTTGGCTCAGTTCAAGATAAAAACGAGTCCCAGATCTGAAAGTGTTGTTTCCTGATTATTCTTAGCAAAGCCTGCCCAAGCACGAAGAACCTCAGCAACTTTCACCAGTGTGAACATTAGTATCTTGGCTCAGTTTTAAAAGTTACATTCAACCAAACTACAGAGTTTTTCAGAGCAGATCAGTACAAATTTACTGAGCAAACACATATTTGTCACCTGTGCTAATTAAAAGAATAAAGGGGGATTTTATTTTGTTTCACGTAACCTTTAAATCCACATGTATTCGAGAGGACAATACCAGAGGATTTCTGTTAACATACAAATTATTGCACCATAAAACACCACAGGAAAGCAACTGGTTGCAGACAAATTATGTATGCAAACGAGCCTGTGGCAGAATTATATTAAAATTGCCCTTGCAAAAGCTTTAACACTGAACCTTTATTTTAATAACTGTATTCACATGTCTCACAACAAACGTTTTTCTCCAAAGCCTTTCAAATTTTCATGTGCACTTACTACTGGGTGCTGACTAATACAAGCTTATCTGTCCATAAGACTCCTGCACATAAGACTCCTGCAGTGGTTTTTTTTTTTTTTTTTTTTTTCCTCCTCCTAAGTAACAGCAGTGATCATGGACTGGGAATGTCCAAGACTTTTGGTAGAATTCCTTAAAGCCAGTAACTGCACTGACTGCAGTTTTTCCTCCTGCAAGGGAAGAGGAGAACGAAAGAACGATACACATCTGTGCTAGTCACCACACTCAGTGGAATTAAAGAAGGATGTGAAATTCTACTGAAAGAGCAGCACAAGAAGCAATTCTAAATCATACAACTACTAACACAAAGAAGCACACACTGCATTATTTTTGAGGAATTGCTGCGATGGTGACCTTTGTTAAGATTCAAGTTAGGCTAAACTCCAAAGGTTAAGTAAGATCAATCCACGCTGAAACATCAGGAGTTATTAATTGCATCATCTGACCACAGCAAATGACATCTATCTTGATCAGCTTGGCAATACTTTGTATCATTTTTATTCAGTTCCTTCCTGCCCAGTGCCAAGAGAAATAAACTGATGGAGAGTGGGTGGCGCCTCCTACTTCTCAGCTTTTTGATGGAGGCATTTCAGACCAGACTTGTGCTCCTTCGGAGAGAACAGCTATCTGTTTCAAGAAGCAGGAGGAAATGTTGGGAGTTCACCTCAGGATGACGCTCAAGAATATCACTGCTTAACTAAACTGAGGTGTCAAACAAAGCAATGCATATGCCTCTCCTTTCAAGGAAAAAAATCTCCAGAAATATTAAAAACCCTGAATATATCCACTTCATCACACCAATCTTATTAAGCTGGAGAAAGGACTTTCCTTCCAATATTTTTAGCATAAAATCTAAGGTGCCTATTGAGATCTCAGACTTCTGTCTCAGGGGTAAGATCCTCTGTGACCATCCCCTTCACAGGACATGAACACTAAGGTTCATCCATCAGGTAACTGCCCAGAAGCGTCTGAGCTCTCACCCAAGATGTTAATTTGGAGTTTGAGAGGAAAAGATAGTAAGAGAGAGGCACTGTAATCCATAAAGAAGGCTCTGAAGATTATTACTTCCTGAAAGGTCTACCCATTACATTTGTGAGTGTTTCAGCTTATTTGTCATTACGTGATTAACTTCAGATGTTTCTCCTAAATTTCTTTGATTTGAGTGTGTTCACCTGACAAAATGTACAAATCTACCAATAATAAAATGTTCATATATGTATATTTTCCTTATACAAAAGTGCTATCGAGTAAAAGAACAACCTAATTTGAGTTTACTGGTTCAGACCTACTTTAAAACAACAACAACTTGTTTTTCCAGACACTCCTATGTCTAAAGTACCTTTCACAAAGCATCTTCAGGTGAATTGTAAGGAATGCATTCCACTGCAACTTTTTTTTTTTTTTTTTTTTTTTTTTACTTAGGTACAACAACAGTCACATGAAACTGCTAAAATGAAATAAGAATCAAACACTGAGCAAATAGCACCCTACCTACAGGTCAAAAACATCTATTAACTGGTCACTCAACCATTGGGTAGAACTAAAATTATTCTGTTAATGTCACATCCTGCAGATATCAAGAACACCATATTGCCTAAAATTCACTTTCCAAGGTTTTAGTTTTTTTACAGTATGAAAGATGTAAAGGAATATTTTAAGAGTGGACAGCTGCACTAATAGAAAGACTATAGACTGTTTATTCTCACTCACATTTCATCCTTCATCAGCATCGATCACAAAGAACCTGCCAACATTTCAATAGCCTAGTGTCTATTATCTGATCAACCTCTTCATGTACTACAGACGGTAAGACTACTCTGAACTACTGACCAAGTTTGCGAGCTGTAGCTTATCTGAGGAATTCTGTTAGAAAATCATTCAACTCAATTTTACTATTTCCAGGGCAGACCATTTACTGTAAGTTGCTCCATAATTCTTTAACTCAAATAGTACAGATGAAATCCAGGGGCACTGCATACAACACTATGACCTACCAGTGTATTAAGCTGAACAAAGACGAGTTCAGCACAGCTTGTACTATATTCTCATCCTCACAGTAACGTGAAACACACATTAATTATGGCACGTGGCACAAGTTCTATTGATTATCTAATCACTTTGCACAGTAAAACTCTGTCAAATTTATGTTAACAAATTATCTTTAAAAAGGTCAATCTCATACAGCAAATTAGGTGATCAGGTGATTTTCCCCATAAGTGGCACTACTTAACCAAATTCACTTGGACAGATATATATTTACAGGCTCCTGTATTAGGCAACTCAGTGATTTAATTTTTACTGAGAGTGCCTGCAAGAGGACAAGTTCTGCAATCAGACTGCTTCTTCATGCAGTTAAACTTGGGCCTGAATACTGACTTTTGGAGTGTCCCTTTGGAACATCTTGGTATATCTGCAGCAGTTTGGTGGGCTCCCTCAAATCCACAGCTCATTGGCTACGGTGAGAAGAAAGAGAATTTAGAAACAGACTACTGCCATCATACATTTCAAAGTTTAACAATACTCATGGATCTGTTTTTGACAACACCAGTATTAGAAATGAGTTCTTTTTCTTAAAATCTAACAGATGTATAACAAAAGAGAAATAGGTATATACCATGTAAGAATGAATGGTCTTCCTAGCTGCCAAGCAGGTAAAAGGGGAGCCAAAAGTGCTTAAAATGTATCTGCAAGATCTTGCAGGAGATATTCTGCACTCTCCTGGGCTTCTGGACTGCTAAATTCATCTGTTCCACATTTATTCTTATACAGAACATTTGTTTACACAGTACTTTTATTTTCCTGATATCTTAGCACAACATGGTAGAACTTACCAACCAAATGGCAGACCATTCTAGGGAGAGGGAAGGGAGAGAAAGAAAAGGAAAAAAGGGTTTGTATTATACTACACAGAAAGACAAATCAATAATATAGGTCAATACAATTAAAAAAAATAAGTTTTCACTTTCTTACAAAAATTCATTTATGTTCCTCTGGAGCATCTTACATACAATAATGCTGATTAACTAAAGCTTTGAAGCTCTAATGACAGGACATTTTTCAATAACATGTTTCCACTAGAGAATTAAAACTGGATTCACTGTTACAATATACATTATAAAATGCCTTATAAAATTCTGTGAGCATATTAAACAAAATAAAAGTCAGGATTATCATAGTAACTCTACAGCTGGGAAATACAATTGTTAAAACTGAAAAAAAAATCAATACTATATGAAGAGCAGTATCATTTCCAATGGGTTGCCACCTTCAGTTTCAGAGAGATGGCTATAACCGAAAACCAAACAAACACCATTATCTTCTGACAAATGCCGGTTAGAGTATGTTAGAAATAAAGCGAACGTACCATATCCTGGCAGAGTTTGATAACCCGATTAATGGCATATGAAACCATCTTTCTGCTGTGCATTTAGAGAGCATTCAGAGAACAATATACTTTTCCAGGAAAAATCTGCTTCATTGTAAACCAAAATTTTTGTGGAGAACCAGATGAAATAGAGAATTTCTTTGCTATGGAACTGTAAATTGTTTGTTCATCCTGTCCAACCCTCCTGCTTGGGCAGGGACACCTAGAGCCAGTTGCACAGGGCCATGCCCAGATGGCTTCTGAATATTTCCAAGGAAGAAGACTCCACCACCTCTCTGGGCAACCAGTGCCAGTGTTCATTCACTCATACAGTAAAGAAGTGCTTCTTGATTTTCAGAAGAAACCTCCTCTGTTCCAGTTTGTGCCCATCATCTCTTCTCCTTTTATTGGGTACCACTTTTAAAAAGCCTGGCTCCATCCTCTCTACAGCCTCTCTTCAGGTATTTATACACATTGATTAGATTCCCCCTGAACCTTCCCTTTTCTCAGATGAAGAGCTCCAGCTCCCTCAGCATCTCCTCATAGAAGAGATGCCTCAGTTCCTCCATCAACTTCGTGGTCTTCAGCTGGACTCCCCCCAGTATGCCCATCTCTCTCTTGTACTGGGGAGCCCAGAACTGGACCCAGCACTCCAAGCGTGTCCTCACCAGTGCTGAGGGGAAAGATCACCTCCCTTTACCTGCTGGCAACACTACTCCTGGTGCATCCCAAGACACTATTAGCCTGCTTCGCTGCAAGGACACATCTCTACCTCATGTTCAACTTGGTGTCCACCAGAACCTCCAGGTCCTTTTCTGTAACCTCCTTTTCAGCTGAGCATTATGGGGAAGGAGAATTGCAGTCAGTGTGCCGTGCCTGCCTCCTCACACTTTCCGCTGCTCCACTGTGGGTCTTTCCCACACATAATTAATGGCAATTTACATATCACCTAAGTTCTCAAAATAGAACTTGTACAGCGATACAATCCTGTTACTATTAGATGGTAAGATACAAATCAGCTTTCCATGGAGTTGCCCAACCTTAATTATTTTGGTTACAGCAGGTGAGGTATTTCTGTATCAGCTGCTTCCTCATGAAGTAATAGGAAGAAGCCTGAATCACCTCAGCAACATCCACAGTCAGTGACACAGGACCAAAGATATCCTATGCATCTGATGGATCATGTAGTAAATGTGTAATTTATAAAGGGCGTGAAATTAAAAGTTCTGTATTTTTGGTACTAAAGTAAGGCAAACATCTCACAGGTTTCAACTGGTATTAAATCATTCAATTACAGAATTTCTTTGTGCTACTGATGCTAAACAAACATTGCATTAAAATTACTCTGAAACAACAAGACAGCACCCGCGAATGTAGTCTGGGGCATTTAATTGCATGGTTATTTCTTTTTTACTATCACCTAATTCCCCCCTTTCATATTGAATTAGTATTTTTAAATAAAGCTAATTCAGCTCTTATACATTACCATCTTGGGTAATTCAGAAGAATAAGCCACAAGTTACGGGTTCAGCATTACAAATACACTAATGAAAAATAAAAACCTAAGCTTAACCTTCAGGTTTTTATCAAGCTATATGGATGAAGGCATATGTGCTTAATGTAGCATCTTATCCAGAATAAGGGCAGAAGAATCACTGGGGAATGAAGCCACAATCTACAGGGAGTTATCACAATCATTAATCACTGCATCACATTCTTTTTATTGATGTTGTTCTTTCGAGGGTTGGAGTGCTGACAAAAATAGACTTCATTTTTATTTACTGTACAAGTTAAGTTCAAAACAGCATCACACCTTGCTGGTGAGCTGGAAAGAAAAGTTCAGGAGATGGCTTGGTCTAGAGACTGATTGGCTCAAGAACCTGGACAATTCGTAAGACAGAAGATCTCATCTCAAGGTTACTTTTCACAACCAGATTAGACCAGCCAAAAACCAAATATGGTACTTCTAAAGTAAGACTGGTGATGAATGTCCAGGTCATAACAGGGATGTCCTGCTCAACAAATACAGACTTTACTCTACCTTCCTAGATATTTTGACAACAAGAAGCAGAAGACAAGGAAGAAGAAAGATGGAGTACACCACATTCTCATTGGCAGGGATGAACTTTATGTACAGAGAAGTCTAAACTGTCATTGCTCTTGCTATCCCTTTTTGTGAAAAACAAAAGAAACAAGCTATGTTATCTTCTAATACAAAGCAAACAAACAAAAATGAAATTTATCAAACCTGCCAATCACCCTCCTTTCTGCAACTTATGCAAAGCCAAGAACACAAAATTTAAATTAAAAAAATCATTCTAAAGTTTAGGAAAATTTAACTTTGCATTAATGAAAACAGATTTGGATAATATACCAGTACTGCCAGTTTTAAGAAGGCATTTTCTTTTGAACCCCTAAAGGTTTTATTTTATGCATTGTGGCATGGAAAAGAGGATAAGGGGGAGGAAAAAAAATGTTTTTGTTTGAATGATTGAAGATGACAATTAAACACATTGCACCCACAAATATGACAATCACAAGCTTCAGATGTAACTTGCAGCTGTGTATAGTTTTAGAAAAGATTTGGAAGGGTGTTTTCTTTTTCTTTTTTTTTTTTTTTTAAAACCAATGCATACTGCAAAACATCTAGTCAAACATTTCATATGACAGAAAAAGAATTTTGAATACTATATTTGTCTAGAAGCATGTCTTCACAGGTGTGCCCACATTCCAGGCAAACTGATGAACTTCAGTTCAGGCCTAGGAATCAGTAACGCTCTTGTTTAAGTGAAAAACAAGCTGTTCAAATCCCCATTAATACATTTTTTTCCTC
Source organism: Anser anser (assembly GCF_964211835.1). Lineage (NCBI taxonomy): Eukaryota > Metazoa > Chordata > Aves > Anseriformes > Anatidae > Anser > Anser anser. The sequence goes on along the minus strand of NC_139721.1, from coordinate 86,711,419 downwards.
TCAGAACATCACAAGCGTTTCATTCTCCAAAATTTCACTTGCCTTAACAGGAACTTCCACAGTAATGTTCCCACAGTTACAGCAGTTTTTAATGGATCACGTTGGTAGGACTATTTTCTTAATAAGCAGAGCCCTTAAGATAGCAGCCAAAGACTGATTCAAAATAATCTTCAGGGACAAAGTTAAGCATTACTACTTCTTACCACCAGCTACAAAGAAAAACTCCAGCATTTAGATGTGCAAAGGATGTCCTAAAGGTGTTTGTTTTTTTTTTTACTTTCACTAAAAGAGAGTTTTTCTGACTTCTGGCTTCAGAGACCCATCACTACTTCCGACAAAAATTTAAATTAAAAAAAAAAAAAAAAGGTTTAGCAGCCATTTAACACAACACTTCTGGGAAACAGGTGTTATTCATGAACTGGCTAAAGATGCTGCAAGACAAAGAAGATTGCAGTTCTCTTCTCTTTGGTTGACCTTTCAAGGGGAAAAATTAAAACAGAAGAAGAAAAATACAAGACACTTCTTGGAATTACACTTGTTATGGAATTTAAGCCATTATATATCAACAAAGTTTTACCCCACTGAGTATCCAAAGGCATGCCTTAGTTATGACATGTTAAATATATTCATTTTTTTGCAGTATTTAGATCAGGTCTAAAAAGAAATGACAATCTTATAAACCTGCTATATCTACATCTAATTTCTCCTTAACTATTTATAAGTCAGATGACTTGTAACAGTTTCCTCAAATTCATCCATTATTCCTTTAATTCCTACAATTTATTCATCTTTTTTTTTCATCATTAAAAAAAAAGAAGATTTAACATCTCTTTGTTACCATCAACATTTACTGCTCTGCTTTGATACTTGGTAGGAGTTAGGGAGAGTATTTTACTCAACACCGTTTTTTTAAGCATTTTTACTTTTTGTGTGTACTGTAAGATTCCTGTGATTACCAGTAATTTTATCTAAGATAGGGACAAATTATGTTTGATCTTTGTTAGAGTACTAGAGCTGTCCTCCACAGTCTCTTTATTATTACTTTGCTACACGGTGTTCAGAAGCATGGTCCATTCACTGGTCTTTTCTTAACCCTGCTAGGCTGAGCACCTACTGCATTACTTCTTGTGGTATCAGAGGACAGAGTAAGATGGCCAGGCCCACATGACTGCAAAGACGATGTGATCACAAACTCAAGAGGGCTACTTGATGTCAGCTGAAATACCCTATCTGAGGGTCTCCCATGCTTTGTTCTCTGCACCCTCTTTCTGTTCAGTATGACTAGCTCTAAATGATATAGTGAGTGAGAGATACTAAAATAGCATCTTGTAATTAATCACGTTTCTACCATAGTTAAGTCAGAAGTGTGATCAGGCAAGAAATTTCCACAGAACTTGTCAATCTAGAGTACTACTAAATTTAGACTCTAGTAATACTGCACTTGATTCACAACAGCCACTTTTTATCCTTCAGTCACTACCAAGAAGGTTCACCTTGCTTACTCTGAGAAACAGCACCCCACCATGTCAATATGGATTTTGCAGCAGAAGAATTAGTGTCAGCAAAATCACTAATAAAACACAAGCAGGTAATTTTACTCAGTAGCAGGGAGACACATTTCTGATTTACCTTCTGCTTCCCTTAAGATGCAAAGTAAGAGGAACTGACTACACAAGGTCTAAAAGTGAAAGCAGAAAAAGTAGGTTGCAAGACACAGGTCTAAGCACTCTCCACACCTCCTCCCTTTCATTCTCATCTCCTGACCACACTAACCCTCCGACATCACAAGAGACATCTTTTCTACATGCACAAGAAGCACTTATCAAGCTCTTCCTAGACAAAAATAAAATAAAAATAAAAAATCTATCTTAAACAAGAAAGCCCGAGATTAAAAAAAAAAAAAAAAAACTATGGGGGAAGAAAAGATGGAGGAGACAACTCTCTGCTACTCCTCTGCAGGAATAGCAATCTACTTTTTCTTCTCACATTTTCCAATTTCCCTTTGGAACCTGGGGCTACCTCCCTTCTAATAACTTTCTGTGTTTCCAAAATTTCAGTACGTCAAGACATGTCCCTACAAAAAGCAAGCTGACGTGGGAATATCTAACCCCAGATTTGTAAATCCTGGAATTGCTCTTGACATTGCAGATACTATTTGCTGTACAAAAGAAGTAAAACATGTTTGAAATGTAAGAAAACAAACAAAACTTGTGGAATGAGTCAAAGGATCCTAAAAGCAGAGACCGTTCTACTTATCCACCCTTGCTGAGTCACTTTCATGAGTGCTGGCAACATAATCAAAAAAGAAACCTTGCTCCTTGTAACAGTTGCTGTAGCATACTTGTTATATTCCTAAAATATGCAGATGCCCAGCTGGACAGTCACAACTTACTTTTAAGCTTGTGTTTCACTGTATGGCTCTTCAGCTTGTTCTTTATTACTCCTGATTGTGCAAGTGTCCACAGCAAAAGCTAAGCATGAAACACCAAAAGTCAAACTAACATGAACAAGCTGATGTTTCTGAATGCACCTCCAAAGTGCTCTTCCCACACGTTGTCTTGTACGGTAATACCTCTGCACCTGGAAGGGCCAAGTGCTTCAGGACTATACTGCAAACTCACTGAGCCCAGCCATCCCCAGAACACACCTGGCACACCGGTGTTTATCTCCCTTCATAATAATAAATGCCTTAATAAAAGGCATCACACTCTGTTCCTTTCACGTAACTATAAAGACATTTTCCTGCCTACCTCCCGATGACCACCTTTAAACCTATCACGAATTCCAGCTAGCATTCACATCCAGCCTAGCAATAGAAAAAACATTTCTCTTACTGAAATCTCATATAAACAGCTAGCACAATGATCCATGTGTTATGAACACAAAAATAATTTTACCATGAATTCTTAGAAGTTCTTTAGATTTTAAGAACTTCAGATCTGAAAGAAATCAGGTCAAAATATATTTTTTTCCTGGCAAACACATGATGTCTGCTAATGCTAAACTGTACAGAAATAACTATAAAAATTATATTTTCTACAATAAGTCCCTCAACAGCCAAAAGACAATATTGCAGACCACACTAAATAATTATTGTAAGACAGAGACAAGTAAAAGAGTATTTTTGGGGAGGTATATGTTAGCTTTGTATAGGTCTTTAATTGTAGTCTACCTTCCTGAAAGATCATGGTACGAGATACTGTAAGTAAATTGCACTGCCTACCTTCTAAGAAAATATAACTCTCAGGCACCTGCAGAGTAACATTTGTGCTCCTCCTGCCTTACAAAGATGCGCATGACCTTGTACATTCTAGAAAAGTGTTTTAGGGTTCTACTGAACGTGTTAGCTAGGGCACTGATCTTTGCCTCCTTTTCCCCCAAAATTTTGAATTGTTCAATATACAGTGTAGACACTTACGTTCTCCTCACTAGGAAAACAGACATGATAAAAGAAAAAAAAATTAAAAAAATCAATGCTTAACAAATAGCCAGAGCTACTTATCAATCTGGAATTCCCACCCAAATATAAAAAAATCAGATCTACAAAGAAATTAACCTTTTCTTGAAAAATGTTAGGTGAGAGGAAGACAGAGGAGATAATGATTATATGGACTGATGCTCTTCCATAGCAAGTCAGAGGACTTTATGCTGTTCCACATGAAAAATCCCAATATTAACTTAAACTGTAATATAACCCTTGAAAGATAGTCAGTCTTTAAAATTGTAAAGTGATGAATAATCCATCACTTCCCTTAGGAAGTAGCTTAATTATAATTAATAGTAATTAATGTTATAGTTTCAGTATCAATCCATGTTTCCGTCTTTGTATACCATACATAACTCAAACAAAATTTCTACCCAAGGAATAATGTAGCTACGTCACTAACACTGATACTACTGCCCCAACAGTTTGTGATTCCTCTTTCATCCCTAAGAATCAATGTTAATTTGAAAAATTTACAACCCTCTCTGATATGTAAAGTGGCAAATGATAAAAGTTCACAGTAGCAATTTTAATTAAAATTGAGTGGATATTCAAGTTTACCTAATCCAAACAGCACACTTCATGGATTATAACATACTTTCATACAGATTAGATTAGAATTTAAATACATAGTCTGCACCAAGTTTAAGTTTACTATATCAGAGTAACTCTATTAGCTATAGGAAATTGTAGGCTGTTATCTAGTGGATGTGTAATAGAAAAGAATATTCTACACACATAGAGCCAAAACACTTTATTTTGAGAGCATGTAAAAGCCAGAGAACTAGAAATGTTGAGAAAACTACTTATAAATAACAGTAAATGCACTGCTCTTTTTTATACCCGTTCATCTTTCCTACTGATTTGCAAAGAAAGCCTTTGCTCATCTTCCCCACAGATTTTTCTATGAATACAATGCATGATTCTCTCTTGTCAGTTGCAGATGTATTCCTGACAGGAGAGCAACAACTGGTATGCAATGTCACCAAAATATACCACAGCCAGAACAGAAAACAAAGCATTTTATCAGAAGTCAAAAATATGGCCAAGATGTTATTTATTATGGGCAGAAGAACATTAAAACACCAGGTAGCCTTATAAAATAAGTAATATGGTCCCATACTGACCATGTTCCACTGGTAATTTTAAAAGAACAGATGGCACAGAGCTCTGGGTATTTCATCAGACTTTGGTAATAATTTGCAAGGTGATTATGAAAATTATAATTTGAGTGCCTGGCTATTATATTAAAATTCAACAGGGAATGGAAATGATCTTAAGAATAAGGTCCTTTATCAGTTGCCTTCCAGAAACCTCCTAGGCTACGTACAATTTGGATTCAGTGAATGGATATATATAATAGCATCTGTTAGTGGAAAAATACCTGACCCATTTGGGTATTTCAAAAACCTGCAAAGAACATCACAATGCAGTAGAATCCCAACTCTCCCTTGTCAAATAACTACGTAACAATCACAATGTTTTTTTAATGTTATGGACCCTTTATAGGAGTTGAACTGAAGAAGAATCTTCAGATTGCAGACTTTTCATTTGACCCAGGGTAAGAGATGAAAAAAGCTCTGAAAATTCAATAATTATTTTGACCTCAGAACAAAATAAGTAGTTTATCTTCTTTGTTTTCATCTAAATGATGCTTCTTTCCACTAATTCTGTCTGCAGGAACAATCCCAAAAAGTTATACATCTTGAAGTGTACTTGAGAGAAACACTCACAAACTGTATTTGTCAACAGCAGCCTGTGTGAACAGATTGAGCTTTTTATTTTCACAAATGGCCCAAGAAATACAGTTTCTTTTTCATTTTCTAAACTGCAGAGCCATTTCAATATCCACCAAAAGACCTCCAGAGATCACCTGTCTCCTCTCTTACAGTCCCATCAAAAAAATCAAGATACAATTTTTCACAGATCTTCTACAGACTTTATGAAAATCATAGAGAGCGCCAGTGATACAGAAGAAATAGTTTGGAGGCTAACAGTGGTTAAGTCTTATATGCTTTTGTGGGTGACTCAGTAAAGAGGAGTGAGGAGAACAATAGTGCATTTTAATGTTTAAAGTGACTATCAAAAAAGCCTTCAAGAAGAGGTAAACTGCTTTTTTACAGAACATCAGGACTTTATTTTTCCTGCCAAAATATTCATCATAATCCCAGATTCCACTGAGAACCACCCCCAGCTAATCTTTTTTTCCAGTTTAACATTTGATAAGCTTTCACTCATAGCACCAAATTCTGTGCTATTCTTTATGTCTCATATAGGTTTTGTTTTTTCCACTTACCACACACATAAAAAAGCACTAGAACTAAGCTGATTTCCCTCAGTAAAATTAAGCAAACATATTTCAACAAACCCTTGAAGTTAACTCCTGAACTAAGTTTGAGTTTTGGGCACTACACCTAGGGAGGGAGGATAGAAAGATGGTTGTTTTCACTCCCACGATACATTTTTGCAAACAATATTTTCACAACAGCAGTCCAAATGGAATCAGTTATGAGTCCATTATTTCAGAAGTATCTTTGTTGGTGAACTTGTGACTTGCAGAAAACACTTATTTTGAGATCAGCATGATGTATATATTGCATTTGCGAGAGGGGCAAAATTAACCTCTGAAACGGAACCTACACCGTTGAGAGATTACTGTTATCACCTGCCTATCATTTTTCTACTTTTTTTGCAACAGATTGACAGCTTGAATAAAAAAACTATTTTGAAGAAAACAAAGATTTTTGCAACAAGGACGTCACAGACAGCTAACGGAGTGCCATGGGACTTGTAACAGGTCTGGCAGCAATGAGTAACAACAGCTTGTTCAAGGGCTACTCTGGCTACTGTCATTGGGATGGCAAGATTAAGGCAAACGGCCAGAGACTCCCTCCATCTGCCAGTTTGATTCCTAAACCACAGATGCATGTTAACTGAATGCAATGGCAAGAAAATGAGCCACATATCAAGGTGAAACAGCCCAAGTGTTATGTAAATCTTAAACCCTAGTGCCCGAATAAGCACAAAAAGAAAAGCACACGTTTTACACAAACTGCCACTCCTGGAAAGTGATTAGGAGGATGCTAATGCTATAGGGTCTGGAACAGGTACCAATATGATGTCACTAGGGCGCTTAATCTGTCAGTCTCACACATGCCCCTGCTAGGCAAACAAAATGCACACAACACCATACCCATATTCAATTTTATACCAAAAATCCAGGTTTTATGCCTGTAGTATGGTCCTACTTTTTTTTGTCTCATTGAGACTTTTCCTATGCCCTGTCCAGTAGTTTCTCATGCTCTGTTCATTTTAACCTCGGGCCAAGGGGTACTCACCTGTTCAGTCATTTGCCTGCAGCTCTAACAACAAAGTATATGGATTTGCTATTTCTTCTGTATATTGCAATCTACATCTTTCCCCTATGGACCTCACCATTTAGAGCAGTTTACAAACCTCAAGGAGGATTACATATGCCATACCTCGAGCATCACCATGCCCCTGAGATACCACTTCAGAAAATGCCTCTATGCCTGTATGGAAAGCTCTTCCTAAAAGCTGGCAGCACAGTCCCTCACCATAGCTCTTTGCAGTCTTACAGAATTAATTCCCTCATACAAATCCCTGCATTGTCCATCACTTTCATGTCTCTCTTGATGTTGCTTCACTTGGATTTGTACACTGAACAGAGATAAAGCACCCAAAGTTTGAATCACCAGGCTCTGATTAGACCAGTTCAACAGCCATGTCAGAAATAGTCATTCAGTAATTGTTGTGACATGACCACACGGATGCCAGGGTTTCTTTTAGGATTAATAACTTTAACTACTCCCTTTATTGAGGACAGGCTCCCTTCTTATACCATCTTATACCAAGCGGTACTTTCCCACTAGCTATTAATTGGTTAACAACTTTGCCCAGCAACAGCAAACACCCAGCAACTTCCATGTTTTAAAGCTGGAGAACAAGCAGTTTGAGACAGCAAGAATCACCGTTCTTTGTTCCTGCTAACTTGTTTACATTCCTCATGGCTTCATTGTCACCAGTCCGATGTTATCACCAACCAACCACGGGGCTTGTTGACCCCCATTGCGATCCTCCCACAAGTAATACTTAAGATGAAGGTAAGAGGAGGAAAATAAAACTAAATGCAATCCCAGTCAGAGACGAATACATCTTTTACTTCCTTATCTTCACTCAGAAACATCCACAATATAATGCAGCCCTAGAGCCGGGGTTCAGTAGCATTCCCCTATTTTACAAGTTGTACGGTCGATTACAGCTCTAAACACCACAGGACTTACCCCAGCTCCTTGCAGTGCAGGTCCCCAGTGCTTCTCCCGTGTCCCCGCCGAGCCCTGCAGCCTGCAGACATGGCAGGTCCGGCCCTCCAGGGCTGTAACACCTGCCATTATGTTGCAGCCCCCCAGCAGGGCACAGGTACAAGCCCCTGCTCCCACTCCTGAAGGTTCCAGGAGGTTCCAGGAGGGCAGGAGGCCTCACCACCTTTCCCAAGCAGGTGCCTGGAAGGCAAAGATAAAGGGCAGCCACAACCAGCGGGGCTGCTCTGCAGCAGTGTGCTTCTTTGTCCCTGTGGGCCTGCTGCAGGTGTGACATGGCACCAGGCCATGTGTTGCATCGCAGATGATTTTACTGCTTGTGTAATCATAATAACCAGTTTGCACGTCAGGTTTTGCCACATCTAAGAGAAGTCATTTTCCCTGACTTGAAGTCACCCTAAAATCAACTTCTGTTGTCATTAAATGTGTCACATATTGATGAATATACCTATCAGATACACATAGATTAAAAATAAATACTCATTGATGTTATACTGGATTCAAGAGCAACATACAAGTTTTGGACACATCATCCAATTTCTCTGTTAAGTATAAAAGTTTGTTATAAAGGCTAGTAAATTTTCTGTGCCTTTTTTTTTTTTTTTTTTTTTTTTTTTTTTAGCAAATATTAATCAAGAGGAGAACAGATTTTCTCTGCTAGAAGAAAACAGTAAAGACTGGTTCATGACACGGTCTGCCCAGAAGGTTGATCATTATAAATTACTTTATTGACCCATGGCTCTGCTCAGCATCCTGCGCTTCAGTGAGCTGAGCAATCAACACATGATAAATGCAGGTAAGGGGGACATTCACAGCAAAATATTACTGCTGAACAAGCATGCTGTTTCTTCACTGTGCACAGTTTGTTTCCATTTCGATTTCTTTGGTGGATAAATTTTATTTTTGAAAGTCCTTGACCAAAGGGACTTTGCAGTTTTTAAACAGAAGCTTCTCAATTGTGTTTATATGGACACTGGTTGTATAGTCATAGGTATCTAGATACATTTATTTGTATGTATGTACACATAACCGAATTGTAGCTTTAATTTCCATGGAAGTTATATTCTGCTATGTCAAATGTGATTTTCAGTCTGGGTAATGCATAGGGAAATACGTTGCTCCCCTGCTCATGACTGGATATAAATCATGCAGTATAATTTATTATGGGTCACTGAGCCCACTTCCACTTTAATTTAAAAACAAAAAGAAAAACAAAAAAAGAAACTATGAGAACAACTTTGTGCTCTAGCACTACAAATGCAGAGGCAAAAGTCGCCTTAAATATATTTGTGTCATCTTTGCAACTTCTAAAGAGCAGAAATAGATTAGTTTTTGCTTCGGATTGATGTTTTCAGTGTAGAGTTTAAATTCAAGAAGGCACACAACAAATTAGTTTGATTCTGTTAAGTATTTTTTGTCACGGCACTTGAAGGAGGATACTCTTAGATAACTCTAGTAATATCCTTGAATCATTCATTCTATATTTACCAAAATCACCAATATTCAAATGAAATTCCAAGTAAGGAGAGGAATCTTTTGGTTTCATTGACAGTAATTTTTAATTTCAGTCACTAAATTAAGAATTAAGTATTGTATGGTGGAAGAGGAGTATATCCATCTCCACATGATTCCAGTGGATCAGGTTTAGATTTGGATATATTGTGGGCAATATTAGAAGGTTGCTTTAATCTGAACTTGTATGAAGTAAATCCAGCATCCTGGATGACATATGTACATTAAAAGGTGTTTCACATCATGAAAATCTTAAGCTACTGTAAAGAATGTTCTGAACTGTGATCCTCGACTTTCTGAGTTTTATGAATTATATCAACAAGCAAGATGTTTACAGTCATTCTCCAGAAGCATAATGCCCCTAGAACCATCCTCTTTGTAAGAACAGAAGGAGAGAAAGAGGAGATAGGTATGGTAGTTTGAAGTTACACACTAGAAATCTGTAACCTCCTTTTGGAAATCTTGATGTATTTACTCCTGTTGAAGAAATAATGAATCGGATTGTGCTAGCAGTTTAGCTTTCCTGTGGAGAAAAAAAAAATAATAATGATTTTGTATATTAAAGGCTAAAACTATTTTCAATTTGGACAGAAATATACTCAGATCAACATGTGATGTAAATAACAAGCAAATAAGGCATATAGCATTTTTAAAACTCATATTTTTGTTTCTTTGTTTTAATTAGATCAATGCCTCTAAAATTGCATTTAATCATGAAGCTATCATCAGGCATGTCTGGATTTTAGAGCTTTCTCTTTCGTATTGCAATTTTTGCATGGTGATGATTGTCAGTTCTTGCAGTATTGCCATAAATCTCTCAAATACTTGATATTTTACTTAATTCTGCAGTTTCTTATAAAAAGTCATTACATGGAAGACAGCCTGCACCACTCTCAATAAAATAGCTTGGAGCCATAATTCAAATGTACTCTTAAAAACTTTATGAGAGTCTAGGCAAGATTCCTCATGACAGGGAACAGTACGGGCTGCCTGTTCCCTGAAGGACGAGGAGCTGAGCATGGTGACGTTTTCAGGCAGGGCTGGAGCCGTCAGCAAGGGCCTAGACATACGAAGCTAGATGGACCTCGAGTCTGTGGCCAGGTTCAGCCAAGAGCCCATATCATAGCTAAGCTTGAGAAGATGAGGCAGGTTCAAAGTCAATCCACAGATCGAGATCAGGTCCTATAATTGCTGGGCAAGCCCACAGTGACAAGGCAGGTGCAAGGTCAAGCTAAGAAGTCAGCTTGCAGGTCTCAGACTAGGTCAGCAGGGTCTTTGAGCAGGCAAAGGCATGGCTGCATGTTAACTGGTGACAAGCACTCCTTTGACAGCTCAGGCCAGGGACTCAAGGCTCAGGACTGACCTGAAACACAGCTCCTGAATATATGGGTAAAGGGTAAGAGAGAAGGTCCAAGGTGAGCTGATCAAGGCCATCCAGGGCTATTTAGTGCCTTCAGGGTCCTGACACATTAATTTAATAAATGCTCTTTTCTAAGGAAACATGTGCTTTTGAGGTTCTTCTCAGCCTTTTGCCTATTTGGAGTTCACGGTACTAATATATGGATCTTATTTCGTGTTGCTTTGCATGTACAGCCACAATACTCAAGTTGCCAGGAAAAAGAATAAATGCTTTGCCCTTTACAGAAAAATCTATTAATGTTTATTTTTCATATTAACTTGGATAAAAATTGAAGTAAGCAAGGGTACTTATTTTTTTACACAGAAGAAAAGCAGTAACCTGCCTAAATTAGGCAGGAAAGCGGTGGTTAGGACATTTTTTTGTGTATGGGAAACCCAGCAATTTTAAATGCTTTGAGATAAAATACTTATGTCTGGACCTCCTACTGTGTACTCGAGTTACTGTATTACTTTGCTCATCCAGGGTGCTCTATTACTATGGAAAATGGTGGGGGGAAAAAAAAAAAAAAAAAAGAAACAGAAATAGAATGAAGGAAAATGGAAAAGAACCATTTAAATCTGTACTAGCCCATGAGAAATATCAGGACACTTATAAACACACATTTGGAGGCAATGTGGAAATGCTTAAACTGTCTAGCTGGATACTGTTTGTTTACAGAGAATTTGCATCTCCCCCTGTGTCAGTGACTAGAAGGCATACTAATACTTGCATATTGATCTCACTCTGGACTACATTCAAGAAATCTCTGAATCCTCACTTTTTTTTTTCTTTTCTTTTTTGGTCCAAGTGGACAAATTTCTCTTAAAATTTATATGCTGCTTTATGCCAGAACAGTTTTTCTGGCTCAGAGGAAATGATCCTGGTTCTTACCAGAGTAAAATGATAATATTGGAGGTAAATGATGTTTAGGATCTGATTTCAAAAGAAGTAGGTTGTGGATTAGAATCAGTGTCATAAGCTGTGTGAGTGTTCATAATGGGGGAAGGGAGGAGGGTAATTTCCAGCACATACTGTACTTTATCTCAAATAAAAGTAACAGTTATGGGTGTAACATTTTTTGGCTGATTAAGATCTCAAAAGAAAAGTCTACAGTAGATTTATTTGTGCATACACACGCAACTGTAGCAGAACAGAGATCGAAGAGAAGGTCATGCAGAACAACAACTGTGTAACATATTTATTATCGAGATAATACTACCAAAACAAGACCATTTGTTATGTATGGTCTTGTTTTGTACACTGCTGTTCTCTTAAACCTCCATAACATGGCATGACTACATGTCCATATTAAGACAGGATGACAAACTAATATTTAAGATAGCTTTACAAAGTGATGGCAGGGATCTACTCCACTGTTCCCAAGGTAAGAGCTGACTGATGAGTCCTGCTAGACTCTTACATCTTTTACATTAGTACACTAACACACAAACACACACGCGCACACACGCACACAGACACACACGCACAAAAGTTATTTCCTGAAAGAAATATAAAAATAAGCTATTTTTAAAAAAGTAGAATATTTTAAACTCTTCTAGTTGAGCCATTAGTTGTAGTTTTGAACACAGTTTTGTTTTGTTTTGTTTTGTTTTGAAATTTCTGCTTTAAAGTAAGATATGTTGTATTTTCATATATATGTTCTTACTGAGAGTAAGGCATCTTGCGTTAATTCCGAATTTTTCTAGCTGATATATTTTTATATTGACAAAGCACAGAACTGCCTCTAGATACAGAAAGATGAAAGCTTAATCTACAGTGAAAGCCTTCAGAAGAGTGACCATGTAGATATAATTTAATACCTAAAGTCAGGATTTATGTAAGGATGCTGCAATTGAACAAATGTATACCTAAAAGTAAACTGTTTTTACAAAAGACACAAGAATCAGGAAGATAAACAGATCAGAGCATTTTCTGTCCGCGTGAAATATTTACCTAATCGATATATAGAGTATTTACCGCTGTAGTGTCTCATGACATCTTAAAAAATAAAAATTCAAAAGACAACAATATAAAAAACTCAAAACAAGCCTTCAACAATTTTTTTTTTTTAAAGGGGAAAAAAAAAAGGAAAAATGAAGGAAGGATTCTATATTACTATATACAGGAGTAGCAGACCTTATCTTCTTATTTTCTTAATCAAACATTGTCTTTTCATACCATATGATGAAAACACACAAACTGACAGCAATTCTTGCAGCTGGGATTCTCCAACATTTGCCAGAAACACTTGCTTATGAAAATTGGTGGATGTTTCCTTGAAGATGTTTATCCATTTCATATATATTCATATTTTTATGAACAAAGTGAATTAGTAGAAATCTAAATACCTTGGAGAATTATATAACCATCAAACTAAGGACTTAATAAATGTTTTTTGTGTGTTATATATTGATATGTAAATAGTTAGATAGGTTTTGCAGATGTTGTTTCCTCTCTGCCTAGTACCATTTGATCTAATTATTCAAGCTATTGGGAAGTTTGACGTGTCCCAGGCATGTTGCATTTGCTGCACTTGGGCAGAACATTTGTGCAACAAAAGCCCAACAAAGTCAACACATGCACAGAGATCTTGTTAGAAGTTTCTGGAGGCCCCCAGCCTGTCCCAAACTTACACGCTTTTTGATATCCAGGGTATTTCCTGGCAGGATAAGACTGCATACCTAAGTGTATCCAAACATACAATACTTTAAACCCTGCTAAGGCTAAGAAACATTATAAGCAGAAAAGAAGTGTGCGTCCCTTCTCCTCTATTTGATTGTCAAAAGTAGAAGATACAGAAAAGATGAGCTAGATTTCAGAAGAAGATTGCACCTTATGTTGAAAAAAAAAATAGGGTGGGGGAATAATTTTCCAGTTGCTCCCCAGAAAAGTGAAGATTTTTTACTTCGTCATCTTAGAATAAGATAGAACTTTGGTTTGGACATTTTCCCCAGTGGTATGTAAAATATCTCACAGTAAGCTACTAATTGTATCCTTCCACTACTTCATCTCTGATGCCATCTACCTGGTTCCATGGATCTGCAAGTTACTCAGGTTGGATTAACTGCTAAGCAGTTGTCCAAGCTGTCTTAGGTATGTTGTGACAGTTGAAGAACATATGATGGAAAAGAAACCGGCCCATCCCCAGAGTGTTCTCTCTGCCCCCCAAAGTACTGTCTGCACAGCACATCCTGCCTGGAGAGGCTTCTGGCAGTGCAATGTACAAGAGTGGTTTTCCTTTCTAACAGGCACTGTAGAGCTTTCAGGCTTTGCTCCAGCTTTGCTAGTGACAAGCAGCATCATAACAACAACAACACTGGGCACTGATACTTGTTTTACTGGCATAAGGTAATAAAGAGTACACACTAATCTCATAGTGGCAATTTTACTAACTAAATTCTATACTTCATTACAAGGTGTTTTTTGAAAATCTTCAAGGAAGTGCTTGATGTACAACAGTGCATAGTGTTAATGGGCAAATGTCCAAGACTGGGTGCCTTAGAACATAGAAGCTTACCTGAAGCTGTTTCAAATTTGCTGTCTCAAAATAGCACAAGGATCTTTAAAAGAGAAGGTTGATCTGCAAAATGTTTACTTTTGATCTCAGTATTGAGAAAGTATTGTATGTTATAAGTGAAAAGACAAAATAAGATATGTTTATATTACTTAATTAAACTCAAGAAAATGCACCAGATACAAGAATTGTGCCTGATGCCAAAAAAAAAAAAAAAAAAGCCCATTCATTTTCACTTCAGTTACATGTTTTCCTGTGCTTGTGTCCAAGCCAAAGAGTTTCTTCTTATTTCCAGTTAAAAATTAAAACACTGGTTTCAGAAATGTCCCTACATAACTATAAGTACTGCTGTGTTACTTAGAACTAACAACTACTGTTGGCTCTTAAGAAGTATGGAAGAACAAAGCACTGCAAAATATTTTCAAAAGATCTTGGAATTCAGAAAAGTCTATGTATCCCCATGAAAAACTGATTTATAAAACTACTAAATGCAAGATATTGGATGTCTTTTTCCTTTCTGGCATAGACAATTTCCATGTACTGCATGGACCTGTGTTTCTCTTTCAGTGAAATATTTGCCCATGCTTTGTTTCAGAGACAAACATAATCAATGTTTTGCAAGACAGCAACACTTCTGCCTCCATTCTAAATACTCTGAAATTCAAGTAAACCCCCAAATTTTAAGAGCTTGTCTCCAAACTGTACTGCATGCTTCAATGGTACTTTGTTCCATGATGCACAGCAAAGCCTTTCCACTATCTCACTAAAGCAGATGACATTATCCAAATACTTTATGTGTCAAGGGAAAATAATACTTTGTTGTAGAATCTTGGCATCTGATGATCTGCTGATATGCCTGTCTTGGTGGCAGCTTTCTCATAACTTTTACCCTCAAATGGCTTCAAATCATCCTTTTGGCAGACATCAGGAAGAGGTTCTTCACTGAGAGGGTGGTCGCACACTGGAACAGGCTCCCCAGGGAAGTAGTCACTGCACCAAGTCTGTCTGAATTTAAGAAGCGGTTGGACTGTGCACTTAGTCACATGGTCTGAACTTTTGGGTAGACCTGTGTGGTGCCAGGAGTTGGACTTGATGATCCTTATGGGTCCCTTCCAACTCGGAATATTCTATGATTCTATGATTTTCTTCTACATAACACAGAAAGCACGGGTTCTATATGGTGATATTGTTAAAAATTTCAAATTCAATATAAAGGTTGTACAAGTATATGTATGTAGAATACAGACAATAATGGACATGTTTAAATATAGGTAGGAATAGAGATATAATGTGTATATACACTCAGGAATTGTATGCAAATAGGAGGAAGCTGCAGCATGCCCTTTCAATGCAAGTTACATGGTTAGATAGGAGTTGGGAAAGACCCCTATTTTCTGTGTTATGTTATTTTTTCCCAGTAAAACGATTAAAAGCAAGAACTCTTGCTTTTTATGCCACAATTTATGTTTTAGCCTGTACAGTTGTTATTTGTCATTAGAATGTTTTGATAATACATACATTAATTGTTTTTATAAAATTCTTGCCTACTTCAAACATTGAGACATACGAATGATTCCCCACATATATTTTAAGAAAGCTTGAAACAGGAAAAAAATCTTAAGTGTTTTTTATTTGAATAAATGACTGAAGAATAGATTTTTTTATCAATCTTTAAACATTCATTAGAGAAAAATGATTTATTCATGCTTAATAGAGCATCCCAGACTGTTGCAGGTTTCATTAGATGAAATTTGAGTGATTTCTGTTTACCATTATAATACTTTACATGTATACAACAATTTTCATTCAAAGGTATTTCAAAGTGCTTTGTATTCTGTGTGTGCATATAAAGGATAAATTAACCAACCAGTAAATTAGAGTCACCTCTGGAGTGAAACTCCATGGAAGTTCTGTGGCAAGCATCCTGTAGGAGTTTAATATTTTTTTTAATGAAATTTCATTGATTTCAAGGAAGCAGAGCACGCGATTAGATTAAACTTCATTTTATAGAGAAGACAATAGTCTTCTGGCTAGGGCACCCAGCTCCAACCAATAAGCCATTCTCTGTTACTTGGTTCTGCCACAGACCTCAGTTCATCTTCAGCCAGTTCATTTAATCTGATTTGGGCCTTAAATAAAGTGAGGGTAAATTGTACCAGTTCAGCTTTGCAGACTGATTGTGTACGTACTGTTAATTACTTCAAATGCAAGCTAGTCACTGTTACACCTCTTTTAGCAATGGAGAAACCCCTTTCCAGTGATGGTAAACTAACTTGTGTGGTACTATATTTGCCACGTGCTAGTATGGTAGTTACTGGAGATCATCTGCCATGAGTCTGAACTGTCAGTTATATTTCTCAGAATAATACTTAATGTATTCCAGTTATTGACAACTTTAATTATACCACATGAACTTTGAACTAGGAATGTTTCCCTGTCTATGCAGCAGTAAGCACTGTATCTTTAGATCCTGGTTGGAATTTCTAGGTGCTGTTTAACAGAATAAAGTTCTTCCCTTGCATATGAAAAAAAAAAAAAAAGTTGGTATACTTGTATGTATACACTGAGAGACTATTGAGATCTGTAGTAGATCCAAGAAATAACTTTTTTTGGTTTTGGTGTTCTGGTTTGTTGTGGGTGGTTTGGGTGGTTTTTTGGAGGCGGCAGATGGAGACAGAGTAACAAGCTGGTCAGGATGGGGAGTCATTCAACAACATGAAATTTTCTCCTTCAGGGTTGGCAGGAATAAGAAAATTCTTCAAAACTACTAGAACAGGTGGTCAACTATTTCACATGTATTTTGACGCCTATATGTCTTCTGTCCTCCCCTCATATTGTCATTTTATCATTCCTTGAACCTGCAATGTCATCTTCAGTCTCAATTTCAACAGAAGATAGATTAATACTGAGTTAAAAATTGATTTTATTGCAGCAGCTATAAAGTTTAGAGAATCATTTGTATGTATTTCTTACTATTTTTAAATTGAAATATGTTTTCTTGTGAGCCAAATACAAAGACTTTTTGGTAATCAGATTTATGAATATATTTTTTGAAATCCTTGGGATTATTTAGCTCTCAGAACTGTATCTCTGACACTGCACCAGGGCAAGTGTTTCAAAAGGTAAGGAAAATCACCTATGTGGGATGACAGAATTTGAAGTTCAATATTGTCAAATTGTTTGCAGCTCTCTGCAGGAGTTGAACTGACATCAGGCAGTATTTGCAGCCAACTTGTCGTTTTGTAACAGATCTACTAATTTTTATTTAATCTGCATTTGACCATTGATCAGTTATTTGTCTCCTACAACAAATAATACAAAGGACTAATTTTGCAACTAATTCTGGGTACACTGCTTTACTCTCTTGAAATAGAACAGTGGTTCATGATATTAGAGAAACTACTAAAGAAAGAATGGGCAGAAGAAGGGCTACTAGAATCTGGTCCACAGTAACTTCAGTGCTGCTATTCCCAGGCACGTATGTTTGCATAATCATTCTGTTGCACTTCATGCAACTAACAGTCATCCAAAACTCCCAGTCATACATTCTGCTCTTCTGAAAGAAAACTATATAAGTGACAAGTATGTCTGTTCTGCGTACTTAAGGTTCCTGTCAGTACAATGTATCAGTACTCAGCAGGGTAGTATTTTTCAGTGATAGCTGCACTGTTGTTTGCAGTTACTCGAATAAGTAAATGTAAGCCCTTTGGAGCTAGTGGTGCTTCATATTCAGTCTGATCGGACTGTTATCTTGACTTATTAACCCCAGAGATCCCTTCAAAGTACTGTATTCTTGCTGAATGTATTCCCTGCTTCTCCTATGCAGGAGACAAGGTAACTTCAAAACATAACCATCTAATTGGCAGTGGAAAAATTATCCTCTTTTAATTATCTGCATATAAAAAAAAAAATCAATAAAGATTTCTAGTTGCTCTATAACATTAAAATGATCTACACCGAGAATAAATTCATTCAAGCAGGGCTTTTTTGGTAATGAGACTAGTAACCAGCTGTATCTGTTTAAAGCTGCTTACTGTGTGATACCATAGGAGGAAAGAGCCCCCTAATGGCTTCAAGTTATCTAGGAAAATAAAAAGAAATTTCACTTTATGTGAGTTCAAGCTGGAAAGCAAAGAAAAATGAGTTTCAGAAAGATCAAAATTAGTTTTCTTGATAAAAATTAATCAGTTTGAAGTGTTGCAAAAGATCTGGATTAATGAAATTCTAGACTCAAAAGAAAATGCACAATTAGTAGTATACAACCTCTTAATCTTTTTGATTTTAGTTTTTTTCAGTTATTTTTACCTGAAACTGACAACTGACCGAAGAAGTTGCTTACACAATAAATCTTTAATGTGGAAACCAAAAATATATTTCATGAGCATAAGCTTAACTAGTTGTTTGGGCTTCTGATTTGCTTTTTTATTAAAAGAAAAGTTCAAATGGAATACTCTCTTTACAAAAATAAATACCTTTTAGTATGAATTTCATGTTAGGATGTACTGAATACAGACATACTAATCTGGAGAGAATTGTATCACCACCTTTGAAAATAAAATCATGCTAATTCTGTTAATTCAATCACAAAATTTTGTGAGTTCTTAAGGTATATTTAAAGAGAACAGGCACAGTAAATGGCTTTTTGGAGAGAAGAGTGATGAATAAGGGCTATAGGAAAGCTTTTGAATGTGTGTAAGGGATTATTTTTGCAAGTTAAACTGCATATTAAATATTTTGAGAAAGGCCTTAAATTTTGCACGGAGGCAAGGTGAATTTGGCATCCAATTAGCTTAGCTCCTTACAAAATTCTGTCCATATTTGGTAGATCTAACTCTTTTGATATCAAAGTCTCTGTCTTCCTGTTAAAACTTTTGGTCAGTTAATTAAAACATAAAGGGAGATTATCACCATTATTTATGGACAGATTATGACACTTCTATTCAACATATGCAGTCCTCACCTCTTGATAGTACTTTCACTAATTTTGAAAGCCCTGCTTATGGAGTAAAATACCAATGGATGAAAGCTAAGGAGGGAAAATTTACCTCCAAAAGACTTTCTTTCTACCTGGAAAGAATTTCAAAGGAAACTTTGAAATTGCATCGTGTATATAAAAAAAGACATAGACATTATTCACAGAGAAAATGTAAAGAAATAATACAGTACAGATTCTTTATTTTAAGTAAGCCTTTGGTTTGGGTTAATCAGTTTACTTTTTCCTTTTGCTAATATTTATTCATCACAGATACTGAAGCTGGCTCTTAAGCCTTGTATACTTTGTTCATGTGGTCACTTAGGCACCCCTTTCCTTCAAATTATTGTTCGCCCCAAAAATTCTACATATGCCTATAGTTCCCAGCATTTTTCATGCCTTTTGCAAATTACAAATAATTATTTTGGTAACTGTAGGAATTTCACTTCACATGTGGGATTTTGTGATATCTTTAAGTATTTGAGTATGGTGCTCTATAGAAATTTATAGAAAAGTATCTGGGTAGAGGAAGAAAAGAAAGTGATTTTCCTGTGTTTGTGATATGTTTGCCATCAGATAAAATTGATTACAGTTAGGTGTTTAGTCTAGCAGCAATAACCTGCTATAGACAGTTTCTTATTTGGACAACCCATTGGAAAGTTGTACTTGGCTGTGTGACAATCTGTTTAAACGCTTGGGTTAATAGACTGATGACTCTACTTCACTCAGATGGAGTAATCACAGTAGATGCTATACGAAAAATTTCTTGCTGTTTGGATCAAGGAGCAGAGGGTGCAAACTGATGGGGAAGGTGGTACAGATTATCACTAGTTGGAAGGAATGTGTTATTAATGAAGTCACGGTGCTGGCTTCTTAGCTTTATGCTCCCATAGCCTGTCAACCCCAAGTCAATCAACTTCCTGGCTTGCTGTGTAACCAAAAGCTGGATTATTTTTGTTTTAACCTATCAGCTTCCACAGAGGCAGCAAAAACATTTCTGTCACAGACAGAGGAAAAGATGTGTAGAAAGTTTATGTAGAGCATTGGCTGTTAGCAGACAGCGGTGTCAATGTCACATGAAAGCAAGCACTGTGCCCATGGGATGTCTACTTTGAACATGCAGTACAGCATAACTGAACATCCTAGGATACATGTTTCAGGTCATAAGCCTTGATCTTTGCTTTGCAGGCAGAATGTTAGCAATAACTACAGTATCTATAAAAAGATGGCAGTCTAATGCTGTATTATTTAAGGCAGGTCATGTTTGTGCAGCAGAGGTAAGCTTGCAGTCAAAAAACATTCTGTTTCAAACTACTGACAAGCACTGAGAAATCCTCTAGTTAAATGTTCTCCCTGCCTGGTTTGACAACAGGAAAAATAAGGAATTAATAATATGAGGAAGCTTGTGTGCTATTACAGCTCCAGACTGCTTAGCATGTGTGGGACAGGTTAGATTAAAACATCACACAAGTAGTTAGAAATCGTCTTTGCTGGCTGCTTCACTCCCATTTGCTCAAAGGGTTAAGTATAATAAATTCAATGCATAAATGATGTCTTGCTCTTAATTCTTTTTGAGTATACATAGTATTTGATATATTCCATCTGTGAATTAAAGAAATCTAAGTGCATTCTATACACAAATGCTAAAGCCTGTATTTAACATGCAAAATACAAAAAGAATAATTCCTTCTTTTTGCTGCTCAGAAAAGCAAAGGATAATTTCCTTACCTGGAAGATCAAACTCTGTATATCGTCAGTACTATGTGAGCTAAGGGGACAGGATGAATTTTTGTCTTCCGTAATAAGCCTCTTCTTCAGACATGCAGAGCATTAAGAGATGCAATTATAAATAAAATGAACTATTCCAAGGTCCAGTCTGTTGTCAGTTGTACTGGCTTAGAGCTGGCATCCTCTTGCAAATGCAAAAAGGTAGCTCAGCGAGTTGTCCACTGAAGGAGCTAGGTATCAGTGTTATCAGGCACCAGCATTCACATACTGATGCTATAGTACATACAGTCTCCCTCTCTTGTGCGCGCTCTCTCTTCTCTCTCTCTCTCACCCTGACGTTCACTCAGCTCTGAATCTGAGCTCCTTCTGCTGCTGTATAATCAATCTAGCCTGTCTGAATCTAATAGGCCTCTATTTAACCAGCCAATCAATAGCACAGATTCCACTGCTGCTCCCCAGGGTCTTTTCCAGGAGTGGTACAAACAATAGGAGTTTGGCCAGCAGTTTAACCAAGTATTTTTCATTATTTTATCTCCCTGAAAGAAAAATTGTTTAGGAGGGCTCAGGTTCAAAGCTCTTTCTCTCTTTTTTTTACAAATGATAGTTATATAAACATGCACATCATGCTGCAGTAGCATTCTGAACATTTTTAAATTTTTATGCAATTTAGAAGGAAGGAAGGAAGGAAGGAAGGAAGGAAGGAAGGAAAAGAAAGAAAGAAAGTAAGAAAGAAAGAAAGAAAGAAAGAAAGAAAGAAAGAAAGAAAGAAAGAAAGAAAGAAAGAAAGAAGAGAGAAGCTGTGTCCCCCCCAAACTAGAAATGAACTTGCACAGCAAGCAAGCCTCAGACATCAGGTTCTGAAAAATCAAGAGGCAAGTTTTGCAACTTAGACCTGTTTATAGCAAGTGTGTAAACTTGAGTATAAACCAAGAAGCAGAAGAAATGTGCTTCACAGACTGCTTATACCCCATGTCTCTTGAACTGCCTTCTTTACCATATGTTTCATCTCATATGATTTTTTTAAACTTGTCTGTATTGAAACAATTTAGATTAAAATATTCAAGGAATCAGAGGCACAATATTTACTCAGCATCAGATTTACATGGGAGAGCATTTTTTCCTAAAACAGTGATCAGAACTCAAACATGGAGTTAGCAGCAAATAACTATCGCAATTTAACAGCATGCCATATCTTGTACTGCACTGTGTTCCCCATGTATGCAAGTGATAAAGACTATCCTAGAGCAGCTAAAAACAAAACTTCACGATGGACATTGTGCAAGGAGAGTATTATTATTGAGGCAGCCTGGCTTTTGCTGGTGGTGGTGATGGTTGTTTGGTTTGGATTGGTTTGGTTTTTGGTTTAGGGGGAGTAAATTGTAAGAACGTACTTGCAGCCTGATCATCCTGGTCATTCTCACTACATTTCAAAATTATGAACTAACTTCCATGCCGAAGCAAATTGTGAACAGTACCTACCATACTCCCGACTCCAGTGGGCATGTTTACTCAATCTTGGGTACTTCCACATCACAGCATATCAATTGTAGTGAATTGCTGCTCCATCACTTGAAAAAATTACAGTTTCCAGTGACTGTAACTGAAGAATGCTGTGAGTACAGTTGTATTCACTGGCTCTCTAGAGAATGTAGTGTCCCATTCTTGGTGGTGCCCTCATGTATGATTCTTGCGGAAATTCATTAAATTGGTGCCAAAGAATCCAGAAACAAAAAGAAAGCATCAGTTTTCTGTTTCTTCAGTGCCTGGACTCTCCATCAGTCTGAGGATGTCTCAGCATGCTCATTGCATTAAGACCTTGTGCCTGGGATCCTGTCCTGAGAAGTGGAACTTGCAGTCAAACTGCTTACTCCATGGCTAATATTGCTTCCTTAGTGTGTTAGTATAGCTGAAACCTCTTACTGAAGTGTAATCACTCTAATCTAATGTCCAAATATGACATAAGTACATAAGCAAGTAGATTTATTGATAATGAAACTAAATTGTTATTATTATTATTTATGACAACCTAGCTAGTAGGGACTTCTGGTTGGCTCGGAGGATTTCCTGTGTAACTCTGGGGAGTGGACAAAAAAGGTTGTTCCTTTCCAGGCCTTTTATCTTAAAATCCCTCATTAAATACATTTACAGAGCCCTATCATATGGTTTATAGTCTATGTAACCTATGTGGCAACATGGTCTTCGTGGACAAACACAATCTAACTACTATAGCTAGTGCTATGAAGTCATCGATTTCGTGTTATTAGTCTCTTGAAAATTCTAGTCCAAGACTGAAAGACAGCAGGAAGAAAAAAAAAGAACCATTATTAAACTGGAGTTTGCAACATGGGAAAGAAATATATGGTGTTCGTAAACAATATGGGATACCTCTAAGCCTAGTCAGAAGTAGAGCTATCAGGAAAACATTTCTGTTTAGTCTCAGTGTTTACACAACAGTATACATAAGGTCATACAAAAGCAGAAAATAGCAGGACGTTTAGGCCCTTGCTCTTCCTTCAAAGTGCATAAAAACACAATTGGGAAACAACTGTTGAAGTCACAGTATCCACAGCAAGTTCACCTCATCCATTCGTAATGTGAAATATCACAGTATCAGCTAACAGCCTTTGATTCCTCAGTTGCAGGTGGAATACCTCTTTAATTGTAGGCTACAAAGTGTGCATAACAGACATCATGAGTGCTTTGAGTGGTCTGCATCAGCTAAGTGAAAATAAATGACTTCTGTTCATGGATAGAAAAGATTAAAATGCATAAATAAAAATGAACATGGCTAGAATTACAGTTGCACAATTGTATGAGTGAAGATCTATCAGTATAGAAGTATAAGGCCTATATAATCCTATATATTAGAAGAAGGGCACTTAGAATGGATTGTGTTCTGCATTGGGCCAGGGTAGTGAAGTGTAAAGTCGTAACTTTGTTCTGCATCCTATATAATGTAGCTCATTTGAGGGTGCAAACCAAATAGTATATACATGTGAAATACTGTTACAAAATCAGATGTTGTGCATTTTGATATTTTAGATTTTAATTTCTGCTTTCTGGCTTTTTACCAAAACTGTCACGGTCACGTTTTTAAAAAGTCAGGGTGAGTGTGTAAATCTCAAGAACTGACCTTTTATGCACACACTTTTCTTCAGATAATACTTTCTGAAATTTTAGATTTGCTTTGGAAATACAGATGCTGACATGCATGAACACATTCATATTGAATATGAATGGTGAAAATACCTTCATGTTAAATATGTCTGCAGTGAAATATAATATTATTTTAAGAATAAATAGATGCAATGTATCGCAACAAGATGCTTTGGGGCTGCACATATCTTCTTAGTGGATAATATAAACAGTTACTATCAAGATAAATAGATGTTTAATATTGAAATATTAAATACTGAGATGGGTATTCAAGCTTGAAACATTGACCTAAGCAATGTCAAAGTGGTTTGGAATATAGGGCATAGTGTACATATTCCAGTAAGAAAGCTTGGCCAACCACCTGTTCTGTTCCAGGATGGAACCAAGCATCTACTTGCATATGCTGTATGTGTGCTTGTGGCTGTGAATTAGAATCTCAATCAACCATTTAAACCATTGTATCCACTGTATACAGAAGAGACATCTTCCTTTCTTATCATTCTGTCTGTAGTTTTCATTAGAAAACTGCTAATCAACAACTTGGTCTTTCCTGTCCAAAAACTTGGACCATGAACAATAGAAAGTTAAGGTTTTCTTGTATTTCACGTGCTTACAATATGAGAAAAGTTTTTTAATGAACATCTTTTTCCTGATTTTTGTAGCTGTTGCACAGAAAAAAGAACCCTAAGGATACAGGAGCAGATTATCTTGAGGGTCATCACGCGGCACTTGCAGGGCAACCAGGCGATCAGGCCCAGTCAGCATGGGTTTATGAAAGGCACGTCCTGCTTGACGAACCTGATCTCCTTCTATGACCAAGTGACGCGCTTGGTGGATGAGGGAAAGGCTGTGGATGTGGTTTACCTTGACCTCAGTAAGGCTTTTGACACCGTTCCCCACAACATTCTCCTCAAGAAACTGGCTGCTCGGGGCTTGGACTGGCGTACGCTTCGCTGGGTTAGAAACTGTCTGGATAGCCGGGCCCAGAGAGTTGTGGTGAATGGAGTCAAATCTGGTTGGAGGCCGGTAACTAGTGGTGTCCCCCAGGGTTCGGTACTGGGGCCGGTCCTCTTTAATATCTTTATCGATGATCTGGATGAGGGCGTCCAGTGCACCCTCAGTAAGTTTGCAGATGACACCAAGCTAAGTGCGTGTGTCGATCTGCTCGAGGGCAGGAAGGCTCTGCGGGAGGATCTGGATAGGCTGGAGCGATGGGCTGAGGTCAACTGTATGAAGTTCAACAAGGCCAAGAGCCGGGTCCTGCACCTGGGGCGCAACAACCCCAAGCAGAGCTACAGGCTGGGAGATGAGTGGCTGGAAAGCTGCCTGGCCGAGAAGGACCTGGGAGTATTGGTTGATAGTTGGCTGAATATGAGCCAGCAGTGTGCCCAGGTGGCCAAGAAGGCCAACAGCATCCTGGCCTGTATAAGAAGCAGTGTGGCCAGCAGGTCTAGGGAAGTGATTGTGCCCCTGTACTCGGCTCTGGTGAGGCCGCACCTCGAGTACTGTGTTCAGTTTTGGGCCCCTCGCTACAGGAAGGACATGGAGGTGCTCGAGCGAGTCCAGAGAAGGGCGACCAAGCTGGTGAGGGGTCTGGAGAACAAGTCTTACGAGGAGCGGCTGAGGGAGCTGGGCTTGTTCAGCTTGGAGAAGAGGAGGCTCAGGGGCGACCTTATCGCTCTCTACAGTTACCTTGAAGGAGGCTGTAGAGAGGTGGGGGTTGGTCTGTTCTCCCACGTGCCTGGTGACAGGACGAGGGGGAATGGGCGAAAGTTGCGACAGGGGAGTTTTAGGTTGGATGTTAGGAAGTACTTCTTTACTGAAAGGGTTATTAAGCATTGGGAACGGGCTGCCCAGGGAGGTGGTGGAGTCACCATCCCTGGAGGTCTTTAAAAGACGTTTAGATGTAGAGCTTAGCGATATGGTTTAGTGGAGTACTTCGTGTTAGGTCGGAGGTTGGACTCGATGATCTTGAGGTCTCTTCCAACCTAGAAATCTGTGATACTGTGATACTGTGATACACAAATGCTGCATATACTCAGTACATACAAGTATATAATATATAGGATTATTTTAATATTTAAAGTCCAATCAGACTCTTAACAGCTGAAAAGGAAATTATAACAGAACCTTCTAAGTAAAAAAAAAAAAAAAAGTGTATTTTTAAGGGAAGAGTTATTTCTCTCAAATGTAAAGGCTCAGTACTTTAACAACTTGTTTGAAAAAAAAAAAAGAACATTTCAAATTTAAAGAACAGTTTTAGATTCTGCTTATGAAATGTTAGAATAGCCTTTTTTAGTTTTATTTTGGTCATTTTGGGGAAAAACAAGGTGCAGTGATGTCACAGAACACTTCTGCTTGTGAGTGCTGTGTTTAGAATGTATTAAAAGTGCTTCTCCGTAAGAAAATCTTTTTCAGTGTTTCAGATTGGATTAAGAAAGTGAATATACATTTGCTTCCTTCCTCATGATTCTAGCAATAATCTAGTTATAATTCTTCTGTAAGTGAGCAATCAAAGGAAAGCAGCTCTCTAAGACTAAATCTTGTGAGCATCTAATGATGGAAATAGCAGATGTTGCCTATTCATAGAAGTGCCTTTGATGGATTCCCTCATGACAAAAATGAAAATAAAAGTCAGGGATGTACATTTCACACATCTTTCTCTAGAAAGAATGAATTAAATGGACTTTCTACATTGAACCTAAACACTGTGTTTGATTTTTTTTTTTTCTACTGGTGCTGGGTGGTATTTTAGCAATATAGATATTAATCAAGTTTCAAGTCCTGCCAAGTCTTAACACATTCTTAAAATGTTCAGGCTTAATAATGAGTAGTGCATATGCAGATGTTCAATACAGAAACTTAAACCATTATTTATATTTGAACTGAAATATAGAAAAAGTAATTTTTTTATTTTTTTTTACTGCATGAATATAAATACAAGGATACTGAATGTAGATTACATCAATTTTATTTAATTCTTCCTATAAGAAATCTCCATGTAGATCCTGAAAGGCATGCTTAGGAAAGAAGTCAATATACTGTCTATGAGCTACAAATAACACAGCAATAAATAGCTATTTTTTTTATTTCAGTGTATAGAAGGGTAGTGTGTTGTTTTGTTTTCTTTTGTTTTGTTTTTAATTTTATTTTGTTGTTGTTGTTTCAGTTTCTGTAAACATTCTAGAGAATAAGAGAAGGTAAATATCTATTTATTAAAGGCTTTGAGTTCAGCCATCAAAGTTGTGTATATGAACCTGATAGAATGGAATATGTGTCCATAAAACACAATATACCTTATTTTCTATCTGAATGCTTTAGTGAGCTTCAGGATGAGCATGCTATAAAAATACACACTAATATAATTGAAATTATTTATCATCACTTAATATTTACTGTACTATTATAAGACATTTCTAGGTCACAATTACTCTAGAAAATGAAGGATATGATACTCTGTTGGTGTGAGCAGATAAGGTTACAAAATAAATTTTAAGATATTATTGCATTTACAGTACAATACAGTAATTACAGGAGTATTTCTAGGACTATGTTTATTTCCTGCTTCATGCAAAGATTAGGATTGTCCATTGCAAGTTTAGAAAACCTGTTTCTTCTGGAATTTATCAGATCTCCATTAAATTTGTGTCTTCCCATAGCACGTTTAATGGAACAGCAATTGGTCTTTTTCACCGGCTTTAGAACCCAGAAAAGCTGCTAGCAAATGGAATAGGCTGTACTAGCCTCAAGGCCAGCTGAGTAGAAAAGCTGATGTCCATATAGCTGAATCATTATGTTCCCCAAAACACCATGGTCACATCCAGGCTACCTCTTGGAAATGTCGTTGTCCATGATAATTTGTAAGTTTTGTCTAAGCCTTGTTTAGAAGAGTTGGCCTAGGCCAAAACTTTTTTGGACTGGTAAAAATACAGGCAATTACTGAATCCATTCATGAATCCCAGTACAAAAGAGTTAAACTTCTCTGTCTGTTTTCAGTAAAAGTAATGACTGTATTCAAACAGAACGGGATCTTCATGAAAATTCCCAGTCGATGTAGGGACTCTAGCTTCACAATGTAAATATTTGCATAGGGAGCCAATTCTTACTGAAAGTAGTTTATGTTCCTTGAAAGCCTGGCAGCAGCAAAATCTGAAAGTGACTTCAGTAACATATGCATACAGCTGAAATAGCTATGTCTATGTGTATGGGTATAGATAGCAGTATGACCTTCAGCCCCCGACTGCACATCCCAGCATTGTAGATCCTTTGTTTTGTTTTTTTTTTTTTTGTTTTTAAGTTCAGAATCTTGTTACAGGCAGAAAGGAAATACTCTTTCCCCCATGCCAGTCTTTGCCCCAGCCCTTGTCATCCCATGCCTTTACTCTGCAGCCTCGTAGATCTCTACTTCTCAAGGCTCTGCTGTCATACCATCCTTGCATTTCTCTATCCTACATCATTATGATATGGTCATAAATATCTCATTCTAAACAGACTAACTATTTGTTGCTACTGTCTTTATAAAACTAAAGTTGCATGATACAAAGATAAGCAAAACAATTTAGCCACAGCCACCTGGTAAAAAGAAAAATTGCTTCTGTAGTTAAACAAGCTAAAACAAATCACAGGTTGACACAGGGCAACCCTGACAAACCTCAGTTCTGCAAATTTGATGAAAAGTCTGAGACCTGTCATTAGCAATGACAATGCTGTATAACAGGGCTGCAGTTCATAGATTTTTCTTTTCTCACAGCCCGTACTTCTGCAGTTTCATTGTTCTTGATACTGAAGTAATGCAAAATAAAGGTAAATGAATTGTGCTGTTATTGTGTTATTGCAGCTCCAAAGTGTGAGAAGCACATTCTGAAAGATTGTTTTCTGAGACAAAATGTAATGCAGCTGCCTCAGAAAACTCTACTTCTGATCAGGTGAAAAATCTGTTCTCATTAAGGATCAAAAGATGGAGGCTCTACTGGTAGGGTGATACTAGGCACCACCGCCTTACAAGGCTTAGAAGTTCCAAGGTGGTAAAAACATTTTGCAGGGAAAGCAGTTAGTTTTCCTGCAGTAGCAGTTACTAGTAGGCTGTGTCCTATGTCATGTCATGAGGTTGGTGCTGATTACCTGCAGACTCTTAACCCTTGCTTGTCATGATGGGATTACATTGTCCAAGAAGGCTTATGTGTTGTGATTTTAATTGCATTATTTTGTGCTCAGTAAGAATTATGAGTTTGTTGTGAGCAGTTTATTTTATTCTTTTCCATCCTTTCCACAAAAAAAAAAAGTTTCAATAACAGTCTATTTGTAGATTATGTCACTGCCAGTTTACAAATTGTTCTGTTGTTTAAATTGCTGTCATTGTTTCTTCTGGAGTGTGTGTAAAGGATACATTTCAGAAGAAAATGTACGAAAAGGCAAGTGTTGCTCTAATTTTCTTTTTTGTTGTTGTTATTACTAGTGGTACTGCAGTAACCTTCAAAAGTCTAGACACTATGCACAATATCATGCTTAGTTACAACTCAAGAACTTAAAATATAAATACATTTTTTACCTGAAAATGTGCTTACTGTACAAGGAGGAGCAAAAAGTAAATAAAGTTATAGCACAAATATCTCTTCCTATGCTTCTGTAAAATACGTATTACAATTTGTGATTGAATTAGGACTGCACAATTTGGCCCATATGTATTTCAAAATCTCCTATGAGTTTTTTGATGGCGTTTCAAATTCTGACTAACAGGCCCATCAGCGAGAATTAGCTGTAGCCTGTGAGTATCCTGCTATCCAATATATGGTTTCTCAATATTCATATATTTTTATATTGACAATAGAAAATGCCCAAATGCTTCAGTCACAGAAGTCAGAGCAGCTGATAAAACATAGCTATTATTCAGAATAGAGCTCTGCATTGTGTCATCAATGTGAATATGATATATGGTCTTCCTGGTGCATGCATGAGGAAAAAAAATAAAAAGTAAATGCAAACTCTAAAACAATGTAGTACTTTAAAATAGATTTTATTTCTCTAGCTTGCACATAGAAAGTCTAGGAAAACATTAACCTGAATTGCTGAGAAGTGGTAGATTTACAGAACTATTGAAAATAGAGTTTAAATTATATGAATGTCACCTTTATAAAGAAGTGGAAATAACACACACAGTGGCACTTCCTACTGCAGGAAATGATGTGCTGTGCAGCAGAGAAGGCTATGTATATATGTATATATATATGTATATTTATATGTATATATAAGTATATATGTATATAAGAACCTAATGCAGGAAATGACGTGCTGTGCAGCAGAAAAGGCTATGTATATATGTATATATATGTATATAAGTATATATGTATATAAGAACCTAATGTCACTGGAGAAACTGATAACTGTTCTTCAATGCAAGTATTCATTGACTTTCATTTCTTGGGCTCATTTTCAGTATTATCATTCTGATTTAAGCTGTTAGCTGTTATTTTCCTTGGAAGTTTAATTAAAAACAAACCAAAACAAGCCAGTCTTATTTTAAACAGAACCACCTGCCAAATGGAATAGAATTTACTTGCCAAATACATGAGGTGATAGTATATTTCAATATAGAAATAACTACTTATTTAAAATTTATTTAATACTGATAAACTTATAAATAAAATGTTGCAAATATTTCTGAACAACGCATCTTGTGACTTCTATCACCATACGTAAAATACAATTGATAGCACTGAAAATAACATTCACAGATTTCTGTCAAATGGACTACATTTGAATTTTAATTAATTGTTGTGTATGCCTATTGTCAAAAAGACCTATTTTTACATAATCAGGAACATGTAGCAGAAGACTGACACTTGTCCATTAGGAAAAGTGATGGAATTTTAGTAGTGTTTGTAAGCTGCCTAGAAATATACATATATATATTATTTTATTATTTTATTATTTTTAATTTTATAAGAAACAGAAATATCTCTTCTTCTGCAGTGGAAGGTAGAAGAGTAATGACTAGCTCAGAATAGTAGTAGGGATAAGGCAGAGAAGTAAGCGTAATGCTTAATATAGAAGTCTTTCTGTTTCTTCTTTGGAGACAAAGCAAATAAGTTACTTTCATGTGATGTCTTTGTGAACTGGAGTTTGGCCAAATGAATGCAGTCTGGCTGGTTGCACCTCTGCCTCCAGCAGTCATGATACATTTCTTAGGAGAGTTCTGTCCTGCCCTGAAGAAGCATTTATCTTAATGGGAATTCTTATGTTATGTGTCAGGACCTGGACTTGTAAGCTTGACTTCCCGGTTCAGTCTTGGCCCTGTCGTATCACTGCAGACTTACAGGGTGATAGCTGACCCTGGATGCTGTCACAGAACCATTCTCCTTGCTTGCGCACTGTGGCATTGCACCCTTGTCAGTGAGTCAGTGGCCTGCCCCTGGCTCACCTTCCTTTGCAGACCAGCCCCTCTCTTAAGGCTGTTTGACAGGTAGATTGGGTGGGAGCCAAGTGTAAGATCCTCAGCCTAAAAGCAGCTCCTAAGCAATGGAGGAGGGAGCCTCCATTGAGGTTTCTTCCAGTTCTTCAAAATAGTTCTTACCAGCAAGCTGACCTTAAGCACAGAAAGATAATCCTGAGGAAGAGGAAAATGTGCTTCTGTCCCTGACAATATATGCCTCATCTACATTTCCCCAGAGCTGGTAACAGTAACAAAAATACACATTTGCTAAAATTTGTTTACATTTTCATTTCTTCTTCCAGTTTGCCTTACAATTTCAAAAGGTCCAAAATGTCTTTTGGAGTTTAGTTTCTTCAAAGAGATTAGTGAAAGATTTCTTCTGTTTTCCCAGATAAAATCACCATAAGATCACCTTGAAGGTATTACAGTAGAGGTTTTTTGTTGTTGTTGTTGTTGTTGTTTTCACTAAAGTAAGGAGGGAAAAAAAAAAAAAAAAAGGAAATCACTGGAACAGTTTTATCAACTCCTAAATTCAGTATGAAGATTTTCTAACATCCACTTTATCTCAGTCAGCTTCTAGAGAGAGTTCAGTGGCAGGGACTATTGAGAGTGGCCCCACTGAATGATGGAGAGTGGTAAAAAAGATCTAATCAGTGCTGTTTCCCAGCTAGATTGCCAAAGGTCTGGATGCAGTTGACTTGGATAGAGAAGACTACTGAGTCTTAACAAGCCTCCACATGTACCAGATCTTCCAGGTCCTGGGTAACGAGGACCACATCATCAATGTACATCAGCAAGGACCACCAGCAACAAAACAGAGGATTGGCTTGTCAGCAATAGGATAGATTTGTCATACAAGGGCCAGCTGGGGTGCATTCCTCAAACAGAGCAAACAGGTTTAATAAGGGTTAAACTGTTCTTGGTGAAACATTCTGCAGGAGCACCCAGAGACATCCACAAAGGATGAAACTGAATTTCACCAGGTTGCCCATGAGCTGTCATCCCAAATTCTTCAAGGCTTCCTCCAGGTTGAAGAGCAGAATTGACAGACAAAGTAGAAGAAATCTTAGACATGATGCAAGCTGTCACATACACTTTGGGTTACAACTACACAGGTTGGAGGTGGCAGAAGTTTATTTGCTGTTTTGTCATCAGGAAAGGGGAGTGTCAAAACCACATTCCAAAGTTTGCCCCAAATAAAGGAGACTGAAGACTTCAAAAAATATCAGGGAATCAGCAGGTCTTGGGACTAAAGCTAATTTGCTGAAGTTTCACACTGCTACTATAGGTGTTGGCGATTAGGTGCAGATTTAGGAAAAAAAGCCAAGATGGATCTCGTGCCAGTGCCAGGATCTTGCATAATGGCAAACTCAGCACCTACATTCTTGCAAATTTTAATTGTCTATGGCCCCCTCTGGTTGTCTCAAGAATGGTGGTCGCTCATTTGACTAGAGCCATAGAATCACAGATTGCCAAAATGGTTGAGGCAGAAAGAGACTTCTGGAGATTGTCTAGTCCAGCCTTCTGTTCATAGCAGGGCCAACCACAGCAGGTTGTTCAGAGCCATGCCCAGTTGGGTTTGGACTGTTTCCAAGAATGGAGACTCCACAGTCTCTCTAGGAAATCTATTCCCCTATTGAATCATCCTTACAGTAAAAAATATTTTTCTTATGTTTAGGTGGAATTTCTTGTACTTTAATTTGTCCCCTTTGTCTCTTGTCCTGCCACAGAGATACTACTGAAAAAGTCTGATCCCCTGTTCCTTACTTCTTTCCTCCCCTCTTCCCTGTGATTCCTCTGCCTCAGGCTGAACAGTTTCACTTCTCTCAGCTTCTTGTCATGTGGCAGGTGCTGCAGATCCTTAATTATTTTTTTTTGTCCTTTTCTGAATGTACTCCAGTATATCTATGTCTTTTTTTGTACTGTAAAGTCCAGAGGTGGACCTAGCACTCCAGTTATGACCTCCAGTTATGGAGTAGAGGGAAAGGATCACGTCCCTTGACCTGTTGAGAATGCTCTTTCCCATGTAGTTGTTGATCTTCTGTGCTGTGAGGACACAGAGCTGGATCATGTTCAATTTGTTGTCTTTGAGGACCCTGAAGGCCTTTTCTTCAAGGCTGCTTTCCTTTTTCTTCAAGGCTACTGCCCCCCAGTGTGTACTGGTGCAAATGGTCCCTCTAAATGGCAGCACAACCATCTGGTGTATGAACGACTCCCCTCATTTTTGTATCATCTGCAGACTTGATGAAATTGCACTCTGACCCCTCATCCAGGTCTTTAATGAAGATGCTGAACTGCGTCATCCCCTGTATTAGCTCCTGAAGTAGTGACTGGCTTCCAGCCACTTAACGCTGCTGACCACAATCCTTTGAGCACAGCAGTTCCACCAAGCTTCAGTCCACTTCACTGTCCACTTACCTAGTTTGTACTTGGTTTATTTGTCTACAAGGATGTTCTAGGAGACAGTTTCAAAGACCTTCCTAATGTTCAGGTCAACAATATCCAGTGCTCTACCCTCATCCATTAAGGCAGGTCATCTCCTCACAGCAAGCTATCATACTGGTTAAGCATGATTTCCACCTCATAAATCTATGGTGACTACTCCCAGTCACCTTCTTGATCTTCATGTGTTTCCAGAAGTATAACCTTCATCACCTTCACAGGAACTGAGGTGAGGCTGACTGGCCTGTGGTACCCTGTGTCCTCCTGCCTGCCATTCTTAAAGGCAGCAGTGACATTTGCTTTCTTCCAGCCCTCAGGAACTTCCCCCAGTTGTTGTGACCATTCGAAGATAACTAACTGTGGCTTTGCAGCGATATCGATCAGCTCCCTCAGCACTTGTGAGTGCATCCCACCAGGTCCCATGGTCCTGCATGTGTTCGAGCTGTTTATTCCTTCCCTAAACTGATCCTCCTCTACTAAGGGTAAGTTTTCCTTGCTCCAGACTTTGCTCCAGATCTCAGGGGCCTGGGATTCCTGGAGGCTGATGCTATTGGTAAAGACCAGGGCACAGAAGGCAGTGAGAGCTTTCTCCTTCTCCATATCCTTTGTCATTAGGTTCCCTGTTCCATTCAGCAGCAGGCCTATATTTCCCTTAGTGTTCCTTTTGCTGCTGATGTACTGAGAGAAACCTTTCTTACTGTGTTTCACATCCATTGCCAGATTCACCTCCAGGTGAGTTTTGGTTCCTGAGCTTGGAGGGGTTCTTTGAAAATCTGCCAGCCCTTCTGGATCCCTCTTTTCCCCAGGGCTGTATCCCATGCAGTTCTTCCATGCAGGTGCCTAAAAAAACCACATGAAGTCTGCTCTCCTGAAGTCCAAGGTTGTTCTGCTTTTTGTGTCACTCCCTCCTTGCTGCCTGTAGAACTGTAGTTGCATACCTCAACTGATTTTCTCCAGTGCATTTCCACAACCCTAACAGCAGCAACCTCAGATGATATGGAGGAAACTCCAAATCCTTGTGAGGATGAGAGATCTGTGATTTGTATCTTATTGCATTTATCCTCTAAGATCACAGTCACATTCAGAGCATCTGCTGTGCCTTGGTCAGTGGGATGGGCTCAAGGCTCCGGATACCAATTTGAGGGGAAGGGGAAGAAAGCAGTTCAAGGGAAGAAAAAAACTCTGCAAATCCTCTCCAGTGCTAAATGACAGTGCTACTTGTGTAACTGATGTAAAATTAAGATTTGGTTTAAAGAAATATCCTTTAAAAACAAAACAAAACAAAAACAATAATTGAATGATAAATACCTACCAATAAATGTTGCCTTTTATTCATAGAATTACTGTACTGTCCTTGCTTTTGTATTTTATAAGCCATGTATGTGACATGTTAAACCATTTATTACCTGACAGAAATTGTTGCAAATTTGAACTGAAATATCTAATGAGAAAACTTTCACAAATAATCTTATATTCTGATCCTTTGGTTTCATTTGGGTAATACTTGCACTGAAATTAATCAAAGTTTTGCCTGGGTAGATAACAAGATTGGATATGTGATGTGTACCATGTTTCAGGTTTGCCTCATTGCACAAGAACATTGTGTCTGCAACATGGAAATTGCATACACTAAAACCAGAAGTCTTTCGATGCTCTCTGTAGCAGAGGAAAATTTGTAGTGAAAGCAGAGGAATCAAGTTCACACATCCACGGGACTTTGTCATTTCCCAGGGGTCACCATACACTGAATATTATGGACAGTGCTGAGTGATCTTGGGAACAGCTTTTTTTTTTCTTTTTTTTTTCTTTTTTTCTTTTTCTTTTTCTTTTTCTTTTTCTTTTTCTTTTTCTTTTTCTTTTTCTTTTTCTTTTTCTTTTTCTTTTTCTTTTTCTTTTTCTTTTTCTTTTTCTTTTTCTTTTTCTTTTTCTTTTTCTTTTTCTTTTTCTTTTTCTTTTTCTTTTTCTTTTTCTTTTTCTTTTTCTTTTTCTTTTTTTCTTTTTTCTTTTTTTTTCTTTCTTTCTTTTCTTTCTTTTATATTTACAATAATTAAGAGAGCAAAATTTTATGTAAGTCTTCCATAGCAACTACCTGAAAAACAGTTTCATTCACCTCCAGTGTCCCACAGGCATGTCTGATAGTCATCCTTGAGCTGTTCCTTCATTGCATAGTAATTGTGGAGACAGAACCACAGAACAGACATCTCCAGTTGAATTCAAACCTCACAAATGCAGAAGTAGAAAAATATTTACATAACAGATGAGGGAGAAGTGACCTGAATACAACCAGAGAGTAAAGAGAAATTGGCATATATCGGTATAGGTTTTCATTATAGCAGAAGCAGTACAGCACACCTACTCCATAATATTTCCTGTCCTTCAAGGTTGTGTGAGATGTTTTGGTGTGCTAACCAGTAACTCTTAACTGAATTCAATTATTGTTGGTGTGGACCAGCCCTAAGATAAGTGGGACTTTGTTGAATTTTTTCTTAGGTCTTGCATCAGTTTTTCTTAGGTGGAACTACAAGAAGCCATTTCAGGGTGTCATTATTTCACATCTGTGAGTGAAAGATAGGAATGTTACTTGTTATTCTGCTTTGGAAAATCTTGTGTTGCGACCTAGCTATACATGAGTATATAGTAAAATACATGAGCATACAGTCAAAATAACTTTGGTTCTTGCAAAGGGGGGGTTAGGTACAAAAATAAAAATACTTCCAAACTAAGATGTACTATAGATATTGCTCAGGTGAAATCGTGGCCTGCCAATTGTGTTTTGTGTTTACTCTCCCTGTCTTTTCTGATGGCCATCCTATTGCTAAGAAAGGGGCATTTGACAGTGCTGAAATGCAGTGTTTAACTTACGGTGAGGCAGTTGATCCCTGTGTGAGAGGCAGTATAGTCTCTTCGAATTCATTGAGGAGGATACTGTGAAAACCTGAATTTATTGTTTTGCCTGAAGGTTGGAGATAAAAAGCCGGTTAGTATCTTGAGAGTAAAACAGGCTTAGCGTGCTTCAGGGAGGAAAAGAGAGCTTGGGATTCTATTGCAAAAGCATGTGCTTCTGCTAAATTTTGAGTTTGCGGGATCCTATAAAATGGGCTATTAAACCCCTCTGACTCATATCCTGGTCCATTAGGGAGGGAAAGGGCCAGTCTTTGTCTGATATACTCTCAGTCTCTTAGGATAGTCCTTTTTCCTTACTGCCAATGGGTACTTTATATTTCCCCTTTTTCTTCTCTCACTGTAAAAAAGCAAACAACTAATCTCTTGCCCTTCTACCAGCCCTCTACCTTGATTTCAAAATGATACACAGAAGCAGGGTTAAATGTCTCCTGTGTGACCTTCATGACAGCACCTTTTTGTATCAAAAGGGGCATTTTTCTTGATAGTCTTACAATAAAATATAAACTGCTGCTAAAAAAATAAAAAAGAGTTCAAAAAGAATTCAGTTTTGATTTTAGCTAAAGCAGTGCTAATTTGCAGTGGCTAGTCCAGCTTTAATGCAGATACGTTATGAAGTTGGAATAATTAAGTGTATTTCTGCACTGTGAAAGAATTCTCAGCTCCTTATTGCTATGCTCTACACTCGCTACCCATCTCTATGGCAGAGAAACCAATTCCTTCAGACATGAAGTCTGTGCGAAGTTCTGGGAAGGATTCCCTCCTGAACAGCTCCAGATGCTCTAGTTTGGCTCCTTATGCACTATATACTTCTCTAACCCTTTCTTGGATTTCCTTGGGTTATTTCTCTCAAACACTCCCCATGTTATATTAGGTCATATAATACAGAACCTCAATGTCTTACCATGAAAATGCTAGCCTCATGGGCTTTGATGGACTCTTCCCTTGTTTTTGAAAGTTTGGGCTGACTCACAGGGGGATGGGTCAAAAAAGATGATGGTTATGTCTTAGAGATGCTGATCTCAATATCATACAGTGGCCATGCAGCCAGTATGCCATAGAGGGAGCTAGCTGTAAACCATGTGGTAACAAGACATTTGGCAGCATATGCCTGAGAGACAGGAACTATTTCCGTACGTAAAATGCTTCAGCAAACTTTTTATCTACATTCTTTTCTACAAAGATGTACGGATGTACTGGTTATGTGCTCATGCGCTCTTGGGTGGACTTACTGAAATTAGCAATTTTTCACATAGTAAATAAAGTTGGCACTTGTGTCATTCATGTAGAATGATGACATTTGTATGCACAGTATGCACATAACTGAAGTAATAGTTTTCCAGAAATATGTATAACTATATGTAGCTGCTGTAATTAATTCCCAGAGTAGTGAGAAAAGCACTATAAAATAAAAATATTAACCTTCAGTAGCATGTTGTGCCTGTAAGTCAATCTGTTTTTTCACATTAAAAGTCATTTAGTTTATACCTGAATGCATTTTTATTCAGATCAGCCCATCTCATTTTGCATGATGCTAGTAATACCCACGCATCTGCAGATGTCAGTGGCTTTTGACTGTTGAACTGAAATATCTAGAACAGGATTGGAAAGTTTTTTACATAAACTTTCAGTGCTGAAAATGAACTAGTATGTATGAAGAAAGACCATTAAGGCATATGAACAACTCAGCCTTCACCTTAAGTTTACAAAGTTGTCTAGCTGTGATCAGGGGCTGTATTCTTCAATACCTACTTACACTAGTGACTTATATGTCTGTCAATGCTAAATAATCTCCAAAATTAACAGTCAGACTGCCGGTGTTACACAGGTATTTGATTACTGGGAAGGCAAGTTTTAGTTACACAGCAGTGTGTACCTAATGGTTGATGGTATCCATCATACCATAGAAAAAGTGGCAGGTTTCCAAAGCTATGTAAGCTTACAGTAAATTGTCATGATGAAAAGAATAGTTAATTAGAATAAGACCAGAAGACAAAGTACCTTCTTCAGAAGTCCAGCTGAGTGACTTATGGAGACTATGGTCTGTAGTTTGGTCATCTAGAGGCTTACATCAACACCTGTTCTTGTTAGAGAAGTCACTGGCTTGTGCATTGGCTTCTGGGGGATGAAGTTATATTCATGCAAGAACTGCACAGAAATACAGATTTTATTATTATTATTATATATATTTTTAATCTGACAGTCCCGTTGCAATTCACATACTGGTGTACGATTGAAAAATATTTAGTGCCTTTTATAGGATGTACTATACATCATACGTATACCATCATAAATACGTGATACATGTATGATTATTATCATACATAATCATTATGTACATTATGTATGATCACTATGTACGTTATGTATGATCATTATGATACATTATGTACATTATTTATGATCATTATGATAAATAATCATCATAAATACATGATACTATACATCATAAAAACATGATATTGTACCATGTATTGATACAGGGTGTATAGTAATATGACATACATGAAAACAATTATTACAGTAGAAGCTATTAACCTATACTATGGCACAGCTAATGTCGGCAAAGGTTCTGCCCTAGTCATCGGGAATATAGTAACCATTTGGGTGTGATAAGTCATTTCTCATATTTTACAAATAATTTTATCTGCCTTGCCTTGTGTTTTCTCATTGTAAAATAAGATAGATCTATGCTAATTTTATAGAAACTATTAATAATTATTGACTTTTACTGTACTCATTTGTGATATTTTTATAGGCTGTACAAGCTGCAGTGTTACTATCATTGCATACAGGGACACAAAAACTAAACAATAAAAATGAACATTCACTTTTCACTGGTAGATATTTATCAGAGATCAGTTCCTTTGTTGAAATTGTGATGTTTCGTGCAATCATACTGATTTTGACAAACTTTTCATTAACAAAACTGATTACAGAAGTTGAATGCCTGATTTCCACATTTCTGTCATTATAGAAATTCTGTTCTATCTTTGTCATTATAGAAAAATGACATTTAGACATTATAGACAATCCTAGCTTTGATGATTCAAGAGTGTCACAGGAGGGAATCCCTTTGAAACTTCCAGGACTTCTGACTCTCCAGTTTTAGGCTCCTTCTACAGACATAGGAATTCAAGATGAAAGTTTATTTCTTTATTTTTAATATACTTGTTTTAAATCCTTCTGTATTTCCTTTAGTTGGAAAATAGAACGCCTATTTTTTCTTTTGGAAAACAAAAGTATTGCAAAAAAGTAAATGAAATTCTGACCTTTATTGGGCCCTATGGTCTTCAATTTGAGTGCAGGTAGAAGCAAAGTGAAGTCAACCAAGTAGGATTAGTGAACATTTCACACCCATTGTGTTACCATTACTGTAGTTATTTACTGAAATATTTGCTAGGTCTGTAGGTGCACACAGGATTATTTTACAATGTGAAGCCAAAGGTTCTGACATCCACAGTGAGAATCCCCAAACAGTGAAACAAAATATGTGAGGATAAATTGTTCCTCTCTCATTTTATTTTGAAGTTAATTTGTTGTGAAGTATATCTATTATGTTTTGTTGTTTGTTTTTTTTTTTGGGGGGGGGGGAAGACAAGCTTTTTTTCCTTTTTTATATTTAAAAAATTTTGGCGTGTGTTTTATTGTGGTTGTGCTTTAGGTAAAGGAATTCTACTTGCAGTTTCTTACAGTGTAAGCACTGGAGATGATGTGTCTTTTTTCTAATTTTCAGAATTCCCTCCAGAATCTTGAGAATTACTGAAGTAAAATGGGAACTTCTTGATCTCTGTGAAAATGTGTATTTTATTGAGACCCTGCCTGGGCAAGGGTTGAATAATATATTATATACATATATTACATTGTATACTGTTACAAACTTGAAAGGATCAAACAGAGATTTCCTTCTCAGAAATGTGAGTATAGGATTTTCATACACACCCATACATAAAAAGAGGAAATTAACATTGGAGTACAAAGAAAAGTTTTCTGTTACACTCCCCAAGCAAAGGTCTTTCTTTAAACTACCATCAGCAGCATTATGCACCTATTATTTTCTGTTTGATTTATTTTCATGACAAAAATAAACAAACAAACAAAACATCAGCTTCAATGACGTTTTTGTCTATGTAACATTCATTTTTATACCATCATTTCACTGAGGTATTCTTCTTGAAAAAGAGCTGCATCTTTCAAGATAATTTCTCAAAGCATTTTCACTGTTTTAACTGCTTTAAGGAAGCTCAGCAGAGAAAGGACTCTGTTGATGTTTATCACGAGTACCGAAGTAGGAGATAGACTTGTACTAATCACAATTCATGGTATTAAATCTTTATGGATTTGGAAAAAAAAATATCATCTCAGAACCAATGAAATTGTTATACTGGCTTTCACGGTCCAGATTCATACAATCACTTTTATGCTAGTGTCTCTTGATTGGCTTTTTCTCTGTTCAGTTTAGGTTAATCAAAGATGCTCTTCGTTGTCCTTCACTGCAAGAATTATTTCTTTCCTTTGGTCATTTGATTTAGACACATCATATCCCTAATGATATAAAGCACACAAACACAACAAAATTCATCATGGGATTTTTATTTTGTTTGCTTGTTGGTTTTTTGTTTGTTTGTTTTGTTTGTTTTAATATTATTTCCTTTAATATCCCTCTGCATTACCATCATGTTATACTTACTGTAAAGTATCTTGTAAAACATAAGCAGCAGGCTTTTGCCCAGTTTCTCTCCATGCATTGCCACTGCAGTTTGAATTTTGCACACATCTTAAACACTAAATTGTTTAATGTACCTCATAAAAATTCTCACTTCTTAAGATGAAATAGCATGTACTTTGATAAATACGCTGTTACCTTTTGTGTAATACTTCAGAGGGCTCCAAGTTCCCATCTTCCCAGTGTCTTGTTCTGAGATTTCTATTCCCTATAAATTATTTTTGCTTTAGACTAATATTACACTGGTGAGAAGAATCTACACTATAGGGACATCTTTGTTTTCTTGTCGTAATTGGGTAGAAAAAGTGAGATTTTTGTACAGTAGTTCTATTTTGGGAGTAACTTCAGGGATTTACTGGGAGGCACATTCTAAAATAAGATTTTGAATGTAATATTACATCTGTTGTTACTTAATCTGGATAAATTCATCCTCTTTAAAAGAACATTTTGAGGCACAAACTTTTTATTCTGATCAGCAGTTCATGAAAAAGACTTCATAAGAAAGGATTCATATTCTCCATTCTGCAGTTAAGAAAATGTGATTTATGAAATCAAAGACACAGAATTTTAAAGTGTCTAAATTTAATAGCAAAGAAGAGAAAACGTTATTTCTTCATCTCTTTCAAAAAGCATAAGATTTTCTCTTTTGAACTCTGTCTTTCAAAGGTTATTGAAAATATTGAAACATGTTAGAAATACAGATGAGAAAAATATTGTTATTCCATAACAACTTTCAGATATTAGGAAGATATGACTTCTTTACTGTGGTAAGACACTGAGTGAGAAAGAGGGAGTAGTGCATTCCAGAATAATGAAAGGAAGTGAAGACTTACTTGCTATTGAGATGATGAGAATCACACATCCTATATCAATAGTGGCAATTCAAAATCATTTGACTGGTTAGACTCTGCTTCAAATGTGATATTAGAGAACCACATGATATTCAGAACAGGAAGCATAGGAATAACAACATATTTGCAAGAATATCAGAACTATGTTTGGGGTTGTGAATTGCAGAAATTTTCTACCTCGGTATCTCCTACATTCTCAGGAAAGGTGGTTCTGTCTATAGAAAGTTTATCTTAAAATTGGGTTAGAATAGCAGCTTTAGAATTGAGCCATGTTAAATGTTTGCGCAGTGCCTTACATATAAGACAATAACATTATGCTGTTTTTTCAGAGAAGAAAACTGAAGCAGAGATGAGAATATCAATGCACAAACTCACACTGCAGCATTGTATTCTTATAAGAGAAAGGTGAATGCATTTAAATATGTTTCAGTGACAAATGTCCCAAAAGTATTGAGAGGGAGGTTTCTGAAGGTTTCTGAAGATGTGATGCATGTAACACTGAAAATACTGAGAAGAACTATTGAAAAATATGCATCTATGTGAGTGGTATGAGGAAAGAAAGAACAGAAAAAAGCTAACCAAAATAAGAATAGTTTCGCAAACCATTCAGGTCCACACTTTGAATAGCGTGGTTAGGTTAGTTAGACTTAGTATGTTTTCTTAAAAGTTTCTTTAAAAAGGGTATTGGATAAGCATTATTCACTTCTTTTTGTCAGGTAACTTTTGCACCATCTTCTGCAGGCAGAGCATATAGAGGAGAGTCTCTCTAATGAAAAGACCTTGAGGTTATAAATGATTCTCTCTTACAATAACAGAGGGAGAAGGTAGAGTGCTGCTGGCATTCCTCACTAGAGTTAAACTGTTAAAGGACCAGGTGAGATAGAACTTGTAAATATCCTCAAAGGTAACAATAGCTTCGGGATCCAGAATTTGAGAATCAGATATCTTTTTTAAGAAAAAATGTGATTTTTTGGGGGGGTTTGTTTGTTTTGCACTTTTGTTTGTTTGTTTTGTGGTTTTGTTTGTTTGCGTGTTTTTAAGAAAAATAAAATGCTTGCGTTAAAGTTTTCCTACCGGCTTCTCTGAGAGAATGAAAAACACTAAAGACAGTGGGTTATTCTGGCCTGAAAAGGGAAGGGCACTTGATCTGTGAAAGAAGCTTGTATCAAGAACAATGCAGAATTTCCCCTTCACTCTTCCAAGACAAAAAAGGAAAAAATAACAGATTCTCAGAACAAAGTTATTGTTGATAAGAATTTCTGTATAGACTTGTTTAAGACATTGATGTAGACTCTTATTCTGTATGTCTGGTGATTCTGGACTAAATTCAACTTCTCCCTCAGGAACACATATAGGATCAGTAGTAGCAGCTGCCTGAAAACTATGAGATACATAGGTCCAGAATGCTGAATCTAAGTCAGCAAATGGAGTGTCTTTTTATTTATCTTCTCTGGAACATTTCTGGGACTACTATAATGAGGTTTCTTTGTCCAGCTTTTCTTGGACACCAGATTAGCCATCAGAAAAGGTCCAGTTACACTTCTGATAGAACCTCTTCAGGTTGCTGAATGGTGGAAGTCATGGGCTAATTCCATTAGTCATTACATCACGGAACACAAGAGCACAATGACCTTGACAAAGCACATAAACTCATTTCCCAAACAAACATTTCCTTACCAAAAGTATG
The DNA here is from genome assembly GCF_964211835.1 of Anser anser. NCBI lineage: Eukaryota > Metazoa > Chordata > Aves > Anseriformes > Anatidae > Anser > Anser anser. The sequence continues at coordinate 86,667,278 of NC_139721.1, read as the reverse complement.
TAAGTTAAATTTCTCCATTCTGAAAGTTCTTTTGGTTAAATCTGTTTAGCTTTCTGTCTCTACAGCTATTTTTTCACCTCATTGCTAATTCCAAATATGAAATATGAGGGACTCGTGTAACACAAAATATCATTTTCTTTTCCTTTCTCCTGGTAGATTTCATTATCAATGTGAGTTTCTCTGTTGAGTATGTAAGGCTTTGTACATTCCTGGGATGAGCCTTGGAACTTTTAAAATTTGCTCTTGGTTCTTCAAACAATAACCATCAACAAAGATTGGAGAAGCCCTTGTTACAAAGATAAAACTATCACATTGCTCTGTCCTTACCAGATGAAATCTGTTTTGTGTTCATGTCTGATACATTTGAATGTGGAGATCCTGCCTTCATTCTCAATAACCTCAACTCAGGAATGCAATGAGAAATAAAGGGAAAAACAGTCTTAGATGTACGTAGAAAAACAATCCACAATGTCAATCAGGAATTTGAGAGTAACACACAGTCACATTTGTCCACTTACTGAACATTACATTTGATACTGTTAACTTACATCTTGTACTTTTCAGCAAGTTAAAATTACCACAGTTATAAGAGTAAGTTTGGTACACAGTGTGTAGCAAAGCCCATTCGTTAAAAATCTGACATATATTAGATTAACACAGTGTAACGTGTTCTAGGAGTAGATTTCTACATATGAAATGTAGAAGTTTGTGAACTCTACAGAACAAATTGCTTCAGTGTGTCAATGAAACTTATTCCCTTTCTCTAAATTGAATTAAACATTGAACATTTTTACTTTTGCATTTGTTTTTGTGACTGTGCACACAGGACACATCTTGCACTTAATACTCTCCCATAGAACTGAATGCTTACTTCAGGAGCTTAGCAAAATGGAGGAATGTCCAAAGCAAGCTAATAGCAGTTGTGATTCTTTGAAAATGTGCTTTTAGTTGTTTGCATGCATGCATCATTTTCAGTAAACTAAAGAAATTTTCTAAACCTTGTGAATATGTTACGTGGTTTCTGAATATACTCTAAAATACTGTTTCCTTCTCTTGTTTCACTTAATTTGCATCAGACTTTTCACAAAATGTCTCTTCTTTGGTGGGACAATACTGGCACCAGAATTGATTGACAAATACATTGATTGATAAATACAGTGGAGCTGGAACCAGAAGCAGTAACCTATTTTCCCAAACAGATACTGAAATAGTTGCTCACATTCTTTGCTCGAGAGTTGCAGAAAAAGAATATGAATTAGAAACTGGAGGCAAGACAAGTTTTAAACATTCATAATACCCTAGGAAAGGAAGCAGGCAGAGGTTCAGCAATATAAAGCTGGCTGAACCCCAGGGTACAGTGGCTGCACTGCAGACACAGAGAGGCATGGTGTGCAGCAATAGCAGAGTCTGAAAAATAAATACATGAAAAACCTAAACTGCTGAGTGCTCCAGAGGTGACAGCAAGTTCGATGTGACAGATATAACCTTCGCCTTGCAGCTGTTCAGAAGAGGAATGTCTAGTAGAATCACATGCCTTTGCAGGCAAGTTGAGAAAGCTGGAGTTGGAAGTACAAGTACCTATTTAGCTAAATTCTCACCTAACTCCAAGGGATGGTAGTGAAAAGAATAATTACTATGAATAATCCTAGTAATTAGTAAGAATAATCTTGCTGAGACAAAATGTGATCAGAAGCCATTCAAAGGTCTGAAAACTCTCTTCTCTCAAATCAAAAGCAGTGACTTTGTTTACAACTGCTATTATAATATTTGTGTGTCAAGACATTAGCACTATCTACTCAGGGTTTTCTTCATACCTTCTTTTGTCTGGACTCCCAGGCACTGGAATGAAAGAATGGCTGTGGGATCATTCTGTCCCAGCAAAACACCCAGCTGCTGGGTGTGCTCCTTTGATCTGCTGTGTGACAGGAATTTCTGACAGAATGGTGGAAAGACATTTGAAAGAAGATACTATTTAGACATTTAGAAAATCTCACTTTTTTTCCAAATATATATATATATATATATATGGTAACCTGTGGAATCCATGCAGATTTAGTTCATTACTTACCAGGTTGTTCTATAAGAGCAGTATATGAAAGTAGAAAATTAGTTTTTCTGTATATTAGCAGTACTTCACTATTATTTTCTCTTCTTGGTCATTACTAAAATTGTATCAATCTAATTTATAAAGTTGATCAATACTTAACTTTCTAGCTATCTGGATTTCAACTTAGTATGAGATACAAATCAGACAAATATATTAAGTATGTGAAGCATTAAAAACACAACAGTATATATTTTAAATCAGATGCCTTCAAGCCAGCAGTTAATTTGCACATCAGTATGCATTTTAAAATACTAATTTGCACATACTAGTATATTTGGGGGGGGGTGGGGGTGAGGTTATTTGTTTGTTTTTGTTTTTACTATGAAACATTTTTAAAATTGAGCATGATTTTTCATTTAAATCTGAAAAAAGTTGCAGGTGTTTGGCAACTGCGTAGCATGAATATAATCTTTCAGGTCACTTAATCATTGAAGTCTTTCAGGAATAGGAACAAAGACATTTAGTTGTATGGGTAGAATTCCTGAATAGTCTTTCTGTCTTCTTGAGGAACAAGGCTGAAATATTGGTGATAATATACTCGTCAAACATGGTATGACTGAGGAAGACATGGCTTGAGAGGAAAAAGAGAAGAAAAAAGTAGTCACTCATATTTATTGTGAGGAACTGACAGGGAGGTTCTTACAAAATACGGATCAAAATAGAAGGATGTCTAATTCAAATAATTCTTTTAGTGTATTCTGGAAAAAAATAAAATTCACATGACACAGCTCAGTCTGTTTAGAGGTGGGATCAGGCCAGATCGATCAAGGATGTTTCTTTGGGCTGAATACTTGGATCATAATGACTTTCTTGAAAATGTTGAGTTTCCCGTCTTCTGTAGCGATACAAATCTAGCCAGATTATCTACCTCTATCTGGTTTCCAGCTCAAAGCAAAATTTTCCAATGCTGTTAACATCATTCTCAATGTGAACCTTTTCTGCTCTACAATGAGCATTTGTTTGAATGACAACCTAAATTTAATCTGAATTTTATCTCAGTTTCTGGTAATTTGTGAAACATTTTGTGAATTTTAATGATCAGTAGAATATCATTGCAGTTCCCAGAACGATTAATAAACACAAGTTTTCAACAAAAATAATTGTGCACAAGAAGTACTTTGACCATATATATGACTATAAAGTATGGGGATTTCCATGGGAAAAAAATGCTAAAGGATTTAATAAATGATGTTCATACCTTCTCACAGATGATCATACTTTTTCACAGATTCTTTTGGAGAATGTGTCCTGCTTTCAGCCCCCTGACACTTTTCTTTCTATGCTTATTATATTGGAAGGCAAGTTTCATTCATGACCTATGATACCATTTCTTTAGTTGCACACCTCATTAAATTGACTTCCTTCTAATCTCTACAGGTCTCTTTCTTTCTGCCTACTACTGAGTTTCTCTTGGGTAAAAGCCAGTTGATGTACATTAAATATTGGCAAGACAAGAACTATTTTCTTACCATCTTGGTCTCTTCTGCTGGTTTACTTTTCAATTGCTGACAGCTGAATGTAGCCCCACATCTTCACAGCACCAAGGAAGCCTTACTCTGTTCAAGAGCACTCAGTCACCTTTCATTCTTCAGATCACTGAGTGAAAGACTCTCTCCATTAAAAGCTGTCGTACATCTCTCTACACTGTTCAATGAGGCAAGATTTTATTCATATGCTGTAGAAGTATGTGCATTGTCAAATGCCACTGCTTTATCCTAGTATAATATTACTCAAGGTTTCATCTGTTCTTTAGCTGTACTGCAGTCTCTTAAGTTATTTTCCCAAGTAGGATTGCTTCAGTAAGAAATGAAGAATGTTATAGGATTTTTTTAATATATAATTATGATATTTAATAATTTTATTTTAAGTCCGGATCAAATGTTGAAGCCAATCATGATTTACAGTTGGTGTGTGTTTCCTGCCTGGTATCTTTTGAAATTCAAGATGCTTCATATTTGTACTCATGTTCACGTTCTTCCTGATTGCAGATGTGTATTTTCTGTTAGAACTAATGGGAGTTACACATACACATCAAAGACAGAATATGTCTCACAAGCCCAATTTGAAATAGAAATATCTGGAAGACATATTTGCTAGATCTGGTTGTCCTCATACATTATTCTTGCAGGTGACACTATCACTACTGGTTTGGTACCAGATAGGAAATCATTAACAGCTTATTTTCTAATTCATTTCCTGATTTGGATAATTTCTTTCATTTTCATCCACCACCTGTTTATCTCCTTTCTACTCAGAATGTTAATTTCCCTTTCACATTAAGTTCTGCTGAAGTCAGCACAGACGTAAACAAATGGACATTTTTTAAACAATATGCTTCTCTTGGAATTAACTCCCATTTTCCTGAAATACCACGATACTTCATTTCTTATCTGTGGCTTTTTTAATGCATCTTTCATCTAAGACCTTTGTTTCAGTATATTGGCAGTACACTAAGGTCATAACTAGGCATGAACAAGAGAATTTTTTTTATCTGTAACTACTGACACGTTGCCCCTTTTTGGTTTTCAAGGTTGTTCCAAAATAATCTAAAGTAGTACATTTTTTTTTTCAATTTGTATTTATTTTCTTTGTAATAAGTAAGGTTGCTAGTGTAACACACTTCTTTCCACTAAACAAAAAGTCATCAATAAAGTTCTCTTCGCAATGAAGAGAGAAAACATGTCTGCATGCATTTCATGTTGATTTGGCTGAATTTTTTCATTAAATTGTTAAATGTTATTTTTAGCCTGATGCAAAGAAAAAACAAAAGCCTGCAAACCAGCCTTTCTTAAATGTGTTGGTCAGCAAAGACCAAATGAATACATATATTAAACCTGTATTATGACACAATTAAATTACATTTAGTGGATGGTACAGATTCCAGACTTCACTCCAATTCTTTTCTTTCCCGTCATTAATAATGACATCTGTAGCCCTATTAAACCCATCCAAGGTTTAATTCCAGCCATATCTGGTGGTTTTTCACCCTGTTCACTTTTTGGTACTTGTTTAAAATGCCCAGTACATTACAGATGAGCTGTAAAAAGAAATGTCTGTTCATCAAAGCTTTATGCTTCACTATAAAGTGAATGGAATCTGCAGTTCATTTCCAGTATTCTGCTAATAGCCTCATTGAAGGAAAATTTGTGCAAAAGGATTGCTTAAGATTAATCCTTACAGATCTGCAGGGTTGGAGTGCCATACGCTACAGTCTTACTCCTTAAAATGAAATGTTCTGCCCTTGGCAAATGTACGCCTGTGCTTTGTCAATTTTGGCCTTCTGACATCTGACATAACATTCCAGAATAAGGTCCATATATACATAAATCTTGTCTGTATTTGTGTTCAGCTGCCAACAGCTAGTGCTCCTCTAATTGACTTTCTCACCATTTTTGGCATACTGTTCATTTTGTAGTCTGTAAGATCCTTAACATATTATGTTATTTTAAAAAGTCATTTTAGTGCCTGTAACTAAGTATACATAGCTCAAATTGGTTTTCCTTTGCCAGCTGTTTCTGTTTCTATTAATGATGGATGTATACTCACATACTGCATTCTAGTTTGTATAAACAGAACTGGCATTTACAGAATCTCTCAACACTTTCTCACCATCTTGGTTTCCTACCCAGTTTTTACCTTGTGTCTTTTGTCTGGAGGACCTTGCAACATTTCAGAAGGCAAGTGTATACTTACTGGCATACCTGAAAATTATATGAATCTGTAGAACAGGCTTTTTTTTTTTTTTCCTGATAAAAAGGCAGTTCATGTTTGTTAGAAATTAGGTATTCTTTATTCCTCTGTAATAAGGCAATATATCCCTGATCTGATCTTTTTTTTGGTCTTTCTGTCTTCATCCTCAGTCAGCTTATGATAAAAGCAAAACACTCCTAGTATTTGAAAAGAAACATATGATTAATGTGACTGTAGCATGTTTTAAATTAATACAAAGAAATTTCAAATATTTATATATGCTATTCCTTTTTGGCATTACCAAAATACATTTCAACTTTCGCATGAGAATTGCCTTCTGTTGGAAGTTCTGTGCTTCCAACAGTTCAGTGCTTTCTGTTTTCTTGGCTCATTCAGGCAATTCTTTTTTTATTTTTTTTTGTTAGCATGGATATTTAATAAATCCAGGTAAAATTCTGCATTCTTGAGAAAGTGTTACAACAACAACTATGGGTGAAAATCAATATTGGGGTTTTGTTCATGTTCAAAGAAAAAGCACAGAAAAACAGACGTGGCAACAAAACTGGTTGAAAGCTTATGCACAAAGGAGTGCACTCCACATTTGAAATCAGACATAAGCTTGAACTGCACTGCTCAGATCCACATTTGAATTTCACCAGAGTTCAAGGTTACACCAATATGACTTATTACAGATACAAGGAATAAAGCCTAAGGCTGGCTTTGCACTAGTACATAATCTTCTGTTTTTATCTTGCATTTTGCTTAGAGATGTCCCCTTGGTTATTTAAGCATTCAAATTACTTGAACAACAACAAAAAGTTGACATCTGCTTCTACAGAGACTTCTCTTTCTTATTTCGTTCAGGACTTCTCAAAGCCTGCTGTTGATTTCCAATGAATTAGTGGGCTTTCTCAAGCTTCATAAAGAAAAATTTAAGATACTTTGTAAAGGCAGCTACTCACCAGATATGTAAGTCCACTTTCTCTGCTTAAATTTTAAGGAGAAAAAAATATGACACATAATTCAGTCTTGCTCATTCACTGTATATAGTGGCTAACACTAAAGACATTTAGCAAAGGAAGACAGTTTCCAGCTTTTCTCCTGAACCCACAGAACTGTCAAAACCAATCATGCACATAATAGGATTGTACTGCACTATTTCGAGGCACTAATATTTTTTTTATTGTAACCTGGCATTGATTTTTAAGACATATGATATTATTTTATTACTTAAAGCAGTGACAGTAATGGGCTAGCAACCAAGGTAACACCAGTTTAAGCACAGAAATAACTTGACCATGATTCATTAATGAGGTTGTACCAGTCTCTAATCCTGTTAGGTATTTATACTGCTTTCATTTCATTGTACTGCAATATTTTGTAGTACTTATGAAATAATCCTCACAATATCCAGAAAGTCAGGAAATATTTACAATGCTACATAGAGAAAAAGGACCCGAGATACAAAAAAAAAAAAAAAGACTTCTAAAAGTCTTTCCAGCATAAAGAAACAGATGAATCTTTATTGTATTTTGTTCAAGTCATCTGATCTGGTGAGGGACCTAACTGTCCTTCAGATAACTGCCTCCCCTAAGGTCATGTCTGTACTAGAACTGGGAAGAGAATATCAGATCGTGACTCAGAATTCACCTTTACCAGGGGTATTCAGTTGTGTTTTTTTTTTTTTTAATTTATTTTTTTTCCAAATGAATCAGTGCCATTTAGTGAAATTAGCCATTTTATAAGTTTTTTTATACATAACATTTGTGGCAAAGTAGTTTTGCAGGACATATCCATCAAGTGGAGATGCTTACTTCTGCTAGGACATTTCCATGTCAAATCAAATTTCTACAGAGATCTACTGTATTTTTGAAGGGCACTAGTCATGGGCATATATAGTAGAATCAGTGTGTCTGTTATACAAGTTAATGAAAGCCCCAAAGACTGCAAAGCTACATACTAGCTTGAAAATACATTCTGTAAGAACTTTCTTGTCAAGGAAAGATTTTGAGACAGAAGGAACTGCAGTGGAGCTGCCTAATGAAAAATTGGTGCTGGTTTAACACATAATGTTGTGGTAATCCACAGGTAAAGCCAGCCTCTTACTGCTGGACTTTGTGAATATACCTTTAACCCCTACATCTGATATCCCCAATTAAACATTTTTAAGCCAGTGAAGAATTTGCCTGTGCTTGCATTACTTGTATGGTACTTCCTAGCTAGTCCTTACATTCAGATTACCACACATAAAGAATAGTCTGACTAGTTCATGTTTATGGATAACGCAAAGCAAGCTTTAACTATTTGCTTAAAGTTATTAGACAAGATAATTATTCAGCAAACAGTCTCCAAATATGTGACTTGTGCATATTTGCTGCTTGATGTTTTAACTTTATTTTTTTTTGTAATAATTACACTCTTGTTTTACACATGTCACTAACCATGTTTTTGGAATATTGGATAAAAGGTGTTTGAAATTTCTGCCCTATTAATTTTAAAAATTATGAATAGGTAGGAAAAAGTAAGAACAGATTTCATAGTTCAAAAATACTGGCTATCAAAATATTCCACTAATATAAGCATGGAAGGGGGTCTCAGAACAAGACAGAGGACAGCACAGCACTGCTAACACTATGACACAGCAAGGACGCGCTGCAGTCCCTAAACAGTTAACTCAATCAAACCAGTGAGATAATTACCTGGAGCATAGTAAAGCGAATGTAGAAGGAAATATGTCTTTTATTTATGACTAAAATAGTATTAGTCTACAGCAATGGTTGGCTTTCAGTAGATTTATTTGATGGATAATAAAGACAAGGTCCTTGGAAAGATTCTGAAATGCTAATATTTGGAACATTTTTTGTCTAGAACATCTGCTTGCCACACTACATAAATTATTCACTTCTCCTCACACCTTCCTGTGATGTTTAAGCTTCACTGCACAGCAGAACATTGTAAATTGAGAAAACTTTGTATGATGCTGTGGGTACAGTTATGCTGCCAAAAAGCTGTGGCATGGTATTGAAGTAAGATCTGAGGCCATGTAAGTAACCATTTTCAAGAAAGTGATTCATCATACAACAATTTCAAGAAATAAGCCTCCAGTGTAGATCTTATTGATAAATGCTAATACAGTGCTTGCTCCTATAGCTGTCTTTTTACTATTTCCCTCTGTCTATGTCTGTGTGGTATGTTTTTTCCTATGCATTTTCTTGTATTTACTGCCCAATTCAAAATATCAGTCATAATAATAATAATAATAGTGTCAACATACACTGTTCATAGTTGTGTGAGCCACATATTAAAATGGTGTACACTGTTAAAGCTCCGCTATCACTAATAGCAATATGTAAGTTTAAGCTATTTCAATGATTAACTGTATCAGTTAATATTTCATATTTCTCTTTTCATATAATGTCAGATTTTGTTTTGTATAGACCTATGACATAAAAATCCATTAAGACCAACAGGTAAGTGTGGTGTGTGAATGAGAAGTGGTGATATTGTACTGACATGTAGAATAGCTGTCAAGTTTATATATACCTCATTGTGCATTATTTGTTATGCCAATCATCCTCAAACATAAACACAGGATCTAACAGCCTAAAGCAAGAATACAAAGGATGCCTGTACAGCTATTTGTCTGTGTCAGGTCATTGGGAATCTATAATGTATTTTTAAATTTGTTAGAAAAATTATGTAATATTGTGTATTCATGTTGCCAGCTTGTTGAGATATACTTGAGATATACTTTGTTGTCTCTGATAACCCATTGCCTATTATGCATGGTCCCTGTTTTGAAAGCCAGTGGCTATTTTAGTACTTCTGTCCCCATAGTTCAGCAAACCTTTTAGGAGCTACTTTTCCGTCACATGGCAAATTCCCCAAGAAGTGCTGCCTAACATTGCTTCAGGAGAAATATTTATCAGTTCAAGTATTTTTTGAAAGAAGAAATCACATGGAAGTATTCCTACATGTTGAGTGAAAAACCTTCACTCTATTAAACATGCATGCATGACTCCCATTTTTCCTAACTAGAATGTTAGCATATACCTTGGATTAAGCACCCTTTTTAAATACAAGTATCTTTCTAAATCAGATTTCAAGTGTTCAGTCACAATAGACTGAATTTCAGATATTAAGCAGTCAAAACAAACTGCTCATTAACAAGCACCTGTCAAATAATTATTCATACAAAATATTTGGCGTTTTTGAAAAACAAATTCAAGAAAATCATAATACATTGGCAGCCATATTCCAAGAGAACAGAGATGACACTCAGTGACTAAACTGTATTCTGAATTACTTGATTCAGTCTTTTAGTTATTCTTTATTGACATGCTGTACTATTCCAAATGAGGTATTAGTGCTGTTCTTAGAAGCGTGAGTTGTTTATCTAATAAGATAAATAAGATAAGGAGGGAAAGGCATAAGAGATTGGAGAGATGTGTATGTTTGGAATGTTTGAGAGCCTTCCCTTTTTATAAATTAAAAAACCTTCTCATTCAGGAGAAAAACATTTGTTACAATACCAGTGAATATTACAATATTATAAACAAGGTTAGTTTGAATAGTCTTTGGGGGTAATTTATGGAACATACTGTTGTTGTATTGTACTTTTCTAATGCCATGGCCTCAGTTGGGAGTTCCAGCCCTCACACATAATACTGTAATTCTGTGAAAATTCCATTCCTTGGAGTTATAGGTGACAAGGAGGTTGGGAAGGGAAGGGAAGGGAAGGGAAGGGAAGGGAAGGGAAGGGAAGGGAAGGGAAGGGAAGGGAAGGGAAGGGAAGGGAAGGGAAGGGAAGGGAAGGGAAGGGAAGGGAAGGGAAGGGAAGGGAAGGGAAGGGAAGGGAAGGGAAGGGAAGGGAAGGGAAGGGAAGGGAAGGGAAGGGAAGGGAAGGGAAGGGAAGGGAAGGGAAGGGAAGGGAAGGGAAGGGAAGGGAAGGGAAGGGAAGGGAAGGGAAGGGAAGGGAAGGGAAGGGAAGGGAAAAACACTTCAGATGCCAACTTAAATTGAACTTGGCTGTAAGTAAATAACAAATCTGATGTAACATTTGTTGGCAGACTGTTGAAGAAATCATGATGAAGCCAAAGAATTATTCTCTTGGAAACCCTTCTTTAACTTTCAACTGTCTCTGCGTTCAGACACAGACTTGTCTAACACTGAACACAAAGAAATGCTGATTGCAACTTTGATAGAGTTAAAAAGGAATCTATTGTACAATGAATAACTGAGATGATGATGATACTTAGTGGATGGTGGCTTTGCATGCTGTGCCTGCCATTTACACCAAATTGTTATTAAGCAGATGGAAACTTTACACTTAGGATCTCATAAAAGTACATATCAGAGCTTTTGATCAAAGCTAATTGAAACTCTACCTATTTGTTGCACATGTGCAGCAGCTTTCTCCCTTTCTCGCTGCTGACATGCAAGATGATTATTTGAAAGAACTTGCTTCTCCCTAGATTATAAGCAGAAAAGAGATATATATCCAGGGGAGAAAATCTGTCAACAAAAACATTTAAAATTGCTGTAGATGCATTCTTTCTCTGTGCCTAGGCAAAATCAAAAAATGCAAATGAATATTAGGTACAGGCCACTTGCTGTGAAAAGTCAATGATTGTGGGCAAATTTCAGAGAGGTCCCGTGATGTATTTGTGCTGCGTGTAGGCTTTATGTTTCAGGGAACAGTGCTGGTCAGGGTTGTTCATAGCTCTCTAACAGGTAAGGTGGGGCATACTGGTCACAAACACTACACGATACATGGTTACATACAGTGATACTGCTTAACGCATTACTAATTCAACTCATACATCATGAAGACAGTTGCCTGGTCTTTGCAGGCAGAGAGTGTTATCAGCAGGCCAGGAAAAATGATCTCATTCTGGCACTGGGCTATCAAAAAGTAGTGATGCTCACAGCCTGTATCATAGAGGGCAGATCTGGTACACCTACCATCTTCTGAGGAAAGCATGGAGAAAACTCACTTACCAGGTCTTTGTTCTCTAGGGAAACATTCTAAATGCTTCTGTACTGCTCCAGGGGATGCTGCCATTTTAGAAAGCTAAGGCATAACAAATTCGTCTATGCAATATCTTCAAAAAATAATCTTCACAAAGTGGCTACATGAAAAATATACAAGTTTGTGAACCTTTTTTTCAAGGCTAAATTGGCGGTAGCTGTTGCCATCTTCATTTTTCACTGGTCACTGATAAATACTGGCTAAGCCTTTCATTCACAAATCTGCAAAATGTAACTAGGCACTGTACTCCTATCTCACATACAATTAATCAAACAGCTCAACAAAATAACTTTATTGAAAGTAGTAAAGAAAAAAATAACAAGGGAGATGAACAGACCAATATATGGTTAGTCATTCTCCAACATACAACAGCAAAAAGTATTTAAATCTCATTAAAAACTATTTCGGTACTCACTGTGTGTTCTCATTGCGGCACCTGCTATGGCAGCTTGCACCATCCAACTCCTGCGGTGGCACCTCACTGTTTGTGATAGCTCCCCTGCTCTGCCCTGGATCCCACCCAAATGCAAAACCTTGCCATGCTGCTTCAAGAGCTGCCTCTCCTGCTCCACTAGCTGCTGTGCCTGGTCTCCCCCAGTCACCAGGTGCTCTTGTGAGAGTTTTGCTTCTTAGCAACGCTAAGAAGGACAGAAAACACAGTCCCCTGCCTTTTTTTTTAATGACTGTTCTTCCTTGAAGGTATACCTTTACTTCGTGCCTGACAGGAGTCACCTTCAGAGGGTGAGGGCTTGTGCCTTGTGTAGGGGCAACTGATACTGGCACAAGTGGGTTCCGTGGCTCAGTTGCAGTGCCTGTCACAGGGGTTGGAGTGACTGCAGTGCCTGTCATTTTGTCATCAGATCCAGAGACCTTCTCTTCCCCTTGAGGGTGCTGAATAGCATTGAACAGGGCTCAGGATGTACGGGCCAGGCCCCAGCACATTGCAGTGATTCCTGTCTCTCTGGATTTGTCAGGGTGACAGCATACTTTTTCCAAGTATTTCACTAGTTTTTCAGGATTCTGCACTTGTTTAGGGGAGAAGTTCCAACACACGGGAGGTGCCCACTGTCCTAGGTGCCTGCCCATATCCTCCCAAACACCCTGCCACTCATAGCTATCCTGCCTTGGTGCAGGCCTCTGGGTGGTATTCTTGAATAGTTGTTTACCCTTAAACAAAACCTGAAACACATTTAGGAGACGTAGCAATAGGAACATGCTGGTTTGAGAATGCCAAGGATATTCAAAGTTCTCACAAGCTATTGTAACTTGCTTGGAGGAGAAGGGGGAGGTGAAGGAGAAAGAGAAGGTGAAGAAGTAGGGGAAAGTGTCCCCCCCTTATATCCCTCATAGATTGGCTCTCTGAGGAGAAAAGGTAAAGAGTGTAATTAATAGTTTCTGAGAGATGGTTCCTGACACATGGAGATGGCGGCAATGCTGAGTACAAATATCAGATTAGTCTTATGACTAGTAATAGTATTATATCATAAGCCAGTGTTACACAGTACAGCAAAACAATAATTGTAATCCAGCCCCCAGAGGTGACAAACAGCACAACAGAGAGCACAGACAGTGAGTAAGGTGATACACAACACAATGCTGAGAACAAGCACAACTCCAAGAGCAAAAAGGTCGACACTGTGACCAACAACTATTAAACTAATATAATGATTATAGCAAATTTGATTTAACATGCTCTGGTCAGATCTATTGCTATCTCAACCCTTCACACTCCATGTTGGGTGCCAAAAGGGCTGTTCTGGTTTAACCCAGCCGGCAGCTCAGCACCACACAGCTGTTCGTTCGCTCCTTCTCCTGCAACAGTTTGATGGGGGAGAGAATTGGGAAAAAAAGGTAAAACACCTGGGTTGAAATAAAGACAGTTTAATAGGACAGAAAGGGAAGGTTAATAATAATAATTATTATTATTATTGTATATATATATACACACACACACAAAACAAATGATGTACAATGCAGTTGCTCACCACCCACCAACTGATGCCCAGCCAGTCATGGTAGCCCCCAAACCAACTCCCTCAGCTGTTATTGTTCAGCATGATGCCACACAGTGTGGGATATCCCTTGGGCCAGCCTGGGCCAGCTGTCCTGGCTGTGTCCCCTCCCAGCTCCTGGGGCACCCCCAGCCTACTCCTGGCAGGGCAGCATGAGGAGCTGAAAAGGCCTTGGCTCTGTGTGAGCTCTGCTCTGCAACAACTAAAACATCGGTGTGTTATCAGCCTTATTCTCAGCCTAAACCCGAAAGACATCACCATACCAGCTGCTAGGAAGAAAATTACTTCTATCCAAGCCAAAAAGCAGGACAAGGACTTACCTGTTCTCTTTCAGTCTATGATTTTAGCTTCCTTTTTCATACTGAGGCCTCAGATCTGAGTGCTTTTCACCTCAGGTTTGCTTAGGTATAGTTATTTCCTCAGACTTTTACATGTTGTCTGAACTAGATATTTTCCTGTACTTTGTGGCAGACCTACATATTAAACATGAGTTTGTAATAAATAAATAGGGATGTTCAGTGCATAATGAACATGTTTAAGGCCTGCCCACTGCTCCCTTTCACATATTCCCCTATTTTCTCAGCCAGGTAAGAAGAAAGCACTTCTCTGCTTAGCAGCCATCACTCTCAAGCTCTTAGGTAGGGCTTGTTCTTTGTTTTTCAAGACTCCACCACCAAGCTAATAAATAAAAACAAATATGCGCCATGAGATTGCAGTGAGCATTCAATTCAGTTATGCATTTTTAGCTGGGTTGTGGTCCTGAAAGAGATTAAAGTGCTAATCAGAGCTTTATGACTTTTTCTTTCTTATTTCTAAGTCTCAGGATCAACTTGCAGAGCAGATCTGGTGGACAGCACATTCCACGAGTTGTTACTTGCTTATACAGCAGTTCTAATCTAGTATCTTACAAACTTGAAATATCCTGATATAGGGAACACTTCATTTTTTCATAGAAATATACCTTGGAATTATAAGTCACTAGGGAGGCAAAAAGAATTAGAAAAACATATTCTGTGATCAACGTGTACAAAATAATGAATGAAAGGGGAAGTTGAAAAATAACCTCTTTACAGGCTTTGATATGAAGGTAAGGATTCACCTATGGCTAAAGCTACTGTTTTACAACTATGAAAAACACTCATTCCACTCAATTCAGCAGGATGTTATCAAGCTTATTCCTGCAACAGAACTTATAAAAGCTGGAATAATGTTGAAAATTATGAAAAACAACTTAGGGAATTATTTAACTATTTCACAATATTTACTCTTCAAATTATGTCCAGACTATGATTATGTAAGAAAATCTGTCTGTTCTTGATCTTGATCCTAGAAACCAATTCTAACATTTGCTGATTGTTCACTGGTCTCTGATAATGCAGTATTTGTACTGATGTGATGGTACTTGTGGTGCCACCTTGACTTGTGGTTTTCTGCACAAGCACATCAGGAAGCATGTCCTCTGTAAAATAATTTTTCTTCTTCTTCCTCTTTAAAGATAAGAAAATTTGTATTGCCACCCTCACTGCCATAAATATCAGACTAACAGAAACACTTTTTGCTTTTATTTCCATCCTGCAATGTGTGGAATTGCTTCTTGTGGTTTTCTGCGACGTGACATATCACTTCAACAACTGCAGGAAAATCTTTAGTCTCACACCATTCTGACACCATTGACGTGAATTTAGAGAAGAGGGAGAAGAATAGGTTTTCAGGCTTTAAAAGGCATGCAGACACTGAAGGTGTACATTCAGAGAAGAAGAATTCTGATTTTGACTAAATATAAAGTTCTCTGGCTACACAGCTAATCTTTTGAAGTGCTTAGGCCAAATACCAATAATATTCAAAGTATTATTTTCAAATAAGTTCTTCAGTATGTTGTTCAGCTCCATTGAGCTGTGGGGCTGAAAGAATCCAAAATAGCTAAAAAATAAACTGTAGAGAGATTCTGCCCAAACAGAGTATAAAAGCCTATTTTTAGATATTATAAGAGTTAGATGAAGCCCCTGAAAGGGAGAGTATGTAGGTCAAACTCTCTGGACTGTGCACAGCATGTGTACACAGTAGTTTTCAGATGGATGAGCTCATCAGAACGCTGTGGACATTAGCACCACCTGATACAGAGTACAGCAGCTTGAGGTAGCGAAGCTGGCAGCAAAAACAGGTAGCAAAACTGCCACCCTAGCTCTAAGCACATCCTCAGTGTGACATAGAGAGGGACAAACGGCAGCCTTAAGGATTAGTCTGATGTCTGCACTGTTATATACTTCAAATTTAAACTTTAAAGTATGCATTTGGGTGGATGTGAAAGGAAAAGATTAGTAATATTTCCAGTTCTGTTTTGTTGATAGTCTGACTGTCCTAAATTTCTTATCTGGAGATGCAGAAGCAGTCTTGAAGAGGAGATTTTAGCAGGGATCCTAGTCAGTGAATCAAAGTTCAGGGGCCACAAGACACTAGTAGTATTCAGGGCTTCACTGAAGTATCTCTTACCTCTGTCAGCCCCTTTAAGGTATGCTCAGGATGGTTAAAGCCAGCTTGCTATATTAGATTTTTCCTTGTTTTAAGCAAATCCTGAAAACAGTGAACATTTTGAACAAATATTTCCTGATATCTAACTCAATTTTTTCCTCTAAGGCTTTCTTTCTAAATAACATTTTAGAGTCATCTATATCTCACACTGTCACAAGCCAAACCTATATATTTTGGGTGTAAAATGTTTTATTCCTGTCCTTCCTGCTAAGAGCAGGGTTTTTTTTTGGTTTTGTTTTTGTTTTTTTCCTTTAGGAGGATGTTATGTTAAAATGATATATACAGTAATAACGTCATAGCCAGCTTAGAAGTGAAAACATTCAAGTAAAATGCAAAGCTGTCTGTATATTCAAAACATTGACAGTATTAGCATATTTTTATAAGAATGCCAGTATTCTAACATAGCAAAACTAGAAAGTCTAAGAGCTTGTATCTTCTTGTTTTATCATCAAGCCTATGAAAATTCATTAAAAAGCAATATGTATTTTTTGTCAGTGTGCTGTTTTTGCTAAGTTAATAAAAATATATCAATACTGGAAATACTAGTGATTTACTAAAACATTATGCAATAATTATTATGTAATGAGCTCTAAACTTCTAGAAAATTTTCAGACTGAACATGGCTGGAAATGTTTGTACATGTATTGCAGCCACATCTTTATATTTCTGAGGGCTGTAGACAGTGGTGGCATCTAGTTCTAGAAAGATGAATGCACTTGAAATTAATCTAAGTAAATACCTGTAGACATTTTATACTGCAAACATGATTGAATAAATACATTTTTTAATGACCTTGATACTGCAACATTCCTGGGGTTGCAGAGTCATTGTAATCTCAGTGAAAAAGTATTACTCTACTTAAATGTGTGAGGAGTGTTTTGCAGGCTAAAAGTAGAGCAGCACCTTATGAACATTATCCTGTAATTATTAATATAGAGAAGAAAACTGTCAAGAAAGACTGATAGAAGTAGTTTAACATGATAGTACAGAAAAATAGACCTGAACCATTCATTTTCTTCAGCACAAAGACTCAAGGCTTCCCTTGCATTATCCTCAGAATAGTCTTCAAAAAATTATTTCCTGAGAAAGAACGTATCTTATCCTAACATATCCTGTGCTAGCATATCCTATAACATATCTTCATCCTTGTGAATGGCCCAGCTCTCTTCCAGGAATAGTAAAACACTTCCTCCCTCTGCCAGTCCAGTTTCTGTTACAGCACGGGCTCTGATTTTAGTAACAAGTTTCATTTTAATAACAAGTTTCAAGGTAAGAGAGAAGGAAAAAAAAAAAAAGAGATAAAGGAAAAATAATTCTGATATATTATGCTGGTGCCTGGGTAGACCTTAGGATAAATATCTGGTTGCTTATGTTATAATCAATTGGTAACATTGTCAGATTTTTCCAAATATGAAATTCCAGTGTGGGTTCTTCTTTACTTATTTACTTGTTTTCTCCACTTTGATGTGTTTCCATTTTGAGACTGTAGTCACTAAAAATAAAAACTGCTTCCACTTAAAACTACTTCTCAAAACAAAACTAGAAAAAGTGTTGGTGAAGAAATAAGTTGAGCACACAAGAAAACCATGTCTGCCATGTGATATATTTCAAAGATCTGTAGATTTGTAGATATATCATCAGACTATGCTTTAGAAAACTACTATTCAATTTTCACATCTTCCTTTTGCATCTTTAAGGAATGGGGTATTTTGCAGCCCTGAGCTTTTTAATCTTTTCCTGTTGCATTTTCCCATATGCTGCCACAGGCATAGTAATACAGGTTTTTTGCCACCCACTGCCATGTGTATTTCTGTAGTTACTCCTTAATGCCTAATCATTTAGCAATTGATTAATACCTTCATGCAATGCAATAAGCATTTGATACAGATTTTTCTTGTATTTACCTATTCGTGTCACGGTCATTGATATAAATTTTAAACATGCAAGCTGCCTCCTAAAACCTCTGGTTGAGATAACTGAATTACTGATGAGATTTTAGATTTAATTATTTGTTATTAAATATAAACACTTTGTTATGTCAGTTTTAATTAAGTGTCGGATGTCATTCTGTCTACTACTCACTATTTTATCTGTCTCAGTCTTGCTTCTTGTTGCTTCTGCAATTTATTTAGCCACACATTCTAAATATTTTCCTAACACCTATCATGTTAATGCTCCTCTGACTTCCAGTGGACAGTTTTGTTCTTTACTTTTCTGTTCTTAAAACCTTTAGAGGTACAGTATTCGTGTCAGGACTTAAGATGGACCTGCAAAACATTCCATTTTCTTTTCAACTATTTTTATAACTTTTGTTGTTATGAAAGTCTCATTTGAGCAAGTTCATGTTTAACTGGGTATTTTTGAGCTATACACGCTGATTCCCCGTCATTTTTTTCCTATTGCATTATTAAAACCACCAACTGACAAATGCATAGGCCTCTCTGATGTATGAGTAGTTGACACTATTTATTCTACTGCACTTTCCAGTTCAATGTTACAAAATAAGAATTAGGTGTCTGTATTGATCCATTGTCAGGATTCAGAAATTGCTCTAGGTTTCATTTTGTTCTTAATCCTGACTAACGTAATTATTTTTTTTGTCGTTTTCATATGTTGACAGTTTCCTTTATCCCATTTCTTAACATTATATCAAACTCCCTTAGCATTTTCTTTTAGTATCATCTTGAAGCATATTTGAACATGATATAAATGAGCCCCTGATCCATTGTTTTGATCCAGTTCTGTTAAATGTGTTTTTATATGACCACCCCAGCACATGTATGATGATGGACATCTATCTTGATTGTTTTGCTGTTTTGTTCTCATTCCTCCAGGCTTCTCTCCTGCCTTTTTTACATCCTTCATCCTTATCTTGCATATTTCATTGTTTGCACTGTTTTCTTATACTCAGTCTAGGCAACTGTGCCTTAAGTCCCAGTTCACTTCCTCATGGTTAGCTATTATTCTTCTTCTTAGCAGTGTTAGAAAGTGCTTCTTGCTGGTTATGTTATTAGCAGTGTTACAGCAGTAAAGATTTTTCCAGCGATTCTAGTAGATTGGAAAAGCATGATTTTCCTCTGCATAATCCAGCTTTTTTTCTGTGATGAATAATTTTACACTGTAATTTCAGTTACTTTTAAAAGTATCAGTGGGACTACAATACTTGGTATTTCTCTGAACTGCTTCAAGCCGTGAGCTAGATTTGATTTGTGAAGGTTAATTAAAAATTATCAAAATGTATTAAAAAATTAAGAGGTAATCTTTGAAATTATTCCAGTATATGAACATCAACTGGCAGCTAATTGAAGTATTGTGAGCTTATCTGTGATAAACCTGGCAGTCAGTTCCCAGAACCCAAAGCATTAGAGCAGCCCCCAGCTGACTTGTGGTAAGTTGGACCACGGTTGTTATCACAGAACTTGATTTCCAAGGTAACCAGACCTGACAGACTCTCAGACCTGGAACTCATGGTGCTGCAGGTCCCTGGTGCTGTTTTGTAACTTGTTCCCAAACCTCTTTGTTAGTACATACCTTTTAAACCAGTGATGGATTAGGTTTTGAGGCCACAATAATTAAATGGCTGCTAAGTGCTAATTAAAGTCTAAGTAAGTAAGTTTCTTTTCCACAGTGCTACAGATTAGTTTATGTTTTTTCCACTTTTCTCTCTTGTATATGAATAATTTCTAGAGCAAATATGCTTGTACTACTGGTGTTTGAAGAGCAACTTACTGAATACTAATTGCTAATTCTGGTACATAACTAAAATATCCCTGAAAAGCTTCAACAGCAAAGAAGCTTTCTGAACATCTGGCTTCCTCTCAACTGGCAAATAATTTACTATACCACTAAGACCCTGTGCTTCCCTTGGTGGAAGAAACTGTACTAGAAATCAAATAGCTTTTAAAATGCTGGGTATTTCAAAGACATTTGTAACAAATTGCTTCCAGAAAGAATATTTATTTTAACTAACTTAACTGAAAATTAGAAATGTTCAATTCTGCCTTTTCTGCATGTATATAAATGAAAGAGTCACTCGGGAAGTAAAAATTAAACTTCATTAATTTTTTCCCGGTTTTACTTTTTGTATATTTTGTTATAAAATTTTATCAATAAAATGAGCTTAATGGCAAAATACACTTTAAAGGACAAAAAAGTAATTGCAAATTGCCCACCTTTATAACTTTTCCAAGTATCAGCAGAGAAATAAATTTTAGTTATTATTCATAGTGTCACATAAATATCCCAAATTAAATTAAACTGTCCCTGTAACAGATGTATACAATCATAACAAAAGAAAGTCTTGCTCAGGAAAAGATTTTCAACTTAAATAAACAGAATGGAGAGTTTCTTGTGGAGCTCAGAAGGAGGAAAGACAACCTATTCTTACAAATGCCATGTCTGTCTGTATACAATTCTAACCCTATATAGAGTTGTAATGTAGGCAACAATTTTGGTTGAACATAGTCAGAAGTATTTTGTTGTCTTGGAACTGCTGAGGAAAAAAGTGTAGTACACAGTACAAAAGAATGAACGAGGCCAGATCTCCAAGTGTTCACCTTTTCATCATTTTAATTATTTTTCTCCAAATGCATAACTTCTGTTTTCATAAACTCTCAAGTTCCCATTTTTCCAGTCTTTATCTACTTGGAGTATTATGTGTTCACAGAAATAGTCCCCACACCTGTATATGGGCTGCTTAGATGAAAATAGTGGTATGCACAAGCATCACAGATCTGGCTCGGTATTAATGCCAATGTAGCTTGTATAGCAATGAGTAGGTACGTATTAATTATGCTGGTATTGAATAGCAAATGCTCCATACTTTGCTGGATTGTTTTATTAGAAGTTTGTAAATTAATTCAACATTATTGGACATGAAGACCATCCAGTTCCAACCCCCCTGCCGTGGGCAGGGACACCTCCCACCAGACCAGGTTGCTCAAAGTCCCATCCAACCTGGCCTTGAACAATTCCAGGGATGGGGCATCCACAGCTTCTCTGGAAAACCTGTTCCAGTGCCTAACCATCCTCATGGTGAAGAATTTCCTCCTAACACGTAATCTAAATCTCTCTTCTTTTAGTTTAAAATAGCTTGATAGTCAGAAAAACAGATCATGCTTCCCTAAACACTCAATTCTGTTCCAGTTCCTTTCTTCCACTGTAGTAAAACACTACAATTTTCTGTGGGAATTTTGAAATCATACTTCTGTTGACCACAATTGTTTTGTTCTAATTGAAATTTGAATAAAAATATTTCATTTCAAATTGACTACTTTATATCTTTAATTATCATTATAAAGTGATATGTCAAATCAAAGTGCATATCCTAATTGCATGGTGATGTTCACATCTTTAATATCACCTTTTTTATATACAAATGTGTAACCCCCCCTTTTTCCCCTGAATAAAATAAAATAAATTAAAAAAAAAAAGTTTGATGGTGTTTGATCCTGATTAATGGTGGAAACAGATGCTGAAATTCCCGAATATTTCTGAGAATGTAGATATCATTTCACAGACTTTTTTGGATTTTTTTTTTAATATTTTAGGCAGTAATAATCAGGTATGATGTACACAAATGCAGAAAATAGAGGTTACCTAAACAAAAGGAGTCACCAGTTCAAACTTGATTTTAATTATTATAGTGGCAAGAAAAGTCAATGATGGAGCTAAGTATTTTCCCTCAGGTTACCAAAGAGTCAGCTACAAACAGCTGTTGTGAAAGTCTACAGTCTAGAATGGGGAAATAGAGGAAATTGCATGGTTACTTTGGAAAGAGACGAAACCCAAAGCTAAAACTGTATTTTCCTACATCCCTTTTTCCTGCAAAAATAGAAATGAGAACTCTGCATGGAAAAGATTAAGGACTTTGGGGAAAGGCTCCCTAATAGCATATGTTCTTCTAAACCTTGGGCTTAGACTTGAGCTCTGTTGTCCATGAAGTCAGAGACTTAAACTGACTGTAGCAAAAAATGGGCAAGGATGAAAGAATATAAAGCCTGATCACAAGTGGTCAAAGGGACTACTGTTTAGTGCCAGAATAAACAGGGAAGAAAAAAAAAAATCCCTTGTAGGTGCTTATATCTTCCTGTGCCTGGAGACTGCAGAGCATCCATACACCAAAGCAGCAATACACTGTTCTTCAAAGTAGCTTACATGGAAAAAAAAATTTACCTGCACAAGAGAGGGAAACTTAAGACAACTGGCAGGAGTAGCATTTACACAGAAAGTACATGTCAACTATAAAATGCACCACTGGTTTAAAATGAAAGACTATTAATTGTTCTATATCAATAAACTGATATGTATGTCAGGGACTCCATCACAGATAAGGTAAAAATGATACAGTGTCTTTCAAACTGTTAAAACTTAGGGCTAGAACAAAAGTGTATACAAAAGGTAATGACAGAAGAGGTGTAAAGAATAGAAAACTCAGAAAAGGAGCTTTAAAATGACTCAGAGAACAGAAAAAAAAAAATAAAAAAAGAAAAAAGAAGAAAGAAAATAAAGCAAAAAGAACGCTGGATAAGACTGATGGAAGTTAAAAAAGAAAGCTAGTAAAAGCTAGTAGATACCAATTAATGGTTAAAGCATGTGTAATCAGAACACTGTAAGAAAAAAATAGTAATTCCTCTGACCACTGATGAAACTACTTGGTTTTGCTAATAAGAAGTAGGAAAAACATATGAAGTAGGAAGGGGATTGAGTTAAGGCAGCCTGAGAGAGAAGGTATTATATTTCAATCTTTTAAATATTGATCAAATTCATTAATCCAACTGCTTATACATTCACACTACATGTATTATTTCTCATATGTTTTAAGGATTTTTCATTATTTTTAACAAATAATATAAATATATAGGAGAAATAAGTACATAATTAAAACTTATCAGAGGAGAAAGGTAAAAGTTAATGAAAATTGTAATAAAATATAGTAGAACTTAAAAAAAAAAGGATGTTTTGATTTTTAAAAAGTAATATTTTATTTTATTTTATTTTATTATGGAAAAGAAGGAAAGACAAAAACATTAGACTATGTAATATCATAGTAGAACACTTACACTTAGAATATCAATTAGAACACTTAAGAAGGATATGAAAAATGCAGGTTTAATCAAGAAACTTGAAGCAAGGTCTTAACATTGTCTTTTCCATTTCTACAAGTTAACCAACAGAATAATGACTGTGAAGGAAAAAATATCTACTTTTTTCTCTACTTCAGGAGAAAATAACTTGCAAGATTCCAAATGGGTGCAACGGAACTTTTGTCATACTTAAGAATTTTATAAAAAGGGAGTATTTAGCTGATACACTCCATATACTGCAGAATGAAAATATGTATTTCACCTTAAGAAGCTTTACTAATTTTAAGAAAACAGCAAGTGGGAGAGCAGCCTGAGACTGGTAAGACAGTAGGAGATGACAGGGCAAAAAGCATTATGTTCTGGTAACACAAATGATCAATTTCAAGTTGCTTATTCCTCCTACACACACACTTTGGATTGTGTTTCCTTTCATATGTTGCTTTACTAAGTCTCTTAAATTTATCCTGTTATCAGTTGTGAAAGTAATAAAGCATGTTGTCATGAGTCCTCTATATTTTATCCAGGCAAAATGAAAAGCTAAAATTTGTAAGCAATTTGTTCATGTCTTTGGGGAAATAAAAGAAATGAATGTAAATAGGAATTTTAAATGAGTTCATGTCATACCTGACTTTTGCAAAAACATACACACTTAGTAATACCAGCTGATTAGCTGATTATCAAATGAATTAGATTTTTCCAAACACAGTTGCATAGTTTTCAGTTCCATATAATTATGAATATCAGATTCATTGTTAGTAGTGACTGGTAGAAGTAATGCTTATTCTAAATCAAATCCCATGTCTTGGGCAAATGCACACCTTATCAAGAGATCATTCTTGCCTTGAGCTGTTTGCAGTTTAAGACCTACATCCCACAAACACTTGTACAGGAGATTAACTTCAAGCAACTAAGTAGTCCCAATGTTTGTCTGATTATGTGCTTGGTGTCAATATAATCAAATACCTTTACATTTAAAAGATAAGGGTGCAGATAGAAAAGACACACAAAGATCAAGGGGAAAAAATGTATTTTCCTTCTTATATAAACAGGGAGCTGAGCAGCTACTCAAAGCATTAGGTTGGGGTTTGGGGGGAATCATATTTCTGGTTTATTCTTGGAAATCAGAATTAGAATCCTGGTGAAATTAGAAGATGTAGTGGTCTGCATATGGTTTGTGTACTCAGGTTTTGCTTTCAAGCAGAAGGCAGTAAAAATGCTCTGTTCTGGCCCTAATACAGAGCTTGGACACCACACTAGCAAACACCTGAAATCCAAGGCACTCAAAAGACTTCTGGGTATGGCACTACAGCTTTGTGTGTGTGAAATTAGATGTAGGATGCTTCCTATTTTTATCATGTTTTAAACACATAAAATCTTCACAAATTTTCAATTTTTTCCAAAAAGTACAAACCTAATAGTGATAAACCCTGGAGTTGAGAGAAATATGACAGTTCATATTCAGCCAGGAGAAATCAAATTCTAAAAGTTTTAGAAAGAAATTGATTTTTTACCTAAAGACAAACTTTCTTCTCAGAGAAGATTAAATATACTTTTCATCCTACCACAAACAAGGGGGAATAGCAGGAAGTAAAATACACAGATATATTTATCTCCTCATGGCTGTTTTAATTGTCTCTAGTGAAGGTAGGAGGAAGAGTACTGCACATTGGAAAGAGTTTGTCCTTGGAACAAAAACCAGAGTGCTTCTGGAAGCTTATTTTAAAGTAAGAACTGTGCTTCTGGTGGGTTCAGGCCACTTGACATGACTTTGAAGCAACTGCGGATGCAATGCCATAAGTTAAAATAGCTCTTCAACAAAATCAAGTAGCAGTCAAATCTCTAAGCAGAAGTGCACTGAGATCTAGATTCAAGCCCAGTTACAGTGCCCTAGTATTGACTTGCTTCAGACTTTTAGAAGCACTCATGAAGCAGGAGAGTGCTCATAGAAGCCTTAGGTGGAAGTGAAGCCTCCTGAGCCTGCACTACGGACTGTATGACTGCATCACAGCTGGTGATTAACTCTCTGTCAAAACCCAGCGGCAAACAGACAAAAAGCAGATGCTTCCTGCCAAAGGAGAAAGAGAATGGAAAGAGTACAAAAGAAGCAGTATTTTCTTTCTTTATATGTCTGGAAGGAATATCACATGCTGGAGGAAACATCAGTGGGGACATTATTTTGCGGCAGTATGTCCATAAGCAGGCTTGTTAACTTCTCCATCATTGCAGATGATATCTTATATAGTCTTTCTGTCTCCATCTGAAGAAGCACAAACTCAGTGACAGGTTAGAGGAAACAAAGGGAAATATTTATGCCTTGTTTCCTGTATGTTTGGTAACTCTTATGGTCAAGTCATTATGTGATCTGAGGAACATGTAATACTAAGGAGTAAAATATGCTTTTAATAAACCTTAACTGTTACCAGTTACAACCAGTTCAGATAACATAATTTGCCCATAATGAAATCTAACCATTATTTTTACCTTTTTCATTTTTCATCCTTTTCCAGAGTTTTTCTTCATTCTTACCTGGATTGTTGTCATCAGGACAGAGTAAGAGACTGGCTTAGCCTAAAAGGGATACAAACCTATGCGTCATCTGTATACAAAGAATTATTGTGATTATTGTCAGTGTTTCTGAGGCTTGAACAGAACCTCTGACCTTTCTTAGATGAAATATGGGAGGGGTAGAGTGGAATATAAAAAGGTTTAAAGAAACAGTACAAGAGACCTATTGGATCATCCTACTGATTTTCTTGTCACTGTGGGATTACTCATTATTTTTTCTATTTTTGTGCTTTAAGTTTAAGAGACTGAAAGACTTATTTCAATAAGCTTAACCCATCTACCTCCTTGAAGATTTTTTTCTTTCTTCATATCATATTATCTTAAATTGATCATTATTTGCCCCTTTCTTCCCGTGTCTCTCTGATGTAGTCAATTGACCAAACACAGGATCATGCATCACACAGTAAAAGCAGGAAATTATTCATAATGTACTGGGGAAAGAGATTTGGGGAAGTGATTTTGTTTCACTCTTAGTCACACCACTGACTCATATCTTTAAAAATCTTTTGCTTTGTGTGGAAGATTCAAATCTGATGCCTATTTCTTCAGATGGATTGAAACCTTCAACATGATGAAGTTCAGTGTTTGAAAGTAGCAGTACTGTGTCATGTGCTGATTGCCTGATATTTATGCATGTGGTAAATGAAATGTTGCAATAGTTTAAAATACATTCAGACAAAATGTTCATTTTGAATGGTTGGTAGCAAGATGCATCACTGCTGAAATACTCTATATTGTCCTGTTGTCACCCACATATCTCAGTTCCAGCAATGAAGAGGGTGCAACAGAGAAGCTATCCTTCTTTGCTGTGGAGGAGCAGCAGATAATATAAGTGTTCAAGAGGATATAGATGAATAAGCTTTACAGGCTACCTGTAGGACTGATCCCTTATGTAAGTCATGGCAATTGCCAGGAAGTTTCATGGGATCCCAGTGAGCCATCATGGTAGCTGGGAGAGATATGACATTGTTTGTGCCAGTTTTCCATAACCAACCACTCACAGGGAGGAGAATAAGCAGTATATCCTAATCTCCCATAGACCATGGCCAGCCATGGAAACATGTTGTGGTGAGTGCAGCACAGTACTTTGGTCCCCTTTGGCATTGTTTTTCTTCATTTTACTCTTCTTTGGCTCTTGAGAGCAGCTTGTTGGTCAGGAAGATGCCGTTGTTTCCCTTTTGCTGCTAGGTTTGTTGAACTGGAGCTTAGTAACTATGGTCAGCTATGCCTGCTTGTGGGCTGCTGTGTGGTAGTGTGGTGCTAAATTGCTGCTCACAGTCAAATAATAATGACAAATATTAAGCTGTGTCTAAATTCTAAAAGATTAATCAGTGGCAAGAAAGTAAGATTTGTTGTCAGCTTTGGTACACATTTGTTTTCGTCCCGTTAACATCTCCTCTTTATACTGCTCTCTGAAAAAAAAAAAAAGGCAAAAAACCCCCCCCAAAAAAACAGAGGACACACATACTAGTGATACATCAGTACATTGGCAGATTCTCTATTTGTAAACTGTAGGAAGGATGTAAACAGGCCTTTATGCAAAGAGAAGGCCCCAGGGAGGACTTAGCGCAACCTTCCAGTATCTGAAGGGGGCCTACAGGAAAGCTGGGGAGGGACTCTTTGTCAGGGAGTGGAGTTATAGGACAAGGGGGAATGCTTTAAACTAAAAGAGTTTGATTAGATATAAGGAAGAAATTCTTCACGATGAGGGTGGTGAGGCACTGGAGCAGGTTGCCCAGAGCAGCTGTGGATGCCCCATCCCTGGAAGTGTTCAAGGCCAGGCTGGATGGAGCTTGGAGCAACCTGGTCTGGTGGGATGTGTCCCTGCCCATGGCAGGGGTTTGGAACAAAAAGGTCTTTAAGGTCTCCTCTAAACCAAACCATTATATATATTTAAAAATATATGCATAGCTCTTCAAGTACCGCCTTGAATGATTACATGTACAGTGTAGCAGTAAATAACTGCTGTATTTATTTCAAAACCCATTTCAGACTGAGAAACAACATTAACCATCCATCAAACTACAGTAATATTTTATCTCTCTTAAATATCACAAATCATAATCAAATGGGATTTTAGCATTATCCTACGTAAGTCTTCTAAGAAGACTTGTTGACCTCGGTTTCTTGGTGTTTTAAAGAATCCCTCTGGTAGCCCTTTATATGGCCAGATAAGTAACATATAATGTAACTGAGAAGCAGGTATAAAATCGGAGCTTTTCCCACAGTAAAGACTCTTTCGTAGTATTTCTCACTCTTGTCACCGTCAGCTGGCTTTCACTTAAGGAAAAGTTCACTGGGAAAATCCACGCAGGTATTTCCTTGCCAGAGAGGATGGAGTGCAGTTTCCTTGCAAAAAGGTGGGTTTCCAGCCTGTGGGGCAAGGCAGAGTATGAATGACAGTTGTTATTTCAATCTCTTGTACATTCCTTTTTCACCTTCAGGAGAGAAAAAGGTCTTCGCTTTCTTCTGAACACTGGTATTACATTGGCCCTTGTGCACATCTAGCAAAATTGAGGTTTAAGTCCAAATCTGTCTGGCTTCTGTGTTTGCTACAAGGTCATATTTAGTGATAGGGAATAGCTGAACTCCTGTGTAACTTGGAAAGAAACATAAACCTATGTAACTGTTTAGTATAGGCTGTTAGCAACACAACACTCAATTTAGCCTTTCATTTTCTAACTGTTTTTCAGGTGTAGATATGAGGCCAAAGCTCAGGTGGTACTTTATTCACATGCCTAGAGATCAGCTGATGCTAAGTGCTGATTCTTAGTTAACATGCATCAGCTTGGAAGTCACCTTTGATGTCTTCAAATTTCTTCCTGAATACTTCCTGCTGGAGAGAGTCTGGTGTAGAGGACCCTGATATCTTGTAATCTAAACTATTTTTCTCACCATCAGGCGCTGATAATTCTTTCAGCTTTGGGATGACAGTTGTTTTCAGGTTTCTAACCCAAGATAATTATTTCAGAATTTTTTATGTCAGCTTTTTAAAAATATTCTATTTATTTCATATCCTTCCCTTTGTGTTTGGTAGTTTTGCAACTGTGTTTTGCAGTTGTAGCAGCTTCTTAATTAATATAAGTCAAGCCATTAAAAGCTTGCATAAACCTACATGTTTTCTGAAAATCTACAGCTATTGCATAGAACGAGACTGGCTCTTCAGTTTTTTTTTTTTTACCAAATGGTTCAACTTTTATCTTTGAAGCTACTGCAAAGCTTTGTGTCTGATTACTGTTCTATGTTAAAATGAAATAAAACATCAATAAATGCAGAGCTCCATGGCACAGCTGCTTGATTTCCTAAAGCAGAAATCTGGAGTCCAGATGTAAGCTGAATGAAAGACAAATGAAAGTCTAGCATTACTCTGTTTGGAATAGAAAATGATGACTCATCTTGTACCCATCTGATTAAATTCTTGCAAATTCTGTTGTAAAAAGAATTTTGAAGTGTTCATACATACGCCTTTAACAGTGGATCTCTACATGACAATACACTTACAATGAATTGTTAATAATATCCCACGCTCAGAATAAAGAAGTCTCACTGGAGTATTTTGAAACACTATCAGAAAACAAAACCTTGAGATATTTTCCACCAGTTGGGATAAAGACTTGAAAATCAACTGAGAAATGCTTAAATTCAGATAATAAAAATTCAATTAGAAT
The DNA here is from genome assembly GCF_964211835.1 of Anser anser. Taxonomy (NCBI): domain Eukaryota; kingdom Metazoa; phylum Chordata; class Aves; order Anseriformes; family Anatidae; genus Anser; species Anser anser. The sequence continues at coordinate 86,637,591 of NC_139721.1, read as the reverse complement.
GAAAATGTCTGTAGTAGGGTAAGCAGTCTTTTGTCTATATCCATGCAAATGACACTACAATCTATTTCAATGTTTTGTATTTGGGAGCCCTTAATTTTTTTCCAGTTTTATTGTACCTGATTATATTACAGTCATTAATACACTGACACAGTAACTTATAACCTGCTGTTGCAGTAAAAAGGAGAGTTCCTGATTCCTTTAGAAGTAGGAGCTGGTTAAAAAGAGTGCATAATTCATATATACCTTTCTTCTTCTTTTTAAATTATATTCATGCTTAAAGTTTTGAAATGGAAAATTGAGAATTGTTTCAGTACAGGTAGAAATTTTGAGATACTTGTGTTTAAAACGAATCACTTGTTATGCTTCACTTAAGAGAATAGACACCCTTTCATGAAATAATATTTTTATTGAACAACAGTTAGTTATATTTTGTATAAGGTATCTAAAGAACTTTTCCTCACATTTTCAAATTTTTCTTATAGCAGTAGTCAGGCAAAATTTCAACTAAAGATGTTTAGGTTTCAGTTGCTCTTGAGTGAAGATAGAGCATTCTCATTTCTCTGATTTACTTGGAAACAAAAAGTGTGTAAAACTTCACTAAAAGTGTTAGGAATTTCAAGTGACTTAATTTAGAGAAGCTCTATTACAATAGTGTTTCATTAAGTTTTCTTACATTTATATGCTGCTATTTATAAATGGCTAAACTGCGGCAACACTTAGTGGAATTCAGTTTTTATTGCTGAGCTGTTTGTTAAGTCAACTCATGTAAACACTCACAAATGAAAGTGATGAAGGCTGTGGTAGGTAAGTACATTTTCACAAAGACAAAGACAGAATCTATAGACTAATGTGGCTGGGGCCCAGGGTTGGCCCCATGCTGGGGATGCCCAGGCAAGTCAGTGGCAGCAGGGCAGGTGCTGGCTTGGGCCAGGTGGTGGGAATGGTGGGGACTGGGCAGGTCTGAGGCTGAGGGCATTTTTCTCAGCATTCACAAACGAAGTTTCAGTTTCATCTGCTTCTGCCTTAGAGACCTCATCTGGTGATCCAATGTTGCAGCAGTGTGAGTTCTTTCTGTGCTCTGGTCCAAAGCCATCCAGTTTGGTCTAAGCAACCTCTCAGAAACTGCAATGGAATATTATGCCTCACATTCTTATACGGAGTTTAAAATTTTAACTAGAATCACCTTCATATATTTCTGCGTGCTCTATACTTCCCATGAGGCAAAAACATGTAAGGTATATATATGAGTCACATTAAGCCTAGTTCAAATTCAATGAAAGCAAACTTGGAGAGTTACCTGTTCCACTTAATTCAGCATGCAGAATGACAAGAAAAATTGAACAGCAAGCTTGAAGAGTAATTGCAGAGCAGAGGAGCTTTAAACAACATAGCAGTAGCTGCAGCCCATGATTTAGTCTTTTAATGAACAGCCTACAACTTTGCACCTGAGTAACTGTGGTTCATATGCATTATCTTTTCTTAAAACCAGACTGCAAAAAAGCACAGATTGTGCTTTTCTAGGAGCAGATCTAGGTTTTCTAATTTGGAGGCCTGGAGGCATCTGTCACTTTTGGGAGCTCCATAAAGGATTAAAAGCAACATCACCACAGGGCTGTTTCCTCTTGAGTAATTTACCTGAATTGGAACTACTTGGCTGTTCTTCCTGGCACCAACCGCACCTTTCACATTTGCATTCAAGTTGTATAAAATCTAACATAGAAGCTGAAAACCTGTGTGTGCTTCCATGTGAAATACAAATCAGGTGAGAAACCCTGCAAAGCATTTAACCCTACAAAACCTGTAAACCAGTTAATACTACTGAAAGCTATATTAATGTATACAATCAGTACAAGGAGACTTATCATTTTTACTATAGTTAGTAGAATTTTCGAATTGTGAGAGCAGATTCCCCAGGTAGATGAAAGCACTGAAAATACTGCAAATTAATGTAGTGCATGTATTATGAGCAAAACAGTTGATAAAGGACTTTTCTAATTTCTACCAGGCTTTTAAGGACAGTGCATTTCTTTTCTGGCTTTCAGTAAGAGATTCGGAATCATAATATAATCCTAGGTCACCTGAGCTGCCCTCCAGACATCACGTCTATGGGCTAATCATTTCCTAGAGCTACAGTTCAGCCCTGTGAAATAAACTAATGTGAAATATCGAAATTCTTTCTGACTTACTGGAATTAAAAATCTCATTTTAAGAAGCGTTTGGACTGTGCACTTAGTCACATGGTCTAAAATTTTGGGTAGACCTATGTGGTGCCAGGAGTTGGACTCAATGATCCTTATGGGTCCCTTCCGATTAGGGATATTCTATGATTCTATGATTCTATACATATTTGCCTAAATGTTATCTGTAAAAAATAATCTAATCTCATTCTCATTAAGGATTTTTTTATTTTTTAAGCTTTTTTTTTTTTTTTTTTTATCGTTACTCACTATTCATAGTTTAAGCAAGCTTTGGCTATCCCTACGTATTCCCAAATGAGGGTTTCTGTTGTTGCTCTTGAATTGGTGCCTGAGTTCTTAGAGGATTGCTGACTTGAGACCCTAAGATTTACACAGAATAAACAGTACACTTCATATTGAAAAGTGTAGTCATCGCTAAAATGATAAAGCAGAATAAACGGTATTACAAACATTTCAAAGTAATTTCTTTCTTGGTTCATATTCATGGTATCAAAATAAAAAACACACCACAGTTTTTAATAACTGACGATGAATAACTGCGTTCTTTTGAAGATTTTGTTTCAAAATAAGCTAAATATACGTTACTTTTATGCAGTAAAAATTCTAATCTTTTTTTCTATTCTGAAGGGATGCAACAATATTCTGAAAACATCCCCAGATATGTAATAGTGCATTTGAACCTGGGAAATGGTATCAGCTACTAGTCAATGAATACATTGACATCAGTGTATTCTTTGCTATATGTGAATTTATTATATTAAGCTATCAGTGAATGAATTATAGTAGTTATATATGGAACCATAGATTTATATATATGTTTTGAGTAAATGCAAACAAACACACCAACCCCATGGAGTATTGGGAATTAAAAATAACTCACATAAACATACATAGGCAAATTGAATTTTTAATTGTCTAAATTCTTGAAATGAAATGTGACATCTCTGCTTCTTCACCCAGAACCTAATTCAGAACATCACTGGTATTTCAGCTATGATTGTATTGTTAAAGACTTTTATCTAAGGGCAGTTTGTATCTCTTGATGTTCAGAGTGATTTAAACAGGGACTAGAAGATAAATAACAAGTACGTGCTTGTATAAAATCACGAATTAGGGTCAAGATATGTAATAAAAGTTTACACTTACCCTGTTAGAAGACAGAAAAAAAATATTTGTTGCCTATCCGAATTTTTGTGCAAGAGCTAAAGGACTCTAAAAAGCTTAAAATTTACAGCATGCTTAGGAGCCCTTCATTGCTGGAGGAGTGTGAGGGCATACTCCTGAAACAGCACTGGAAAGTCTACCTTATTTCTGATTATGTGGTGATATCTACCTCAAACTACTTTGTTGCATTGCTTCCATCAGTTTGTATTTATAGTATAGAAAGGCTGAAATTCAAAAAGAATACAAGGTATCTTTTTATGGGCTAATTATGGTACCAAAAATGGTTAAGTGCATTCAACTTTTTTATTTTATTTTTTTTTAATCACACACAGTGCTTTATTATATCATGCTAATATTGTTCTTTTGTAGAAGCTATTGTGCTGTTGTATAACATTAAACTGCTTATGCTCAATGTAGATTTACCCGTCTACATCCTCACTTGGAAATTATTACCAGAAAACTGCTAGTTGCTTCAGAGGATAAGCACTGCAATAAAGAATTGTTGAACTGCAAATGAGTACAGATATTTCCCATTTTTTCTTTCTTAAATACAAAAATCAAACATATTTTCAACTTTCTGTGAATATTTTGTTGTTGTTGTTGTTTTTTAAACAGGATGCTGCTCTTTGCTAACGGTACTTAGATTGTTCTTAATGATGGTCCCATGCTTAAACAGCAGATGTTTGCCATAGTAAATGTTTTATGTTGAATAAAGACCTCTATATGAAATTATTTGGGTTGTGGGCACAGTAGAACTCTGCAGAACTTGCTGGTACAGCAGAACTTGTTGCAAGACATTTTGCAAATTTAATCATTTGGATTTTCTGCAAAGTTGATGAAGAGAGGTTTCTGTCCCTGGAAAGCCATTCCCTTTGATATTTGTCAATTAATAGTGAGTGAACTAATTGAGTTTTTGGACATTCTATGTTTGTTACAAATCTAAACTGATTTAGTAACACTGACATAAAAGTTAACTTTCAAATTCATAACACGGAGGAAGTGTAATGTTTGCAGTATATTCAGTGGGGAAACATTGGCCATATACTTTATCACAGCAGCATTATAGATTTTGTTCCACTTTGGGTCTGACAGAATATTGTTCTTAAGCATGGCCTTATCAAAGTCAATAAGGAAGAATTTCTCATATATTTCAACAAAATTGTATTAGTTTCTTTTTCTGTCCTTTCTATGCTACAATAGTAGAGATTTTCTCTAGTTTTATTGATAGGAAGAGTTTTGTAGTTGTCGTGAAGAATTGAAAGGATGAAATTTGCAGTCACTACAGTTTACAATCTGATATTTTGACACCATTGTAGAGTCATTTTCCAGTACAATTTGATTTAATTCAAGGCAATACGTTTTAACTATTTGTGGTTATGTTGTTTTTTTTTTTTTAATTTCCCTCTGCCAGTCTTTGATGTGACATGCTAAACATTCTGAACTTGCCAGTACATTAAACATAAACTTTGAATTTAATTCTTCACTGTTGTTTGATTATGTAATTGTAACATGCACTGAAAAAATACTACTGTATTTCCTGTATTGTATGTACAAATTATAATCGTTTTCATGCTCTTCCAGTGAGGAAAATTCCTTCATTTCATTCAGCTAATGAGTATTTTCATGTGCAGTATGAATACTTTCTTTATTTACTTGACTAAAATCTGTTACTATGTGCTTTTTAAGTTCATGTCTGATAATTTGCTGAATGAAATCAGTCTCCTGGCATGGCTTTTCTGTGTCATCAGTGAGTCATAGATATAGATACATGGATGTCTTCTGCCTCTCTGGTTTCCTGCATACAGATGTGTGACCCATTCTGAACTTGGAAACAACAGAGACTTTTAAATACAATAAAGTAGTGAAAAATAGTGAAATAATACTATACTTACTATCATCCAGAACCACAGCTGGAGTAAATTTGGATAGCACCGTTCATGTACGTATATAGCAGTTGAGTATTTGACCTTTTAAAATCTGTATTGGTGCTTGATAAAGTTTACACACAAAACTGCACATCAGTATATTAGCAGAACTAGGGACAAAGCAGCAAGGGGGTTGAAAGAAAAAATATGTTACCAGGCCTTTTTTTTCTGCTGTAGCATGTACAAAGCAATCAGTGACAAATCTTTCAAAATGCCCATTAGCTAAGTTGTCAACAAATGCATCACCAAAAAAAAAAAAAAATTTCCTTTTCCATTTGCTTAAGATGAAGACGGATCTAATCCACAGTATCTATGGCATAAAGAATTATATTTCATGCAGAATAATGTCCAAGATGGCTTCTTTGTAGAAGGGATTCTATCCAATTTCTGCACACCATGGCTACAGTTTCTGCAGTTCTGCTGTTGCCCCTCACCAGTATATGCTTATCTAAATCTCTTGAGGTTCTGCTGAAATCTCTGTGGACTGAAGTCATTGCAACACCTGAATTTGCTTTCAGTCCCTGTTCGATACTGGATTACTTCTCCATTCTACTGTTCTCAGTTCTAAAAATCTGGTAGCATCAAATAGAGGTGTATCTGTATACAAGCTTATGAACATTTTTATACTTTCTATTTCAAAGCTTTTTTTCTTAGGTTCTTTGATCTTTTTCCAGGTTATGCAAACAGGAGACATGTCTATATTGAAAGCAGGTTTGGAATGTGTAGAAATATTTTATTACTGTTGTTCATCTCTCAATACATGCTACATTTTTAATCATTGCATGTCTTCTATTTACATTCACTACTGTGTGCTGAGGCTTTATTCAATATAACAGAGAGTATTTGTATTCCTAATATGTTTCAGGCTTACAAATTTATGCCATGGAATGGAAGACTGGAAATTTGGATTTTTTCTCTGAATGACTGAAATGCTGTTTGAGTTTTCAGAGATGGGGATAAGTGGTCTTAAGGATATTGTCAAGGAGTGATGAGAAATATACATAAGTTTTCCTCTTCTTCTGTAGTGCCTATTCTCTGAATTTATATATATATATATATACACACATGTGTATATATATATATAAACTGTGCTGAAAAACACAATAACTCTTTCTTCTTGAAGAATTAGAACATTAAGTTTGAAGAGTTTTGTAACATTATCACCACTCCAACGATGCTTTGTATTTTCTTTGAAAGTCTAGCTTTTGGACTCTTTTAAGGACATGTGAATATTAGCCTTTGTTGAAGAAAAATGCATTTTTTTTTAATATTTTATTTTATTTTTATTGTTTTGCTAGCAGACAAAAGCTTCCCAAATATAACCCAAAGGCAACCTTATGTTCCAAAATTTCTCCAAGGGAGAAAGCTTCTACTAAAAGAACAAATGATTAGACAGGAAACCTTCGTGATACTAAGTTAGGTAAATTTGAATTAATGGATATTTAAAAGGCTATGGATCATCTTTTGGTCCAGAGGTGAAATGTAGTGCCTCATAATGAAAAGCAATAAGCAGGATTAAAGCTTTGATTTCTCAAGGTATTTCTGACAGCCTTCAGGAACCATTTGTTCTAACAACCCTATTTTTGTGGTACTCAGGCACTGAATGAAAACCTCATATTCTTTCCTGAGGATACTCACAATGTTAGTATAGAGCAAGGATAATTAACTCGGTTTGTTGGCTGCACTTTCACTAGTCAGAGAGAAGATAAATGGAACTGAAGAGTGAAGTCTGAAGAATGTTATATTTATTCAGGTAACAAATACATCCAAGTAATGAGTGCACTACACAGAGTCTTCTGAAACACACTTTAGTTCATCTCTGCTCATCTGTAGAGATTTATTTAATTAGCTTGTGGATTTAGCTTCCTTTTGATGTGTTTCTTGACAGTCTGTGAATCCTCTCCCTCTTTTGAGATCAATAGGTTATTGCTTCTCAGTTTAGCAATCAGCCTTTTGTGACTCCTAAGAAAAATTGGAACGGTCATTCTGCAGTATGAATAAATAAAAAAAATACAAAGCTCTGCTTTATATGTGTTATTTATTAAAAAAAACTATGCTACTTCTCAGTACAAAATCTCAGAACTAAAGTAATCAGGAAAAAAAGCCAGCAGTTCTTTAAGGACTTCTCTCCAGCTTTTTAGTATGCTCTTGTACATGCAGCCTAACGGCTTTTTCCTTGAGTAACCTGTGAAGACATCATGTGTTCTAACATGGTCCCCCTTTCATTGCATATTGATAGTTGCTGTAGAACAAACAGACATCTTAAGATTTGGCCAGACACTCTCCCTTCCTTCATTTTCCTCAATCATAAAGTACTTTTCTGAACACTGAAATTTTACTGTATTGAAGAGTACTACCACTTCCTAATGAAGTACTCATCCTGACTACACTAAGAACAATATATTTTAATGTGTCAGGAAGTAATTGTAAATATAGAAAAATAATACTTATTTAGTTGTTGAACAGTAAGGCATAGGGCAGTCAGGAGTAAAGGGGAAGGGGCAGAAAAGATCAGTACGTACCTGCATGCAGAGGAAGTTCATCTTCACCATCTAATTTACCAATCCACAAATGCATAAAATAAGAAGAGACATGGAAGAAAGAGACATATGACAAGGTCCTGTTCCAGATCATCACTTTGAGAAATAAAAAAATGCATAAAACTCGATACATTCATTTATAGAGCAATTTATTATTATTTTACTGGTACCCAGATTTCCGTATGCTTTAGGAACATAATGTACTTGGATCTATTTTGGTTAATACCACAACTTCTAATACTAATACTAAACCTCGGAAGGAATTTAAAGTCAGGCTGGTGCTAATAATTACCTAGTGAGACCACAGCAAGGTGCTTTTGTCAGAGCTGTTACCCTCAGTAACCTTACTTTTAAATTTATGGGTTGTATTAAAATTTTCATATTCACGTAAAAGCCTCCATTACGGCAACCTTGATCATTTCAATGAACTAGACTGGTCTTTGAAAATAACTGAAATTATCATCAATATTACTAACTTTTTGGAACAAATTTGTTGGAATAAATGTAGGCATATGAAAGCAATAAACTAAATTCCAGGGATCATTTTGCTGTATGAGGAGTTTTGGTACCTTTTAGTTAAGAATCTCTGAGAGAAGCTATATAGTACATGCTTTTATTACCTGGTGACATTAGATCTACAAGTAGAATCATATCTGTGATCCACACTTCTGCACTGAAATTACTTTCTTGTAGCATAAAACCTAAGAGTATCAGAAAGTTAAGGAAACTCTTCTGTTTCCTTCACATTCTGAGATATCAGTATATTCCTTAGTGGCTATAAACATTTTAGACAGAGTGAAGCTTCAATCGAGGAAACTTGAAAGATATTTTAGAAGCAGTAGCTTTTTAAAATAAACAAAAAAGGGATCTTCAAATGTTTCTTCAGCAGCAGAATGTTTATTGCTGTTGTTGAAGCTAGTAATGTGTTTGAGCTCTGTGCTCATGTGAGGAATAATTGTGTTTGCATGTATGTATGTTTGTGTATGGATATTACCGAGTATGACATAGCATTCCAACCATATATTAACAGAAGAAAAAGAAGAAAAAAAATCTCTCTTATCAAGGGGTAGTACATTGGCAAATGAAGTTTCTCCTCATTTGTTTGTTTAATTTTTGATTCTGCATTGTCATAGGATCTTTGCAAGGCGTAGATTTTTTTATTGTCTTGTAGCTTCAGGGAGGAAATAAGTGATTAGGGCATCCAAGTCTTGTGGGAGGTAATGGCATGCTGTGGTAGCTCAGAGGGAATTCCTTTCTGCACATAACAGATGCGTCTTTTCTCTTTGGAATATCTTTACCCTTACTTTGTTTTGTGTTTTCTGAGGTTTTGTTTTGGTTTGGTTTGGTTTTGTATGAGCTAGTGGGAACAAGGGGAAAAAATGCTTTCTGTCTTCATCAGTTAGTGGTTTCGTTTTTACATTTGCTTACTTTTATTTATTTTATTTGTTTTGTTTTTTTTTTTGTTTTAAATACTGAATTAAAGTAAACCATTTCTTCTAAACCAATGTCAGACAAACCCAAAGCATATATGTATTTCATGAAATTGACAAAGGATGCTAGACATTGTCCTCTAGAGGACATGTTAGAACATACTGTTAATGTAGAGGGCACCTGATCAGAGAGAAATTTTAAAGAAAAAAAAAAAATCCCAGAAGAGAGAACAGTGTTTTGGAAGGAAAATACAAACAAAATATTTCTTCCTACTCTGCCTTGTATGTACTCTTCTGAAGAGTATATGGGAGAAAAAAAAAAGAAAAAAAAAGTAACAACTTCAGCCATAAATATGCAGATTAGTCCAACTTTTCGCCTTATTACAGTTTTCTGCATTAATGTGACTTGTTAAATGCAAACACAAAAAGTCCATGTAAGCAACGTTAAAAACCTTCTTGGAGTGAAACTGGACAGAACTCATACTAGATAGTATACAGGTAAGAATCTGTTTTTTCTGGGAGTGAAGACATTAACGTGTTGTGTCGTGCTCCTCCCCCCCCCCTTCAAAATTCTTTCAGAAGTGTAGTGGGTTTACATGGCAAGGTTTTAGTAGCAGGGGGCAAAAGGGGTGGCTTCTGAGAGAAGAACCCAGAAGCTGCCCCATGTAAGATAAGGGCCCCACTGCTGACCAGAGCCGAGCCAAAAAGTGATGTTGTTTTGCGCCTCTGTGAGAGCATATTTAAGACAGAGGGGAAAAAAAACGCTGCGCCACACAGCAGCTGGGAGAATGAAAGGAGTGAGAAACAGCCTTGCAGGTGCCAAGGTCAGTGAAGAAGGAGGGGGAGAGGTGCTCCAGGCACCGGAGCAGAAGTCCCCTGCGGCCTGTGGTGAGGACCATGGTGAAGCAGGCTGTCCCCCTGCAGCCCATGGAGTACCACGGTGGAGCAGGGTTCCACGCTGCAGCCCATGGAGGAGACCACTGTGGAGCAGGTGGGCCTGCACCGACGGAAGCTGTGGCCTGTGGAAGACCCCAGCCGGTGCAGATTCTGGGCAGGAGCTGTAGCCCATGGAGAGGAGAACACACAGGAGCAGGTGACCTGGCAGGAGCTGCTGCCCGTGGGGGATCCAGGTTGGAGCAGTTTGCTCCTGAGGGATGGATCCCGTGGTACGGACCCATATCTGGAGCAGTTCTTGAAGAGCTGCTGCCTGTGGGCAGCCCACACCGGATCAGTTCAGCAAGTACTGCATCCCGTGGGAGGGACCCCACAGCACAGGGGATGAGAGTGACTGAGAAGGAGCGGCGGCGAAGAAGCGCTATAGACTGACCATAACCCCCATTCCCCCGTTCCCCTGCGCCGCTCGGGGGGAGGAGGTAGAAGAGGGTGGGTGGGGAGGAAGGTGCTTTTGTTTTCTTTCCTTTGTTTCTCACTTCTCTAGCTTGCTAGTAGTAGGTAATAAATCTTACTATCTCCCTATGCTGAGTTTGTTTTGCCCATCACGATAACTACTGTGCAATCTCCCTGTCCTTATCTCAACCCTTGAGCCCTTTTCATAGTATTTTCTCCCCGTTCCTCTTTGAGGAGGGGGAGTGAGAGAGCAGTTGTGGTGGAGCTTGGCCGCCCACCCAAGTAAAACCACCACAAGAAGATACAGTAGTTGTAAAAAAAAAAATAATGGTTCTGCAAAGCAACCTACCTCTGAAAATAAGAAGAATATTAATTTACTTGCCTTATACAAGCAAAGAACTGATGTCTCAAGCAGCCATACAATTGCACAGGAATCCATTTTACTGGTCATTGAAACCATTTATAGCTAAATCACTTTTCCATTTTCCATGGGTATGATCTAAAAAGTTACACAATAGATAAAATTGCTTCTCTTCTGGTGTGAAGACAGTATCATAGATTTTCAAGATTTCAAACACGACAGAGAGATATTTTGGGTTCTTACTTTGTTCCAGACGTCTTCTTATCTCATTTTCATTGCCTTAATCTTCAAGTAGCTTTAAACTGTGTGTTAAATGCTAATGCTTAATATTTGCCATGTGGTCTGATCTCTCGTTATTTATTACATATTAAAAAAAGTGATCGTTTAATATATTCTACTGATATTAAGTGGATGATAACCATCTCCACTTTTTCAGGCTTTTATTTGCCGAGACTTCGTAGAAATATATCAGTTCTTTTGTTGTTGTTGTTGTTATTGTTCTTTTGTTTAGTTTCTTTTGTTTTGCTTTGTTAATTTCACAATAGTATTTTGGATCAGAATTTGATCACTTTTCTATTTGTCTAAACAAATAACTTCAGAGGAATGTCTTTATTTCACCATGTAGCAGACATCAGAAACTGGACAGCAACAACATTCGTTTTATTTTTTATTTTTTGTACATGTTGTGTCTTTACAAAGGGTCCTAATGCTGATGTTGTTTAAAGAGGAAAAAAATAACTTTCTAAAGCTATAGTTGAAAATAGTAGTCACAATAAAATATTAAAATAAACTCTGTGGGATTAGGTCAATCCAAGAAATATGGAATCCTGGCAAATGAATTAAAAAAAAAAAAAAAAGTTTAACCAGGGACCTTAAAAATTCATAGTCAGTTTCCTCATATATTTTGTCTTACCATCAAGGTACAATAGTCAAGTCTCTGAAAATACAAGAATCAAACTATTTTCCTAAGAGATCAGAAGCTGTTATAATACTCTTTGTGAAAGACGGGATGAGGATGATCAATACAATTTAACAGTCTGAAAATCTGTTCAGGTGGGAGAAAGGAGAATAAATAAAAAAGAGAAGAGCTCGATCTAACAGAGGAGTCTTTAACAGGGTAAGGTAATATAACTAACAAAATCTTTGAATATCTACAAATTTAATGAAAAGCAACTTCCAATATTTACCTATCACATACATCATGAGACAGCCTACCACATTTATTTTTTTTTTAGAAATTAATGTAGTAATATAGTATTTCCTGATAGCAATAACTATTTAATTTTAATATGTTGTATTCTAATTTATTCAAATACAGTGTAAGAGGACTATAATACTTTATATGCAGTCTAGTCAGATGGTTGATGGTTTGAGCTGTGGTTAAGTAGGATAAATGAAATACAGTTCTATTATTGTAACATTTCCATGCTTTGCCCCTTGGAGACACATAATAGTATGAGTTGACTTTTTTTTATTATTATTTAGTAAGTGTGAATTTGTTTTCCATTGACTGACAAAGGAGTTCAAATGTCAAGCAAGTGGAACTGCACTTCAGAGATGCAAATTTAGATGGATGTGCTAGCAGCTGAAATGAAACTATTCATGGCATTTTGCAGCCCAGTAAGCTTAATAACTACCATTAAATATCGTCAAGATTTTTTTTCTTTTTTTTTTTTTCTGATACAGTAAGTTAGAATTTGCACAACAGTAATACTTTCAAGGTAGTTGTGACTAATGATAAAACTCCATTAGTGAGACATCAGTAATTCTTAACACCTTAATGTGAAAGAAATAGATACTAAAAATGACAAGTTTTAACACTTTTCTTTTGTAACTCACAAATGACATGGATTCAGAAAAGTTAATTTCTTCTCTGTTAGAAAGAGGTTTCCTAATTTGAATTTACTCATCTAAATAAAATTTCAAGTACATTTTAGCAAACATTTTATCAGCTGCTGTAGAATACATGGACATTTCTTCCATAGAACTAGGAAAATTGCACATCATTTCCCTGTGAGAATCAGAGAGATATGACCTACTTTTCTGTAATCTGAAATCACTGAGATTTCACAGATTTGACACACCAACTTAACAGTAAAAGACAGGAAAGCTAAGCAGAAAATAATATATATTAACAGAGGAAAAATGTGGAAGAAATTGTGAAGTGAAAATCTAACAGACGTTGTAGGACTAGGGAAGGAGAAAAGAAAAGACGGTTATTTTGTTATTGCTCACTTTTTTTTTTTTTTTTTGGACTGTTTCTCCAGTACATATAATCTCTTTGCTTTAAAAAAAGTCCTGAAAGTCACTTTTGGAGGTGTCTTTCCCTTTCATAGACTTTCTGAGTCAATAAAGCTTTGTAAAGGTTCTTCTGTATTCCTTTTATCCAACGAAGTGTGTGAATTAAATTCTTTTGAGGATGAAGGTGGAAGGAAAGGGAAACAGGATGAATTCAGAGTCCTTCATTCAATTTCAGTTTGTTAGAGACTTGTATCTAGTGCTAAGCATCTTAATGTTGACAGTTGAATTAAAGAATCTCTTTGTAACATTCCCCTTTTAACTCTGCTTTCTTAGCCATATGAATTGAATTTTTTTTACATGGCTAGTCATATAGCACCTAAGAGCTTATTACCATCTGCAGAATCTTTGAGAAAATAGTAGAAGAGTGAATTGGAAATGCTGGCTTCCTGAAACCTGTGACTTTTTCCTTGAATTACTCTTGGGTAACCTTATTAGTCAAGTATCTTTTATACATATATAAAAGTAATGGACATATTTTTAACAGTTCAGCTGGGAAAACCTTGGCTTTCATTTCATACATTCCTTTTCCATTCATTCATTTTATTTCATTTCACTCCTAGTATCTTATCTGCTAAATTGCTTTTTTTCCAGTGTGGTTGGAACCACCTTTGAGATTTCCTGCCATCTTCTCAGAAATGAGAACTGTGATCACTTGATTGTCTTGTATTTCTTGTTTCTCTGTGCAAAGTTATACTGATCCACGTAATGATCCTCTGTTTAAATTATCATTAGGCATGCAGTAGTTAGTCATCTCAGCAGGAGTCACTGAAATGTGATGTGTGGGCTGAATCAGGATTCTAGGTTTTATATAGAGGTTAATAGTGGAAGTACAGCTGCTGAATATACTCAAGCCTATCACCTGACTGTACTTTCATATTCTTGAAGGTGTTCCCATTGGCTGATGACTTGAGAAATAGGCCTTTTGGATCAGGAAAGTGCATTTGTGACATTTGCAGCCCTGTAAGCTTAATAACAGTCATTAAGCATCCTTAAGATTTTTCTTTTCTGATAAAATAAGCTAGACTTTGCAAAACAGGAATACTTTCAAGATGCAACAATTAGCATAAATGTCTTAACAGGAAAAAAAAAAAAAAAAACTGTCTTCCAGGACAGATGTTTGTATGTTCATTTGCTTTTTTCCCTCTGATGTTTGTTTCCCATATGTCTGGTGGCAGGAGCTGCTTTCAGCACGACAGCCAGGCTGATACCAATGTCTTGTGGAAGGCCTGAAAGAGGAGTTATGGGATCAACATACCAGAATCTGAGCCAAAACTTCCTACTAGAAATAAATGAGTTCCTGAGGAATGGAGATGAGTGCTCCTGCTGTGCTCCCGAGGTCGGTTTGTTCTCTGTCCTGCTTCAGTCGTGGATGTGCAATAGCCCTTTCCTGTTCAATGGAAATAATCATTTCCTGAGCCCTTGTGCTAAGAGAGGGTCAATTACTGTATACGCCAGCATATGACTGAAATATGAGGAAGATACAGAAATTTGCAGACTTCATACTCAATATAACACAGCAAAAGGAACAGATACTGAGAGGGGAACATTTCTAGTTAGAACAATTCTAATGATCTATGTTCATATTTTAATGACATTCCTTTTAATAATATTGTTTTAATTTTAATAAAACAAAGGAAGCATTTCTCCCTAAAGCAAATAATTAACTACTCATCAGTCTGCAAATCTATGTATGGATGGCAAATACAGGAGGGTCATTAACTAGCCTAACCTTGACCACTAGGGATGAGGTAGATAAGACTCCTCCAACATGATAATTCTGTGGGATGAAAAATTTTGAGGAAGACCTTTTCTAGTCTGTATTCTAGGAATTAATAACTTTGGCACTAAATAGAGTTTATTGTTGAGGCTGGTCCTGCCTGAGAACATACTCTCACACTAGCCTGCTGTGAATTCTTCACAACAGGTCTGAATGAAGTCTCTGCCTCCATCCTGCATGCTCAGTAAGCTATCATCTCTCCAAAGTGTCTTGTGAAATCGACCTGCTCCTTCAGAGCCAATGTTTGTCTCCAGGACAGTGCTTGTGAATGTTTGAGATATTATTTTGATCTATTTTGAATCATCCCATTGATCCACTGTATACTAATGACTGAGAAACAGACTGCACAGTTTAGGGTGCTCTTTATGCTACACTGAGTTATTGTCAGAGAAAATAAATTTTAAATTTGGGAGAAATAATTAGATCATTAACCTGTTTTCACAGTGTATCCCAAGCATTATATCTCACCTACTTACCCCCTAACAGATTCCTAGGATTAAACATTGCTAAAAGCCTCTGTGTGGTCCTATTCAGCTTTTTAGCTAGTGAGACTATTTTTCACACCAAATATTGGAAGTTCTAGTCCACGCTAAGCACACAGCCATAGATGCTAATTCAAAACTGAAAGGGCATTAATAGGTTGACATACTTATCTTCTTTAAAATATCATTGTTTTTTGTTGAAAACAATATATTCTAATGCAATTGAAAGATACTTAAAGTATTACTAGATGAAAACTTTCTTAGATGAAATAGGCTGTTAAATTGTCATAGTAATTGCTTTGGCTCTTAAGACATCTGGAACTTGTTATTGTTACAAAATAAATAAATAAATAAATAGATTATGTGGCTTCTGCTCATTCTCTATTGGAAAAATTTAAATACAGGCTAAATAAATCTTCATCTTTATTTTTGCCTCTGGCCACTTCAGTAACAAGTGAGTAATGTTTAACCCTATGTTCATAGTTAGGGCATTCAGGAAGGGAGCTGTCTCTATCAGCAGTTTGTACTTCATCTGCACTTATGCCATGTTTGTCACCTTGCTGGGTGAAAACAATAAATATAAAGTCATCTAAAAGTAGTAAACAGATGATTAAACATTAAGTTTAATGACAGCATTGACAGCTGCCAGGAGCTGTAGAAAGAGGAAAGCAGCACAGATGAACCCAGCCACTACCTCCACACTATTTGCAACAGTAAATCAGAAACAAAGTTAGGAAATGGCTGGGACAAATACCTTGAAAGAGAAGCAGTAAGGAAGTGACTGAATGATTTAGTCTAAGAACCTGATAGCTAAGGTGGCTGGCTTTTCTTTCCCTGTGTCTTTACCAGAGAAGAAAATCATGATATTGGTAAAGGTGAATTCTTAATTTGTAGTTGTAAGTATAATAACTTTCATTTTAAAAGTACCAGACTAAGTCTAGAATCCTAATGCTGTCATTTTTTAACACAGTCTTTAAAAAGGAGACAGTTTCCATTTGGCTGTTCCTCCCAGCTTTCTTTTCCCTGTCTTGTCTGAAAACTCCCTCATGTGGAACCTTACTGCTGAGACACCAGGAGTAACTGTGCAGGCTGCTGCCATTTGAGTTAGTAAAGTTAGAGGTCTTCAGGGGAACGAATTCTACTTTTTTTTTTTTTTTTTTTGGCTGTAAGTTTCTTCCTATCTTACCTTCACATGCTATTTTTCTAATCAGTTTCCATCCTGTCTCTTTTCATCTATAGTTCTTATCCCAGGCTCATTCTTCTTGTCTCTGTAATTTCCAGGCTGTAGATATTTCACTCCACCACCTCTAGCTTCTTTTCCTTTTTCCTGCTTACTTGCATGGCTTAATTTGAACATTAGTATTTGACACATTTCTCTTCTCCCCTGTTCCATGTGAGCTTTCCCGAAAATTTCTCTTCTGTTTGTTCCCTGGAGTCCTTGTTCTTTACTTTTTATGCTCATTTTTCCGGTCTCATTAAGCAGATTTATTTACTTCCCTGCTCATTGTAAGAGCCAGATTATTTGAGTATCCACTCCAGTCCAGCTCTCAGCACTGCCTCCCTTTCCCACCAGTAGGTTCTGTTATATTCTACAGACTTTGTATCAATATGTTTTTGCCCTCTGCCTTCTCAATAATTAATCCAGGTAGCTTTGAGGGGCAAATTCCTTAGGCGTTATTTGCTGAGGTATTTGAACAATTCACAAAATGTACCTTCTCAGTGCTGCAGGGAAATTCTGCATGGGTCTGTCCTTGAACACATATTTCTTTGTGGAAAGTATGCAGGGGGACAATAAGAAAAAGTGGATAAATGCTAGATAGCATCCCAACAGTCTTTTTCTTTTGTTTTACTGTCCTCCATGCTGTCTGACGCTGAGAGTGCTGAGCTGGGGGTGGGGAATATCATATTCTTGTCTGCCATTACAATACAGAAGAATAGACATATTGCAATTTCTGTGTAAAACATTTAATTTCAGTCCTATTATGTGGATGTAAGAATTTATTTATTTCAAATATATTTATAAGAATGAAATTATTCTGTGGTGAAGTCTTTTTATGGTGACTACATTCTGTAGCACTTTCTGAGTTTCATGTTCCTTGAGGCTTGCTTTTTCTTTTCTCCATTCCTTTTGAATTTTAGTATTATAATCCATAATAGGCTTTTTATTTTTTTAATAAATAAATAGTAGCATATGCCAACTTGTAAGAAGTAAAAGTTGAGAAAAACCCTCACTACATTATTTTCAACTAAGTGCATAGCATACATTGTAATGTAATACCTTCTTGTATTTTATTTATTATGTTTAATTTCATGAAAAGAAAGAAAGAAAGAAAGAAAGAAAGGTCTTTATTAAGGATTAGAAATAATGAGCACTAGAAATGATTACTAAAGATGACCATCTTAAAAATGGCTGAGGTATGCCAGATGGAGAGTAACAAGGGGCACAAATAATCACAAATAATCCCTTAGAGTCAGTTATGCAAATCAGATCAGAGAAGAGACCCACTCCAGCTGGGTACCACATGTGAGAGTGTGTTAAAACTGACTACAGGGGAGTCCAAGAAGACATGAAGTTTGCCTACTTTGCCATGGGTCATCTTTCTTTAATATCGTGCTTCCATTCCAGGTTTTCTCTTCTGAGTTAGTTCTGAGAGCACAACACAGATTGGGGGGAGAGAGGAAAGAAGGAGGGGGAGGGCATGTTTTTTGGGGGAAATGCTATTATGAGAAAAAGTTTATATATATATTTTTAGGAAAAAGGAGGAGCCCTGAGACAGGCAGTAACAACACTTTAAATAAAACCAATGTATTCAACTAGTTCCTAATCAAATAGTCATCTATTTTGCAAGAGAAACTGTTGGCAAACAGTATCTATTGCTCTCGAACATCACTGTTTAAATGTTTTTACTTTTTTTTTGCTTATTTCAATTGTCACAAACTCAAATGTAATGAATTTAATTTGAAAATGTTCTAAGCAACCTGATTTTCATGCAATAAAATAAAAATATTTTTTCTTTTTTTTTTTTTTACCCACCGACAAGAGCAGCTTAGTTCAGCCATGTTAGTGAATGCCAGAAGAAGGCTTTCTAGAAAATACAAGGGCTGTTTTTCATCTGATACTGCTTTGCGTGATTGATAAATGACTTGCTGTTGCTTTAAGGTAGAAAGACGTACTTGAAGATGAAGACAAATAGTTAAGGCAGCTTTAAGTTAACTTGCAGATTTCTCTAATCCAGAGCTACTCTGCTGCCTGTGACATAGCAGCAAATCCTGGAAACTTGTTCTGTAACACTTGCCTTATGTACCAATATGCTGTGTAAAAGCTCTGAAGTCCTGCAGTACCCTTATTTCACCCCCAGCCATCATAGGAACTCACCGTCTCTGCCTCTAACCAGATTTTAAGATGCTCATTAGTGGGCTGCCTTGTGGCTGTTTTTCTCAGTGCTTGAACCAAGGGAATCCTCCCGCGGCTAGAAATAAGACTTTGAGAGGTGCTCTGCCTCATGGGTCTTTGGTACAACACTTTGGTTGAGCTCCTGAAAGTAGAAACCCGTACACCTAGCTATTTTTCAAATATTATATGTTTATTTATTGTGAGAGGCAATAAAACTCTTGTAATTCAATTAGCGTTCACCTGCCACAGATATCAATCAACACCAAATAATATTGTGGATATGGCCTTCAAATTATGATTTACTGCTAATTAAGAGCTGTCCAAAAGGCATGATTTATTTTTTCAAAAGAGAAACAATAAAGACTTGAATGAATAATAGAAACATGAAGTCTAAGTTCCAAATTTCTACAGCCTTTCGGCTGTGTGCAGTACATCTCAGTGCAGCCAAGTCTTCATGATTAGTATAGCTGAAAAGTGAGTTTGAGGTTAATGTGGGTACACAACTTTTAGCAGCTCAGTCAAGATACACTATACCTAATGTATTGGTATATTGAGTGTAGAACTTATATCTATATCTATATAGATATATAAACATATATTTAAAATCTCAGATGTGATCAAGAGCCCTCAACGTAACCAGCTGGGGGGAAAGATTGCTCTG
Organism: Anser anser; assembly: GCF_964211835.1. NCBI lineage: Eukaryota > Metazoa > Chordata > Aves > Anseriformes > Anatidae > Anser > Anser anser. Next base: position 86,618,011 of record NC_139721.1, on the reverse strand, counting down.
AAAAGCAGGGGCCTGGCTAAGGAAAGAAAGGAGATTATTCTGGAAATCCAGTGGTCTGCAGGGCTGAAAGATAGGATGTACCTCATGAGGTTACAGCAGGGTCATTTCCAAACCCATTTATTTTTTCTGTCTTGCTGATAAGTTTGAAGACATTTTAAAGTGGGTCTTCTTCCAATTTCTTGTAAGAGCTGAGCCTAGTTCCCTGACCCTCCCATGATTTTGTGGTGTGTTCGTTTGAGGAGAAGATCCAGGCAGATCAATTACAAATCTCCACTTCATTGTTTGTTATTAAATGTAATGTTTTGTAAATTTTTTTCTGCTGCATCTTTTTTTTTTCTTTTAAATTTCTGTCTTGTATTGCCTGATCCCTAGTATGGCATTGCATTGTTTCTTGTTATTCCTCTCCTGTGAATGGCAAAATCACTATCTTGAGTGAAACAGTGTTTTTCAAGATGAGTTTGACTTGTAGCTATAAACAGGAGACCATTTCCCTCTTTCCCCCCTTTGCTTCCAAAAGGAATGGTGGTGGTGGAAAGTTGAAAGCTTTGCAATCTATAAATAGGAAGGGACTGATAATACCTTTTGCATTTACCAACAGTAGTGGTGCAGCTTCTCAGCCTTGTATTACTGTGCTTTTGTTCCCTACGGCAGAAAGAGGGGACTTGAACTCTGCATGGGTTGCAGGGTTGAGCTTCATCTCTTTCAGTGGGGCTTTATGCAGTAGTAGCCTTCATAAAAAATATGTCACAGAACTGAAGTTTTAAGCAGCATACAAATCTAAGTGAAAGAGCCAAGTGGAAGCACCCATCTAGCACACTTTCCAGGGATGCTGTTTCTGCTATTAGCTAACATCCTGCCATCTTAGGTAGGAATTCAAGGTCTTGTCAGTAATTATAACTAAAAATTTTGTTTCCATTTAATCTGTTGGTGGACTCAGATTGTAAAGAATGCTAAGGATAATAAAGAAGGCCGGCTATAATGTGCTTGATTGTGCCAAGAATTGTCCCATTCAGAAGATGGACACCTCTAAAGGATTGTTGTCTCTGTGTCTTCTGTGGTGGATTTAGCTTGTGCCATAGTACAGAACTGCAGAATAAGTTAACAGACATCCATAAGTCAGTTAACAATGGAAGAGTGAAAACAATCTATGAACAATTTATTACTACAAAATAGCAAGAAAATTGCAGATGTTCTTATGAATATTCATGACACATAAAACTTATCTCTCCATTTATTTAAATTCTCCAAAAGCCAAAGCTATGAATTCATCTATTTATGGATAAAGATCAAAACTTAAAAAAATTGCAGTACAGGTATTTGAATGTTTTTTGTTTGTTTGTTTGTTTTAGGGAATAAAAAAAAATAATAAAAATCAATGATAATTAAAAAAACTCCTTTAAAAGGCTCCTTTTCACTTCAGGCCATGGAGCCCAGACATGAGGGGAGGATTCTACCCTATTTAATGAGTTTGGGGTTAGTTTAGCTTCATCAATTTGCTTGAAAAATTGGGACACAATTTTAGGACAGGATGATAGGTCAATGGCAAAGAGTATATTAAAACACTCCTGCATTTTTTAGTAACAGTAACATGCAATAAGAACAAACCACATCCCATAAGGTGCAAATACTATGTTTTTCTTTGAGAAACAGCTTTATCTGTCTCCAAGTTCCTTATAATTTTGCAATAACTAAATTTATTCTTCAGTTCTTATAGTATAAGAAGTTTTAGTTTTGCATAAAATGATTTTATTTTCTCCATAAAGAAATTGTGCTGATAGATAGGTCTTTCTTACAGCCTTATAATCTGAGCATCATGATGAAAGGAAACAATTTAGTATCAGCTACATGGATAAAGACAGCTATATAAATTAAATAATTTGCTAAAAATATAAATACTCTTTTGATCACGTAATGTACTCCATTTGTAATTTGCATTGTATCAAATGTGGTTACCAGGAAATACTTTGTTTTACTATCATGAGCGTTTGTAATTTCTATAGGAACCAAAGCACAGATACAACATTTCAATGAACATATTGCTAAATGAGTGATCTTAAGAATTTTGTCTCTAAGTTCTGTACAACATTTTCATAACAATACTAGGAATTAAAGGAGCAGTCACTTGCTTGGGAGGTAAAGTGGAGAATAGACAAAACATTAAACATATACCAGCTTTTACACAATTATCTCTGCTGTAATGTTCTAAATTGTTTCATTATTTCAAGTGCAGTGATTTGCTAAACAAATACTTACAGTCTTTTTCTATCTCTTTGCTAATGACAACTTATTAAGTTCTGATTAACTTCTTTATTGTAACAGTTGAGAGATGTTCTACTATCAAGTTTTTCATGTTTGAATAAGAAGGAACACTTAATTAACTAAGTTAATTAATAATACTAATACTTAATTAACTAGGTGATGTAAGACTTTCTGGTGTGTGGGGCTTTTTTGCTTTGTTTTGTTTTTGTTTTGTTTTGTTTTGTATGTGCGTGAGAGAGAGAGGGAATAGCATGTTCAGTTTATGAGTCTGCATTTTTTCCTGAAGAAAGCTTCAGACACCTTTTATAAAGTTTTTACAATTTTTAGTTTTGAAAGCTGCATAAGAACAAATTGTTCAGGTAGATGTTCAAAACAGAGTTTCAATACAGTTGATATTTGTACAGTTGTATCTCATTTGGAATCATGACTTCTGTACTTAAGGCTTCCAATGCCTTGCCTCAGAATCTCACCTACCAAGACTGTGAGGTATGACAGAATACACTAAATGAAATGTTGTTACTTCTCAGTTACTGAATGCCATCATAGACAGGCAGAGACTTTAAAAATCTAATTTCAGCCTTCAGTCTAGCTCTGAAGGCACTGTCTCCAAAGATTTCTGAAGAATAGATCTGTTAAAGTATTGGCATGTTTTCATCCCTTTTTTTTTTTTTTTAACAATCTCCTTCTTGTATTTCTCTCAGAATTAACTATTGTAGGTACCAGAGAGGGAAATTAAACTGCTTTGTCAGTCTATCAGTGGAGCTCTACTCTACTTAAGCAATATAGCTACAACTTGTACAGTCTGAAGTGCCAAATATTTCTCAGGAAGAACTCTACATATAATAATATGAACTATCATCACGAGAATAACTATGTACAGATGTTCATGCAAGCATGAGCTGAGCTGTCTATGCTGGTATAGATTAGAAGAGTACCTCAATCTGTATGAAAGTAATCTAATTATTTAAAATTGAAAACTCAGGGGTTTTTAACAATACTTGATTGAAACCTCAAGAACTTAAATAAGCATTAGTTTTTGCTATGGCATTTTTCTGAAAACCACAAATTATTTTTTAGTCAATTTTCAGCTATCATGGGTTTTCTGTGGCTACAAATATAGATAGACAACATGATTATTTGAGAACCACTGAGTTATGCTCCTTCACGAGATTATCCTGGATGTTTGAACAAAAGAAGGTGAGACAAATATTATTTTTTAAATAGACTATATGAAGGACTGAGCATGATTTGGGTGCAACCCATTTAAAACAGTTGTTTTCATGTATGGAGGCTAACGATGGGGTAGAAAACAAAGATATAAATCCTGCTTACCAAGTCTAAATATTCTCCAGAAACACTGTTGGCAAGGGCTTAATACTGCTGTTACCACTCTGTGATCCAATTTAGAGGCTAGGTTTGAATGCTCGTTCAGTTTACAGCACTACAATTTTTGCAGTCTGTGGGCCAAAGTGACACACCCTACCTACAGTATAGCCAAGAATTTAGTGTTAACATAATGTTTTAAAGATCTAATCAAAGAATTACTGTTACTCTAGATGCAGTGATACAAACATCATTCAAATCGTATACCATTAAAACAGAACACGCTCCATTTTTTCTACCCCTTTCTATGGAGTTCTGCTTCCATGTCCACTGTTCCTGTGGATATTAAGGTCAGTGGCTGCAGTCTGGTGATGGGGTTAGAGTGAGCCATTAGTGTCCTGAGTTCTTTACTGGGATAAATGTGATGTTGATGGTTTCTCCTTCCACAATCTTTTTTTAATTATTTATTTATTTTTTTTATTTCCTAACACATAACTCTTTCTTCTTTGGTTTACAATTACACATTATGTCCATACCCATTTGTCCATAGTGTGTTATGGATATACCCATTATGTCCATAGTGTGTTATGGAGATATTAGGTACTTTTTGTTCTTTCGTTACTCTTTAGACTCTTTTGGCCAGCTCCCATGATTGCACTCCTGTAATGACCGGTAAAGGACCAGTGACGATTTGTTCATAGCCTTTGGACATCCTTTGCTTTTACTTCTCCATCCTATGTTTGGTTCTAGGGTCACAGATTGTTCCTTCTACACAGATTTACTTATGTTACTATTGATATTGTTAATGAGAAATCTTTTCCCTACGGCTTCTGATGTATTCTGTCATACCTTTTATTTTTTGAAGGATTAATTCTAAAAGTCAGAAATCCAAGGAAACATGTTGGCTTCAGGGGACTGATTCTCTTTTATACTGATTTGTGCTATATTATTTTCCTTAGGAGTGCTCTCTAAACAACAACAATGGGAAAGGAACAGTACTTAATTTTGACATCTTAATTCCATACATTTTTTAGTGCTTTAAGGTCTTGCAGAAGATGAGCAGATACTCTGACCTACTGAAAAGTTAGGTAAGTGAGCAAGAATCCTAGCAACTGAGCAGCTAAATGGATTTGGGAATACTGTACATTACAGGTATAGCTTTTTTCAGCATAATTACAGATAAATGATTCAGATGGGCTATGACATTCTGTGGGCTGGCCACATGCATTTTTTAAAGACTATTCTGCATTGTTGTGTTGTCACATGCTGTGAAAATCACATTTACAACATATTGTCAGCTACTAAAAGTATTCTGCTAAAAAGCTTATCAAATCTTTATCTTCTTAGTGCATTTGGTATCTGTTTTTTCCCTCTCCTCTCTTCAGCAGCCTTTTGAATATTATGATCACAAATCTGTTGCACATACACTAGTGTCTTCACCCATATTACCTCACTCAGTCTTTTCTGTGGTTCTGTGAAACAAAAACCTATTTGAGAACCATCAATTGAATGATCTTACTCTAAGTTTACTGTTCAGAACTATTTTTATAGTTTTACACAGTTTTATACATGACTATTTAATGAGTTATAGTTCTGTTTATTTTCCCAGTGTATATCTCTATTGTTTAGAACTCTAAGGCAAAGTTGACTTCAGCTGATAATATGCCTTGCTATCATTCACAGCTTGTTTTTCCTGAACAGTTGCAGGCTAGGTTATTGTTCCTTATCCCATAATTATGCAAATTATGATTTCTGCTTCAGTTTAGTATTTTGCTGTTGGTCCTGATGATTTCCATCCAGTTTCTTTTTCTCTTCAGAAATCTGAATAGAAATCCAAGGCTGATTTTGTGGTCATATGTGGACTGAACAAAGTTGGTTTTGGTGGTGTTGTTTTGTTTTTTTCTTCATTAGTGTGATCCCAGTTTGATGCATCTTGATTTCCAAGACTATTGAGTACTTTGCAGCAAGTTGTGTTCTCTTGGTGCTGCCTGTTCATATCACAATTTGAGAAGCTTTCCATAACAATGAGGTTACCTGCTTTATATCTGTAAACCCTATACACCTGAAATTGTAATGGTGTTTTATATACTTCTTTGCCTTGACTGAAAAATATGACATTCTATATGCTTTATACATGCCCGTGTTGTACAAAACACAGGACAGTGTTGCAGTCAGCTGAAAGGAGCTGCTCCTTCTCTGTTTTCAGAATGACGTTAGGAATACCATGTTACATGCATGTGATTTCTTCTTTTATGTGTCATTTTTGTGCCTCTTTTCTGTAAATACAATTTCTCAGTCTTCAGGGAGTTTCTCAGAGATCATATTTATTTATTTTTTATTTTTTTTTACATTTTAGGTTTTTAGGTAGATGTACAGGAAGACTCTGTTTACACACAACAGTAGTTTCCAAAGATCTAATGTGATAATTTTTTCCTCATCCCAGCCAAGTAGCTGTCAGTTTCACATACAAACGAATAAGGTGCTTTCGCCAAATATCTGCTAATTGCTCTTGCCAACCAAGTCTTTGCTATGTGAGAAATTTTCAGTTGTTTGGTTGTACCATGATTTCTTCCAGTTATACAGTGTTTATGCTTAAAAAAGGATATTGCTTTTTGTTTGATGGCTTAAACGAATTTATGTTCAGTATGTACTGTAGATAGCCAGAGGCCGTAGCACTTCATTAAAAAAGGCTTGCTATTATACAACCTACTAAAATAACCTTTTTTTTTTATTAGTAGTAATGTTATTCAATATCCTTCCCAAGCTTCATGCTCCTTTCTGAGCAGACTTTTAGAAAGACATATACACATGCATTTAGATTTCTCTAATAACCATCTGTTAATTACTGGATACGTTGTAATTTCATTCATAAAGCCAAGTCGTTTCAGAGAGACTTGAGGCATTCCAAATACAATACAAGCACCCAAGTGTAGTCAAGTGTATCTACAAATCTGCTCTATATCTGCTATATCTTCTCCTCCACTATGATTATTATACAGTTCTCTCAAAACTGTTCATTTCATGTTTATTCTCTTTCTGCAGTGAATTATTTTCTTCCTAAAACTATCAGCAACTATCTACCTATATATCTCTTGGTACTGTCAGCTTAGCTGAGCCTATTGCTTTATTTATTGCTCAGCTTTATTCATGTAAGGCTTTGTCAAGTCTCTTAATCTTGGAACTGACCATCTGTATTTCACAGAGAATATTGAACTGTGGTTATTTCAGGCCTGGTTAGCTGTAATTTTTCAGGAAAGTTGCATAGTATTTTTTCTATTCCTTGACTGAACTTTCAACGTTCATAACATTCAGAAGACTCAAAAGCATTTGGTCTGTGAATCTCTGAAGGAGTAATGTGAACCAAACTGGGAATTTCATGTATTTTCAAAGTTTTTTCTTTCTGAGCCGAACAGAAGTTGATGTGTCACTCTTGGAGGAAAGCAAAGGAGAGCCTCAAAAAGGAAGTTTTCAAAATCAAAAGCGTAGCTTTCTACCACTTTACCTACAGGTCACCTCCCTTACTTCAGTCAATAGGTCACTAGAGCTGCTTCAACCAGCCACGAGAGGGAGGCATAATAGCATGTACTGGATCAAAGTACGTGAAGAAGTAGGAATATGGCGTTTACTCTCACATTTCACACTTGTCTACTCAGCCTGGTTCGGAGGAGAGCAGTTGGTTTCGGTCCAAGCTGTGGGTTGCACATCTGGAGCTTCAGCTTTTGTAACCAGATTGCTGTGGCAAGCTTGCCAAGTAATGTCAGAACCTTGGTCATGCAGCTGTCACTTGGTATCGTATCCCTTGCTCCATTTGTGGAGAAATACAAGAGCATGAGGTTTCACTTCAACTGATCACATTTCTGGTTGTAATAGCTTATGGAGAGGTAATTCAGTAGTACATTCCTGACAGTGGTCAGAATAAATATTGCCTTGAACAACAAGTCCTTCAAATGAACTTCAATGAGTGCTTCATGTCTGGGACAAAAAAAGTATTTCAGCTTTACTGAAAGGCTGACCTGTCTTTAAGTAATTTGTTTTTCCTTTTGCTATGAAGATAAAGGTATTGCTTTTAGTGGAAGACAATAAAATCCATTGCAGATACCCTAAATATAATAAACAGCCTCTGGAGATATTCTACTCATTAAGTAGCAAGAAAAAACGTTAGGTAAACTAGTTATACTTTTTTTTTTTTTTTTTTCTTGTAAGGCTAGGGTGTCGTTTTACGGACTTTGAACAGAAGAACAGAAGACGCTTGGCTGGCTTTGGCTTTCACAGGCCAGCAAGATACTGCTTGTGCTTTTTGTGTTAGAAATCACGGTGGTGTGCTGGAACCACACCATGTTTTTGGGGGAGGGAAAAAAAAAAAAAAAAAAGGAGAATAATGGGAAATGAAGGATCACTTATTGGAATGGAGTTGTTTTCATCAGCCATTGATGGACCTATGCAAAACTCCTTCCCTCTCAGGACCAGAATTTGATGCAGTATTTGCATAGTGTTGTGTTAGATTTAAATGTTCTCTGAATAAAGAGAAGCTAAAATTAACCCCAGTTATTTTAGAGGAAGGGATTTTTTTTTTGCAAATAATTTACTACATGTATTGTTGAACTGCACATACAAGTTGCAGTGAAATTTAGAAAATGTTTGAGAATATTTCTCAGCATATTTGATGTGAGGATTACTTGTAGATACAATAGTAGTAGTACTAATAGCAGTTACTGCAATTTGAGCAAATGGCAAAAAGTATTCCTAAGGCTGTGTTGTGTTAGGAAACAAAGCCATGTGTTGTGATACCTAAGCAGTGCCTTGAAATTAAAGAAGTCAGAATTTTATCTACTTTGCTTGGTACGCATATGGTGTCTAATGCAAAGAGATTTAGGTGTTGTTTCAGCTATAAGATCCCCTAAAGATGCATTTTGGGGTCTAGGGAAACAAATTAATTCTGTCTTTCCCATCTCCACCTCCAAGGTGTAATCTCCTTCTCCCTGGCAACTTCTTTGCCCATTTCTTGCACTTCAGCATGCAGTAAGCACTGTGCGTAAGCAGACAGTGGTAGAAGCTCCTTCATTTTGGAGCTAGCTGGAAGGCATTGTGGCAGTGTTGCCCCTGAGCAGTAATCCTTTATGTAACTAAACACAAAGCACCTGCCTGACTACTAACTACTTTTAGTGGGTTAACTACTGTCACAATACTACAACATGTCTGGAATAGCATAGGTCTGACTCCATATTGTTTTCTTTTATTATTGAATATATGCAAACTGACAGATGTTGATTTAAAAAATAAAATAAAAAAAAATCCATCACAGCTTCTGTGATAAGGAATTAAAATGCTAAACTTGAATTACAGGCCACAGCTCTAGTCTGCAGCTGTGGTTTCTCCAATCCATAGTTGCTGTCAGTCACATGACCCAAGTGAATGTACCTCGTCAGACAGTTAGTGCACCATCACACCAAAATCTGTGCTTGCCTGAAGATCAAAGCCCCCCCTAGAAAGGGGAAGAGAAGGTAACTGGGCAAGGTAATGCTAGCAAGAAACCATTTCATTTTTCACTATCTGCAATATAGGCTTCAGGACTTTGGTCTAACCCAAATACAGTCTTTTATTTAAGTTTCTTCTCAGTTTGTAGTTCCTGCAGAACTCCTTCTTTGGCTTGCAACAGATTATCTACTATTGAAGATTTATGAGTGACCAAATGCTTGTACAGGGAAGGAAAGAAAAATGTAAAAGAAAACAAAACAACAACAGCAACAACAACAACAACAGCAACAACAACAACAGCAACAACAAAACACCAGTATTAAGTCTGTAGAACTGCCATGAGATAGCATACTAGGACGATTTGAGCAATCTGAATTCTGCATATTTAATGTAAATGAGTAGATAAATAAACACGGGTTTAAATACATTATTTTGCCTACTTTAGAAAACTATAGATTTTAACATATAAATGTTGCATGAAGTTGCATGTAAATGTTGCATAGTAAAAATTTGCTGGTTTTCTAAATTAACTGCTAAAACAATTTCTGTGGCCTCTATTTGAGGAATTCATCATCTTTCATATTCATCATCTTTCATATTCATCATCTTTCTACAGAAAAAGTGTAAAAAAACATTAATAACAAAATTAAAAAAGTTAATAGATGAAATATCTCCACCATTTATGTGAAAGTAAGCAAACATAACAAAGGCTGCATGCTGTCCCTTTCCCTTCTGGATAATGCTGCCATTTGGGAGAAGGAGGAATGTGGTTGAAAATCATAGGAAAAACTTTGTAATGAGAATAAAGAAAATCTTTGTTAGAAAATTAATTTACTTATGCTGTAATTGTTTTGTTGGTTGGTTGGTTGGTTGGTATTTTTGATTATTTATTTGTTTGTTGTTTGGGGAATTTTTTGAGGGGAAGAGAGGGTGTTTGTAGAATTGTATGGTATGTCTTACTCATTATTTATGCATTTTGGGTAGGGGTAATCTTATCTTGGGTTCATTAAGCATACAGGTACACATACTTGCATTTTTGCCTACAAAAGGAATTCATCCATGTGAGGAAAGTAAATTAAAATAAATAAATAAATCACTAATCCTGTAATAGGTGCGTTTTTCTTTGTCTTGAAGGATTAAATGTCAAAATCTTTAATGAGTAATTTTAAAAAATAGTGAGCAAGGTATATCCATTACTAAGCAGAAGTCTATATACAGAGAAATATATAAGAAAAATACAGAGAAATTGTAATTGGTATTAGATTAAACATCCTCTATTTAACTTCTTTTTTATGCACACACAAAGAAGTTCTGTAAATAATGGAGGATGAGTTTTATGTGTTATATTTCATGTTAAAAAAATAGCATGAATACAGGGAGTTTAAAGGAAATATGTTCATCATGAAGAACAAAACTTCGTGGTATACAGTAGCTAATAACTATATAAGAACAATATAATATCAATAGACAACACTTTCAATTAGAAGATTTTTTAAAGGTCTTAGGATTCCACTTTGAGGTAATCACTAAAGCCTACTGGGATATATTTACCTGCACTTTAGATCTTGAGAATTAAACGTTACATTCTTGATTTACAATAGATTTCTCTTGCTTATTCAGCAGAGCAAATGCAGTAGTAATTTACTGGGGAGAATAAGTAAACATTTTCCTGTGCTGCAAAGGAAGTATTGGTAAATTTAGAGGCTTGGAGAGATTTTGTCTAGTAGCTGAAAGACTGAACACAGGCAAATAGTAAATGTTTCAAAGTGACTTAAAATGGAAAATCTAGAATCTTGTAAAATAAAAAATATAGTAATTTTGAGAGTTTTTCAACACCAAGGAAGTCATGATCTCTTTTCAAGAATGTGCAGAAGGATGGGAGCATGATAGGAAAATTACTGACAGTCGGATACAGAAACTAATCTACTGAATTCAGAAGGTACTGTAATTTTATGGACATTGGATCAGGCTTTACGACTTTTCTTATAGAGTGGTAAATGTACGTGTATGTATGTAGACTAAGACACTTCCTAAGGGTAATCATAAACTACTTTATGAAGGAAATGTGAAAGCACTGGGGTGGGTGTACAAAATCATGGATTGTTATTTCACAGCTGCAAGAACTGAAATGATTAATAGTTTAGCTGAGATGAAGACACCACCGTGGCTATCCATGTGAGACTTTTGTAGTGCTTCATTAAATAGCCTGCACATGGTCTTACTAATTCGATGTTGTAAAGACTGGATTATTATAAACATATTACCTTTAGATGAGAAAGTCTTTAGAGCTCCTTCTTCCATTAACTTTCAGTGCAAATGTGGGCCTGAGAGCCTGGAATGTCTCTCATGAATAAGTTCTTAAAAAATGCACTGACTGGCTTTCCTATCCCAATTCCTAGTCTTTCTCATCTGAAACTCCTAGCTGAAGAAGATGGGAGCATTAGGCTATCAAGCTCCTTTAACAGAAGAAGCAAGAGGGACAGCCTTCATCTGATCTATAGTAAGTTAGAAAATAGATTTGCCCTCTCACTGGCTCTACTGTAATGCTTCTGTTAGTGCTGAGCATCTAAGAAAGGATCAAAAAGGTTCTTCTGCTTTTGTTTTACCAAGTAGCAGCATTGTTCCTGGTCGTTCTGCAAAGATCATGGTCAGATGATTTCTGTGCATTGTCTCTGACGGTCCATTTAACAGACAACATGTTCTCTTCTGCATCCTCCATCTGTTGCTCAGTAGATTGAGGTTACTAGATGTCTGTCTGTATTCTGAACCTCATAGATGTCTTCCTCACACTAGCTTTTTTTTCTGTATGTTTTATGCTTTTGCATTATTTACATATAAAATCTCTGACATTTTCAGACTTTAACAGTAGGAAAGCAATGTTACAATAATAATAATAAAAAATCCCCACATGCTGAATGTTGGTTTAAGCATATTTTATCAATTCTCACAAACCACTGACATGCTGATTTGGTACATCAGGTTGCTTATATATTCAAAACACACAGAAAAGGACATGGAGGAGACGGGAGAAACTATTTTATCTTGTAACACAGCATGATAGTCATAACTTGTTTGATATTCTTTGAGTGCACTGCTGACATGGTTGGTCACTGAAAACTCTGAGCCTGAATCCAAATAATAAAGGCTTTGACTTTGAAAGACCTTAGCATGCAAATAAGTTTTATTTCATAAATAGTCCTATCAATTCTGATGAGACTGTAAAAGGTCATAAAGTTCTGTGGATATTTAAGCTTTAGGATCCAAGCCTGAGGCCAGAGATGATCACAGTGTTTTAGTGTTTGAAATTCGGTAAGACATCAAAGAACATACATCACAATTCAGATCACATCTACCAAAGGTATTTTCTTTTTATTTCTTATTCTTTCCAAGATTACTATTTCAATTTCAGCACAGGTAGTCTGAAAACTGACAGGTGTTAAAATTCAGTTTGTTTCCATGTGTTTGAATTAGCTTGTTAGACCTGAGTTTCAAAGGACAGGAGTTCTGTAATAGTTCCTACATACAGGCCACGGTGGAAAGGAGTTCTCAGAGCATCCTCTTTTTCTGATGTGGTTTCAGAGGCTGCAAGGTTATGTAGTTTGAGGGGGCTTAGGCTGCCAGTCTTCCTCTCATGAGCTGCAGGCCTCTGAGCTGCCATCTCTTCCAATGGAGCCCTTACAGCTCCTAGGTGCCAGAACACTGTCTGCAAAACCTGCTCTCCCACACTGCTGTGGGGAGGTGGAACAGGAAAGTAGAAATATTTCCCAGAGTCATACCTTTCTCCAGTTCAGTTCTGAGTTTCACTCAGTTCTGCTCAAGTTGAAATTTGTGCATTGCAAACATGAACTTTACAAGAAGCTGCTTAATCTGTTACTTCAAAGCATAACAGAAGATACAAAGTGCATCTTTGTATCTTTGTTTGTTCCAACTTAATTTCCTAAGCTTGTCTATTTCAGCCACTGGACACCTTAACATCTTTCTGACAGACAAATGACTGTCTGTGTGAGTATCTGTGTATCTTCCTCTCACAGGCCATGTAACCCAAGTCCTGTGCCTTTTTTTCCCTCAGAGTTCTGACATTTTCCTATGTGTAATATTCCTGATTCTGAGGTTATTGCTTTAAAATATCATTCACATAGTTCAAGCTGAATAAAATAACCCCCTTTCTGAGTGAATGACACACAATCCTTATAATGGGAAATTAGGTTATTTCAGTATTCCAATCAGATTATTTGAAACTCTCCCTGAAAATCAAAACCACCTGAGAAAACTACTCCCTAATTACTTTTAATTCCTTGAGAATACAGAATTCCTTCATGAATGAAATAATAAGAGAAATTAAAAAGAAAAATGTCCTGACAGTTGTGGTACTGCCATCTCCCTTTTCTTTTTATTTTATTTTCAGAAGTTAATGTTGTTGTCTTCAACAGAATTTAACTGAGATCGATTTATAAAGTCAATGAAAATTGAACTGAATTAACATTTTATAACTCCCCTTTTACACAAGGTATTTGAGATACATACGTAATTATATATGGAAGAGGAGAAGCATCAGCATTCCACAGTGACATCAGAGTACCCTCACATATGTCCTGCATTTCCCCTTACATAAGAGATTTTTTTTTTTTTAAGGAAGGTAAGTTTGAACTATCCAAGGTCATGTTTATTTATTTATTTATTTATTTTATTTATTTATTCTGCCTATGATTTTACATGCAGGTTCTTCCAGTGTTTTTTTGTTGTTGTTTTTGTTTTTGTTTTGTTTTTTGTTTTGTTTTCTATTGTTGGTAGTCTGTTGAACACATGGAGGACATATCAACAGATGGAATGCTCCTTTATGCCATGCCACCTCCAGAATTTCAAGTCCCTGTCCACATGCCCCAGAAAAGCTTTACCTGAGATGTGAGTTTAATAAATAAATACATAAATAAATAAATGAGGGTTATAAACAAAAATGGTAGAAATTTACTAGTGCATGGAGATTCTCCTGCTGTCCTCTTTGGGTATTTATATCAAGCAGTGTTAAACACAGATTCATAAAAGCGATGATCTTGTCCATACAAAATAAAACTGTGCTATGTTGGGTCCCTTTATTTTGGTGTGTCCCATCTTTAGCTTTCTTTGAAACGCTGTACCTTGCTTATATCTACAGATCATTTGGGAAGCCCATTGACATATTTAATGATTTGCACAACTTTAAGGCCAAAACTATTGAGTTTTTACTTGGTCACTGTATGCAGTGACACTGACATGGAAAGGAATCAGTCAGATCATACAATGAGTACAAAATTCTGTATAGCTTTCAAAAGCTTTGGGCAAGAAGACTGAAAGAAAGAAATAACTTTCTGAAATATGTAAGTTATTGAGGTTGGGGCCAAAACATGTAGTAAGACGATTTTTTATTTTTTTTTAATAGGTGAGACGAAGTGTGAATAAAAGAGAATAAGGGAATTTTGTCCTTGGCAGAGAAATATGTCATAAAGAAAGCCAAACTGCTCTTAGTAGTATCTATACGAATGATGAATGTGTTAGAAAACATTATTTCTGCACTACCTAAAGAACTGATAACATCATTACTAATTCTATGAGCACCTATTGTGGAAGAAAAGTTGGGAAAGCCCCTAAGTACTAGGCATTTCTGAAGTTGAACTAAGCAGCATTAGGCTATTTCTGAATAATTTGAGTGTCTGCAGAGGCAATTGCTCCAAAGTCTAGGTGAGCTAGAACACTTTTTGTCCCTGCTAATTCATGATCTGTAACATATGTCTTCTGTGTTTCTCAGAAGTAGCCGTCTAGAGGGCCTCATCCTACTCTTGAAGCATAAAATGTAAATGAGAGACGGATAGCACAGGACTCATTGATCTTTGTCAACCTTGGAAACCAACGGACTGTGTACAAGTAACAGCCTTATGTTACGGTCTCTATATCAGGTTGAAAGGCTGGCAGGTCATATTTTGTTTATGATACCTAAAAGTGACAGTAGACATAAAGGTACAGTACCAAAGCATACCTCAAATACAGGGTTCCTGTGACTGAGCTTATTTTTTTTCCTTACTTTTAGCTTTGCTGTATCAATACTGTAGCAGTCCATGCATTTAAATTCTAGAATATGGAAATAGAAAATAGATTAACTTGCTTATTTTGTGTGGCTTCTTTAGTGGTTCTTTGCGTCTGTTCCTAGTGTACAATCATATAACTTGGACTTTGATGTGTATTTGGAGAATACAGTGGGAGAAGAATGCCAGCTGACTTAAAACATATGCACCAATTTAGACTGGACTTGGCAACATCTGGGTGAAGGTGCTGGGGTTTGTTTCTACTTCATGGAGCTAAGAAATATTTGAGTTGTCTGTTACAAAAAGAGATATCTCACATCCAATAGTTTATCATCATTTATGGCAATCAGAAGAGATTCTTTAGTTTGAACTCAGCTACTAGAAAGGTCTTTTCCTAAGAGCCATTCCAATTCTGATTTCCTTACTTTTTTGACTAACCCACCTGGCTGTGTTGAACTAAAAGCTCTTTATTTTTTCTTTATTTTTTCTTTTTTTTTTCTTTTTTTTTCTTTTTAATTTCTCCTTATGAACATCTTTTTAGTAAAAAGGGAGCACTGTAAGAGTTGGTGAAATTATGTAATGGAGGGTCAAGAGTTTCTATTTTCTAAAAATCTGTGTTTTCCATGTAACTGTCCAGTAGGTAAAAATAGATCCATGCCATTCCTAACAGATGGTATTTATAACTAAGAATATGAATTCCTTCCATTTCTTTTATAATGTAAATTCAAAGTTTTGAAGAAGCAGTTAGCAAACTCATCTCTTTATTCTTCCCATACTGAAACCTTGGATTGCTGGGTATCCTTGTTTTCTTTAGTTTCAGTGATGAGAAGAGTTTTCAAGCAGCACAGTGGATATTTTTAGTGAACTATTTTTACCTCCTCTTTTTCTACATTGCTTCAATTTTGAAAACACTATTAGCTATTTTATTTAGTGTGAATTCCTTTGCCAGTTTGACCTTAAACAAAATCCGTATGCACACTTCAAAGTGATGATTGAAAATTAATATTTTCATCCCATAATTGATAAGTAAATTAAAATAATACAACATAGTTGAAGGGATACCTCATGTTTGGATTGAAAAACTTTTTTTTTTTTTTTTTTTTTTTTTTTTGCATCTGGGATTGGGAATTTGGGTTTATAGGTATTTTCTCTTTGCTTTCAAGCACTTTGTGTAGATCTTTACAGTAATAGAAACTGATTTCAAATCTGATCGGTATCTTTTTTTTTTTCAGGCTTCTTGTTACTACAAAACCTAGCTGTGCATTTCAGTGGAGACCTTACCCTTTTGCCATATGTTCCAGTAGTGTTACTTCCAGACTTATTTTTGAGTCCATGCAGCCAGCAGGCATTTAGTGAAGACTGAGATAATTTTTCTTAGTCAAGATACAGAGCAATCCTGAGAAACTAACTTGTCTGTGTCACAGGTCACAAGAAATGAGAACTGCACTCCTTGATTTTAATGGTTCAGGAAATCAGAAGTGCCTGAAGAGTCCATGGTGAATGTGTGTTTGTCATGGGGAGCTAGGAAAGAAACCAGAAGCAGAAACTAACTTCTTTTAAGAGTGGAAAAAAAATATCAAAGATACCAGTGTTTGATTGTAGGCATTGTAAATCCTAAAAAGTAATCACTAAAACTGTTTCCATGCAATTTCAAAAAATGCATTTCGAAAGGAAATCCATTAGTAGGCAAAGACATGTGTGTCTGCATTAATTAACCACCTCTTTCTGCTGAAGTAGTATCAGGCAATTAAAAGATTAATTACAACAGTGAGAGGTGTAATGTATTCAGAAGTCCTATAATAAGAACTCTACACCAATGCTGAATTCTTTGGATACAAATTGTTAAGCACCGTAAAGTAATAGTCACAATAAGCAGAAGGAAAACTGCTGACCTTGTTGAAGATTAAAAATATATAACATTTGACAATGGCCTTATTGTAACATTAAAAAGAGTGTACATGAATCAGTTAGACTCCATAAAACTATTTTTTTTACCAATTTCAGTGTGTCCTCCTCACCTACCGTATCCCTTCCTTAATGTGGTCTTATGAACCATATTTTTTATTAGTTCTAATTTAGTACTTCAGCTTAATGTACCTTATTAAGAAATATTCAGCACCTGGGGAACATCATGAATTTGTCAGTGTGGTCAGATGTTCAGATTAGAGTTGGACATCTATATAGTTTGCTTTCCTTTCTGCATTATTTGTAACTCTTTTCAAAACAGAAGTTTTTATCTTCTCTCATACTCAAATTATCAGCATTTTAAAATTTTTATTATCAATGCAGCAGAGCTGGAAAGATCTAAAAATGTTGTACTGATGTATTGTTTTTAAAGCTATGCATAAGCTAAATCATTTGTCATTTGCTAGGTTTGCCTTTCACCCTAGGACATTTAAAATGGCTTAGAGCAGGTGTGCCACTATATTTTTATGAAATTAGTGAGTCACATTTTGATCTCTGGATGTGAATCAAAGTCTTATTTATAGTGAATTTCTAAATAAGGGATGAACATTTCAGATTTTGACTTTAGTCAGGAAGAAAGTGGATAAGGTTAAGAACAAATTTGATATTCTGTTTTAATTTATGTTGGGTAGCAAATTGCTAGTGCTTCTAATTTTAGGTAGCATGAGTAGTTACTGAAAAAAGTTGGATGAAATAACTTATTTTTGTGTCTACTATGTCTGTTTATACTATCTAGATATATCAACTCAGAATTTTACTCTAGAAACAAACATAGCAAATATGTTTTGAATAAACTAGTAATTTTTCAATAGGATGCTTTTCTTATATCTTACAAATGTAGAAGGTATGATATGAGAACAACTATAGGTTTTTTCCTACCTCTATTAATTATGGCTCAAGAGCTTTAGAAGGAATCCAGTCTTTACAACTTAAAATGAAGTGTCATCAAATGAAGAAGTACTGATGTCCTCTCTTTAAATGTCAGCGGAAGTCATTAAGTTCACAAACTATGCCTAAATGTCCTTGGACCTATTTAGGAAATTACTGTCACTGAATTGTGCAGATTTCATTCACTTCATAACAAACCAGCAAACAGTTGTTCATGCCAGTTTCGTGGGAATAAAACAAACATCAGTAGCTTTGCAGACAAACAGAACATTCATTCCTTAGCCTGGTTTTCACATAGCTGCATTACATGAAGCTATTCTTTTTAAGCTGCCGGAAAGTAAATACTAGGTAATGTTTGTTTCAGATCATGGCAACTTTCGAATTACTTGAAAAATTAAAACAGGAACCTGCATTTGAAGGTCTGCATAACCATTTGTCAAAGAACGCAGGGTAAGCCTGACTAAGGTTTTCCCTTAGATTCAGTCCTTCTTTTGTCTCCATAACATATACTTCAAGCACATGTGATGACCACATACTGACTTTCAGGTCCCTTGAAAAGTAAAAATTACAGATATATGTACAGATTCAGTACATGTGTTTGCACCACAATGGAATTAATTCAATTGAAAGTTATTAAAAAACAAACAAACAAACAACAACAAAAAAAAACCCTAGTTTATCAGTAAATAATATCTAGATCAGTGTTGCCAAGTGCATGAAGCAAATGTGTGGGTATCAGGTAAAACTCCTTCCCTTCAGTGTGCTAAGCAGCATTGCCACTGCCCTCTGCTGATTATTGGTGGGCAAAACTAGAACAACTAATATTTAGCTAGTAGTAACAACTATGTTAGAACTCAGATGATGTAAGTAGTCTCAAAAAATATATACGTGACCACTGCATCTTTTGGCTGTGATCACATGAGCTTCTGTCAAGTCACTGAATTGTTGCAAGAAACGTTTTGTATCTCCATGAAGATGTAGTTGGTGAGCTTGTGCTTCTGACCTTTTTTCTTTCAAGTCTAGATGGACTTAGTTGTTATTCCTTCTTTTCTGCCTGTGATTCCAGCAAATCGACTTTATTTTATTTTATTTTATTTTATTTTATTTTATTTTATTTTATTTTATTTTGGTTTGGTTTATTTTATTTTATTATATATATATTAATCAATCTGTTTTTAAAGTTCTTTGTTTCTGGAACACAGATTCACAGGTCCTTTGAATGGAAAGCATTTGCTTGTTTCCTATAATTGGAATTTTCTTTAACATTCTGGTTTGCTTCCAGCTTGGTTGTACCCTGGTCTAGACTTTTTCTGGCAGCATGTTCTGGAATTCTGTACAATACAACTTAAAGCTCAGGATAAATGTAAATTCCCTATAGTGGCACACTGTACTGAGGCATACTGGTCTGTCTGTATAGTACTGCTACATTTTGTTCTGTCTCTGCATCAGGTGTCAGAGGTCCAAGTAAGACCTGGAGTCCAAACCAGCACCCCAAAAAAACCTTTCCATACACTATCTAAGATGCTAAAATGTAGCCATCGTGTCATCTGGAAACCTGTTAATGGCCTATACACCATACACGTTACTAAAAAAGATACTCTGTTTTTTATCTTATTATATTAAGCAAGTTAACAATTCTTTTCTATCTTTTATATTTAAAGGAACCTGTAATAATTCTTTGTGCACTGCAGTTAAGCTCCTTGCTACAGCCTGTCTGTGTGGTTAGTCATTTTAACAAAATGCCTGACTAGCTGATTCAAGCCTGCCTGGGAAGCGATTAGTCTGCTGTAGGTTGTGTTTAATCTCACCGAGTGACCTCGCTTGCTGACAGACTCACAGCCTATGCATTTCTTAGCAGAATCAGCACAGCCACTGAAGAAATGTTTGGAGGAGTCTGAGTAACTAGAGATTTGATTCTCTGCTCTTTCACTATCTCTGTTTTGGGAACTGTGGGTGTGCATCAGTTTTCAGAAGGGTGAATGAAGTATGTCTTCACATTTGGCATGAAATAATTGTTTCCAGTCTTCAAAATAAACTATTCAAGAGGTTCTCAAGGCAATATATCTTCCTTTGAGCCTACATAAAATGCTGAAATAACTGTAAGTAAAATGTCTTGTCCCATACTCCCTTGTGTTGCTGAAATGGCTGTCAGAAAGTGAAGACTCTAATATACTTAGGCTGATAAAAGAAACTGCATGAAAATAGACTACCATATTATTTTTGTATTTTTAAGCTCCTTATATACTAAAGAATAATAAAAAGAAGCTCCAGCCTTTATCAAAATCATGTATTGTCTCAATTTAAAACAATCAGAGAGAGTTTACTTTTAATGATTAGGGATGAAAAATCTGAGGATTTCATTCTCTGAGAATGTAGCATATCTGACAGGTATAATGCAAGAAAAAATGTTACAGGGATAAGAGGAACTTGACATAACCTTGTGAATTTGCCAGTGTAGACTCCTAGATGGCCGAAATAGACACTTATGTAGATCTAAGTAATTATGAAAATTTGTGTAACATATGAAACAGTACTTAAATCAAGAATTTAACAAGTCTCTAGATTCTTGAAGTACCCTTACCGTTTTTTTTTTGTTTTTTTTTTTTCTGCCCAAATTGCTACTTGAAATTGAAAAGTAACACTTCTCTTGGTATATCAGTTTCAGAGTAATTATAGTTAAATGTTTCTCTATTTTAAAGTTTTGCTAAAAATATTTTTCCTTATGGTAGAGAAAAAAATGTGGTGTAGAAAAAGCATTCTTAAACTTTAAGAAGTATGAGTTCCAAAATTACACCTGATTTCTCTGCATGAGTTTGCAAAAGCAGCAATCCATTTCACTTGGGGCAATATTACTTCTGTTTCAAGCCATTCTTCTTCTTCTTTATTGTTCATGATTTATAGGAAGACAATGTGAGATGGGGTAAGATAATAGAATTTTCTGTGTGTTCTGGACATACACGCTCAAATAGAGGTGTATCTTGTCCCAGTTTTCCAACAGCTTTGCTAGGATCTGTAGCTTCAATGAAACTGTATGGAGGGGAGGATGGAGATCAAAATATCTGAAAGGAAGAAGAAATTGAACACAACATCTCTACATCAAATCCCTTCTGTTTCCAAATGGTAGTTATCTGCTGCTAGCCAGGACTACACAGTGGTGTTTTGGATATCAGTTATTAGGGTTAAAGTATATGTGTTTTATGGCAAACAGCCAGATATTGATTTTGCTTGTGTGAACGGTTGATTGCTTTGGTAGTTGAAATTTAGAGGAAAAAAAAATAAAACAAAACAAAACTTTTTTTTTTTTTTCCCCAAGTCCCAGAAAATGTCTTATTTGACACAAGGGAAACGTGTAAATTGGCAGATCTATTTATTTTTTTTATGTGTGTGAATAAACTCTTCAGAAAGAGTTCAGATGACTTTCACTTGCACTTTGGGCAAATAAATTATTCATCTGAAAATTTTCTCCCAATCCTGATTAGTACTGCACAATATTAGACTCCTGAAGTCCAAACATACTAGGCTTGATTGCTTTAGTTCGTACCTTTCCAATGATATACATTCCCTGAGAAACTCTGCTGGGTACAAAGCACAGCAGCCCCATTGTTTAGCAAGTCAGGTTACTGTGAACACACAGCTGAAGCTCTTTGTACTCTGCTTTGGTTTACCACTGGAACCCCAGTGAGGATTTTTGTTTTAATATTCAAAGCCCTTTGAATAAGACTAGACTCTGCTATTTCAGACACCTGGATAATATTTTTTCTTCCTCATGTTAACACTGATTATCACTGTGGCCTGATGATAGAAGGGCAGAAAATTGCAGCAGTACTGTGATGAATGTCAATTTTGGTTGCTTCTCTACTGTAATATCCTTTCTATTTTATTAAGCAGGGCTTGTGAAGATTGAATTGTTGTTTGTTTATGATATCCAGGTACTGTGCACAGCATCCCTGATAACCATTAGATTATGAAGAAAGTTAGTCACAAAACTGGGCAAAAATGTGTTTGTAATTTGACTGCTTTGATATCCTGATATGTTGTCTGGAAGGAATTCAACAGTTTTGTCTTTCATTGAGTTATCGGATCTATTAGAAAACAAAGGAGTCAGATGCATTCCCGGAGGCTTCTTATGCGTAAGATTTCCCCCTTTGTGACTTTCAAAGTCAGTCACAAATGGTCTTATTCTAGATCATACTGGCACCTGACCTTTGTAAACCTGGACACTGGAGAGAATTTTTTTTTTTTAAAAAAAAAAGCAAAATGTAAAAAGAGATACAATCTTCTATTTCAAAATGCTACCATTTCTGAAAGCAGCAACGATTTCATGACATATAAAGTTCAAAGTTGTGCTAGTTTATTTTTCCCTTCACTTTCCTTATCTTTTAACCTTGGTAATTGCTTATGCTTGTCCAAATCAGCTGTTAATTTGTCACACTTCATATGGTTTAAAAAACACTGAATAAAAGTTTATATGGTAATTTGATAGGTTATGCCTTCATGGATAGAGAATTCCATAATGTTGGTTAGGGATATAAAGTGCTGGGTGCTGGCTTGTGTTATGAGTTCCCGCAGAAGAGGGTTTCTTCTGAAATACTCTGAGCTACTCTAACATACTACTGTGGGCTACATTGTGTAGCTTGAACCTGCTGGATCTGGTCACAGTAATTGAGTTTAACCTCTGTGGTTCTTCAAAACCCTGGCTTCCTTGAGCAAAGGGACATAAAGAAAAAAAAAAATATATATATAGGGAAAACTTTTGTTGTGTTCTTGGAGATTTTGCAGTTAAATATGTGTGGATTCTGCTTAGTTTTTCTAGTAACACCTAAGAGAATTTGGGTTGAAGTCACTGGGGTGGCATGGGGTAAGATCCCCATGGGGTAAGAGTAAGACTCTCTTTAATAGGTTCTGAATCACCTTCTTCTACCGGGGAGAAGTAGAGTGGAGTACTCTTATGGTGCTTTTTGACTTGGTGGTGACTTTAAACCATGCACACTCCTTGCCTCCAGAGGAGTTTTCAGTGGAGAAGAGTCTGACCCTAGGCATACCAGTGTGAGAGCAAAGATAATAAACTACCTGCCCTAGAGAGCCTTATAGCTCACCACTCCCGTCAGCAACAGACTGTGACTGTAAATTTAACTTCATAGTAAGTGCATCGCAGCATTGACAGGCTGATAGAACGGCACAGCATCCAAATAACTTCCAAAAACCATCATGCTACAACATGGAAAGGAAAGCTAAT
The DNA here is from genome assembly GCF_964211835.1 of Anser anser. NCBI lineage: Eukaryota > Metazoa > Chordata > Aves > Anseriformes > Anatidae > Anser > Anser anser. Next base: position 86,594,809 of record NC_139721.1, on the reverse strand, counting down.
GCAATGAGATAACAGACAGGAAAAATGTGCCTGGATGAAATAAGTATGTATTTCCCTGTTTATCTGGCTTCCACCTTTGATTAAATTGATAAAAGTGGCTATCATGCAGCTCAGAAATGAAGGAACAAAACCAATATGCACGTACTCCTGTATTTTTGAAACATTTCCTTATGTGCAGAGTCTTTCAAAATACTTTTGGACTGACTCTAGTTTGGACATTAGTCAACAATACAAGCCAGAGTTGCTATCAAACCCAGTGAAAAACTAGCGTGACCACAATATTAATCTATCTATCTAAATATGAGTCTGCCATATTGATCTGCTTAATTCTTACATACTAATCTCCTAGTATCTCCAAGAAAAATATGTATGAGGGACAAAAAAAAAAGAAAAGCATTCAGACTTCAGAAGAATTTTTATTTTTTCTGATATCCAAAACTACCACTTCTCTTTAATATTTTGATTGGAAAATATGGGAGGAACAGAGGATGGATGGAGAAAATTGTCCTTGTCTTCTGACTTGATGTTTCCATTTTAAGCAGATTCATCATCCTTCTGCCTGGGTGATGTGGTCAGCACAACTAGAAATTGTGCCATTGAAAATAGCTCGCATCAGATTGAGATGAATTCCTTGTAAGAGACTTTCTAAGTTTTACACTTCTTGTTGCAATGTGGCACCTGTCTTTAAAGGTCTCTCTATAGCCTTTCAGCCATAGTGCTGTTAAATTCTATTTCATCAAAGAGTAAAATGGGGGAAGAATATGACTGAATAGGTAGCTAATACTGCTTTAAGGGCACTAAGTTTTGGCTGAAGTCACACCTTTATTGCAGTGTTTGTACCAAGGAGAGGATGCATTTTTTTATCATGTTCAAATATTGTTTTATCAAATTCCTGTTATGAAGAATCAAGGCTACGCAGTGGTCCAAGATCTACCATGAAGCCATCTTTTCTTTCTGAATGTTTTCTTTCTCCTTCATGTGGGATTTCTGTAGTTTTCATTCCAAGGTATAATCCCTAAGGGGAGGCATTGTATGGATCACAATGATGAGAAGTAGAAAGAACTGGTGAAAGGTAATCTTATACATGCATCCTGCATCCCCTGCTACTATGAAATTTTCACTTTGGAATTCATTCGTAGAATCTTCTGCAGTTCCTATAGAAGTGGTAAATGATGTATGAAATGAAACATTTGTGTTGACTGATTGTACCAAGAATTCAGAGAATAATGTTATTGTCACTGCTGAGGCATATTTATCTTATTTGCCATAATATTTGATATTAAGACAAGCTGTCAGAAGTTTACTTGGATCAAAAGAGAGAATGAAGGCAGGGGATTTTTAAAGCAAATAGACTATACTAAGGAAAAGAAAAAGGAAAAGAAAAGCAGTATTGTCACTGTACAACCCAATTGTTAGACCGCATCTCAGAAGTAGGTCACCTTTTCTGAGGAAGGATGAGATTGCCCTGGAGATGGAGCAATGTAAGGTTAATGTAATGATGCAGGTGTTAAAAATATTCACTAGAAATAAAGTTTGTGCCAAGTAACTATAGTCCCTCTACAAGAGGAGACTGAAAATTCCAATGACATGAAGACCCTAATGTTTATTTTCTGTTTTATTTTCTTAATGTTTGTTTAAATATATATAGACAGATAGATAAATACGTATAATATATTTATTAGGATTTGTGAGATTTGTGATTTACCTTTCTGTTTCTCTGGTTTTAGAACCTTAAAAGCTTTTCATTTGAAGTCCAGACATCTGTAAGCATAAAGAAGCCTACTGACAATATGTTTGCTTTTCTTCATCAGATCATGTGAAACACAAGAACTTAAAGACTTTACGAGCAATAGGTTTAAAATCATTGTTTTGGATATGGTGTCTTACTGTTTTAAATGGCAACTTATGAATGGCAAGGTGCTTTCCTTTAAAGGTGAGTGAACACACACTCAAGCACAAATACTGATATCTGTTCGAGTTTTGTGATACAATCTGTTCGCTTGTTTTACTCAGGTTTATTTTCATTTTCACAGCTATTGCAACTTGTATTTAGTGCTACTGCTATTGAGGTCCTTAACTTACTGGTCTTACTTCTCTTCTCTGTTGTTGCTCTTTCGACCTTCACACTCAAAACTGCTAGCATAGAGGACTGATAGACTTTTGGAGAACCAGTTGAAAACATTTTTCTATGTTTCCTTGATCGCTGCAATTACTTGTTTTTTCCCTTAAATCAAACATTAGAAAAATAGGCAAAACAAAGTATGCATCAGTGCAATACATAACTTATGGTACAGCTATAATTTTGTTGTTGCTGCCTTCCTGCAGCACTGCAAACTGCTTCCCTGCAGCTTTTTTATTTTATTTTATTTTATTTTATTTTATTTTATTTTATTTTATTTTATTTTATTTTATTTTATTTTATTTTATTTTATTTTATTTATTTTTTATGGGGGAGAATGCATCTGTATTTAAATCAGAATTGGAAGCCCTGACCCTTGAGTTCTCTTTCTCCCGCTTCTTCAGACTCAGTACAACTTGAGTCACTTTGTTGTTTTGTCTTGAAAACAGTCATAATATCTTACCATGTTTTAATAATACTCAGAATGCAATACTTTCTATGGAAATTGTCTACATTGTTACTTGAGAACATGACTGATGTTTTTATATAGAAACAATCTAACTATAAGTAAGCAAATATAATGAAAAAATCTGGGAATGTTCCCACTGTTCTTCAGAGAGATCATTTTTAGTGGACTAGGCATTCTGCAAAAAAAATACATATCTTCTATCCCACATATCTTCTGAAGTTTTGGAAGGTAGGCTATGGAAGACAGGTGGTTCTGGAAAACAATTTCTCTGTATTTATTTATTTGCTTTCCAAAAGAAAGTGAAAATAAAAAAATGTGTGGACTGTCGCCCTTGACAGTTTTTAACCATAGTAATCTGAACTTAAAAAAAAAACAAAAAACTTTATGAAAATCTTAGCTGATGGATGGATGGACTTCTGGACTTTTTTTTCCTGTAAATACAAGAATATGGCAGAAATATTTAAACAGTGAACCATTTCAGGTAACTAAGCAATAATATGCAAATTTTTACAATTTTTCAATTCAGTTGCTTGTGTGATGAAGACACAGTTACTTAGCATCTGAAAAGAAAGTATAATTAAAATGATTTTTGTTTAATTTTTATTCTTTTGTAGTTTTTTTTTTCCCCATTTCATTTTAAAGTGTATTGTTCCTGTTCTTCACTTAGTAATAGCTGATGCTGTACTCTGATAAACTTTCTCTCATTAAGTGTTACTGTCTGGTACAGCCCCAGTAGCCCTCAACAGGACTCATTGGAGGCACTGAGCAGATCGAAAAGCAATTAGCATTCTGGCTTGTGATAATTACCCACAGTATGGAAGGCTTATTCAAGATGTAGTTTCCACTGTGTCTAATAATAGGATTCTTTAAACACTGATATATTTTCATGGACACACCAGTGCTCTCATTTCAACTCTGTCACTTATCTCAGATAGGGGAAATAAACATCCCTCACACATTTTTTTTTTTTTCTTCATAAAGTACACTGCTGTTCTGACTACTTATAGTGTCACCTAAAAGTCACCTTGAATCATGTTTTAATCAGCTGGAACAAGGCAACATCTCATTTATTTCTACAGTTTCCTTGCTCTGCAATGCACTGATTGCCGAGACACAGAAATCCAAATTGAGCTCTGATTAAAATGGAATGAGGATGCAGATGCTGCTGTTGGTTCAGAGGGGCACTCTGCTCTGTGCTAGGAAAGGTCAAGGTGATTCAAGTTCCAATTAAAACAGAAAGATTTGCTATCATTCTGGAATGTGCTGCTTTGTAACAAGTTTATGCTGTGACAGGTTGAATAATTTCTGAATCATTCGTCTTTGATCTATTAATTTTTGTTAGCAGAGGCATGCACTTAAAAACAAAGTCAGTAATTTTCACATACTGCAGCAGGACCTAATCCTGTGTCCATTAAAGTATTTTTTCAGAAGCTTGGAAATCATGTGTCAGCTTCCAAATGCAGCCAGTACTGTGAAGAGATTTTAGGTTTTGATGAATTTTGGTTTACTGGTAATTTTGAACATCTGGAGAAATAAATTTTGAGTTCAAACTTGCTTTTGCTTTGAACTAAGTCTAAGACAATGCATAAATCAACGGGGTGGTTTTCTAGGTGTGCTAGAGATGAGACATCCATGTTGACTTGAACTGCCAGCTAAATATAGCTAGAGAAGAAATGATTACAATAATGACACACCACACAGATTTTAAAAATAGACACTGATGGTTGAGCTGCAGTATACAGAAATCATACATCATTTATATACTTCAGAAAATGTCTGTTACAAGACTGTCCGAATATTGGTAAAGTTTTACTAAAGACTCCTATTAAACAACCCTATGGCTACAAATTATAAAAGAAACAATGTGATACTGTTCTTAGCTGCAGAAATCATATTTGGAGTTCTGGGAAAGCAGTTATCTCATATAACTGAGAAAAAAAAAAAGTGTAATAATACCAGGTGTTTTTTAAGTCCCACCAGTACATTATCTGGAGCCTTCAAGGAAGTAGTAACAGAAAAAGTAGTTACTAAGGGGTAGGCTAAAATAAACTTTAATTCAAGTTGGACAATAAAAATTGGTAACATGATCACAGTGGAAGAATATGGTAGTTATTTTTATTTTCTAATTTTTTATTTTTTTTTCTGAGAGTATTGCCAATACTGACAGTATAGTTCTGTGACTTTTTCTAAATTAGTACTGTACAGCATTTTACAACTGATATGAAATATAATACAGTCTCAGTTCAGTGCCTCACCCTTACACTGGAGGAGGCAATCAGAAAGGGAAGAAAAATAAACCTGAAACTGCTCCATAAACTGCTCATGAGATTGAGAGTTTGATGATATAGTGATGAATAAAATGTGAGAGCATGTCTCCATTTGTGAACACAAACTACAAAAAAATACCAAGCAGGAGATTTTCAGAAGGAAAAAAAAAGGGGGGGTGGGGGGGTGGCTTGTTTAATGTTCCTGTGGGAATGGATTTCTGAACATTATTCCCTGCTAGCAATGCAACAGAGCACCAATTACAGCCAGTGATTTCTGAAGGAAGGGAAGTTTGCGTGCAGGGCCATGCAGAACCACAGCATGTTCCCTCAGGCTCTTTGCTCAGGGCAGCTGGGGCATCGTGGCTTTATGGCAACCTGGCTATGTTCCTGTAGAGAATCATGTGCTCTTCTGTCTTTGAGGAGTTTGGGAGGACTTCTGAAGAGCAAATGGAAATTCACGCTAACTTTACATACTGTACGGATACATCACAAGGGGGGTTGTTTTTGTTTTTCCACTTTTTCAGGTCATTTGCAGTTTTCTTTCAGAGAAGTTGGAAGTTCAAAGGTTCAGCCTTTTTGTGTGACTTTGCTTGGTAGAGCATCTTAGCTTTTATGGTGCAGTGAGGCTGACTTGGCTCACCTGTATGTTCTGTCCTTGACAGAGACCATTATGCAGTGAAACCATTACTTAAGCTGTGTTAGAGAATTAAGCTGATCCATCAAACATTTATTGGGTGGTCTGCACTTTTCTGTGGCTTCAGTCATCAGCACAAACCACAGATCCAAAATAACAAAAATGGGCTCTGATCTGGGTAGGCTTGGAAAGACAGGTTAGTAGTGAGTGATCAATGCCAGGCCTTAGGGCTGGGACCTGGCCAAGTGCAGGCTGCTAGAATAAGTAGATCCTGAGAATATGAAAATTCTATTATTGTTTTTATCACCCAAGAAAAATCATAGTGTTAACTTGAAAACTGAAAAATCTCGTGATTTTTGTTTGTTTACTATTAAACACCTTTTTCCTTAAAAGGATTTCTGCTATTCTGATTTGGATTTATCACAGCCTAAAACAAGACCCGTTACCCCTCAAATCCTATCATGATCATTGCCTATAATCAGGGAGGGATTATGTGGACCAATGACACACTGAATTTCTTCTACATATTTGTGACCAATTTTTTGTTGTTTTTTGTTTTTGTTTTGTTTTGTTTTGTTTTAAAAGTTTAACTGTGTTAAATATTTTGTACTTTATTAGGTAGTGAAGTGTGTGAGGGAGATGAGAAAGCTGTCTTCAATTTTACTTGTATTTATTATAATTTGTAAGTCTGGATAATCAACTTTAATGTTTGTTGTACTAGCAATTAGTGTCAAGCTTACACACAGATGGTGCATTGTTCCTCTGCTACAGAAAGGACCTGTCTCTGAAGAATTAAAAGCAATACTGATTGCTTATATGCTGAATAGTTAAAAATTCTGGTTGCTTAAAAACACTTATATTAAAATACTTTTACATAAAAAATTGCCCTCATCTACCACTCTACTCTTGCTGATGATATTTCACTCACAAATGCTGAATTGCAGCTTATAAATTAAGGTGCACATTTTGCTTGCTGAACAAAAAGGATATAGTCTTGTTGGTAAGGTGCTGGAATCAAAGCTAGGTTAAACTGCCTGCTGTTATTTATTTCTTACACAGTTTGGGTGCAGGGAGTGCTTCAGTCCACATCCTCAAAGGTGATTTTGTGGTGAGTCTCCACTGATGTGAATTAAGTATCTTACATGTGTTTTATTATAGGCCTTAGTCTCATCAGTTATTATTGAACTGTTGCTTGAAATGTGTGTGCCAAAACTGAAGAATCTCATAGGAAATGAGGCTCTAAGATCCGCGGGAGTTTTGTTCGTCCTTCTACCTGGCTGGCTATTAGCCATGATGCATTTTGGCTCTGAGGGCCTGTAAAGTACAGAGGCCCGGATAAGTTTTTGGTACGTGTTTTGGTTTGCGTGTGTTTGTTTCACTTTTGGCCATTTAGTTCAGCCTCCAGGAAGGCCCCTTCCAGCAAGCTAAGGATGGTCAGGCTTTTCTGCATTGATGAGGCCTGGCTTGCGGCTCCCCAGAGCTGCAAGCACATACTTATATGTAAACAGATGCTGAGCACTTGTCTCCTCTTGAGGTCTTCATCTTTTGATTTTGCCAGAGATTCAGGCTCAGGGTCTGCACTTAAGAGTGAGCTTCTATCTCCTTCTCTCATACATTAAGGGCTATCTCATCCGAGGGGAAGAAATAGCCTTTCAAAAACTGTGCCATGTAAATGCTGTATTTTCTCTCTATGCAAAAGAAAACAATGTCATTCTGTTTTGGATGCTATGAACTGATGATTATTAATAAATGTGATAGCTATTGTAATTTTTCCTATTCTGACACTACTCATAAGATAGAAAAGGCTAAATGCCTGGTTCTTTTATAAGTGTATCTCTTTTTGGCTGTCAGTTGCTTTCAGCTATAGCTTCAGTAATTTAGAAGGATCAGACTGATACAAAGTAAATCTTACCAAGATTACTTCATCTTTGTGGACTTCCATAATAATTGCATATTTCCATCTTGCCTTTGAATTGTGGGCGAAGCATAGAGGATTTAAGACAAATTCCTACTTACAAAGATGCTTGCTGACTTATTCAGTGTGTAAATAATATGACGACTGGAATATTTCAGGAGGATGTTTTGGAATAAATGAACAAAAAGCTGTAAATCATCTCATACTTTGGAGATCTGCTCTTCTTTATTCTTGGGAAGATTCAGAAGGAAGGAAGAAGTACTACTGATCACAGAATCACAGAATCACAGAGTCATCTAGGTTGGAAGAGACCTCCAAGATCACCTAGTCCAACCTCTTACCTAACACTAACAAGTCCTTCACTAAACCATATCACTAAGCTCAACATCTAAACATCTCTTAAAGACCTCCAGGCATGGTGACTCAACCACTTCCCTGGGCAGTCCATTCCAATGCCTAACAACTCATTTCGGTAAAGAAGTTTTTCCTAATAGCCAACCTAAACCTCCCCTGGCACAACTTTAGCCCATTCCCCCTCGTCCTGTCACCAGGCACGTGGGAGAATAGATCAACCCCCACCTCGCTACAGCTTCCTTTAAGGTACCTGTAGAGAGCAATAATGTCTGAGCCTCCTCTTCTCCAGGCTGAACAATCCCAGCTCCCTCAGCCGCTCCTCGTAAGACTTGTTCTCCAGACCCCTCACCGGCTTCGTTGCCCTTCTCTGGACTCTCTGATGTGGATAAACATTGAAAAGAAAGCTTTAGGTCATCATCTGCTGTAAAAAAATACAGACCTTTTTACTTCAAGATCTGCTGAGACTCCATCCCTGTTTGATGTACTTTGCTAAAGAAAATCTATTCCTTTTTAATACTCTTCAGCTCCTCAAAAAGAGGATGACTGTTACTTACATGTAGGCCTGTTTTTTGTTGGTGGTGGTTGTTGTTGGAAGAGCACTCAGTTATGGCATAAGCTTACTCCTATTGTCAGTGGAAACAGAACTAGCTTAGTGTTAAATGCTTTAGTGAAGCTGTTTTGCATATCTGGTTACATTTTTATTACTGCAAAGACTTTTCTAAAATTCTTAACCTTTTAAAAAGGACCTTTAGCTGATAGACATTTTTGCCTGTTAATATATCTTCATTTCTATTACTTTAGCATAGAAAACAGACTTATCCCAGGTCAAAAGGCAACGTGGGAGTTCTACGAATTTTCCTGGTTCCCACTGTAATTCTTTGGCAATTATTTTAATGATTTTATTCGCATAGTCTATGCTAGGAAACTAATATAGGAACCTCTGCTATCTGTATCGTCAGTGGTCTTTTTGGAAGAGTGATTCAGGGGCACACCTCTCTTCGTTTTCATAATAGGTTTAGGAGGTCTTGATTCCTAGCTTAGATTAGGTACTTCAAGCTAATAGATTGATAGACACATAGGTTTTAATGCTGACTTAATGAAGAATTGCAAAATGTAGACAATAATGTGCAATCAACCATAGTAGATGTCTGTGTAAGAAGTGCCTTTACTTGGTGTTTTTAGGAACTTAAATGGCTGACATTATGTTTCTACTTGCATGATTATTAGATTAAAAAGTGGAAGAGATCTCTATAAGCATGTTAACTCTATTTTGATTTTTATTTGTATTATTAAAACATTAAGATGGATGTACAAACAGGAATATATATTCTGTAGTGGCAGATGATGTTCCAGTTGGGTCAGTATGAAGCCAGTGTATCTTTACAACTGTGTTTTAAACTTTTCACATATTCTGTGTTTTGTATGCATGGGAAGCTTTGAAGAAAAAAACACAGGAGCCATAGTGAATAATTCAATAAATATGTGTAGTGCACAGTAATTGTCAAAATACAGAAGATACTTATCAGTAATGTTCAGTAATGTACCTAATTAGTCCCCAACTTTTAAGAAGGATTAGTTGGAAAATGTGACGTGGCTCGGAGCAGGAAAATGGAAGTAATTTTGTGTCTAAAGTTGGACAGAAGTTAGGATCACTCAGTAGCATAAAAATAAAAAATCAAGCTGAGATAACTTGGGCAGAATTACTATATTTATATTGATTATTTTTGGTACATCTTTTATGTTCTACTGCAGCATAAAAGAACAAATGATGCTTAAATGAATGGGCAGTAGTTTCAGGGGAAATACGGAAAAAAAAAGAGAGATTTACCTCCTGTAGTGTAAAAATCAGTCTATGAATGACTAATTCGTTCTTCAAGAGATTGTTGAGTTCAATAGGATGGGTAGACTTGAAATGTGTCTAACATCAGAGTTGTGCAAATTAAATAAGGGCTAATGAAAATTCATGCTTCAAATCACAAGATGATCACTTTCTAGGGCAAGAAAGATTTTTCCCTTGTGTAGCCTTGTACATATTGGCCAGTTGGATTACTCAGAAGAGTTTAATCACCAATTATTCTTCAAGTAGAAAAAGATTAATTTGCTTCTCATTATGCTGTTCAAGCAGACTGAATACACTGAATTGTTTAACAGTTCATGGAGATGTACAATGTGTGAGCTTACTGGGTCTAACAGAACGAGGAGGTATGCAGGACATAGACTCTGTAGCTCTAAAAATGTCTTTCTCCATCTAAAAATGTCTTTCTCTGCAGATCTTGTGTGTCTCATGGGACAACTCTCTTTGTTCTTTCTGATTTACAGGGGGAAGGATTCAGGCTCTCAAACCTATGACTTCTCCTCTGAAATTAAGTTTGCAGAAACTCCCATTCCTCAGTTGGACATACTGTGAACATTTCATATGTCCATTAACTAGACAGAGATACTGGGGAGGGGCGGTTATTTGAAATTCTTCAGTATTGACAAGTTTGGAAGGGAGGACTATTCTATTAACATGATTTGTTGGTAAATATAACAGACAGCTAATTTTATGCTTGTTTTGAAAGCATTAATATTTTCTGACAAAATAAAATAAAGGTTATAAAATGCATTAATGAAGGATTCATTAGCTTTTTTTTTTTTTTTAAAGAAAGAAAAAAAGAAGAAAACCCCTTTATTTCTAAGAACAGTGTTGACCCAGTCATCCCAAAGACAGCCCTCTAATGTCTGTGTTTCAAAGATTCATTAAACATTTAGCAAGACTGACTCTGCTTTTGGTCAGGTACAACTGAAAGAAACTTATTCAAGGATACCAGTGCTGAACGTTAAAATGAAAACCTTTATCAGAAATATATTTCTGACTAAAAATGAATCTTTGTGACAATGAAGTATTTCATTACTGGGTGCCTTTAAACAATGGTATTGTCTTTGAAATATAAATTTACTAGCCCATTAGTAGTGCAAAGAAAATGTGTAAGTTGTTTAGTAAAATATCTGTCCAAGTCCTCTGTACTTCCCTGGGAAAAGAGGTTTTACTGAACAGACATATTTTCTTACTAGTAACGTCTCTTCAGAGTTATTTCCACAAATTCTAATTATGCAATTTTTCTCTTAATGTATTTTAAGTCATTCATAAACATAAGCTGACTGAAGAGATTTGCAATTAGAAAAAACATGAATAGATTCTTCTAAAAAGCATGCTTCACACAGAATACTTATTAAAATAATGCCATAGGCCAAAGCTAGGTTAGTTTATTTTCTTGTTTTGGGTTTTAACCATGATATGGACAAAGAAATCTATCTTAACATCTCTGTTTATAAATGGCAGATGTCACGTTCCATTTTTGGCTATATTGCCTCTTTAGTTTCTGGCAGCACAGAAATCTGTTTTAAAATATCTTCAAGCAGTGATATGGGAATTCAGAGTGACACTTCAAAAATAACCTTTCTGAGAAGAAAATTAGGTTTTAAACCAAAGCACTGCATAGAAATCATTCTGGTCTCCAAACTATTTGATAAGTTGTTGCTGCACATTTGGTGAAACAGTCAATAAATATCAATGCATTGTTGAGGACAGTCACATTTTCTATGTCATGTCACTCTGAAGCTTAATTTTTTTTTGCTGCCTTTGTCTCTTGAAGCTTATTGTACGCATCTGAAAAAACAGTCATCTGGTTATCAGCTGGAAACTGGGAAACTGCCATATATCTTTTCATAGGCTTTACTATCAGCATCTTAATCTCCCAATAGAAACAATTCCACCTGTTTATTCTAGGCAAGAGTATGAAAACTAGGAAATGAACAGCACAAACAGTATTATTTTCCATGTTCCTGTTAGCTCTACAGTTGGGATGTGCATTTATATATGTAGATGTATAGACATGCATATATGTATATATGTGTTTGTGTTCTTGTTTTCCTTAGGAGATAAATTCTTTCCAAACTGCTTAGTATCTGGTTTGTTTTCTTCCAAAATTTTCAGTGTTGACTCATGCCATCCTTAGATACACAAAACTACCATTGCTTTCTATTAGTAAAGCCATAATTGGAGAGAGAATGCAAGGTATTTTTATATGAAAATAGAAATCTTTACAATTTTTCAGATCATATCATATGGAAATATCATGATAATTTACACCTGAATTAAGGTATTTACCTGAGTACCTAGTTACTCTGACTTACTAACATGGTATCGCTTTCTGAAAAAGCCGTATCACTGAAAACACCTTTCTGATTCACAGACACTAGAAAACCACATTAAACACTGGAGAATCATTTTTTATTTATTTATTTATTTTATTTTTTTGGACTAGTGGTGGCATATTCAAATGATGTTCTTTTAGTTTAAAACTGAAAGTTCTCTCCTCCTTTCCTCAGTGTCAGCATTTTCAACACTGAAATACAAATTCAGTACACATATGAGCAAAACAATACAATGCTCCTTAAATTGAATGGATGTAATCCCACTGAGTTTAGAAGAAAGCACTGAACCTAAAACTCATAGGAAAGTCAATTTACAGGAGGATAAATATAAGGTCACTGATTTCAATGAATGTAACTGGTCAATACTTGAACTGATGATTAGTTTTCCAACAGTGGAAAATTTATTTCACTTTACCTTCTCTTATTGTGGCCAACTCAGCAGTACATGAGTAAGAGAAAGATGTTTAAGAAGAACACTCCAAGAGTAACTAGCACATAACTCCTGAACCATTTGTCTAACAATTGCCTAGTCTCAATGCACATTTTTTTTGTCAAGGAAGGGTGTAAATTTCTGTTTGTTCCTGTTAGCCACCCCTGCATAGGTTGCTCTGTGTGAGTTGCAGGTGATAGAATTTTCGTGGTTCCAGTTGGGAAAGAGACGTTGTAAAAGGGCAACTGATCTGAAGAGCTGCTGATTACTTAGGTTATTTGTCTTCCAGACTGAATGCAACTGAGACCAGAAATCAATACAGACAACAAAGCCGTGTGAAAAGATTTTAGTGTAGTCTATATAGTTCCAGAGGGAGCCTCTGGTCCTTCCCTCAGTGATATATTAAGGCTCCTGGTGTAAATAGTTTTAAAGAAGCTTTTATAAATGCTCCCCCTGCCAAAGAAAAATAGAAGATTGAAATGCCAGTATACTGAGTTTGTTTCTTCCTGGAGACATCTTTTTGGTTGTTGTTTTTCTCTTCATGAGAATCATGACCAGCCAAAACAGCAGATAGCTGTGGCGAGTGGCAGAAGCTGAACAGTAAATGGGATTGGCTTCAAATGGTATTTTTTAAATAGAAGAGAATACAAAGTTGTACAAAAGACAAAGCTTTGTTTGTTTGTTTGTTTCCCTCCATGAAGATAGGACAGCATTGGTGTAAACGGGAGAAGAAAGGACCCAATCAACTCCTCTTTTCCAATCTGCAGAAAGTGAGCTCTGAAATACAGTGTTGCTATTACAGAGAGAAAATGTATATGCATAATGTGGTAATTATTCATTACTATCTCAAACATTTATTTTTAAGTGAATAATGTCAGGGCCTTGATATTTATATATGGAAGTAAATGGAAGTTCTGCCTGTGGCTTTGATCCCTGTTCCAGATGTTTACAGGATTTTTTTCAATTTGTACTCTAGTGCATTTCAAAAGCAACAGCTCAGTTTTTGGCTTCGCAGTAAAGCAGTATTAAAAATGGCTCTTGTGTTAATATGTATGTGTATCAGCACATTTCTTTTCCCTACACAGACTGTTTTTTACTGATACTTTCAACTTGGCTGAATGGAAGGAAAATATTTGGGTGTAAACAGATGGTGTTAGCTGAGTGAGAATTACTTTCAAAGACACTGTAATGTTAAACTGAACGCGATGTGCTTTAGTACATTTATATTGTAAGAAGGAAATTGGATTAAAACTTTGAATAAAATATTTTTGGGGGTAAGTAACACTTTATACTGAAGTGGCTGAAATTTGTGTCCATCCTATTCATGCCAATAAAGTATTGATTCTTCATTTCTGTGGGTATGCATGCATAATTACTCAAGGCAATGACCGAAGGCCTGAACTAATTAGGAAAATTCAGTTTCATTTTGTACCTAATTATACTCAGAAACATACCTTGCCCTGAGTTTACAGCTTTAATGAGACTAAGAGTCTCCTAGACTGCAGAGGAAACGCAAGGTGAAAAGGACACTTCATTTTAAGATGTTTACAGATACAAAGTTATTCTGTAAAATGGATTATATTTCAGTTGTGAAAGGCACATAAGCATCAGGCATTCCAGCAGCATCTTTATTATTATACTTCCTGTGACAGCTCCCATAAAGTCCTTTCAAACAAAATGAGATTAGGATTTACTTTTGGTCTGCTGTAATAGACCTTTGCCAAATAGTCTTGTATAAGATTTGGATGAACAATTAGGAAGGTCAGAGCTCAACTCAGACCTCCGGCAATGCTAGATATCTTGGCATTAGTGGACAGAAGACATTTCTGTGAATGTAGGATATCTTCCCAAACTCTTCTGGAGAAAGTAGGTCAAACAGGAAATAGTTAGCTAAAGGTGCTTGAAAACTCCATTGGATTATAACTCAGTCCAAGTACAGAGCCAAAGAAAGGCTGGCAACTGTTTTGGAAATGGAAATTGAAGGGATAAACTCAGAAAAGGAAGGGAGCTTATCTGGAAGGCTGAAGTTTTGTTTTCAGTTAATGGCACGCGTAAGCATGTCACCCCATCCTGCACATGTAAAAGGGTGCTGCTGGTGGCTGTGTTCAATCTCAGCAACTGACGATGTCAGCTAGATTCCTGGTAAAATGAAAGAAATTATTTTTCTCTGTGCTGCTTAGACAATGATGAAGGGCTGTGTGGCTAGAGACTGCTGATGTGGGTGACCAATAAACTGCTATCAAGAAGCCAAGCAGATTCTGTTGCAGTAGATACTGACTCTGTAATAGCAGCAGTAAGAAAACAGCATTAACAGCAACTTTTGTAAGAACCTGTTACTAAACAAGGATAACAATGTCATGTCAACAAACTTTCTGTATTTCTGTATTTTTTAGTGTTAGACTGAATCAGAATTTCAAAACTGAATTTATCAGTTTGCTTGATATTAGTCCTATCCTGCTTAACTTTCTGCAAATGAGTGATTAAATTTAACCTATCCTGGTTAAATATCTGAAATGAGTGACTAAGTGAAATTCCAACTCATGGTGACTAGTTCTACTTTGGAAGAGGAAAGAAAACCATTGTCGAACATTTGAGCATTCATATGTATATATAGAATAGTGATTTACAAAAAAAAAAAGAAAAAAAAGAAAGAAAAAAAAATTTTTAAGGTCTCTGGAAGTTAACACAGGTTCATGTATAAAACTATTACAAACAACCAGTTCCATATTTTGTATCATAACACCTAATCTTACAAAAGAAATGACAAAAATAGAAAAATTGAAATAAAAATGTTACTTACAATGCAAATGCATATCTGCACCAGAGGAAAAGTTTTTGTACTTTAACAATTGTTTCTGTGTCAAAATAAGCCAGACAGTTTGGGTTGCTTTATTTCATTTTTTTTCCCATGTATGTCAGAGAAAGGTCCAATTTTGAGAAAGCAAAACAGAAGCTAAAAATCCATCATATTCTCTGCTTACTGCAACTACCAAGTTTTTCCCTGCTGTAGCTCAGATAAACGATTTAAATTATGTCAGAATTAGCTTTTCAATTATGCAGTTGTCTTAATATTATAGACAACTATAAAATGGTACAATTTTGCTGTGATTGGCAATTACTCTGCAATGCTGTCTAGACAGAAAGCAGTATTTCATTACAAATTATTTCAATGTAAGAGTTTGTCTTGAATATTTTTATCCCAGAGGAAATTGAAAGAGTACATATGTCTTCACAGACTACTGCAGACTTTGATCCAGATAAATTTCATGGTAAAATGCAGCAAGAATTTTCAACCTTGAATAATTGCCTAAGTTGAAAATATGAGACTAAAGTCAGTGCAGGTTCAAGTGTGAATATAAAAAATGGACTACTGTTTAATCTGATCTGCGAAAAAATGTGGCACATGCTTAGCTTGTTCACAGCAGGTCATTAAATACCGGGATTTTTGCCTTTCATATTTAAAATCTGTTTGAAGAACAGTTAGTAATAATGTTGCTTCAAGTCAGCTTTAGGAAAATTACAGAGAAAAATAAAAAATTAGTTGCATTAAGTACCAACCCATGAGCTCAGAAAATGTGACTAATTTCTACCAAAATCTTCTTATCACCATAGAAACCTTTAAAATTACAGGAAAGACACCAAACTGCATGAGGTAAAGACAAACACAAGCTAAATGACACGATGTCGACGAGCACTTTAACCCAATTAGATCAGTGCTGTTATTATCTGAAGAGGCTACTCCAACCGGAGTCAACTAAAACTCATTAAACGAGCACCAGATCGCCGTGGGGCTAAGTTCAAAATGAGCAGCTACGCTGTGCGTGCTTGGGATCACTGCAGAAATCGGGGATCTGGGACCAGGCTGAGCCTGGGCCTGGCCTGGCTGAACTCTGCCTGCCGCAGGTAACAGCTTTCTTGGGCTGGGTTGGGATGAGGCTGGGGGGTGCTGCTGGGGGTGTGTGTTTATTTAATTGTTTTTAAGGCTTTCCTCACTTTTTTTCTCCCCCCGTTGTTTGGCCATTTGTGTTTTATTTATTTATTTAACCAGCTGGGGGGAGGGGCTTGTTTTTTCTGTGTGTACGTTTCATTTATCTGAGCAGACATTTAAATGATTATGATTATTTTATTTTCCGTTTATTCCTCCCCTGTCCACACAGGTGCCTCAGAGCAGGCAGCTAGGCCCGGTAACGCTGAGCAGCTTGCGGTCTTGGCCGCTGGTATTACTAATGGCCTGGTGCCTGCCGGACCCTTCCATAAGTTTCCGAAAGGCGCAGCCTCTGTTAGCTCCCACCTGGCTGGCGGGTCCTCCATTGTTAGCCATGCCCTGACTGGTGGGCTGCACTATAAAAGGGGCGCTCAGGGGCAGTGCCACCCAGTCACTGTGGTGGCAGCATGTTGGCAGTGAGGCTGCTCCAGCCCCCCAGTGCGTGGTGGTGGTGATGCCCCACATGGGCCAAGGCTCCATGACAGGACAGCTTACGTGAAGGTGTCAGAGGCTGTCAGAGGTTTTTGATGATGGGAGAAAGGCAGATGTTGCGCCCCTCTTAAGAGGTAAGTGTTAAGATCTGTAGAGCTGAGGCTGGACAGCCTCACCTTATTCCTGGCAGCACCGAGGAGCAAGAGGAGCACGTGGGGCATGAGGCAGCGATGGGGAATGACCAGCATGGGTTTCCCAGGAGTAAATCAAGCTTGACTAACCTGTCTGCTGCGATAAGCCTATCGCTTGCTGCTGCTTTTGGGGATGCAGGGAGAGCAGTGCGTGCTGTCTGACGTGATGTTGTGGTTTAACCTGGCTGGCAGCTAAACACCACACAGCCGTTCGCTCACCCTCCCCCCTCCCTCTCTGGGACGGGGAAGAGAAACGGGAAAGTGAAGCCTGTGAGTTGAGATAAAGACAGTTTATTAAGACAGGAATATAATAATAACAATAATAATAATAGTGATAATGATAATAGTATTAACAATAATAATGTGTAAGAAAACAAGTGATGCATAATGCAATTGCTCACCACCCGCTGACCGATGCCCAGCCTATCCCCGAGCAGCTGGCCCCCCACCCCGGCCAGCCACCCCTATATATTGTTTAGCATGACGTCAGATGGTATGGAATACCCCTTTGGCCAGTTTGGGTCAGCTGTCCTGGGTCTGTCCCCTCCCAGCTCCTGCTGCACCCCTAGCCTGCCCGCTGGCAGGACAGAGCGAGAAGCCGAAAAGTCCTTGGCCTGGTGTAAACACTGCTCTGCAACAATTAAAACATCAGCATGTTATCAGCGCTCTTCTCATCCTAATCCAAAACATAGCACCCTACCGCTACTAGGAGGAAAAATTAACTCTGTCCTAACTGGAACCAGGACACGTGACTAAGAAGGCTTTTGGCCTTGCTTACCAGAGCATTGCTGTACTCAGGTGTCCTGGTTCCAGTTAGGACAGAGTTAAGTAGCTCATAGTAGCTGGTAGGGTGCTATGTTTTGGATTAGGATGAGAAGAGCGCTGATAACATGCTGATGTTTTAATTGTTGCAGAGCAGTGTTTACACCAGGCCAAGGACTTTTCGGCTTCTTGCTCTGTCCTGCCAGCGAGCAGGCTGGGGGTGCAGCAGGAGCTGGGAGGGGACAGACCCAGGACAGCTGACCCAAACTGGCCAAAGGGGTATTCCATACCATCTGACGTCATGCTAAACAATATATAGGGGTGGCTGGCCGGGGTGGGGGGGCCGGCTGCTCGGGAATAGGCTGGGCATCGGTCAGCGGGTGGTGAGCAATTGCATTGTGCATCACTTGTTTTCTTACACATTATTATTGTTAATACTATTACCATTATCACTATTATTATTATTATTGTTATTATTATTTTCCTGTCTTAATAAACCGTCTTTATCTCAACTCACAGGCTTCACTTTCCCGTTTCTCTCCCCCCATCCCAGAGAGGGAGGGGGGAGGGTGAGCGAACGGCTGTGTGGTGTTTAGCTGCCAGCCGGGTTAAACCACAACATCAGGGTAGGATGTTATGGTGTGGATGAGTGGGCTAATGGCTTGGTAGAGTGGTGCCTGGGTTGTTGGGCCAGAAGGAGGGAGTGAATAGCTTGCTGCACTACTACCTGGAGGTCAGTAGCAAGTGGTGTTCCTCATACATACATAAAAATATGTTGTCACATGCTACTGGTTCAGTATACACATTGTGTAGGTAGTTGTGTTTTTTGACCTGATGGAACCACTCAGTTCTCATTGTCATGATAATCATTTATGTCTTTTCTGCTTAAATAAGGCATGGTGGAACACTTGCTCTGCTCTTAAAACTCACATGAAGCATTTTTAACTTTTAAGGAAATGTTCCCTGTGTGTCTGTTAGGTGTATCAGTCAATGTTTCTAGTTAACCAGGATGTGTTGGTCAGTGGTGGTTGGATAATATGGGCTTGTTATGTAATGACTATAGTATGCTGTAAAGCTCTTTGAAGTAGCATTTTGGTGTCTTGGTATGTTTGCATAGTACAGTGTAGCAGTGTAGATGTTAAATTCCAGGAAAAAATACAAATATGCCAACATGGGTGAATATTCCTGATCATTAGTTTGTGCTTTTTTTATTGTGCTAAAGTGTCTGCATTGCATTCCCTTCCCAAGTTAGTGCAGTCAGTTACTGTTGTGCTTACCGAATCAGTTTTCCATTGTATAGTTATGATGAGCTAAACATAAGAATGTAAAGCTGCTAATCCTGTAAGGAGTTCCACAATGATGTGATTTACATCAGAGCACTGCAAAAATCTGGTTGCAGATCTGTGAGTTGGCTTTCTATCATATCAGTACTTGTCAAAATAACTGTATAATTATCTCTGCACAACAGAAGCTTTCTGCACAATTAAAAATCGAAGCTAATGGCTATTATGAGATATTTAAAACTCCTGCATCAAGCTAGATGAGTTATGTGACACTTTTAATGTCACTGTTTACACAAATGATTTCAAAAGTAAAACCCCTTGCAAAAAAATCAGTCCAAAGTTAATGCTGTTTTAACCAAGGAGTAAAATATATGCAGTTACTTTTTCACAAAGTGTTCAGTTTAAGCTTCCAGTCTGGCCAAAGGCTGTCCCAGTTGTAGAATGAGGCTTGCCTTGGTATTGCCAACTGCTTATCCCAGGTGTGTGTTCTGTGGTTCTTAAGAATCAGCTTCTGGACAGGATGAAGTTGTGCTATGAACTGCAGGGATTAAGAGCCTGCAGCAAATCTGTCGTCTGATAATGGATGTTTGATGTGATATGAGATGCCAAGGGTATCCTGCCAGGCTGCTTGGGAGTGTTCCAGCAGAGGAACAGGTCCTGTAAAATATCAGCCACATCACTGGATGCTTATGGTTTTGCATTTTGAATTAAGCATGAATGCCTGTGCACCATAAAACAGGTGGATGGGAGAAGTCATCTGATAAATAATCCCAAGCAAAAATTCCCTATCTCCATTGAGACCCTGGAGAATATTGAAAGTTCGCAGGCCAGGTTATATCCTTCTTGATGGATGGTTCTTAAAATTAACAAGAGTACAAATTTAAAATCCAAAACACTTAGCTTTAATTACAGATATGAGGCATCTAATCAAATTTGATAAATAAGTATTAATTTTCCTTATTGACTGCATACGAATTGTAAATTACAAGAAATAACTTATATTGCTTTACTGGGATTTTTATGCTGCATTCTACCATGCTTTGGTTAATGTTCCAGTGCAGTTGAGAAACATGAGGAATACACACAACTCCATAAAAATCATTCTGTACAGAAACAGGATTTTTTATAGTATCAATACATCTCAAAAAAAGGCAATTTAAGGAAATGAACCCCATGGACTTCAAGTACTCTCCTCCCGAAAACAATTCCTTTGTGTTAGATTCTGTGATACTTTACCAGTCCTAGAATATTAATGAAATTGTTTCTTACTATTGTGTGGCAAACTGAGTAAGAGACAGTCTGATTAATTTCAAAGGTCTTCACACACAATTGCATGATAACAGATATAGCATTGGCATAGTATGTAAATAACTGAAAAGGTGGTTTTTTTTTGTTTTTTACTTGAGGGAAGATGTATTAATAGCATTTAAATCTGCACAGGCCAGAAGGATAACAGTGGAAGGCTTGATTTCAAATGGTTTTAACCCATTTATCTTTTAGACAAAAGAAGACACGGAGGCAAGAGTATAGATGGCATTGTCATACCTGCTCTTTAAATTCCATATTTACATATAGCTGGATGTCATTCTGGAGCAGGGTAGGCAGTTATTTGTGTGAAGAAGCTAGTTTTCAACCATAGTATGATGGCCCCTATCAAAATGGAACTAAATGGATTTATGACCTTGTTCTATCTGATTGCTCTGTAAAATGGTTTCTGCAGGGTCTAATTGTGTTACTACATTCTTAGTCTTCAGAAAGCACAGCAGCCAACTTCCTTGTGTACAGTCTGCCCTGTAAAAGGAGCCTGGGTAATGCTGCTGCTAGAAGGTGTGAAGAACAACACTCTCCTGCAAGTCTAGAAATGCCCCCAGCCTCCTGACCTCACACTAGATGCCTGCTTTGTTACTACCTGAACTCTGATGGCAGAGCTGAGTAAAAGGTTTATACAGTGGGAACCAAAGTGTTGGGGCTTGGCTTCTGGCACAGGGGTTCCTTCAGTGTTGATCTCCAGAACTACCTCTGGGTGGGGAAAAAAAAATGATGCTTAGAGTGAGAGGTCTGTGGCATGGTAACAAGGCTATCAAAAAAAGTTTGAAGTGTTTGAAACAGGATTATCTATGTACTTTAAATGCATAATCACTTCTGACTGGGGTGGTACAGGGTTAACTTTGCAAGTCAGAAGGTTGTATAGCTTAGTAGTTAGTGATGCTTTCCTGTATTAAAGACCAGGCTATTAGACTGAATGCATCAATTGCACTAGCAGTATGCTCTTAGTGCCAGAGAATGGGTGAGATGCTTTCCCCACACCAGAGCTCTGTACTTCTGGAAATTCAGGAATAATAAAGAATAATTTGACCAGTATTTACAACCATAAGTGATCGTAATGTCAGTCTGTTGCAGTTCTTTGCCAGCAAGATAGAGAAACTATATTGCTGGCATCCTGTTCTCCTCAATCAAATTTATTTCAAATATTAGATTTTCTTGTGGACATGAGATTTATTAGAAGGCTGGCATTGCAGTGCTTCCTATTCAGGTAGATGGCTAAACTTCAATTACTTGTAACATAGACACTTGCATTTCAAGTGTCTAGATTCCTTTTGTTGGATATGCCTTTACAGAAAAATCTAGGGTGGTTTATTGGGGTGTGGGGAAGGAACACTTACTTGACGTGTCTTGTTCACTGAACGTATGTACTTGTTTCTTTCCATTGCCTGTCAGGCAGTCTGGGCAGCTGTCTGCAATACAGACTGCACCATCTGCACCATTGACATGAGAACATCCGACCAACTCCTCTTGTCTTTGCGTGTTACCTGGGGTTATTGTGTTTAATAGGGTATGATCTCTCAGGTTGTATGATCATTTTAGACCATTTGTGGTATTGGAAGTGGGAACTCGAAATCTTAAAGTCTGGAGGTATATCTTTCCACTGTGGATGGAAAATACTGGCATTCTGCTTGAAAGCACTGCAGACTTTCCTATGGCTTTCTAAAAGCCAGACAGCATGCATCCAGGACTTCCTGCTCTCTTTATTATTGATAGGTTATAACTTCCCCTGTATTTCATTTATAGTCTTGTATAAATTGTAGCAATTCAATTTAAATCAGATATCTATTCTTGCTATTAATGACACCTCATCATTCATTTAAAAGAAAGTTTGGGATGAAAACAGCGGGGTTGTTCTATAAGGCGATTTCTTGAAATGGGTGTGATTGAAAATTCAAGTAATACTTGATCTGTTTTTAAACGAAGGAACTTGTTAAGGTTTATTGTACTCCTAAAAGAAATAGATAATGACATGTCCCTAAAAACTGCACAGAAGTCCCAGTCTAAGTCTAGCACTGCAGCCTCATTCAATGCTGTGCAAATTGTTGAAATGACAGTAAGAGAAATGTGATACAAATTTCTGGATTTGCTTTAGTCCAGTTCTGAGCCAGACAAAGCTCATTTTTCTGGTGGAGCCCAGCTTGAAGTTCTTCACCATGGCAGACCATTGAATATATTCCTTTGAAGGCATATGAAAGGAAAGGCTGTAACAAGTTGTGGGTGGAAAGCCCTGTGATATAAGCTGTCAAATGACAAGTATGTAGGGTGCAGTAGGGCAGGAGGAGGAAAGGGTTGTCTTCATGTTGGATAGCTTTTACCCGTGACTGCGTGATTCTGATGTAGTAGTTATAAATGTATATTGGAACTTCAAGATACCCAATTTTTATTTCATTAAGAATGACTGTATTACTGCCCAAGATTAATTTGATAAAGCCTGGTATCAATTGTAACATATAATAAGGAAAAAATATTAAATGTACGTGGGTGAAGGATGGTGGAAGTGAAATTTTAATACTTAGGCTCCATATGGAGGAGTTTTTGGCACTCAAGTCAGAAGGAACTTTCAGTCAGAAGGAATTTTCAGGAAGTGCGGTTTTCATTCTTCTCTGATAAAGCTTTGAAACATGGAAAATCAGATTAGGAAATTTAAGAATTTTACTAAGCAAGATTAAATTTGTGTCAGAAACACTTCTACGTATGTGCAGTTGAACAGGTAAAAGCCCTAATGAGGAACAATTGAAATATGTCTTCCATAGGTTATATAGGAAATGCTTTTAAAGTTATTTAGTGTTAGTGTAATTTCTAGTTGTAATGCTTTGTTACTTTCATTCTTTTGTGAAGTTTGAGGATTAAACTTATGTTTGGAATTCGCTCATTCAAGATGTTCGAGTAAGTCCTCAGGAGTCTTTAGCATCAGCTTTCACTGAAGCTAGTCAAAATCAGACTTAGGACCCAATGTACTTCATGAATTAGCAACTCCTAATAGTCTGCCAAAATATGCTTGCAAGAAATGACAATTCTTACTGCTACAGTTTCAGTAGATGCCCACCCACCTACACTGTCTTCATTGTTATGTCTACCAATGGTAGTAATTTATATTAATAAAGCTGAAGTGAAAATCTTCATAAATTAAGTTCTCAATTTAATGTCTTTCTCAATGGTTGTAGTTATTCATAGGCTTATTGCAGAGAAAGTAAACTAATGTAAAACCTTTCCAGTTTCATCTTGGAAGATGACATGAACGGTTAATAGCTATTCTTTATTTAAGTAGCTCTAGGAGGATATAAGGACCCTGTACAGTCCCCAGGAATACAGCAGAACTGATAGCAAGTGTTGTGCGAGGGCAGAGTACAATAGGAACTATGCAGGCCCTTGGACCTCTGCTTAGGAAGGAATGCTGGAGGTGTTTTTGCCACAGATGTTTCTGTATTCGTACTCTATATGGATCAGTTAGCAAGCTTTTCATACATCACGTGGATTTCCCTTATCCATTGAAGCAGAAGTTATTTGCATGTTGAAGTACGCATAGTTAAAGTCCATGATGAAGTTGTGGTGGTTTTACTCAGGTGAGCAGTTAAGCTCCACCTCAGCCGCTCTCTCACTCCCCCCTCCTCAAAGGGAAAGGGGGAGAAAATACAATGTAAAGGGCTCAAGGGTTGAGATAAGGACAGGGAGATCACTCAACAATTATTGCGATGGGCAAAACAGACAGAGTAGGGAGATAGTAAGATTTATTGCCTAAATAAACGGGGGAATGGGGGCTGCGGTCAGTCCCTAATGCTTTGTCTCCACTGCTCCTTCTAGGTCACTCTCTGCCCCTGCTCCCCGTGGGGTCCCTCCCACAGGATGCCGTCCTTCCCAAACTGAGCCTGCGGGGGCTGCCCACAGGCAGCAGCTCTTCAAGAACTGCTCCCACATGGCTCTGTACCACGGGGTCCATCCCTCAGGAGCAAACTGCTCCAGCACGGGTCCCCCACGGGCAGCAGCTCCTGCCAGGTCACCTGCTCCTGCGTGGTCTCCTCTCCATGGGCTACAGCTCCTGCCCAGGGCATGCTCCGGCAGGGGTCTTCCACAGGCTGCAGCCTCTGTCAGCGCAGGTCCACCTGCTCCACCGTGGTCTCCTCCACGGGCTGCAGCGTGGAACCCTGCTCCACTGTGGTACTCCATGGGCTGCAGGGGGACAGCCTGCTTCACCATGGTCCTCACCACAGGCCGCAGGGGACTTCTGCTCCAGCGCCTGGAGCACCTCTCCCCCTCCTTCTTCAATTGACCTTGGCACCTGCAAGGCTGTTTCTCACTCCTCTCACTCTCTCTCCCAGCTGCTGTTCAGCTGCAGTTTTTTCCCCTTTCTTAAATCTGCTCTCACAGAGGTACAAACAACATCACTTACTGGCCTGTCTCTGGCCAGCGGTGGGGCCCTTATCTTACATGGGGCAGCTTCTGGGTTCTTCTCTCAGAAGCCACCCTTATAGCCCCCTGCTACTAAAACCTTGCCACGTAAACCCACTACAGAAGTACAAAAATGGTCATCACACTTAGGAAATTCTGTTGCCTTTAACTTAAGGTACCATTCACTAATCTGCATTATATTGTGTACTTCATCTCTGCCTGGGGTGCCTTCAAATATGCCCTCTACCTCCATTTCCTTTGCGTTGCTTTTCCCATTCTGTGTAATTGATTGCATTTGTCTCTGAGGAACTGATAAGCTTCTCTGTAGGGCTGTTTCTGGGAGGGCTGATCTGTAGGACGTCCTTTTTCTAGGCGTGTATAACCTTGTGTGTTTGGAGCTGATCTTGCTGGCCAAGATATAAGTTAATCCTGTAATACCATGAGTCCTGATGCAAGAGCTGTATTTGGTATATATCTTAGAAGTTAGCATTACTGTGCTGGTTTTCCTTCTAAAAAGAACAGCTGGTGGCAGCGACCTGTGCCCTTGTCTCTTATTTTTAAAGGCTTCTCCTAACTTCACTGTAGTTTAAAGCCTTAGCATGTTACGATCTTTCAAATCTGACTCTTGTGAAATCTGCCTCTCTTGAAAGAAACAATGTGGTCTAATATGATCTACCTACAAGTAGTACTGGAGTACCTACATGAGTAGTACTGGAGGACAAACACTCATTTTGTGATCGTTAGGGTTCTTCCAATCTACTTTATCAGCTCATGGGGTTACATGTGGAACATCGCTGTCAGTAGTATGACTACATCACCCTTTGTCTGGGATACCTGGAGGATCTCCTAAAGAAATGTGGAATAGGAGTGGCAGGGTAGATTCTGTGGTACATTTGGGTCTAAAGCTATCCTCGATTTGTTAGGAAGTTTTGTCAAATTAGTATAGGGTTCGTATTCCACAGTGAAAGTGGATCTCTGGGCCACTGTTTGTGGTCTTGGCTTAGGTAGTTACTTCTCCTGTCTAAAGCCTACCTGTGCTAGAATATAGGGCTCACTTTGGAGTCTAATGCATTAATAACATGTCTATTATTACTACAGCAGGAGTTCTGGTCCCTGATGCACAACAGAACCCAGCTGCGAACTGTGAGACAGGCTTCAGTGGTCGCAAACTTACCCATGCTTCCTGAAATCTGCTTGCATTGTGATTCAGAAGAGTCGATTTTTCCATTGAACATCTGCTCTGCATTTGGAGACAATGTTTCCTTGTGTATACCCTGTCAAAAACAACAATCAACCCCATTGTCTTTTTGAATACAAGAATTAGGGAGCATGAGTGAAATCAGGAGACACATGCATATGAAATCAGAGAGCATTTCTTTACATACAGTAAGCTTAATTATACTGTGCAGCTCCTTTCTGCAGACTTCCTGACCTCACTTTCAGTAACCAGAATATTAAGAATATGGCCAAAATCATGGAAGCAAAAAGCATCTAAGGCTACTACACATTTCAACATCTGACATACTTCAGAGGTGTTTTTTTTAATGTCAGGAGTCAGTATAATGAAGCCTATTTCACAGGATACCCTGAATCTTGAAGAGATGACTTGCAGAAATCCATGAGTGCTTCAAACTAAGAAGAAAATCTGGTCCCAGTGGTCTCATCCAGTAAACCACTGTATCATCTGAATTGTATTTTATGCCTTCTACACCATGTATTGTGTAAGATACATTGTCATTCAAGTTATCATAGATACAGAATCATAGGTCTTTTCCAACCTAAATGATTCTCTAAGGTA
Organism: Anser anser; assembly: GCF_964211835.1. NCBI lineage: Eukaryota > Metazoa > Chordata > Aves > Anseriformes > Anatidae > Anser > Anser anser. Next base: position 86,568,261 of record NC_139721.1, on the reverse strand, counting down.
ATCTAGTCCATCCCAGCGCTGCCAAATCCACCATTAAACCATGTCACTAACCTTATAATTATTCCCTTTCCAATTAACAGAACAGTTAAGAGTACTGGTTTAAACATGTTATTTATATCACTGACTATTCATGTACAGCTCTTAAGTGTTCAGTGTGTAGTTTAAGAATTTCAAGACAAAAAAAAGTTTGGCCTGGCAGCACTTGATCTTATCCTGGCTGAATTCTTCAGGACCCTGTGTGGAATCCAAATTCCTTATTCAGATGTTCTGTAGTTCTGTCTGAAACACAGGAGGAGCCAGCTGTGGGCTTCTCCATGTCCTAAAGTGCTTCGAAGCTGTTTTGTGATGGGTCCATCTCCTTGCTAATACCTCCTGTCTTCATCACTATGTGCCTTAGCGAGATATCAAACTTGCTCCCTAAAGTGCTCTTATCTGATGAAACTCAACTTCTGATGTAGTCCTGCAAAATATGATGCTAAAATGTCACATCTTCAGTTGATGAAAGCTGGTACATCCTCTTTAATTCAGTACGGCAATGCATCACCAGAGATCCTGTCCTTCAGTTTGTTGTAGTCCTTTAGATGTCCTTAAGACATGGGAAGGTGAAGTTTAAATAGGCAGTCTTGTCAGAGTGAATGTAAGCCTTAAGTTTTCTTCATTTCAAATTTCTGTCTTGGTCAGAAAAAAAAAATAATCAAGTTCTCTACAGCTCAGTTGCATATGTGTGTTTGTGGTTGAACAATCTTGTGATGTTGTCTTAATGTTGGCATTATTAAAATTAATCTTTGACCTATTTTTGTTAGTAATGTCTCAATCTCCTACTTAAATTCCTTTTTAGATCATCTTTTTACAATGGCCATATAGCATCAAGCCATGTTCTCATTTGGTCTGGTATCTCTAACAGCTTGAACAGGTACCAAGAGAAGAGTGAAAGAACACTGACAACTCAATCTCTTGATTCAGGAAATGGGAGAACACAGTAGCTTTTAACATGGTGAAAATGGTAACACTTCAATACAATCAGTAGTGCATAACTTCCAGATTATTTCTCAGTGAGATCAAGTTAGGAGGAAAACTTGCTTAAATATTGCTTTTACCTCCTAAAAGGGAGATTTTTGGAAGTGCTTGTGGAAATGTGAATCTGAAGATGATAATATTGAGTTGTTCTGAAAAACCTTAAGCTTTCAAATAGAATTGTTGTATTTTCATCCTTTTTTGTCCATTTTAGTTTAAATGCTTGGTTTTGTTTCAGCTGGGGAATTGTTTGCATGTAGTACATTTGAAGGAACCATGTGGTAATGTTTGCACAGTTGTGATATCTAATAATCAAAGATGGTTCTTCCTCTTCAAATCCTTTATAGTCCAACTAGAAGTGATACAAATTGATATACATGATGTTGTTGTTTTGACATGTGGCTGGAAATACTAGAAACAATATCCTATAAAATGTGTACTGGGTTTACATGGCAAGGGCTTGGTACAGGGGGGTTGTAGGAGTAGCCTCTGAGCAGAGCCCAGCAGCTGCCCCATGTCAGATCAGAGCTGGCTCCCAAAGGGACCATGATATAGTAGCACACTGCTGTTTTAGTTGTTGCTGAGCAGTGCTTAGAGTAAGAATATTTTTCTGTTTCTCAAGCTGTTTGTCAACCAGAGGGCTAGAGGTACACAAGAAGCTGGGAAAGGAACACAGCCAGGACAGCTGACTTGAACTAACCAAAGGGCTGCACCATCCCTATGAAATCATGCCCAGCAGTAGAAGCTGGGGGGAAAGGTGGGGATGGGCATTAGTGTTTGGAGTGATGGCACGCGTCTTCCAAACTAGTTAAGCATTATGAGCCCTGCTTTCGTAGAAGTGGCTAAACATCCGCTGCTGATGAAAAGTAATGAATAAATTCCTTGCTTTGCTTGTGTATACAGATTTGCTTTACCTATTAAACTTCATCTCAATCAACAAGTTTTTTCACTGTTACCTTTCACGTTCTCTTCCCCGTACCACTACAGGGGATTGAGTGAGCAACTGTGTGGTACTTAGCTGCCTACTGGGGGTAATCTACAGCATCTGTAAAGTGATACATTAGCATGGATTTACCATCTGCTATTTATTGTCAAAATGACATTGTACAGAAAACCAGTCTTTGGATCTCAGTTAACTGTAGCAGATCACTCACTTTAATGTCTTTTGGAGTGCAGTCCCTTGGTGACTGTAATACTGTGGAAATGAGAAATGTATATACTTTTCTTGAACAGTTACTTAAAAGAAACGGAGCTCAGTCTGTATGTGTAAGGCTTAAGGAAGCCTTAGTTTGCATTTCTTGCAGGCAGCCTGCTTGGGAGCCTCAGAGGTTGTCTGAAAAAAAAGTATTTGTATGAGACACTTTCAGTCACAATCCTTAAAATTTACCACCCATTGACTCCTGTGACTTCCCTGACTGGCTCAAATTGTTCTTACTCAATGAAATGTGTTAGTTCATACTACCTGTCTCCCTGTGAAGTCTGTCAGAAGTTTAGAACATTTCCTTTGGATGCTTATTCTTTTCTGCCTTACTTCAAAAGGTAGCCCAGTTATTCTTAAATTTTCTTACACGTGCAGGTGCATCTTTGTTAAACTAGGAGTCAGCTTCTGTGTTTACTTCACTAACAGCTTCTGTTTTGGAAAAGATTTTCTTTGCTATTGGGACAGCATCCCTCAGTGGGAAATGTCATGAAGTTGCATGAGGACTTTGTTTTGATCAGTCTCTGGTAAGTTTACTTAGGTTATAAATGGGTTAAATACATGTACCTTATTACTAGATTTTGACAGAACATAGATGTGGTTATAATTAATCCATCTGGGGTGATGGTGGATTAAGAAATACTCATCCCTAACATCCTTCTGAGAAGGATGTTACACATGAATGGGCATTACCCTGTTGTCTCAAACTAAGTTGTATAGTTTTAGGATTATAAATTAAGATTACACTCGGTTAATATCAGAAAAAAAAAATGATATGTATGGAATGTTTTCCTCAAAGGGAACAATACAGGATCTGTTGTTTGAGATATTTTAAAATAAACAGGGCAATTGACCTTTTACATCTCTAATTCCTGTGTTTCAAGCTTTGATTTCCAACAGCCTCATCAAGCATTTGTCATTGATATTTCTATTTTGAGGAATGAGGTTTTGATGTTTGGTAGAAATAACTTCGGGAGGAATACACAAGAGGTGTTGTTAGGCTAATTTTCATCATAATGCCCTCTGGTTGAAAGCATAGCAAGTCTGATGCTTGCATCCTAACTGAGAAAAGGCAGTTAATTGCAAACGAGGATAAGCTTAATGACAAAGAGTCCTTGTATGTTACATTAATTACGTGTTTTTTTTTTAATACTGCACTTATTTTCACTTATGGTACATTTAAAACCACAGTTTCTGTTGGGAAGCAGTTCTATAGTATATAATTGCTTCCAGCTGCAAGCTTTATCACAAACTCATTGCAAAAGTATGAGACAGGAAGAAAGTGTATATTGGAGAATGGCTTCTAAAAAACATGTGCTTCTGAGTAATTTCTAAACAGCATGAATGTTTCTTTCTAATTCAGCTGAATTCAAGTGTGTGTGTTATTAAGTCTCAAATTCCAGTGTTGTAGAATGCATTCTTACAGATGCCATTCTTCTGCAAACCAATACTAGTGGCTTAAGTAAGGTATTCTGAATACCTTAGTAACAAGAGGATATATTGTGTGAAAGGTGAGAGTTCCTTAAACAGTGAATTAGTGCTTTTTCAAACTGTAGAAACCACATTAGAAAACACATAATGACTGTTCACAATCTGTAGGAAGAGTAAAGTAACTGAAGCATCACCAGAAACAATATATTCAATTTCTCCAATTGCAGTCCTTCCTGTCACCTGTGCTAGAGAGGATCCATTCAATTAGCTCCATATTTCAATGACTAATAACGCCAAGGATATAAGAAGTATCAAAGTTCATATTAAATATGCAGAATAAGAAAGCTCGTGAACTTGGATCAGAAAAAGAGTAGCTGCCCACAGAATCTGTCAAGAAACAAGTGTGAGAGCGCAGAATAGCTAAAGAGTCATTTTATGCATGCAACAAAGGGGATTTGTGATTGTAATGTGTAAGGACAGATTAGGGACAGGTTTTTCTGTGAGTAAACTTTAAGCAGAAAACAGCTGTATTCCAGCATGCCAAGTGCAATCAAACTACAGTTGGTTGTAGCCACAAACTGCAGGATAAGATGGGGAGTCATCTCTTCCATGAAAGAGAAGACTACAGCTACAGAAAACATGAGTAGCTGAATATACAGGCTGTGCATACATGTCTGAATTCAAATCAACAAGCTGAGTAAGAAAGTAGCTGTGTTTTCACAACTTGAACTTTTTCTTGTAATGTAGACATGAAAGGTGTCTGGTTGTGTTAGTCTTCATGAGAGATCCTGTTGTGGAAGGCTAGTGGAAGTAAACCTTGGTGAGAGAGATTGCACATCTGAAAATCTTAAGCTAGAGGTGAAATGACTTTGGTGTTACATGTGGTGGGCTGGCCATGGGCTGCTGCTCTTTTCCTCACCCTCTTCAACAGTACAGGACCCAAAGTAAGATGGAAAAATGTAGGTTGAGATTAACACAGGGAGATCACATTGCTGTCACAGACAAAGAAAGTGCCTTTAGGGAAAGCTGATTTCATTTATTGCCATTTGAAATAGTTGGATAGTGGGAAAACAAATGAAAACACCATACCCCCCCCCCCCCACCACCTCTTTCCAGCTGCAGCATTAGAGCGTGGGCTGTATCTTCCTCTGGTTGCTCCTTTTTTTTTTTGACCAGAGACTACCCATAAGAAGCTTCCTTGTTAAGGCGAGCTTCTTCTAGGCCCAGAAATAAAACTCATAGTACTTTTTACCTACAGTAGCGCTGAAGTGTGCAAATGAGTGCACTCATTTGCAAAAAGTGCAAAAAGTGGCTGGCGTGGAGTACTATTCTCTTACTGGAGCTACTCCTGTAGACAGGAAAGGAGAAAAATTGTAGGGTCTAAACAGCCTGTAGTGAAAACTTGCAAGGCCAATACCAACTTGCAAAGAGGAAAAGAGTCCAGTGGCAAGAGGAATATAAAGCTAGTGGGAAGAAAGATGATGAAAATCGATTATAGCGTGCTGAGAATAGGAAATGTAATTGATCTATGCCCAGGGGCCTAGTCCTTGCAAGAAATTAAAGCTGAGAGAATTGTGACACTTAGTGAACATTAAGCGTGCTTATGTCACTTTCAATGAGTTCCTCTGTGGTGTGTGTGTGTGTACCACAAGTGAGGGAGAGAAATAGAGCAAACAACTGCCACTACAGTGTTGGAGAACATATGTTGAATTATGAGATTAAGGCTGGGGGATCATAGGATTCAGAAAGAATAATTAAGTGTATGTTTCCAGAAAATTTTGGTAGGCTTAAATCAGACAAAACATCTAAAACTATTTTATTTCACTTTTGGCTGTTGGGTGCTTGAGCAGTGAAGAATACAACTGTGTATCTTTTATCTAGATGGAGAAGTACTGTCTTCCCACTGTGTGGCTGGGAGAATGTGTAGGAGGAACTGGCAAAAGGACTTCTTTCGTAACTTTTAGTAATGTCAAATCTCAGTAGAGAAATGTATGTAATAACTGTAAAACAAGATCCATTCACGTTTCCTGTTACATTTCATAGAATATCCTGAGTTGGAAGGGACCCATAAGGATCATCAAGTCCAACTCCTGGCACCACACAGGTCTACCCAAAAGTTTAGACCATGTCACTAAGTGCACAGTCCAATCGCTTCTTAAATTCAGACAGACTTGGTGCAGTGACTACTTCACTGGGGAGCCTGCTCCAGTGTGCAACCACCCTCTCGGTGAAGAGCCTCTTCCTGATGTCCAGCCTAAACTTCCCCCGCCTCAGCTTAACACCGTTCCCGCGGGTCCTATCACTGGTGTTTACGGAGAATAGGTCAGCTGCCTCTCCACTCCCCCTCGCAAGGAAGTTGTAGACTGCAATGAGGTCCCCCCTCAGCCTCCTCTTCTCCAGGCTGAACAGGCCCAGTGACCTCAGCCAGTCCTCATGTGTCTTCCCCTCTAGGCCCTTCACCATCTTCTTCGCCCTCCTCTGGACACTCTCCAACAGCTTCATGTCCTTCTTGTACTGTGGTGCCCAGAACTGCACACAGTACTCGAGGTGAGGCTGCACCAGCGCAGAGTAGAGCGGTACAATCCCTTCCCTCGACCGACTAGCAATGCCGTGCTTGTTGCATCCCAGGATACGGTTGGCCTTCCTGGCTGCCAGGGCACACTGCTGGCTCATATTCCACTTGCTGTCAACCACAACCCCCAGATCCCTCTCTGCGGGGCTGCTCTCCAGCGTCTCGTCGCCCAGTCTGTATGTATAGCCAGGGTTGCCCCGTCCCAGGTGCAGGACCCGGCACTTGCTTTTGTTGAACTTCATGTGGTTGGTGGTTGCACAGCTCTCCAATCTGTCCAGATCTCTCTGCAAGGCCTTTCCACCCTCATCCGAGTCCACAACTCCTCCAAGTTTGGTGTCGTCGGCAAATTTGCTCAAAACACCTTCTAGACCTACATCCAAGTCATTTATAAAAACATTGAAGAGGACTGGCCCTAAAATGGAGCCTCGAGGAACCCCACTAGTGACCATCCGCCAGCCAGATGTGGCCCCATTTACCACAACCCTTTGAGCCCTGCCCATCAGCCAATTGCTCACCCGTCGTATGATGTTTTTGTTTAGCTGTGTGCTGGACATTTTGTCCGGTAGGATCCTATGGGAAACCATGTCAAAAGCTTTGCTGAAGTCCAAAAAGATCACATCAGTGGGTTTCTCTTGATCGACTAGATGGGTGATCTTATCATAAAAGGAAATCAAATTTGTTAGGCAGGACCTACCCCTCATGAACCCATGTTGGCTGGGACCAATGACCGCATTGTCCCCCAGGTGCGCTTCAATAACTTCAAGGATCATCCTCTCCATAATTTTACCAGGCACTGACGTGAGACTGACAGGCCTGTAATTGCTAGGGTCTTCTTTCTTACCCTTCTTGAAAATTGGCACAACATTTGCCAGCTTCCAGTCCAGTGGACCTGTCTCGATCCCTTGCTCCGCTGCAGAACGCATCTGCCCCAGAGCCGATCGCCTTGGCATATAAATATATATACATATATGTATATAAAAACTTGCACTGATTCTGACTGATCATTTGCAGCTGAAATTATTTCTTGCTCTAGAAATTCTTCAATGGCAAAATAATGCTTTGTCAGCTACTTTCAGCTGAGGGTAGAAGAGTGTGTATCCTCATGAAATAAAGAGAAGCAAGTGAACAGAGGAGTTCTGGCTAACGTAAACCAGGAGACTTAGGCTGAATTGGGAATGTCTGTCAAGGCTGAGAACTAGGGCCTGTGAGGTGCAGGCAGAGCTGTGTTAGATCTAAATAAGCAGCCTGAGAAGTGTCTACTGTGTAGTGTTTTCCTAACTTTTTATTCCTTAAAACAAAAAGAAAAAAAAATCTGCTGGTGAGCAGCTGGGACTTGAAATTGACAAAATGTCTGACTTACAGTAATGCTTTCTGAGCAGGTTAAGTATTAATGTATTATGCATCTTGTATTCAGCAAGACCTGTCTGATTTTATATCCTAACTAGTACTTAAAGAAGAAATCAAGGTGAATTGCCATTAGCGATTGCCAGGTAGGCAGATAACCTTATCCTGCTGTAACTTGGCTCAAGCCAACTGAACTGAGTAAGAGGCTAACTTTGCCCAGTGTTGCTACGTTTCTTTTATTGCTTGTTGTGTTTTGCTGTCTGGCTAAAGAACAGATAATTTCTAAACTCAGTATTTGTCTATTTCTAGGCTTTCTTTCAGAGTGAAAGTGCAGTCTTCATGTTTACTTTTCTGCATTTGTTATTCTAACTCTTTATACAATACTGGTCCCTTAAATAGACAAACTTGCTTGTCTTAAGAAAAAAAAATTCCGTGGCCCCCCGGGCATCAGACACACTAGCTATGCTTTTTTTGTTACAGTAAAAACCTCTTCAAATGTGTACACACAAAAACCTGTGGGGGTTAGCTGGAAATTGGGGGAAAATAGGGAGGGAGGGGAGGTAGGAGGAGGTGCATGGCAATAATTTTCTGTTTCCAATGAGACTTAAACAAAAAGTAAACTTCTATAAAGTTTACCCCCTCCTGATGGGAGAGGAGGGGGAAAAATAGACCCAGCAATCACCACTGTTCCACAGGAGCCATAAAATCCTGAGCGCCACTTCAGATTTGCTCCTCAAAAGAAGTGTGTCCCTGTGGCAGTTTTGAAGCTTGAAAAGCTTTGTTCTCAGCTGGAGTGACAGACTTGAGCTGTATTATTGATGTTCAAATACTACTTTGCAACTAGAGAAAATGATTCTTTAAGAAGGCTCATGGGGATTTGTTCCTTCTGAAAGATGGATCAAAAATGGCAGCCACAATCAAGTCCTCTGTCAAATTTCTACTGTCACTTAAAATTATTGTCATCCTATAATTAAAATCTTTATAGGAAACCCCTGAGAAACAATATATTTTGACTTGAATGTGTTCTAGACTAATGAATATGCACATGTTTTCCAAGAAGGAAGATTTTATCTAAACCATTTTCAGTTCCTTTACCATAGCATTTGAATTGTGTACTTTTTTTTTTTTTTGAACTGACTTGCTAGCTGAATACTCTAGAGATGCAAAATGGATGGTTTATTTTGAAAACTTAAATGCTGTGTTCTTAGAACTGCTTGAAAAATGTTGAGATGTGATTGCGGTATTTCAGACAGATGGAAGTTGGGAGTTAAATTCTCTAAAGAGTATGTGAGTACAGAAGAAAATAGTACTAATAGCTGTTAATATTCCTTGATACTATGACAGTGACTCTCTTGACCACCTGCTGTGGTATGCTGCACAAATGTTAGAGGCTTCATAAATAAATGAACACCTAGACAACAGGAGAGGTATGTGAGGATGAAAAAGCTGGGAGATCTGTTTGCATCACACTCTAAGTCTGTAGGAAAGGTCAAGAGATGACTTTCCACTGTAGATGTTTCAAAAAACAAGTTCTTCTGTCTCTCTTGCTCTAGCTTGTAGATACAGTTGGAAAACATAGATAGTTACTGTGGTATAAAGGCTGCTGATGTTTACACTGGCTAGAAGTTTGAACTTGGTATTCTAACACTACTACTTTTTTAATTTTTATGGAGTTGCTTAGAAGTATGCCTACTAATACACTTTAAGGTAATAAAGTTCATGCTTTAAAATTCATGAAGTCTGTCCCCTGAGCAATGGCTTGAGTGCATTTCTAAGAGTTCTGTCCATTGTTTCCATATCACGTTTCCAAGTATGTTAAAATTCACAGTTGTACCAAAAGATATGGAAGCAGACTGCAACGAATGAGAATATCAGCATAATAGATTACATTGAGTAACTGGCACTGTCTTGTTTAAGTAAACTATGTTTTAATCTGAATGCTTATTTTTGGGTCATAAATGGAATTTACTGAGGCTAACAAAAATCCTGGTGCTTTTCTCAACAAAGTGTCTGAAGCGATGCTTCATATTAAGCAGTTACTTATTTTATTCTGTGCTATGTTACAGAGTCTGTTTTCACAGGATTTTCATTTTTTTTGGTCATAGTTAATGCTTCTGGTTACAGTACGAACCATGGAGAAAAAGGGAGAAAAGTCTTAGGCTGTTAACAGATTTCTGGACGTATCTATTTCTTTAATTTTCTTTGGGAAGAGAAGATAAAAATAATCTGAAGACTTGTGCATGAGCTGTCAATGGTGCTTACTATTTTAGGAGAAAAAAATAAGTCATTTCAAATGCCATTGTTAATTGGTGTATTCTGTAATTCACCTTGTAAGTGCCCTTGTGTGTACACTTACATTGTATTTTTAGTTGAACTTCAGATAATTACGATGAAAATGATGTAAGGATGAAGGAGGAGAGAAAAGACTGTTTCAGTTTTATACAGAGTTCAGTTATTTTCAGCTGTTTCAGGAGGCGAATATGGACATGACAATTTTGAAAGAGGCATCTATAAACAGTTGTACTCTTGTAGCTGTTCTTAGGAGTAATGTAAATACTCTGTATTTCTTGCTCAGATTTTGAACACTGAGTTCATTATGTGAAATTGTTAAAAGTCTAAAACTGTGGTGTTAGTGCTTACTATCTTTAAAGTCTTGATTTATATATATTTTACATTTAAAATTTTAGGTTTAAACTTAGACCTTGAGTAGTACAAGTAGCTTTTGAATCCATTCAGTTGAGTCTTTTGATTCAGCTGAAAATGATTCCTAATTGACTTAAGGTAAACCAAAACAGACTGGACTGAATTAGGAGTGAGTGTTCATTGAGCCTCTGGGATGACTTAAAGAAATGGCTTTTAACTAACAATTGCAGTTGAACCAAAAGAAAACCAAACCTCTTCAGAGTTAAGACTGACCGTCACAGGAAATAGCACCAAAACAGTGGCACAAGGGATGAATCCATTAATAAATAGAGGGGTGTTCTCCCTTTTCTTTAGAAGGGAAAACGGAAAAGGAGTATACTTTTTATATGTAGACCAATAAAGAGAATGTTAGCCCAGTCTGTGTGCCATGTCAGTTTTCTAAAGCAAGGAATAGTTCTTCCTTCAGTCTTCAGTTTACTGGTGTAGAAGAACTAAATCCTGCTAGAGGCCATTCATCCTCAGTGTCTCAGCAGCTGGAGCAGTCATATCATGAGTTTTGCACTAGAGTGAAGCAGAGTTGCTGCTGTAATGTGCATAAACTGACAGCAGTGGTTGTAGCTTGGTGCACACTTAATCTGAGATTATTAAACAGAGCTTCTTCAAACCAGATTTGAAGGAACAAAAAGGAAAGAGGGATAGCCATTTCCAATACGTATCTTAGTTTAGCTTTACCCTTTTTGAAAATTTTCTGTAAGTTTTGTGACCTCTTCAAAGCTAGCACTTTAATTTTTAATATTATTGCTCCAAACAAATGTTTTATTTAAGTGACTTCAAACAAGAGTGGAAATGGCCTCTAACACTTCCATGTCTCCAGCCTTTCCTTGAAAAACAAGGAAAAACGCCCAAATATTGATTAACTTGTTTAGTCTTAAAGAGCTCAAGTACATGCTAATTTACTGCATTTTGTGGGATTAACAAGTATCACCTGATCCATGTTAACTAATTATTTCAGATGTAAAGTAAGGTGTTCAGAATTAAAGCTCCTTTATGATAATTCTTCCTAGCCTGATCATCAATGGAAAACATCCCTCATGGACAAAAAAGCATGCAAACCAGAGCCTGGGCCAAATTCACAGCTTTGACCACAGGATTCCCAGAAATTGATGACAAGGTGTGAAAACATTGTTATCCACTCTGATGTTGTTTCCACAGTATTAAAAAATAAATGCTGTGGTTGATGTAACCTTGAAAGATGACTTCAAGTGTAACATTTTGAGTGGTTAGAGAGGACAACTTGAGGGCTGTGTGAAGCTCTTCATTTTTCTCTCCAGCAAGGTATTAGAAAACAAAATTTGCCAGCTTCCGTTTATTTTGGACTAAAGGTAGTAAGCATTTCAGATGAAAGGTGGGTGACAGTTGCTTTAGCTGTTTTGAGAAATAGAGCATTGGGGTCTTACTACTTTCTTCCTGCATAAGGGGGTCAATCTATCTCTGAGATGAACACAATAGAAGCATGGCTTGTGTCCCGGATAAACTGTATGGTAGCCAGTGACTGGGCTTTTCTATGTCTTTAAAAATTCGGTATTCTGATGGTTTCAGCCCTCCTCTACTGGCATTTGGAAGGACCCAGCAAAAGAAAACTAAGAGACAATACCATGTTTTTTGTGTGTGTGTAAAGAACTGTAACTATAGGATTCTCTTCTAATGAAAGCAGAAATACCAATTATGTGTTCTAAGAAATAGGAAAATGTTAATGTGAGGTTAATGTTTCGATGCTTTCTTGTAGTTTCCTGTTTATTCTCAACTAATGACATTACCAAAGAAGGCACAAAGAAAACCATTGCAAAGTTTGGAGATAAAGATCACTTTATATTGATAGAAAGCTCAATATTATCTTTCCTACAGAAGGCAGGTCTGGGAAGATAGTCTCAACTTTTTTTTTAAATTAAGAATTTGACCTGGGGGAGAGATTGAACTTTACATAGGTGCACCTGTCTGCATTCACCATTACTGTCTTCCTTGCTGTTCACTGATGATGTGAAAATAAGGGCAACAGAACCAGCTTTTAAAATGAGCACCAAAACTCATAATTTGCCTTCAGGAACAATCCACCCTGCAATTGGAGGGGAGGAGATGAAATCATTGGCCTTGTTAAGGTTGGAAACAGGCAAATAGGATGATAGTCGTTCTTAAGCTCATGGAAAAGCTCAGGAAAGCTCATGGAGCAGATTATCTTGAGGGTCATCACGCGGCACTTGCAGGGCAAGCAGGCGATCAGGCCCAGTCAGCATGGGTTTATGAAAGGCAGGTCCTGCTTGACGAACCTGATCTCCTTCTATGACCAAGTGACGCGCTTGGTGGATGAGGGAAAGGCTGTGGATGTGGTTTACCTTGACCTCAGTAAGGCTTTTGACACAGTTCCCCACAACATTCTCCTCAAGAAACTGGCTGCTCGGGGCTTGGACTGGCGTACGCTTCGCTGGGTTAGAAACTGGCTGGATAGCCGGGCCCAGAGAGTTGTGGTGAATGGAGTCAAATCTGGTTGGAGGCCGGTCACTAGTGGTGTCCCCCAGGGCTCGGTACTGGGACCAGTACTCTTTAATATCTTTATCGATGATCTGGATGAGGGGATCGAGTGCACCCTCAGCAAGTTTGCAGATGACACGAAGTTAGGTGCATGTGTCGATCTGCTCGAGGGAAGGAAGGCTCTGCAGGAGGATCTGGATAGGCTGGACCAATGGGCTGAGGTCAACTGTATGAAGTTCAACAAGGCCAAGTGCCGGGTCCTGTACCTGGGGCGCAACAACCCCAAGCAGAGCTACAGGCTGGGAGATGAGTGGCTGGAAAGCTGCCTGGCCGAGAGGGACCTGGGAGTATTGGTTGATAGTCGGCTGAATATGAGCCAGCAGTGTGCCCAGGTGGCCAAGAAGGCCAACAGCATCCTGGCTTGTGCAAGAAGCAGTGTGGCCAGCAGGTCTAGGGAAGTGATTTTGCCCCTGTACTCGGCTCTGGTGAGGCCGCACCTCGAGTACTGTGTTCAGTTTTGGGCCCCTCGCTACAGGAACGACATGGACGTGCTCGAGCGAGTCCAAAGAAGGGCAACCAAGCTGGTGAGGGGTCTGGAGAGCAAGTCTTACGAGGAGCGGCTGAGGGAGCTGGGATTGTTCAGCCTGGAGAAGAGGAGGCTCAGGGGCGACCTTATCGCTCTCTACAGTTACCTTAAAGGAGGCTGTAAAGAGGTGGGGATTGGTCTGCTCTCCCATGTGCCTGGTGACAGGATGAGGGGGAATGGGCTGAAGTTGCGACAGGGGAGTTTTAGGTTGGATGTTAGGAAGTACTTCTTTACCGAAAGGGTTATTAAGCATTGGAACGGGCTGCTCAGGGAGGTGGTGGAGTCACCATCCCTGGAGGTCTTTAAAAGACGTTTAGATGTAGAGCTTAGCGATATGGTTTAGTGGAGTATTTAGTGTTAGGTCGGAGGTTGGACTCGATGATCTTGAGGTCTCTTCCAACCTAGAAATCTGTGATACTGTGATACTGTGATACTGTGATTAAAAAAAAAAAAAAAGTGGATGTTAGCATAACATTTGGGCACTAATATGTATACTAATTAACAGAATCTTTCTGGAGATAGAACAAGTTTCCTCTTGGAAATAATCACCAGATGTCAATAAATCAAGAGGAAAGCAGAACATTCTTAAGGAATGCTTTTACATCTGAGTTAAATCTTCCACGTTGCCTCACTGTTATTTACCAAAAGTGTTTATGCTGGTGTTTTCAGTGAAGATGCTCTTTCCATGCCAAGTATTGATTCATTGAATACCTAGCTGCGATTAAAATATGGTGTCTGAAAGCCACCAAGGAGCACCAATTTTGCCTCTTGGATCTCTTAAAGGAGTTTGTAGTTGTAGTAGCCATGTGACAGCCTTCTGCTGTGCCAGGCGTTTCTTGGAGGTCAGTTCTTGATATTTTTTACTGACAATAGGAAAACTGAATTGTAGCTCATAATTTGACGTACAAACTAAGTAATGTTGACGTTTTTCTTTAAGGCTTGCCCACTTTAAATACAGATAGATTCAGAATATTCAGACACTCTGTGAAATAAGAGCATTGCCTTCACAATTTTTTCTTGTGTAGAACCGTGATTTGGTTACTGGCCCTGGCTGAGGGCTTTAACTCCTTTGAGGCAGCTGTAGTTTATTGTGCTGTATGCCTTACACTGTACTGTAGCATTTTCATTTTTTCTGTTCAACCACTTTGATTTTAAATTTCTGCTGCTGTGCTCTGCCTCACTCCCAAATTTATGGTAAAGGAGTAGTCAGTGATGAGGGAGACTTTAAATGCTTGGTAGACTTGGTCTGATAAAGCTCTGATATGGCCAGCCAGGCTTGTGCTATGACAGCTGCAAATTTTATAACAATCTACTCAGAGTAGCCATGGAGAATGCACCATCTCTGGGGATGTCCATAGTGCCACCTAAAGCAATAGCTAAACTTGGAAGCTCATGGTGATGCTGTTATAAGCAGGTACAATGGGAAGATGTGTTTGACTGTTAAGACAGTACAATTAATTGAACAGCCTTTTCCTGTTTCATCTGAGAATTGCATGACAAACTGCTTTTCAGTCTATAGTCTCCTCATTGGACCTCACCAAGTTCCCACATAGTAAATCATTTTCAACATGTTTTCATCCTTTTGATCAGTCAGTCTTAATTTGAAATTTAAATCTCATTTTCTCATATAGATTTACTGAGAATAATAGTATAATTAAGTAGATTTTCATATGAAATATACATGAGATATTACTATGCGATGTTGCAGGTACTTGTAATTATCCAGTTGACTTTTGCTATAACAAGGCTTTTTCCAGCTGATAGTTGAGCTCTGCAAAAAAAAAAAAAAGTGTCTGTAGTCTTTACATTTTCAGTTCTGCTTTGTAATTAGGGATACTGAAGTAACTTTACAGTTCTCTTATTTTGTATATTACCTTGTAAATCTGTTTGAGTCTACTTGCCAAAACTGGCGAAGCAGTAAAACTGGCTTTGACTAGTGCTCCTGGGGTACAGGAAGATAACTTATTCTACCTGTTTTAGATATAACAGTTCTCAGTATTGACTCATTTGTGCAGCACTATAGAAACCAGTGGATCTATTTTTGAAATAGATGGTATTCAGTGTTAGCTAGAATAGTGGGATTTTAGCTTGCAGATTATGTTGCGTAGTTGTTACAAACATTCAGCTGGAAGGCTTGGATACTTCACTTCAGGAATGAGCCATGATGAAAGCATGTTGAATGCAAAAATACCACTTCATAGGATATGCAATGAACTTTTTTTTACCTATTGAAATTAGTGAATTTATTAATGTATTTGTTTTTGCAGAATAATACAGACAGGTGTTGTGTGTGTGCATAGCTTTTTAGTGACTGAAGTGCCTTTGTGGTTTGTGTGAGCCAGTGGAATGCATGGAGAGCTGTCTGGGGAGGGGTGCTGAGCCAGGAGAGAGCTGACAGGTCAGAATTCCAGTTCAGAGTGAGGTGTGAAGTTAGGAATTGGGTAGTGCTATATAAGGTCTCTTTCCAACAGTTGAAAGACACCATGTGTTTGGAAGCCTTGATCTACTAAGGGGACTAGCTGACACAGGGAAGGATGCTCTGATGGACCTAAAACTTGAAAATCGTGAAGAACTGGTCAGGAATGTTGAGAGGAGTAGCCTTGGCTGCCTGCCCTGATTGATTGTAAGGTGGTGGATATCAGGATCCTGAGAGAAGGAAACAAGGCCAATAGCAGGATTGCAACCCTGGCTTGCAAGAGAGCAGACTTTGGGTACAGGAATTTGCTTGGAAGAATGTCATGGAATACAAGCCTGGAGAGGGGTGGTCCAAGAAAAATAGTGGATTTTCAAGGATTATCTGCTCCAAACCCAAGAATGTTCTGTGCCTGTGTGCAGGAAAACAGACAAAAGCTGGAGGTTTGCATATGTAAATGAGGAACTCCTGATAGAACTTTGTTCTAAAAAGGTAGAAGCAGGGGTTTGGGTGTCCAGTAGTAGAGGCACTGTTAGAATGCATGGATGGAGTTTAAGAGAGCCAAGGCAGTCTGGAGTTGAATCTGGTGAGGGTTAGAAGGGTAAGTTTAGATGTTTACTACTTGAGCTAAATCTCTTTAAACACTTTAAAAAAAAAAAAAAAAAAAAACTATGTTTGCATTGTAGCATATTTAGGTGCAAGTCCCATATCTGTAAAATATAGCATGAGCATTTTCTGTAGCATAAAACAGACTGAACAGGACCATGACTTTTGGGCTGTCCTCTTTGATCTTTTATTCCATGCTGAATTTAACTTAGAGATGAAAACAGGAGGAGCTAGAGGAATTGCCTATGTTCCTTTAGTATAGGCTAAATGTTTGAGTGGTCTGAAGTTACTGCTTGTACTTTCTTCCTTTGAAATACACTGTAGTCTGAAAATATGCCACTTCTACAAGTGGCTCTTAAGTGTGACTTAGTTGCTACTGGGTTTGTTTTCTACCTATGACATCTTAAAGCAGTTTATACCTTAAGCTGAAAAAAAAAAAAAAAGCCTAGCTCTGGTTTTTCACCTTAGGGTGGCTGAAGACATACCTACTTGTATAGAGAAACTCCGTGTTGTTTATAAGTGTGATGGAATTAGATGCAAGAGAGATTCTAGAACAAGTTTAACACTTGCAGCTCTTGCACCTGTTGTTTCTCAGATGTTCTGCACTAACCTGGAACTTCAATATGTATATGTTTTTCATCTCCCTTTCCTGGGAACAGCATGTTTTTCATGGTGTGTGGGTTCTGTAGCCAAACATTTACCTACAAACTTTTCCAAAATTTGGTAGGACTTTGTATAAACTAGTAAGCTTCAGGAATCTCAGGTTTAGGGTGCTGTATTTGGGATTTAGGATGAGAATAATGTTGATAACACACTGATGTATTAGTTGTTGCAGAGCAGTGCTTACACCAAGCCAAGGACTTTTCAGCTTCTCGCTCTGTCCTGCCAACGAGCAGGCTGGGGGTGCAGCAGGAGCTGGGAGGGGACAGACCCAGGACAGCTGACCCAAACTGGCCAAAGGGGTATTCCATACCATCTGACGTCATGCTAAACAATATATAGGGGTGGCTGGCCGGGCTGGGGGGCCGGCTGCTCGGGGATAGGCTGGGCATCGGTGAACGTGTGGTGAGCAATTGCATGGTGCATCACTTGTTTTGTACACAATAGTAGTAGTAGTAGTACAATTATCATTATTATTATTTTTCTTTCTTTCCTGTCCTAATAAACTGCCTTTATCTCAATCCCCACGCTTCATTTTTTTTTCCTGATTCGCTCCCTCTTCCCATCATCCCAGAGAGGGAGGTGGGAGGATGAATGAACAGCTTTGTGGTGCTTAACTGCCGGCCAGGTTAAACCACAACAGTTGACACAACACTATTGCATTTCATGCTTTCTGTTTTTTGTTTGTTTGTTTAAAAAAACCACACAAACACAGGTTACAGAGCGCAGAACATATTTTTCTGTATAGGTTGTTAAAACTCTTAAACATTTATCCAGGGGTTTATACTGTTGCAGTGTCAATCTGCTATTTTAAAGGAGTTCTTCCAGGAAAAGACAGGAGAGAAGATCTGTCAGATGTAGGAACTGTCAAACAAACGATACCATGGGGCTCCTCCTGTCATAAGGGCTATGTCTGCATTTCAAAACAGGTGGCCTCTGTGATGTGCCTTAAATTTCTGATCGCCTAACTATACAAGTGGGGGGTTCTGTCATGCACAGAAGTTGCCTCTTTGCCCCAGTCCTGTGCTAGCAGGGTGTGGGAATGTAGGCTACAAGGTGCTACTTGGAGTTTTCTTGATTTACCGGTTAATACATCAACTGTTTTAAATTTCAAAGCCACAAACTGTACTTTCTGTGAACACAAAGTGTTTTTTGGTGCTGGTCTGCATAGCAATCAACGCTTCTCGGAGCTCAACACCTCAGCTATACCAATAATACATCAAGAACATTTTTTAAACAGAAGTAATATTTGTTGTGCCCACTGAAAAGAGTACTCTTCTGCCTGCAAAATGGGTGGTTATAAAGGCCTGGGAAGTGTTCTCTCCACTTGTTTTTCTCCCCTTGTCTTTCTTTGACTCTTCTACTGTATCTTCATTTTCTATTGGGATCACGCTTTATTTTGGTGATCATGGGGTACGAGTTTTTTTTTCCTGGGATTCTTTCTGGAGTCTGGTAGCAGGGTCTGTTCTCTGCACACCCATTCTTCCCCCAAACCTAAGGTGATTCAGTCTGTCTAGGAGTTATTTTCATAGGTAGGACCATACCAGATCTCAATCTTTCTGCCTGCTGCAGCCTTCCACCACTAATTGAGACAGTTATGCTTTCAGCATCATACTATAGAAGCAACATACATGCCAAATTGCTAGTAAGCTTTATCATTTTGGTGTGCTTCTTGAAAGTCCCTTAAAAATGTCAGGCCCTTGAAGCGTTCACATAGAGCCACATCTCTCATGAGCCTTTCTGCTATGTACCTCAAGCTATCTGTGAGCAGAGAGGGTCTTTGTTCATAAATATACCTTGTTCTCTATTCGCAAAGTAACCTCATGCTGAGAGTTGCTTTGGAGCTCTGAGCAGTCTGAGTAGGAAGTAAACCTTCTGAAGAAAACTATTATTAGAAGTTTGTTAATAACTATTATGAGGTGGCCTGGTCACATGGAAATACAGGGGAAAGGAAATGGGTTACGTAGGATGTGACTGATACAGAAGTTTGAGTATACACTGGATTTGTAGTAAGCTTTTCTGTATCTGACAACATTAATACAGTTAATGGGTTCTTTTGCTTTTCCATGCCTGTTCTCAGGTCAATTGATTAATTTCACCTTAAATTCTGATATGCTGAGATGACCTATACGCTGTGGGAAATGAGTGTTAAGAATAGAAGGATGAAATTTCACATGGGACTTCAAATAGAGGAGTTCTAAGACAAGGTGAATACAGGGAGTAAGTGAAAGACCTGGAGCAAACAGGGAAGAGTTTTTGAATAAAGAATCCAATATAAAAAGTGATTCTTTGCTGTGTTGGGATAAAAGCAAGAGATCAGAGGAATCAAAAACTATATGGAATGGATAACCCAAGTAAAAATGGATTGAGGCATGTAGGCAGGGTCAAAGAGTTGAGTAAAGGCAAGGTGTGCAATACACAAACTAAATTATACTTTTAAAAGGTTAAATCCTGGTGAAGTAGCTTCTCAGCAATAGTTTGTTCAGTACTACCTAGCTTAGGTTTCAAAAGGAGAGCTGAATGATTGTCTTACATATTACTGGATTTTAGTCCCAGTCCCTTTTCTGGATAATGTTATCTTACTGATGTATTTTGCTCTTAAACTATTTTGAAGAGTAGAGTTCTGAAGGATTCCATCTGAAATGCAGCTAACTTTTCCCTATTACATATAACAAGATGTGCCAAGAAGACTGATCAGAGATTTTTAAAGCTATTTTTTGTAGTTGCTCCATTTTCAGGATAGTCTTGAAATTGCAAAAAAGTTTTGAGATTTGAGAGAGAAGCAGGATGAGGTGAATAGGAATAGGGCTTTCTTACTAAGTTTGTGAATTTAGTTATTCATTCCATTAAAATGATACCTCGCAGGATATTAATTTTCAGTGCAAGTGTGTTTCATTATATACCTCAAAGGCCTAACTTGATACGTAGCAATGGGACATGACTAACAGTATTGATTCCTGTTACCATGAGAACCATACCACTTTAGATGAAAGAGCTGTGCTTTCTCTAAACTGTGTGGGATTAGTTTCAGTTTATGATGTTGCCTTGGCTGCCTCTGGCAAACAGCAGATTTCAGGTACTAGTCTGCACAAATGAATGCAAAACAGTATATTTTAAAATGTAACATGAGTTACAAGGTGGCAGCATTAAAATTACAAGTCAGAACACTGGAAAAAGTAGGTGCTTACTGAAGTGTTTCTGAGGCCAGTAGATGCGGATCAGACAGGGTCTGGTCCATTTTGCAAGTTACCTGTATTGCCATATGGGGTGTGTCTTTATCTGTGTGCACGTGTGTATATATCCATGTTACATACATACGTGTACTAAAGCAGATGTTTATGTGATAGAGAAGCTAAAAATGTGTGCTTCAAAATAAAAACAGGTTTAATGCACTTGACCTTTCTGTATTTTCCAGGTGAGGTTTCAACAGTGTTTTTTACTGGAGGTATTACTATGTTTTTGGTACAAAATACTTTTCTGTATCTAGTAACACTGTATGGTGGTTGAAATTAAGCTAATTTGAGATGTAACTGAGTTTCTTAATTTATTGCTGTCATATATCTAAAACGTTTACTGTGTATTCTGTGGGGAGTGTGTACTCGGACAAAGACATATTTTTTAGACTTTTCTTCAGCAGGTAGAAATGTGTTGACTTAGTGACAGTTGTAAAGTAACTATTCAGCTACTAGAAAGCAAAATTCATTCAGCAGTACTAAGATCTTACATATTCCTTGGTATGATTTGGCATTGAAAATGACAACTGGAGGAAAAAAAAAGGGGGACTATGAAAACTTGTAAGGTTGCAGATGTCATCTTTCTGTACATCTGTTCAAGTTACTTTGATAGAAGCTCCTTCTGTGATCAGTATAGTGAGGATTTTCATTCATACAGTGCCATTTTCTGATCAGCTTTGGAAAATTAACTTCAGTGACTACGCTCAGTTTTGCACAGTGTTAAAGGGGCAAATAGTTCCGTGTATGGATCACCTGGATCCATACAAGTCCATGGGTCCGGATGGGATTCATCCCAGGGTGCTTAAAGAGCTGGCTGACGTCATCGCGGGACCTCTCTCAATTATTTTTCAACGATCTTGGGAATCTGGAGAGGTCCCACTGGACTGGAAGCTGGCAAATGTTGTGCCAATTTTCAAGAAGGGTAAGAAAGAAGACCCTAGCAATTACAGGCCTGTCAGTCTCACGTCAGTGCCTGGTAAAATTATGGAGAGGATGATCCTTGAAGTTATTGAAGCGCACCTGGGGGACAATGCGGTCATTGGTCCCAGCCAACATGGGTTCATGAGGGGTAGGTCCTGCCTAACAAATTTGATTTCCTTTTATGATAAGATCACCCATCTAGTCGATCAAGAGAAACCAGCTGATGTGATCTTTTTGGACTTCAGCAAAGCTTTTGACATGGTTTCCCATAGGATCCTACCGGACAAAATGTCCAGCACACAGCTAAACACAAACATCATACGACGGGTGAGCAATTGGCTGATGGGCAGGGCTCAAAGGGTTGTGGTAAATGGGGCCACATCTGGCTGGCGGATGGTCACTAGTGGGGTTCCTCGAGGCTCCATTTTAGGGCCAGTCCTCTTCAATGTTTTTGTAAATGACTTGGATGTAGGTCTAGAAGGTGTTTTGAGCAAATTTGCCGACGACACCAAACTTGGAGGAGTTGTGGACTCGGATGAGGGTGGAAAGGCCTTGCAGAGAGATCTGGACAGATTGGAGAGCTGTGAAACCACCAACCACATGAAGTTCAACAAAAGCAAGTGCCGGGTCCTGCACCTGGGACGGGGCAACCCTGGCTATACGTACAGACTGGGCGACGAGACGCTGGAGAGCAGCCCCGCAGAGAGGGATCTGGGGGTTGTGGTTGACAGCAAGTGGAATATGAGCCAGCAGTGTGCCCTGGCAGCCAGGAAGGCCAACCGTATCCTGGGATGCATCAAGCACGGCATTGCTAGTCGGTCGAGGGAAGGGATTGTACCGCTCTACTCTGCGCTGGTGCAGCCTCACCTCGAGTACTGTGTGCAGTTCTGGGCACCACAGTACAAGAAGGACATGAAGCTGTTGGAGAGTGTCCAGAGGAGGGCGAAGAAGATGGTGAAGGGCCTAGAGGGGAAGACACATGAGGACTGGCTGAGGTCACTGGACCTGTTCAGCCTGGAGAAGAGGAGGCTGAGGGGGGACCTCATTGCAGTCTACAACTTCCTTGCGAGGGGGAGTGGAGAGGCAGCTGACCTATTCTCCGTAAACACCAGTGATAGGACCCGCGGGAACGGTGCTAAGCTGAGGCGGGGGAAGTTTAGGCTGGACATCAGGAAGAGGTTCTTCACCGAGAGGGTGGTTGCACACTGGAACAGGCTGCCCAGTGAAGTAGTCACTGCTCCAAGCCTGTCTGAATTTAAGAAGAGATTGGACTGGGCACTTAGTGACATGGTCTAAAATTTCGGGTAGACCTGTGTGGTGCCAGGAGTTGGACTTGATGATCCTTATGGGTCCCTTCTAACTCGGGATATTCTGTTCTCTCCCAGTTTGTGTTTTTGTGCTTAACAGATTCAAGCTGTCCACATTGGGATTATTTTTTTTCCTTGGATCTCTGGCAATTTTGGAGAAGAATGCATCTTCGCATTGAGATGCACTATGTTATTTCTTAGGCAGTCTACGGGCTGAACCATGTATTAAAAAACAGCTATCTAGAGGTTTTGTTTTCTGAATTCTTTTGTAGAATATCATGTATGTTGTGATCCTAAACTGCTGAGCTTACTCAGCTAGGAGTGACTTCCGCAGTGTTCTACAGTCTGTAATAAACATGAAAAAAAAAAAATTGTCTCCATCTTTTGGATTTAAGTGAGTTCATGACAAAACCGATCTGTTAGAATCAGATCTACTGCAATTGTGCAGTAAAACAAAACTATAGGGAAACTTCTAATCTCTTTTAATACCCAACTGACTGTTACCTTAGTTATTGGAAGATGAGGATGAAGAGAGAAAATCTGTAGAATGGAAGGCAACATGATCCACAACCTAAATGAAATCTTAGGTTTTGCCTGGAGAAGCTGTGGATGTCCCGTCACTGAGGGTGTTCAAGGGTGGGTTGGATGAGACCCTGGGCAACCTGATCTAGTGGAAGGTGTCCCTGCCTATGGCGGGGGGTTGGAACTGGGTGATCTTTAAGGTCCCTTCCAACCCAAGCCATTCTATGAAATAAGGTCAAGGTTTTGTTACAGCTCTCTGTATGAGACTGGTAGAATCCTGAGCTAGCACGGACTTTGTAGCGTTTCTACAAAAACGTGTAGTTTGGTGCCTGTAATATGTAAGTTCTTTTAATCTGGGAGTCAGTCTAGGAATATCCAACTGTCCTGGTTCCAGTTAGGACAGAGTTAATTTTCCCTCATAGTAGCTGGTAGGGTGCTATATTTTGGATTAGGATGAGAAGAGCGCTGATAACATGCTGATGTTTTAATTGTTGCAGAGCAGTGTTTACACCAGGCCAAGGACTTTTCAGCTTCTCGCTCTGTCCTGCCAGCGAGCAGGCTGGGGGTGCAGCAGGAGCTGGGAGGGGACAGACCCAGGACAGCTGACCCAAACTGGCCAAAGGGGTATTCCATACCATCTGACGTCATGCTAAACAATATACAGGGGTGGCTGGCCGGGGTGGGGGGGCCGGCTGCTCGGGGATAGGCTGGGCATCGGTCAGCGGGTGGTGAGCAATTGCATTGTGCATCACTTGTTTCATATACATTATTATTATTAATACTATTATCATTATCACTATTATTATTATTATTGTTATTATTATATTCCTGTCTTAATAAACTGTCTTTATCTCAACTCACCGGCTTCACTTTCCCGTTTCTCTCCCCCATCCCAGAGAGGGAGGGGGGAGGGTGAGCGAACGGCTGTGTGGTGTTTAGCTGCCAGCCAGGTTAAACCACAACACCAACAGAAAATAAATGCTGCAATTATAGGTCACACTAGCATTTAAACTGGAGACTTAAATTCTGATTATCAGTTTTTTACATTGTAATTTTTCTTAAACATGTTGAAATTAAACATGTTGAAATTTGACTTGTGTTAACAGAATGTGTTAACAGAATAAGCAACTTTCAGTAGTTTCTTGCACATGCTTAAAACATGCAAGATACTTATTAAGAAGATTGAAATACCCTTTTTTTAAGGCTGATGTTTTGGTTTTTTTTGAATTAAGTTGTGAAGTACTCCATCATGAAAGTCCTTTGAAAACAGTAGCAGATGGTGAGACGTGCTGTTAAGTTAATGTCTCTTGTACATGATTAAAGTCCATTAAAGCAAGAACTCTGGTCACAAAATGCAGTCATCTTACTTGCAGCTCAAGTGTGGAACTTGAAAGCTGACAAAGTATGAAGGACAGTTTTTCCCATGCTTGAGTCAAGCAGATGGCAGTTTTAAAAAGAGGTGTATCCCTGTGTCTTCAGCTCTAGCCTGCCTTCCTCACTGGGTGAGTCACCCAGTCTGAGTAAACACAGATAAAAAAGGGTGTTACAGGCTTTTTCAAAAGATTTTTGTAACAGTTGCAAGTCGCTAACTGTTCCTACAAAACCTCTGAAAATACCAAATGCACCTTTTTTGAAGTCAGGTGTGGATGATCTGTTTCATGATACTCCTCATCCATATTCACATGGTAAAAAGCAGGTTAGAAGAACAATGCCAGAGTGTTACTTGAAATCTGCAGATCACCAAGTATTGGAAAACCTGCTTTTGTCACCTTTCTAGAATACAAGCCTGTGAGGAAATCAGGAAAAAAGCCAGATGGGGGGATTATCAAAATAAATACCAACTCCGAGGCAAAAGTAAAATAAAACACCAAACAGACTACCTAGAATATATTCAGTCTTCAGTGGGAATATTCAGTAGGTGACAGTTTGATTATTTGTGAAGCTGCAGCATGTTTGTGTTCTTATTGTTACTGGGTTTGAAGAACACTGGTTTTTTGCTGTTTTTTTTTTTTTTTTTTTTTTTTGTGGTGTGAGCTTCCAGACATCTTTTATCTGGGGGCTGGGGGAGGAGGAGAAAGGATGTGAAAAATGGAAATACAGATACAATTCTCTCAGCTTCTCAGTGGCTGTAAATAACAGATTAAAAAGCCTCTGTTAACTATCAAAATACACATAAATAGATTTTTGTTGTTGTTGTTGTTTATACTTCTGGACACAAATCTTATTTTGTCCTTTTTTTTTTTGTAACTGCAGAACTTAATCTTTTTTTTCCTCTGGCTCTCAAGTTCAAGAACTAAGTTGTGCTGCTTTTCTAATATCCTTTGTGAATATGCTTTGAATGAAATTACAAAAGAAGGAAAATGGTGAAGGAAATAACCCATGCAGTTAGTTACTGAGGAAGGGTATGAACAGTCATACAGTCAAAGCGTAACAAGATTCTAATAGATGCATTGAAATCTGTATTTTCAAAGAAATTGCTTATAATAAACACTGTTACAGGCAGTGCTAATAGACTGTGTTTGGCACAGAAGGGTTATTCACAGCAATTTGTACACAGTAATAGTTATACTTCTGTAGTTCAATACAGAATACAAAATGAGTCCCAGCCAACCTGCATTCCAGCAATACAGTATTTAATGGCGCTGTTCATTATTTTGCTTCAGTGTTTTCTGTGATGTGCTGCCTACCTAAATTGTAGGTGTTTCATCATTCAACCTACAGTCTTTAGGGGAGGGGTCAAGAATCTTGAAATACACACAACAGCAGATATTACAGCAAGAGACTGATAACTTCCTGATTTGTGTAGTAGCAGAAGCCATTTGAGCAGCAGAACCCCTTAGCCTTTTGGAGATAAGTGTTCATGCTGTTAACAAATGGCAATGAAATCTAATAGTTCAATACACTGAAATATTTTTTTATTGCTGTTCCGATGAATCATTCAAAGCAAATATGTGCAGCATCCTTGTACTTGTGGCTTCTGTGTTTTACAGAGCTAATGCTGTAGAATGAGTGATAGAGTATTAAAGACTGTGTAGGTGCCAAGTACGTGGATCAGCCCTGGCCAGAATTTGATGTCTTGCTTCCCCAAGTCATTTAACTACACAGTAGCTGCACAGATCCTTGTGCTGGCCTCATCAAACCCACAGAAAGTGTTTGTACGTATTTCCCCCAGTTCCTTGAAAGATGCAAGGGCCAGCCCTGATGTAGTTTATCAATAATGTCATTAGCCCAGTAGCCCATGGAAATGAAATTCATGTTTCTGTTTTGAGAAGATTCTTTTTTTTTTTTATGACCTTCAATATTACAAATATAGTTGGATGCATCAAATAAGGTTTTGGAATTTATGCAAACCATGCTTAGTTTACCTTTTTTTTTAATGTCAATTCAGTCACTTATTTTCATACATTCTGTGTAATAAAGTAATTCCACTTCTAGCTTGAATAATAGCAGAATTTCATTTAATTTATGTTAGTCTATATAATCTGGCTGGTACTGCTTTTTTGATGGTATATTTTTATGATCCTATTAAGAATCTACATCATTGTCTAATTGAATTTAATCTTTTAATGAGTGTCTAGAACTGTCTGTAATAGGTATGAGCTTTTTATACTTAAAACTGATTTAAAACCATTAGAAAACAAATATATATATATATATATTTAAAAGTTGCAAGTAGTTCAGAAATAGCAGTTCAGGCAACCAACTGGACAGAACACAATTCTGGGATTTCTAAGAATTCTAAGAATTTCTAAGCAAGGCTTTGAGCAACTGTTAAAATCATGTGAAATTTAATTTTGTGGTAGCTAGGGCTCTGGTAAGCATACTGCAGTTCTAAAATGTCAGATGTCTGTTTTATGTAGAGATTTCTAATAGTGACGTTGGGATTGACATCAATGGAGAAAGAAGGTGAATGTCTAGTGGTGGGATTACCAGAATGCAGAAGGTTTGACAACAGCTCGATTTTAATGGCAATCATCAGAATAGCAGCGCACCTCCTTGTAGCTTCTTTTCACAATTACCCAGATCAGGAAAGCAAGGTACAGCCTGAAATAAAAGGCTCCATCCAGATTAAAACAAAGAATTAGATAGTGGCTGGAAAATAAAAACTAGGATTGGAGGTTGTAGACACCCAGATGAAGAGATGGACTGTGAAAATTCTGATGACACACAGATGAGACAGGGTGGAAAGGTAAAAGATTCTTAATCACTTTCAGGTCCTAAGGGTTAACAAAGGCACATGTGAAGGCAGGACATAATCACCAACCTGGGAAGAACCTAGCAGACTTTAGGAGGCCTGAATAGCTCTTGTCACTTGTCCTTAGTGTCATTGTCAAGCCTGACTCTACCACTGGATACATGCCTTGGTGCTTCAGTACTGGTCAGAGTGCTTGGGTGCATCAATCTTGGAGCCAGACTCCTTGGAAACATGGTGGTGGAGTTGCTGGTATGTACGAGAGTATGAACGTGAGTGAAGGAACCTGGTTTTGCTTTGAAGTAAACTCTTCTTCATTTCCTGTAAGATCTTACACTTTACAGTTACTTCTTTGCTAGCATTAGAGTATTTCTATGTATGTAAAATAGTTATTTTTTGTGGCTAAATGCACTGTCTGCATTTCATTTTCCTGTTAAGTCAGATCTCCATGTCTGTAGGCTCGTTTGAACAACTGGATGCTAGTGTAAATGTATTAAATCACTTTTCTAGGTAGTGTTAAATGACTATTGTTCTAAATTTTCAAACATCAGAGATGAGGCTAAATTTTGTATAATTCTAAATTTTCAGTGGGGTAGTTTACAACAGTTCTGCTTTTGTTATACTTGGGTATGGACTTCACACATGATACTTAAGGCACTAGGTTTATGCATGTCTCTATATGCATCTGTCTGCTAGACCTCTCTGTATGCTTGCTTACCAGGTGGTAGGTAAGCAAGTCAGAGTGTTACCCTGTGTTCCAGAAGAACCCCTTGATTGTAAGCAGTCCTAAATTAGGAGCATGCTTGTGACTAATGAAGACCTTCTACTTCGAAATGCTTGTTGTCACTACCAGGTCAAATGCTCTCACTGGTGTATCATTCCTGAGCAAGAGGGCTATAAAGAATGTATGAGAGAACATACATTTGAAGGAACTTGAAGACTTAACTGTGTTTTGAGGCTTTGTACTTTTAATTTAAAATTTTCTTGCATCCTTTTCATACATATCCTGTTTTTTTCTCTTTTTTTTCCCTCTATCTACAGCTTCCTTAGCAAATCTTTTTAAAGGTAAATCTTTTTAAAGGTTCAACTCAGATTAAATCACAAGGCCTTTCCACACTGATCTGATCAGTAATTTTAAGTACTCGTTTCTGTTAACTGTATACTTACGTTAATCAGTTAATGTGCATGTGGAGAGTTGAGAGTGTATGTTAGGTGTGGAAGAAAATAGTTTTTTGTAACTTGGATCAAACTTGTTACTAATGGTCGTGGAGAAGCATGCTATTTTATAGGCTGTTTTCATGTTACACATGGCATTTTCCTAAGGAAGATAATAACAAATCTACATTAAAAATGGCAGAAATTGACCTGTTTTTACTGAATATTTGAAATAATTGAGTTGTAACTGACTCAGTGATTCATCAGTTATGATGTAATACCATGGTTTCCTTTATTTCATTTGTCCTTCCACCTTCCTTTCTGCTTGGTGAGCATGTCCTATCTTGTTGTTGAACTGATACCTACACAAGACTGCATATTTGAGCCACTGGTCTGAAAAACAGCAGCAAAAACTGCTTATTTAAGTTAGTGAGGCAAGGTCTTCTTGGGAGAGAAGGCTGGGAGGAAGTATTAGGTAGCAAGAGACTGATTACTAGTCAGTCACAGAAGGGTGGTGGTGGTGGTGTGACTGTCAGCTGTGTTGTCCCATTCTTCCTTTCCTGAATGCATGACAGATGGGGTCAGTTCAGTGATGCTTTAAGGAATGCCATGCTAATTGAAATTAATACAATTATTACTGTCTCTAAATCAGTCTTTGCCTCATTTTTGAAGTATTATGCTTTCAAACTTCCCCTTTCCAAAATACAGAGCGACTATGCCTTTGCGTACACAAGAATAAAAAAGTCTGTCTAGTTTCTCTAGTATTTACTTCAAATTGTGCAGCTGAGGGAAAGAAATGGTCTTGAAAAACTTGGTCTTTGTTTAGACAGTGCAGTAGGCAAAGGCTACATACTTCCAAATATTAGATGATCTCTTTGGAAAAAGCATTGACAAGGTGCATTATCCATTTCAACACATACCTAGAAATTATGACTACACATGGCAGGGAAGCTGTGGAGACACATAAACACCTGCTTGGTGGTCTAATCCCTGTCACCTGATATCTAGAGTAATTTGGAGGGTTGGTAATCAAAATACTTGTTTACATTGCTTCCATTCAGAAGTTATTACTCAGATAAATACTGGATAAAAGTTGTAGATGAACAGACCTATAAGTAAAATTATAGTCAAATTAGGTGATAAATACTTCTTGTAGATACTTTTAAAATGTTAACTTTTAAAGTTTGTTGGCTGGGATTATTTATATCAGGGAATGCTTTAGAAGTGATGCAAAAGCTAACTATGTGTGAAACGATTGGTGAATGAGATCAAAAATCATATACTTGTATACTTTTTTCATTTCTTTCTATGCTTATATTTTTAAAACTTAGCTCAGAAGTCCAAGATTTAATTAAGATTCTTCTTAATTCTTCTGGACTTCTGGGAGAGACTCTGGGACTCATTCATTTCTTTGACTTGTCTGGAACTGTCAGTGTAGCTTATTTCCTGTACCTCGTTGTGCCCACGATGTTCCCATATTGTGCTTTTGTGTATCGGACTTGTGAGGGTGTTGGTTGAGATGGGGTCACTCATGGGTCCCACCTTGTTCTCCCACATTGAAAAGGGCTACTGAAAAATAAATATCATTTTGAGCTCTAATAAATGTTTGACATTTTGAGTATATGGCTTTCTTAATAAAAATTTTACCATTTACTACACACCAATTAGTTGTTTTTGTTCGTTTGTTTGTAATCAATGAGGAGATGTATCTTTAGAAAAAAGGTGAAAAAAGTGTTAAAGCAAGGACTGGGAACTACAGTATGAAGTGGTTAATAATCCACAGTAAGGGATATAAATACCAACTGTTAGAAAATGAATTGAGAATGAGAATCAATTGCTATCATGGGTTTACGAAGAATGGGTATCGTCAAAGTATCTGATGGGTTTTTTGAAAGGTTTTCTAAAATTAATCTCAGACAGCAATGTAGTCCAGATTTTACTAAAGGCTTGTTAAAGTGTCACTCAGCCTAACCTAAAAGATCAAAAGTATATGAATTAATTTTGGGATGAGACTGGTCAAAAGCTGACTAGAGAGGAATAATCTAGGGAGTATTATAATTAGCCATATTGGTTTGAGTTTTGCAAAGCTGGGTACTGGATGTAGTTCTATTGAACACGTTTATTCAGAGAAGGATTTTTGAACCTGGTGCAAGCTGTCACACCTCAAAAAAAAAATGTACAAGCATGTACAGGCTACAGAAGAGCATACATGAATGTTCTGTAAAGGATTCATAGAATGAAACTACTTCAAAATATAAAGCCACTTGTGTTGGCACAGTCAAGAACAAGTGAAATGGGTAGAACAGAAGGAAGAAAAAAAAACTTTCTGGGAAATTAGTTCTATAATCTGTTTTGTGCTTCATGAAAAGCTTGTTTTTTTGTCAACTGCAGGAAGTAAAACTGCACTGAACTTGAGTCAATTTTAGTGTTTAAGACTGCTGTTTATGTATTCTCTTGCTCAACTAGGTATCTGGCCTATAGGATAAGAGGCAAAGGAAGTGGGACAAGTGTGGGTTCAGAGGAGCTAGAGCTACAGTAACTTAATTTGGAGGGAAAAAACTTCAGTAATTAACAGTAATTGCCTGTCCTTTATCAGGTCTATAAAATGATGCTCCAAAGATTTAGTTTGTGCTGAGCTTCAAGGATAGTAGACTACGAGTTACCTTATGCTTCAACCAGGATTATAGAGGGGAATGAGCTGAGGTAAGGAGACTGCAGACTGTTTTGTCTGTGTGCTGTTCACAGTGCTAACAGTTCTATGCAAATGCGAGGTGATGAGTGATGGAGATTTTTTTCCAGAGAAAACTGAAGTACTTAGCACGTACTACTGTATTTAACTTCTCACTAAGGTAGATGAAGAGTTTACTGATACTCAGACTCTTTCTATTCAGATCACACTGTTTGCCTGCATCTCAAACATACAATGAGATTTTTGTATGGGTAACTCCTGTATTTGTTTGTGACTGTAGAATTCCTACTGATGGAAAGAGTGAACTTGAAGAATCAACAGATGTTTTCACCAAGTTGAATGAATAGAATAATTTTATATCCTGGGAAAAACAGCATTGACAATGATTAAGTGTATGTATACATACTTCTTCCTTGCTGGACTAAGCTGCAACATGATACATGGAAAGTTAGTCTGTATCTTCAGTATTTCTGCTGTGCCTACTGAAGTAAGTAAATAAATCATAAGCGTTTTGTTGGCCTGTATTACTACTGATAATAACATAGGAAAGAAATTGTATTATATTATCTTAGAAGTTCAGTCAGTGAAATGACTTTGCGTGCTTAGGTCAATTACACAACAGTAAGAAGACATTAAAATGGAGAAGCTGGCAAAGAGTAACCAAACTCATTCAATGGACTATTTTAAAAGGTTAAATCAAGTAAAATGGATTTTTTAATTGGAAGGGGAGAAGATTAATGCTCTAAGGTTATTTTTCTAAGCCAGTATTAAACATAGGATCAAAGCTAGGTTCGCATTGAAGTAGGACAGGACATGAATGCCTTTTAGAGCACATTTTGTCACTGTTTGGGTCTTACTCGGTTGGCTTGAACATAAAAGCTCAACTTCAAATCTTAAAGTATATGGAAATAAATGGGTACTGAGCAAATATACCAGGAAAATGATACCAGATTTCCCTCCTCTACTCGTTTCTTTTGTTTTTGACCATGCCAAGTTTAGCAGATGCAGTCTGGTCATCCATAAAACATCTGGAGTAGTGTCAAATGGGAAGTGATGACTTAAAGTGAAAAAATCAGCACTTAGGCAGTTTTGTGTCTGTCTCAGTTTGGAAAAACTGGCTCTATGAGCCAAGGGATTGTACCCAAGAGGAAGCTACAGGGGGTAAGATTCCTAATGGTTATCATTAAATAAATAACTCTTTGGGAAGTATATTTTTAGTCAATCTCCACAGAAAGAAAAGTAGAAATGGGCTGAAGATAACTGCAGACACAAAGGTTAGAAGTTCTGCCAAAACAGAGCCTAGTAATAACAGTTAGTAAAAACTGGATGGCCTGAAGAACTCTGCTACTGCAAGTGCTATAACACTGAATACTATAGCACCTACAGAGGAATAACAAGAGTATTGACTATGGACTGGGACTGCGAGGTGTTTAATAATGAAGAAAAGTCGGGATTCTTGTAAACCACCTAAATCTAGGTCACTGATGCGATGCTACCATGGAAAGAATGAGAATGCAGTTTTAGTTTATATAAAAGACTTCAGTAGATACAAGGAAGTATTAACACATTGAAGAAGACACTGCAAAAGTTCTGTATGGAGTACCATTTCATTGTCATTGAATCTGTCACTCTAAATGGGTTTGTAGGACATAAGTGTATACATCTATATTTATGTATTAAAAATTCTACTGGATAAAGCTAGTGATCTTGTTGCCAGCATTCTGGCTTCTTTCAGCAGAATGAGACTAAAAGTGTCTTAACATATCATACTGGTAACATTGTCTATAAGGCAACTTCTGTTATATCAGTGGTGAAGGGTAAGGGGAGTACAATACCAGAGTGAAAAAGCTATTCAAAGAAAAAGATTGGTACTGAAACAAACAAAAAAAAAGGTGCATGGGTATGTAGAACTGGCTATGAATGTTATAGAGAAATCAAGAAAGTAAGTAATCGATTAACTTCACACCAAGTTTTTGACTGGACTTTTTTTTTTTTTGCTAGCAGTGTTGGGGGAGATATCCAAACACAGTGTGTATAAGAGGAAATGTGCAATAAATGCCTTTGATAGTGGTAGATGGAGATGATTCATGATGTTTTCTTTTGCCATGGTTTTAATACATGTGCATTTGTCTAGAGAAGAGCAGGCAGAATTTAAATGGAGTCTTAGATTAGAAAAAGTCTTGCGTGCACAGCTATCTAATCACTTTGTGGACAGAACTGAGGAGCAGGGAGTGCCTGAAAATTGTCTTAATTTGTCTGGACAAAGAAAAGCAAGAAGATGGTTAAAATAGCTCCGAGATGGATTGTGTTGGAATAGGAACATTTGGAAAAGCAGCAGGACAACACTTGATTTGTAGGTGAGGATAAGAGAATATATGGAAATGTAAATTGTGCCAGAAAATGGAATCAGATCATAAAAATAATAGTTGTTCATTTCCATATAAACAAGAGTGATTGCATCCAGTATAGCATGAACCGTGGTTTTTGTATTAAACGATGGGTTTATTCACCATATGAATCTCACTTCTACACTCTTTAAATAGCAAAAGTTCTGGATTCGGAGAATTGTTACAGTAATTTTCAATGGCTTATGCTAAAGGCAAAATTGTCTTGTTTTTGGTGAAGGGAAAGCTTAAACCCACTTCTGCATAAATCATACGTATTTCAAGTAACTTTGTTCCTGTGAACTAATTCTCTGGTGCCTTCACTTGATGATATCATAATATTGTGAAGTTATATGGAAGTGCAATTTTTGACAGAGGAAGGAATTTGAGGTAGTTACTTCTTCAAGTCCTTCCTTTATCAATAACTTGAAGATCAATAATATCCCAAATCAGTTTCCTGCAGAAAGTATAGAAGGTATTTTTAGTTAGAATATCCATCATGAACAGTACAAATTTTGTATAATCAATTACGAGGTGGCTATAATGGAAGGATTACATGAACAGAGTGAAGATTCATGTCCTTAAAAACTGAGAGACAAAAAAAGATGGCAGATGGTTTGTGTAGTCCTTGCTAATGTTATGTCCAGAAGGTAGGAGGGAGGTTTCTGTAGATGCGATTTTTTTTTTACACATAACTAGCGTGGAAGGAGGACAGAAAGAGGAACACAACTCCATTTAAACTACTTTAAGCCAGGATGGCTAGAAAAATAAAATCTGACATTCTCAGGTAGTTGGTGGGGATGAGGGAGTAGAACTGTTCCTGTTTCCACAAGGCCAATACTTCCAAGACCCAGTGCTTCAATTTTCACATCTTCTCTCATGACAAATGTTCACTTTGGTTTAGATTCCTACCTTATAATAGCTTCCTAAATAATTCAGGTGTTCTATGTGTATTCTAAAAGTTTCTTCACAAAATAGTCATACCTCTCAGCACATTCCTTGGGTAATGCTGCCTGGGCCCATGCAGAGGGTAGTGCAGGTGGTAGCCTTGAGGAGAGAGCCCTTCAGAAAGCTGCACTAGAAGCTGTGGTAAAAGCTTTCCCCTCCTCTCTTGGCAGCTGGTGTATAAGGTGTGGTTCTTGCCCTTGGTCTTCACCTGATCTACCATTGTAGCTCCCACAGGCGTGCTAGGCTGTGCACTGTGTTGATACAGACCTTGGCTTGCTGATGTGACTTCCTTGCTTTACTTGACTTGTCACTGGACTTGTCTGCTGATCTGTGCTTTTCTCCCAGCTTTATTACTGTCACTGGTCCTGCTGTGATCACCCTGAGCTGGTACTGTAGGACTGTACTTCTTGCCATGAGGCCTCTGCCTGCCTTGTTCTTGGCTCCTGGCTCCCTGTCCCTTACAGAGCAGTCTGCCCTTGCTGTTCCCTGCTAACATCTTGATACTTTTTTTTTTTAGAGGAACAGTGACTTTATTCAGAACAGTGCCTTTATGAGCAAAAGAAGGAAATAAATTACCTTGAATGGCTAGCTAGTCTGAAGTAGGACAAAGGAAGTTACTGGTAATTACGAAACATCTGAACTTGGTAAACACCTGAATAATGCAGGCACAAGAAGCTCTGAGCTCACATAATAGAGCAATGCAAGGAGATGGTTTCAGAAAAAGGGATATTATCAGAGCTGACTTACCACCATAAAACTGGTCATGCAACCTGGAAATCAAGAGAGGACTAGGGCCTTCTGCAGGGATTCTGTAACGAGCCCTATGTAGGATCTGGTTTTCTCCTACATCAGCAGATCTACATCAGCAGATTTTCAAGGTTAAGTATAGGATAGTGTCACAGTCCCTTCAAAAAAAAAAAAAGTCTCCTTAGTTTTTTAGTTCTTAAGTTGTTGCTTTACAGCTTTAAACAAAAGATGGGAAAATAGCAGATAGATGAGAGTAAGTCTCCAATGTGACATTCACAGATGTTGGAGGGAAAATGGAAGAGCGGAGTGACATCTCAGAGGCGTAGGGGAGTTAAGGGGATAGTCTTTCACAAGCTAATCAGGAGAAATACAGCAAGATAAAGTGGCCTGACATAAATGGGGAATTAAACTAATCATAAATAAAAAAGAAATGCACAAAACCAAACCTAAAACCATGAATTCAGTTACCTATCTTTAATAAGAATAATAATAAAAATAAAAAACTGAATAATTAGAATGTAATAAAATTTTCTAATAGCTGTGAAAAGAAAAATAGGGAATATTTGAAGATGCTGAGAATGTAAAAGTTTAGTTTCAGTGATATAAGGAGTGTTAAGGGATATAAGGGAAAAAAAATGTACAGATGTCGATTGCGAGGTTAAGTGTTTAGATCACTAATTTTAATGTCAGCAAGATTTGAACAAGATAAACTCTGGAAAATTACTTTTGGAACCTTGCACTGAATAAAAGAAATATAGCAAGACTGGAGAAATATAAAAGATGATGAAAAAAAAAAAGGGTTACTAGCATAAGTCCTAATAGGCCAAAGTAAAGAAAAAGAGTAAAGGCTTCACATATATAGGTTAGGGGTGCATACAGAGAAATATTACAGCCCAGGAGCTAGATTAATACTTACTGCATTGTTTGTAACATCATCTCTCTTGCAATCACCTGAATTGCATGAAAGGATGATAGTAGATTTTAGTAATTCGAAGAGATGGATTTGTCATTTGGCTTCTGCAATAGCTCTTTAGTAAAATGAGTGATATCTATATGGGTTCAATTATAATTTTATTGACATTATATTCTATATATATTTTATATATATAAAAAGTATTATATATAATATATATACTATAATATAATATATATAATGTATTATATATTATATTATTTTATATATATATTATATATATATATACACTAAGAACAGTAACTAAGTTTGCCACTACCACACTTTTTGAAGAATAAATTACCTCTGGCTTACAGGCAGGCTAAAAGATTCTGAAATCAACAAAGTAAGTTTTCAATCACCAGATTATTCGGAAATTTGTTCAGTTGGGGGCTACAAAATGTTGCTATCAAAATAGTGTCATTTAATATATTAGTGATTCCATGGGTACGAATAAATATTGTTAATGAAATTCAGAGATGCTAGATTTCTGTTGAAATAATGGTGATAAAAACTTTGGTTTTAAGGATATGACGGGAATTCACAGAACAGGATTCTATTAGAAAGGCTAGTAAATCATACAAAAAATGTAGAATGAAACTATAGACTTCAATAAGTATAATAATGTAACATGTTACATTGTTATATCATTCAGTTGTTTGAATCATTAATGTACACTATTTAGAAAATGCAGAATTAGCATCT
This sequence comes from Anser anser, assembly GCF_964211835.1. Lineage (NCBI taxonomy): Eukaryota > Metazoa > Chordata > Aves > Anseriformes > Anatidae > Anser > Anser anser. The sequence goes on along the minus strand of NC_139721.1, from coordinate 86,531,513 downwards.
ACTCAGGATTTCTTGTAAATTAAGCTTGCCTTTTCATGTTCTGTATGTGCTGCAGTTGCTTGAATTATGATCAGAACCCTCATGAGACAAATTAGATTATAAATCTCAAGAAATGCAGTATTCATAATGCCCAAGCGGTTAAACATGGGAATAATTTGAGGGAGAACTTTAATTGAAAAGCTTAAAATAAGTTGTGGCATGATCATTTAATAGGATGTTTGTCTCATCTGAGGAAACACTGACTGTTCTAGAAACATTGCTGCTCCCTTTTTTTAAAGATTCTAATATCAACAATGTCCTTTTTAATGAATTCCCAGGGTTTTAAAAATCTGTTTACGGAAGAGAAAATGTGATGAAAAATCTGTGTATTCTAAATTTCACTCACTGCTCTGTTCCATGCCTTCTGTATTTGTGTGAAGGCAAATAGCACCTTGCAAGAATCATTCTTCCAGTAGAAGTTGTATTGCATGTACAGTGTATTCTGTAGCTACTGAAACTAGCAGAAGGACTACTTCTTGCTAGATCTAATGGCTTCCTTTATGCGTAGCTTTTCATAAGTAAGCAAACACCAAAGTAGCTTTTTTTTAAGTAAGACCAACAATGCTCACCTGAATTGGACAAACTGAATTAGTTTCATGTCTAATCAATATAATGATAATATTCATATCATGAAAATGTGCCTGATGTAGGCTACATGGGACCTAAATAGCAGAGGTATGGCGTAGTCACAGCTTCCACTGAGAGCTGTGAATGACCAATAATTCTGAAACAATTACGTACCTCTTGAATTTGGAGTTTGGTCCTTACAGCATTCAAATAACATTTTCAGTTAAGGGCAGGAAGTCCCCATCTGAAGTGGGAGCAGTAACCCCTTCTTGCTTCATGGGTGTGTTCTGAATCTTGAACTCTTTAAGTGACTGACTATATGCAACAATAAGCAGTACTATAGAAAAGCCCAACAGGAAATGACTAATTCTATTCTTGGTTAGTATTAGAAATAGCAAGGACTAGTTGTCCATATTGATAATGCAAATACAAAACAATATTGAAGTCCTGTCTTACTACCTAAGCAGTATTTAGCTTGTAGATGAAATCAGGTAGAGGACAAGAAATGGGAACACACTGCTTGAAAGACAGTATGGTACACTTGCATAACAGCCTACCTAATATGACACTTTTAAAATCTTAATTCTTAGGTAGATGCTTTTAAACATAATGTGAGCATAGAAGTTTTCCTATGTAACAGGTATTTCTGGAAATTCAAATGAAGATGCTACTGCTAATAGTATGTATGGCTGGTTAAAGACTAAAAGAAGAAAAAACTGACTGTTATGCACACGCCAGAACTAAGCAAGATGAACTCTATTTATAAACTAATAAGTGATAAAAGAATCATGCAAATTTAAGAAAAATAATGTGGGTAGGCAGCCATCCAGTCTCAACACTCTTTCAGTGAGGCTATCAAATTAAGAAATGTTGGTGCTTTCAACTCGTTTTGATTTGAGTTCACAGGTATCAAACGCCTTCTGGGGAGACCAATACTTGAAGCAAAATTAAAGTTGCTACAGGTATTTTTATCAAATACTGGAGTTCTGTTCACTTATTACGGACTCTATATCCTCTGATAAGCCTTTGTTATCTTCCAAAGATGGGGTGGTACAAAGACTGACAGAAGGTGTATACTACTGAAGAATTGCAAGCCACAAATGTTTCTAGGTCCTCAGGCCGAGCAAGACAGAATACTCCAAAGTTACATTAGTTGTGCTCTTTTAACATCCAAAACGGAGAGGCTGCGTGGAAACTATCTTGGCTGCCTTTTCTGGAACAGTCTCACTCCAAAGCGGTATCCAGGAGCTGTTTTGCAGAATGCTGGTTGACATGGGCCAGAATCATACTAGGGAGTGCTCTGGTCATTTAATTAGTCTAGACAGTTGCATTCCTGTTTAATTTGCCTTTTAGGGTCATAACCTAACTGTCAAAGAAGTATGGATTTTACCTGGTGTGAACAGACATTGATTTAATTTAGCAAATAAAGCATATGGTTATGTTGCCCAGTAGAGAGCTGTATCAAAAATAGCTTGCTTGGAGCTGGATTCAGGGCTTTGATGGTAAAAGAAGTTTAACCCCTTTTTAGTGTGATACTCAAGTCTGGTTAAGGGCTCCTGGATTTCAATGTGCTAATCAGTCTAGAAAAGTTGTTTCCTTCGTTCAACCCTGCATTATGCCCTGACGTGAACAGAAACCCTGCTTCTTGAAGTACTCTACGATGTATGTACATATACAGTACTGCAAACATGGAATAGGTGTTTTCTTTGGCCAGTCTGGGTTTGCTATTATTTTATGTAAAGAGAGATGAAACACTTGTTTTATACACTTCACCCAGAGCCTTGAAGTTCATACCATTTGATTCCTCAAGGCCAGGATGGGGCTTTGAGCAACCTGGTCTAGTGGAAGGGTGTCCCTGTCCATGGCAGTGTGGGAGTGTTGGAACGAGATGATTTTAAGGTCCCTTCCAACTCAAACCATTCTATGATTGTAAGAAATTAAACAGAATGGCATGAAGTGAAGAATCTTCCTGATTTTAACTGCATCTTACAGACAGTGTAGGTGGTTGTAGGTACAGACCCAGTCACTGATCTGCATTGGCTTTCAGTCTGATACAGAGAATAAAGGTGCCGTGGTGGAAATAAAACCTGCAGAAACCAGAAATACAAACAAGATCAGCAATTTTGCATTTTTGAGGAAAACTTATTTTTATAATAACAGGTATTAGAACAGGTGAGCCCCGGAACGGATTTAGTGCTGGGTGTATGGGCATATGTCACAGTACATGGAGAGAAATTTACTGTGGCACAAATTTGCCACTAATTTCCAACTTGCAGATTTGTGAGTGGGCAAATCATTTCACACCTCTACTCTTCTGCTTTATTTTGCTGGCTTTACTTACATAATGATGTCTTTAAGGTAAGGACTTTCTCTCAGTGTGTACAATCCTAGTATAAATCTTAAAGCATTTCGAGGCTTCTACAAGCTAAAAAAGAAAATAAAAATAGATGAAGCTTACATGGTACACATAAAAGTGGTGGGCTGCATTTGTCACAACAAATCACATTCTGTTTTCAGGTATGCTACATATACTCACATATGTACTCAGTGTATTCTTACATACTACATTCTGAAGTGAGTAAAAATGCTGAAATGTCCATAATCTTTTTTGTAGTTTCAAGGTGTTTATCTTGACAAATTTATTGTTATTGACAAATACTTATATAAAAAATGTCCATTGATAATCATGGTTAGTTTTTCAGAAGACAAGTCTTAGAATGCCTATCATTTTCAGTTAATTTCAATTTCACTACTTAATGGTGAAATGATTTTGTTTTGTTTTGTTCTTAAATAGCTATAGTAATGTAGCAATTCACTGTAGTGATGTTGGTTTTGTTTCTTGGTTTGATTTTCAGTTTGGGTGCAAATATATGACATGGGATAAATGCTTTTGTAGAATTCCACTCTCAGATTCAGATTGAAATCTCTTTACTTCTAGTAATCAACAGTAAGCTGAATCTGCAGTTCTACATTTTCTTTATTTTCTTTGCATATTGTTATCTAGTCTTACATGAATTGATTCAAAATCTTTTGAATTTAACAACAAATATTTTACATAGCTTGATATATGCGGATGCATTTTAAATGTTAATATGACCATTCTGAAGGTCAAAACTGTATATTCCTATCTCCAAAGATACTAGTGCAATTAAATAAATCTCCTTGACATTTTAAAATGTTAACCAGTGTACAATATTGTTTAGGGTAATAAATTAACGTGCCAAGAAATGCAATAGATTTTATTTTGTTTACTTAAGTGTGAATAGGGCTTCATGAATGATGGCATTTCAGTAAAATTTACAATGTTGAAGACTGCTAAGCAAAGAGATTTTCCAATATTAAAACTTAAAAACAAGAAGGCCACAGATAGCATTAAAGATTTAACTAAGAAATACAGGAGCATTAAAGGGAAGAGATGTGGGTTTGTTTGCCTTCTAATGCAATGCATTTTTTTATCTAGGTAGGAAATGGTGAAACGTAGTTTCAAGTGACTTTTGGAATTTCTGGAGTTTTTAGGAAGCTTATCTTTTAGGTCATTGTTTCCATTGCAAATTACATAATTTCTGGTGTATAACTCTTTTACTGGTGCTGTTCTCACCCCTCCACTACACCTGTGTTCCTGATGTTGATGGCTTCAGGTCTTTAGGAACTGGGTTCATGGTATTATGGCAAGTGCTTAGAAAAAGATGGAGAGTGACTTTTTACATGGGCAGATAATGACAGGACAAGGGGGAATGGTTTTAAACTGAAAGAGGGGAGATCTAGATTAGATAAAAGGAAGAAATTCTTCACTCAGAGGGTGGTGAGGCACTGGCACAGGTTGCCCAAAGTAGCTGTGGATGCCCCATCCCTGGAAGTGTATCACACATCACCCTAGAGTATTTGGTAGATAGGACTTATAAGATCACTGAAGTGTACAGTTAATTGCTTGCATTTCACCTATCTGATATGATTAATATTTCTTCCCTAAAGAGGAATGTTATTATTAAATAATTATTATCCATTAATAGAAATCACATTACAGAGAATAGCTTTTAAGGACATTAGCTTCTGCAAACAGATTTTGTAAGAGATTAGAATGTTTGGCTGAGTAACCATGCTAACATTCATACCATAAATTGTACATTAACCCTTAAAAGACAGTCAATCTTATTACATTGTCTTATATTGCCTCTTCCGTATGAACTAGAAAAAAAAATACTTAATTTCTTGTAGAACCAAAACTGCAGTCACTGCCACTAAAATAGTTTTTCTTTTACAAAATCCATGTAATCATTTCCATCACAGTAGAATGCATTGATAATTCTTTTTGTTTTTTAATTATTTTTTTTAGTCAACATTTCATAGTGTGGAAAACCTTACAACAGCTTTATTTATCAGTGAATGTTGGTGGGAAATACCAGAGCTGACCACATTGTCAGAAATAGTTTGTGTCTATTTTGCATTTTAGAAGTATTTTTTTTCCCAGTTTTCAATTGCCCCTTGTCTGTCTTCACCATTCTCCCTCAGTAGGTGGTCTGATTGCATCCATTTACTTACAATGAAGAATCATACAGTTACACTGGGGTGGAACCCAATGCCAGGGAAGACTCCAACAGCCTTTGCCTGTGTAACAACAGAGTGTTGTCACTGGTCCATGTAATATCTCTGCACAGCAGCTTAGTTAGGACTTTTCTAGTGTTGTTTCTAGGATCTTCCTGCTGAACATCAATCATGTTAACATTCTTCTTCTTGCACATTGCAGAGAGCTAGCTCTCTGCCTTATTCTCCTAAATTTCAGTTTTTACCCCACTGACCTCACCACCTGTTCTTCTTTTTCCTATTTTATAAGTTTATTGTACTAAATTTTGTAACACCTTGGGATGTTAGTTTTCAGCTGAAGAAGCTGCTTCCAAAATCAATATCTACTGGATCTCCATTATGTCTGTATTTCCATTTCTATTTCCCCAGCAGTCTTTTCTTAAACAGTTGATAGTGTATCTTCTCAGTGTTTATTATTTTTCCCAGTGCTTGCTTTTTTTGCCTCCTATTTAATTTATTGAATCTACATGCTGCTTTACTATTGTCTGCTTTTGTGTTTTGCCTTGGTTGTAGATTATCTCTTCAATTGCCATGTCATACGAATTTCACTTTCTCCTAATTCCTCTAGTATCAACTCTGTCCTGTCTCTTTTCAACCTAAGAGATCTAATGTATGCCTTCTTTCTTTATCCCTTCATCAGCGTTTCATATCTGACTTTGTGCACAATGCTCAGTAGTTTTTCAGTACCTCAGTACGTTCAGTATCACTTAGTATGAGTAGAAGTTAAAATTGAAGGCTTTAAAATACATAAAAATACATTTAAAATTGTCCCCAAAGGAGGCTGCCCTCCTAAGGACTATAGCTGCAGACTTGAAAAATCCTATTTAAAGAGTCTTTTTTGAGTAGGAGCATGGGAACTAATTGGGAGAAGTCACTACTTTTGCTGGCTGACAGTGATTTTCAGAAGGGTTATATGAGTTGCATGCCTCCTTTTGTTGTTTTGTTCTTTTTTTTTGTTTTCACCCATACGGGTTTTTTAACTAAGTTTTTGAAAGAAATGGGTTGGTGGTGTAGTACATACAGGCATTTTATTCAGAAATGCAGTTGCTTTAGTAATGATGTAATGAATTGAAGTAAACCTTTCTGTCAGTGAAACAGATTTTATAACTCCTGTGTTAGCCCTTTACTATAATTGTCAGTTTTTGTATGTGCGTTATGTATTTTTTTTGCAGATTTTGATGTAGGGCATCATTTATGGTTGGACTTGATCCTAAGGGCCTATTCTAATCTAAATGACTGTATGGTCTTATAAGAAACTTGTTTTCATGTGGACAATATTTCTGGTCCTGTAAATCAGTTTTTCTTTCTAAAGGCCTGAATGTAATTTCAGCTAGCATATCATATAACTAAAGGTTCAATTTTTTCTTAAAGAGCGAAGATACATGAACTTAGGTATATTATGCCATCAACTTCGATATATTATATAACAATACCCCTGTATGTCCCTGTTAAAACCAGGGAAGACTGAATTCTTTGTTTTGCATACCCTCCTGGACAGTGAAGACAATAAATTATGTTCCGTCTCTTAACATTTCCACATCTCTTATTTTGTTCCCAACTGTCAAGCTAAATGAAATTTATGATAAATGTTTTATCTTCTTTCTTCATAAGTCAGTCCCAAATCTCTGACCAGTTTCCTTATTGAGCCCTGGAGACTTATAACAATTATTGCTATCATACTTTTTTCTGTCAGTTTGATCTATCCGCCCAGTTTGGGCAAAGTCTGTCTTTCTGATCATTTTACACAACAGATAGCTAATGTAGCTCCTCAATTCAGAGATGTTTTTTCTGTCTCTTGTTCTTTCCATCCAAGCCCTACTTTGGGCTAAACTGTATCTTTTACAAACAACTCGCTGTTGAGAGGGGCTTCTAGAAACACCTCACAGAGAAACATCCACAAAAATGTTAAAAGCATTTCTGAGGCACCACGCCTCCTGGAGTTCATACACACAGCACCCACTGTAACATACTGAAAACATGGGGATGGTCCTACTGGGTCAGTCTGGAAAACCATTTTCCCTAGGATTTTCTCTCTACTGGTTCTATAGGGAACAGAAGAAGGAGCTTCATCTGTAAACTTTGCATTCAAGGTGATCACTGTCACTTCACCCCCACCATGCTGCCATCATCTTAGGAAAACTAAAGCCTGAATTGAGTTGAATTTGTCAAGGGATGCAAATGGGGGGGGGGGGAAGGCTTCTGCAAGTCCATGAGAAGGACTATGGAAAACACAGGCTTTCTGCTGAATGGGCAGGGACCAGGATGACAAAGGCTGGAGAAACAAGCCAACAGTAGTCTCAGAAAATTCAGTAAAGAGAGTGACCAAGTCTTGCATTTGGGGACAAAAACCAAACCAAACAAACAAACAAAAAAAAAAAAACAGCCACCACTACCTGCTGGGGACTGACTGAAAAACAATTGTGCAAAGAAGGACCTTGTGATCCTTCTGTATACCAAAACGTCCATGAGCTAATAACATGCCCTCACAGCAAAAAAAGAACTGTTATTTTTTTCCAGTGACTAGGTGGCTATCTCTGCATGATTTATTTTATTTTTGCTTAGCTATGCATGTTATAGCCATAGTGTTTATATAGATCAGTGAGGAGTTTATCTGTGTGAAATTAAATATTCACAGTGTAGTGATGTAGAGGAGTATCAGCTTGATATGACAGCAGAGGCCTGAAAGCTGGGGGCATGCTGTGGAATCCTGCAGATGTGGGATAAGAAAAGGGATCCATTGCACCCTTACATTAGAGAATCCAGGACTGTAACAAGTTCAGAAAAGATCAAAGTCACATGGGGAAGCTGGAGTGAACTAGTTATGGGGGTAAGAAGAGCAAGTATTTAACACACATGTTGTGCATCTGGTAGACTTGTAATTACATGCTTTAGCAGAAAGTGAAGAAAACAAAGTGAACACTGCTAACAACCATACAGAAATGACCACAAACAGATCCTAGAGTGAGGAGGAGGAAACCGTCAATATCATAGAAACATCAATCACCCAGCAAAGGTCTAAGAACATACATGAGTGATTTCCTGCTCTCCCCACAGCCCAGGAGTGAAGATGTTAATCTTAGGGCCCAGCAGAAGAGCAGATGGGTGGCCATAGCACTGGAAAAGGGGTAGATACTGGGAATTGTGTGTACAGTTGTAACTGTATTATTGAAGCTTCTTCTATAGTAATAGGACTTCAATGTTCTATAATTAGAACTGTACTTTTATTATTTGATCAGGCAGTTAACATGAACTAAAATCTTGGCTTTACATCAGATGTGTACCTTTTTTGCATATGGTGTCTTAATTCTTTTTAGTTAGCTACCTTCCAATCACTAAAAAAACATTTTAGATTTGATAAACCTGAAAATGTACATAGAAAAATTCAGTTTCAGGATAGTAGGCATAAATCCCCTTGTTAAAGGAAAAAAAAAACCAACAAACACCCTACTGATTCCCATTTTTTCGATGTGAAGCTTGTTTCTAGCTCTGTACAAGTTCCTTGTAGTGAAACTGCCTTAGATTTGCAATAGGCCAGGATCATTATCTATTCATGGTCCTGGCCTTTGGTCTTCACATGGCACTGAATGTATTTAATGAGTAGATGTTTACTGACATTGCTAGTTCCAGTGGTAGCATGCTGTAACCTTCAGCCTGCCACTTCAGGTCTCATTTGGGGCACAGCTGTGTGGCCTTGACTCCATTTTATTATGTTGCTAAGGCATGAGAAGGGATGTGAGCTAAAACAGTGTAAGGCAATAAAAGGCAGAACACAAACAGCGTGAAATTGTTGAGAAAGTGATAGCTAGCAGCTCAGAGATGAAGAAGAAAAACCTAAGAATATACAAAACATGAAGAAAAAAAAAAAAGAATCCAAAGATAGCAATTTGGCAAGAATGTGGATTGCCCCAATTTAAGACGCATTAGAAGCCAACCTCTTCCTGGCTGGCAGAGACTGACTTAAAATTCCTAAATGTTGGAAGTTGAAGCTACATGCTTATCCTGACAACTGGCTGATAAGTTGTTGTTTTTTTTTTCTCAAAAAAAAGTTTTTTTTTTTTTCCTCAAATCAACATTCCATGACTACAGGAGTTCTCTGAACCTCATAATGAATGTTCAAAAATCAAGTCTAGCACACTGAACAAGAAGAACTCCCAGGAATGTTACTGAAGCTTACAGCAGCTAGGACCTGATCACCCTCATCTTGTCTTTATATGCTAGCCATCTCATATTAGCAGAAGACTCTCCTGTTTCCTGGTTTATACAGCAGAATGTAGTTTCATGACCCCTTTGTGCAGGAAGGTGACTCGTCAAACTTGATCTAGGTGAAGCATCAAATGCATGTTCCACAGATACAAATTCATGCATAAATCCATCGATGCTGGAAGAGAAGACCTGAGCAATGTAGGGAAAGCAAGTCCTTTCATGGAATCTTCTTTAACCTCAAGGTAGTTTTTCATTCATCCATACTTGGCTGGGGAGCATAGTCAAAAGAGTGCATAGCATGAGGTCCCCATACTGTGATGGCTTGTCAGTCATGTTAGTAAGTGTTCAGAAAGTCAGATATGTGGGGTACGTCTATCCCACACTTCTTCTTCATTTCTTCTATCATTGCTCTTCCTCTTGTCTGTTACTCTGGCATTAACCCGCCCCATACTTAATCTACCAAGAAGTAGATTTGGATCATAAATGCCACTCCAAAGAGTAGCTATTCACTTGCTACTCTTTAGAGTGGCATTTATGATCCAAATTTACCTCTTGGCTTTCTAGAAGCCCTGCAGATATCCTTGGCTGTTGATAATTCAAATGATACACAGACAAATGTCCTCATACTGATAACTTGAGAATAGGAAATCACTGGAATCAAAAAGTGTTATGCTTTCTGGGTCTGAAATCCATTTGGAATGACTGGTTGCTTTGTATATGTAAAGACAACGATTGATAGTGAATAAGAACTAACTACTGGCATCATGTATTGTAACTGAGTATCAATCTAGTAAGTGTTTGGAAGTATGAAGGTGACCTGATAGTTCAGTTTTTTTAACTGCTGTCAACACAGCAATCTTTTAACTCCCCAACAGATACTTTTTAACAATAGGTTTATTTGCGACAGCAGCAAAACATTTCACATGAATTTTAGTGATAATTATCTAAGTGCTGGAATGCTGATGCTTCCTGGGATGCAACAATTGCTCTTCTTCCTTAGTAAGGAACACTTTTTAATAGCAAAAAGGGGTTTGTTGGGTTGACGAAGCAAAGCAAGCGGAATACATTTGTTGCAGGCTGTTCTCAAGATCTGAGTTTGTGAGAATCAAGCTATCCCTCACCTCTTAAAAAAAAAAAAAAAAAGGTGGTGGGGGAGGGGGAAGAAGTTGGGCCTTTAAGTTGGTTCAGTATGTAGTATTTCAACTCTTACTTTTCAATGCAGGGTTGCAGAACAGCTTTCCATTTCTTCATTTACAGTTGTGTGTTGTGTTTTTCATTTGTTTGTTTTTAAGTCTGATGAGTTAACCCTTCACTCTGTGACCTTATTCCTCAGCAGCACCTAGAAATCCTTCCTGATAAGAGTAGTCCATGCATTTACGGCCACTTCTTTGTTGCCATACTTTTGTCTGAATACTGCATTTCTGTAGTTATTTATGGAAAAATTGTTCTGGATGATTACAGGTCCCTGTTGATTAGCTTCAGAATGTTTTCTGTAACAGCATGGTAACCTTTAGGATCTGCCCAGCATTTTTACTCAACTTGCTTTCTGATTTCCTTCCATCAGATCAGGGAAATGACTGCTTTTTCTTCCCCTTTTCTAAATCTCAGTCTGCTTCTCCAGAATCATCCCTTCATGTACTAGTTCCTAGTTATTTTTTGTATTACTGTGTGTTACATTCAAAAGTAATGCTTGAAATGGGGATTGCAGTCTAATCCCTGTCTATTTCAGTCTTCTGGGGAAAATTATCTAAACAGAAAACATGAAAACTTTACTTAGAACATGAAGCCTTGTGAACATTTTCAGTGAATTGTTTTATCCACTTAATCTGAAAGTCATATAGATCACCTGTGTTTGAAGTATTTTAAAATGGTATATGCTTAACAACTGTAGAATGATGTTGTGTTTTCAGATGTTTGATGGTTGGTAGTCATTAGCATTTATCCTATTAGGCTAAGTTATTATAAGTGTCATCAAAGTTTTGCTTGTTAGTGTTAATGAGGTATCCTGCAGGAATTGAGTAGGAACCTCTTCTGTTTCCTTGCTGATGCCTTTGTGTGTGTGTATATATATATGGTACAATGCAAGTCCTTAGTGGAACAAGAGTCCTATCAGGTTTTGTTTTAGTCTAAGAGGAGTTTCTGCTTGTCATCCTAATTTTGCATAGTCATTATGCTCAAAATGTTTTTTGAGTGCACCCTTAGTTATTTATTTATTCATGTAAGGCAGTGCTGGGCATAAAGCATTGTGCTAGAGAAAGCTTGATAAAAAAAAAAACAAAACACTTATAAATAATGAAAATACAAATACAGCTGGGACATGCATGCTTTTCAATAATATGATGGAAGAAAGGGCAGCTAGGAATCTTGTCTTGATATTGATCTTCTTGTTTTGTTGGTTTCCAATACTTTATTTCAGTAAGTTACCGGTCTATAAAGTTTAATAACTATTACTGATAGAGAGATGAGTACATGTCATTATATTTGCTACATTTACTTATTTTTTCTTCCTCACTTTTAAGTATCCAGTTCTTGATGTTTGTGTGAGGAAAGCTTGTTATCTAGTACTGCCTTTAGAAGCAAGACTCAGTATCACTCACGGAAAGACAGGTTGTAGACAGAGTCTTGAAAACCAAGCTCTCCTCTGTGCTAATTACTCCTGGCAGCAAGGAGTGTCCTGAACCCTCAGAAGCCCCTGGGGAGGCTGCTGACACCTTGGCAGGGCAGGAAAAGGAGGTGAAGCCTCCCATACCTCAGTGCTATCTATAGCTAAACAGGGGGGAAAAAGCATTTTTCTATGGATCCTTCCCAGTGGCGGCCAGGCTGCTGCATGGGAGAGGCCGAGGGGGTGCAGCAGCCAGCCCTGATCCAGGCCTTGCCCCCTGCTGCTGCATGGGGCCTCAGTGTCTGTGGAGCTGGGCCCGTGGGGTGGCGGTGGGGCACCTGGGCTGGTTCTGGAGGGGCGGCTCTGAGGGAAGCACCCGGGTGCCTGGCCTCCGTGGCAGTGCCCTGCGGGGCAGCGGGAGCCCTGTGTGCGGCCAGCCCGTGAGAGGGGCGTCCACGTGGCCATCCGCAGGTAGCCTGGGGTGACTCACTGCCACCTGCTCTCTGCTTGGTGCATGTGCACAATTGTCCTGATTTCCAAGGCTGTTTTAGCTTTGAGTTTTCAACAGTTTCTGGACACCTGAGTGGTGTGTTTGCATGTGCCTGACCGACCATAGCGCCGTCTCTTCTGTAAAGGCTGGCTTGGCAGAGGAGGTAGCCGTTGGCTGTAAGGAGTTGTGGGTCAGCAGGAAAATGATCCTGTTTGCTCTTTCTTTCTCCCTCTGTTGGCTCTCCTACTTTACTTTGTAAATGAGCACTTGTTTCTAAAAAGTGCTTGTTTCTAACCTGTGTGAGTCTATATTCCAGTAAAGACTTTGCACGCAAAGTCCTACTGCCCTACTTGCAACAGTGATGGGAACTTTGGTTCTAAGGTTGGGATGTGAGATACAGATACAAGAGGACAGAAATCATTATGTACTCTGACATAGTATTATTACATATTTTTTTTTTGGGGGGGGGGGGCGGGAATCTTGACCAAATCTGTTTATCTCCTTGTTTCTTACCTCCTTATCTTTAAAACAGGAGATAGACCTGGAATTATTTTGAAGATTACTGTAGTTTATATATGACAGTTTTAAAGTGGTAATCTCTTCCATTGAGCTGTCTCTGGCTTTGTAGTGTTGCACAAAAACATATTACAAGTTAGAAATCCTTACTCAGGTGCAGAGATAGAAAAAAATTCATATAAGAAGCTGAGCTGTTGAGTAACTAGGCAGAAAGTGCTACTTTAATCACTGAAGCCTAAAACCAATAAGATTAATCTAGAGTTCCATAATGTCTGCACAAGAAAATTACTTTGGGAGTTAGAAGGCATTGCAAAAAAATAAAAATAAAAAATCCACAAACGTTGCAAGTTTTTTATCAAAATTATTTCAAAAGAAACTCCATCACTAAGCTAGACATGTATTAGATTTCTTCTTTTTATCCTATTAATGGTTAAAAAAATAAAAAATTTCCAGGTAAAAACATAGTTATTGGGTTTGTGTAATACAGCATTGGAACATTGCATTTTTTTGAACCATTTAATTAACAAAGCTAAGTTGCATTTCAAATATGAACTACTGTGAAATACGTTTATTCATGAAGACTTTGTGCAAGTTTGCCACTGATACTATAATATTTGTTTATGCAGAGAGAGGTTATTGCAGAACAAAACTGCCTAAAGTTTGAATTGGATTTGGATTTCTGATCTGCTAGGAAGGTATAAGAAAAAAAAGGCAGATACTGTACTCATTTCATAAGAACAACTCAATTTCCAAAAGAAGTATACGCCTTCACAGAATCACAGAATCGTCTAGGTTGGAAGAGACCTCCAAGATCATCTAGTCCAACCTCAGCCCTAACACTAACAAGTCCTACACTAAACCATATCACTAAGGGCTACATCTAAACGTCTTTTAAAGACCTCCAGGGATGGTGACACCTTGGAGACCTGCTGCGGATATGGGTACGGCCCAGCGCGAGATTTACACCTTCCCCCCGGATTTTCACGGGCCGCCGAGAGCTCACCGGACGCCGCCGGAACCGCGACGCTTTCCAAGGCGCCTTACAGTGGATCATATTCCCATAATCATTTGCTTACATGATGATCACTATTTACTATATAATAATTTATCATAATAATTTATGAATATTTGCCTTAAACGTTAATCATTTCAGTTCCTATTTATGTAAATCCAATGCGCCTTGCTCATAAACCGTAATTTCTCTGAGGTGTAGTTATTGTAGCTGAAACACTGATGGCTTTATGGCTCAGGTGTTGAGGATGTGAAAGAACAGCAAGAGGTTTTGACTTGCATGTGACATGTATTTCTTGAAATTGGAATTTTCTCTAGACTGTGGTACAGTGTATGTAGGTAAAGACATGCACTAATATTCCTTTAAATGATGAATTTGGATATAACTGAAGGGAAAGGAGAACCGATTTTGCTTTATGAGAAATGAAAGCTTTTACTAGTGGATGAGCAAATCTTGGATAAAAAGGGTCAATTTTGACTTGAAATAACACACTGAACTTGCTCCAAATCTATATTTTATTCTTTACTTTTAAAAAGTTTTGTGATACTGAACTAAAACAACTTCAGAATATAAATTAAAACTTCTTTGGGAAAAAAAAATTTTCAAAATATCAAAACAGAAATGTTTTCAGTTTTTCATTTAAAAAGAAATCAAATGTGATTCAGTTAGCTTTTCATATCGTTATGAAACTGTACATTTAGCTAATAATACATTTGCCAAGCCTTACTGAAAAAAAATGATTGTTCTCACCAAATGCATGTCTCTTTACTGAGGAAGTGAAAAATGTTTTATTGCAGATTGCAGAGCCATTCTAATTCAGCTAGAATCTGCAGGAAGAGCTCTCCCGGCTTTTCTAAGTGGAACACTTTACCAAAAGTGTTTCACTCAAGGCAGATGAAGTAGAATTTGGGGTGATACAGGAGGCAGAAGAAAGCACGAGGTTTTGGATGAGATTGGGCCCCACGTTCAGGTCCAGGGTGCAGCTTATGGGCAAAAGATGTCTCTTGAAAAAGGCTTCAGCATGGAGGAGACAGGTGGTCAGCTGGTTAGTATAGCTCACCTTAATTAAGCATCTAATTGGAAACTGACTGCCAGGCCCTGAGTGCACCAAGAGGTGCTTCTCTGCACCCCCCTCTCTGACCCCATCCTTCAGAGGCTTTGGGCAGCTGTGACCAAACACAGCCCCAGAGAGGCTGGGGCACCTCGTGGCTGCCCCCTGCAGTGGCCAGGCCCTTGACTTCCTTCTCCATGGGAGTGTGTATTTCGATTCTTCTGGGCTTGGATCCTAAAGTACTAATACATCAGTAGCCAGCTGCAAACACTTGTCTGCAACTGTTGCCAGAAGTACACTTAGTAAACTTATGCTAAAGATCTCTGCCATAGGTTTGAATGTCCAGAATGTTTCTGGCTTTGATTTTTCCCTTGCCCACCTTGACTGCCCAAGACCCACCTCATTCGTTGTGGCCTTGTCACCACAGCCTCAAATGGCCAACACACAGCTGACCCTGGGTTCCCTAATCCTGCCTTTGACATGGCCCTGCTCAGCTCCCTGGAATGTGGTAGGACTGCACCCTTCATAGCTGGAAAATGTTTTTCCTTAAAAGAAACATCACCGGAAAATCTGGCTCTAAACCAAAGGATGGCTGTAAGTAACCTGAGATGTGCTCGTTTTTCTACAGTGTGCCCTCAGAAAACTTAAAGGTAAGGGAATGGCAATTTGCAGGAATTTGGAATTTGCTGCCAGTTGCGATCTGAGTTTTCTGTAGTTGCTTAACCTTCCAACAGTGCTACAGACTGTAGAAAAAATAATGATAAGAATTAAGGCGGACCTTTAGGATATCTTTATTAAGTATACTTGTGAGAAGGGTTGCAGCAAAATTGTTTGCAGCTGGCTACTGATGCATGGGTACTTCAGGAGCCAAGCCCAGAAGATTCAAAATACCCATTCACTTTGAGAGGGCTGGCAAAGATAGCCAGATGGTTCTTGTTGGGGAGTATGTGGTTTCAGTGTGTGAGGTGAGAAATGCTTAATTTTTCTTCCCTTTTGTAGAACCAAGTTTTGGTAAGAGAACTAGTTTGTGTTCTTGTGGCTGACTATTATCATCTGTTATTATATCTAGGTATATCATCTTCTAATTTAGTCTTTTAGTCTTTTATGCTATTTGTAATATATATATATATAATTTTTCTGAAATGCATAAAGCAGTTCATCTAAGGGTTAGAAAGTACCAAGTTCTGGTTCTAAAACTGTAGGGAATACTTCTTTACCATATCATATAAGAAATGATAAGTAATCTCTGTTCTACTGAGTAGGCTTAAGGTAAAATAGTAAGTGCTGCTGAATTGCATGCTTTACATCAGCTTAAAAATTATATGGGGAGCTAGTACAGTAGCTACATATTGCTCCTCTGTAGTAGCTAAAAGTGTTCATGATGTATTGTTAATGTAGCAAACTGTAAAATAGCTGTACTTAACTGTGTGAATTGTTACTTATTTCTTAAAAAACAAATACTGAAATATGTAAAATAATTCCAAAAAGTCTGCTTTACTAGTCTTGGGGGTCTACTTACTGAAAAGACTTAGGTGAAAGACTTGGAGATAATTTATTGCAAACATTTTTTATTAGAACATAGATAACCAGTAGAATTCAATTATGTATAAAATAGTGGGTGGTACAGAAACAAGTGGGCAACCCAAAACTGATGTGTAAGTACAGCTGTGTGCTTTATCACAGAAATAGAGTAACAACTAAGAGGGATTTTCACAATATGCTATGTAAAACTACCTGGCAGAATACATGGTTTTAGTAAAGTATTCTGTTTTGTTCCACCTTGCAAAATCCTTGAAAATGTATTTGTTCTTCTCATAATGTTTATTTACGTTTTAAATGTGACTGTGGCTGGTAGGAATTTACTGGAATGACTAGAAGAATTGTTATCTCATGACAATAGATTGTGGTGTTCTGATATGTGATCTATATTCTCACCACATTAGAAAACTAGATGTTTACTCTTTGCATGGAAAGAACTTCCTCCTATTCAGTCCAGAGATGCTGAGATCATGGGGAGTTTTTCTGTAGTAGATGATTGCCATGATTCAAGTTCTATCAATATAATTATGTATCAAAATCAAGATAATTACATGATAAATAAATCTGAGGACAGTCTTGCCATAAAAAACTATAGTCAAATCAAACTACATGAGGAATATGGTTTATAATAATAAAAAGAAGTATGATTGAGCTGCGTAGTATTACTTGAAATCTCATATGTTGACCGTTATGCTAGAGGCTTCTTTTTCTAATTACTTTCTTGATTCTTTTCTCAGCTTTAAGGAAGGATTCAAATTATACTTTTTTTTTTTTTTAGTAAGCAATAGACTTGGAATGGACTTCAGCAAGAAACTGGAAACAATAGATAACAGAGAAAAGTCCACAACCACAAAAAAGTACAGGCAATTGAAATAATTAAATGGTGAAGAAAAAGATACAAGAAAACCAAGTGTGGGAACATGTACATAGATTGCCAAGTAAGTTTCTTCATTTTAATTCCTTTTTTTTTCTCCTTTGGGGCATTCATTAAGAGAGCAGGTTTCTAGGCTTGACTGATTACAATGAATTACGTTTTATTTTGGTCAAATGCTTTGCTGTTGTACAAGGTATGTGAGTGCATTCTGTAACAGTTACCGTAATCGTACTTATAAATTCTAATGACAAGCAAGAAGATTTCCCTTCTGTAACAGGCCATATGGTGAAGGACAGAAGAGGATTATAGTCTAATTAAGCTTGGAAGTCTCTAGTGTTGCCCACTGCTCAAACAAAGATCACTTGTGTACTGAAACCAGGTTGCTCAGGGCTTTATCCTTAAGAAAGCCTGAAAATCTTCAGGGATGGTGAGTGTACAGACTCCTTGGGCGTTCTGTTCCACTGCTTGAACAGTCAGTCTCAAGATGGAGATGCTTTCCCATGTATCTAGTCTGAATCTCATATTTTTTAATGTTTGTTGCATCTTACTGTCTCAGCGTGCACGTCCATAAATAGCCCTTGTATGTATGAGTAGGCTGTCTTTAGGTCTCCTTGTACCCATGTTTTCTCCAGGCTTGAATAGGCCCCATTCCCTTAGCCTAAACTCACAGTGCAAGTGGTGCTGCCCCCTACCAGCATGGGGACCTTCTGCTGAACCTGCCCCGGTTTAGCGACATCCTTGCTGTGTTGGCTAGCTCAAAACTGAACGCAGTATCCAGGTGTGGTCTCATCACTAGAGTGGGATAGACCCTCCCCTCAGTGTCCTGGCAGTGCCCCTGTGAACAGCTCCCTAACCCTGATCCTATGAGCCCAGTCAACCACCCATTATTATTTTTTTGTCCATCTATCCAGATCATAATGTTGTGGGACAGTGTGGAAAGCCTTGTTACATTCAAGGTAGTTGGTATCCATTGCTTTCTCTTTGTCTTCAACCTGGTCATTTTATTCTAGAAACAAAACTTGGGCCTTTAGGAAAGCAGTAGAGCATTCTCTCAAACTCTTTTATAAAGCTCTGTGTTGTTTTGGAAACTGGATGAAAGACATAATTTTAGTGCCTGGCTGTAAAAACAGATATAAACAAGAGTTCAGGTTAATCAAAGGCTGGGGATGCTTCTGTAATAAAGACCCTATACGGAAGAGATGGACTTAACTGGAATGAGGAACTAGGGCTTTTGAAATTGAAAGCTCACTAACATATCTGTCAACTTAAAAGCATGATAAATTCAGCAATAGTGAATGAAAAAATCACTCAAGATTGTGTCTGTTGTTAATGAAGTCACAGAAACTCTGTATCCTTGAGCAGAGATGCAACAGATCTGAAATCTTCAGTTACAGGGCCTCCCTATAACAATAAAACCATGATAAGTTTATATTCAGCATCCCTGAAGATTCAATCCAAAATCACTGTGTGCACAGTTTCAAAATGGCAAACTGCATGAAAACGAGATGAGCAAAAAAATCCACAGCATGACAGTGAATAGCTGTTTCAGCTTCCCATGAGAATCCCAAGCACAAATAGAGTGATTAACGATGTCGCTAGGCACCTAACAACCAATTTATTATCAGTAGTTACAAAATATGTTAAGTATGTTAAAATAACATCTGTTACAAATAACAGTATAGTGAGGTGAGGTCTGATCCCATCTTAAGTGTCATTTAGGGTACTGAAAATCACTATGTTACTTATTGAGTTCTGCATGTCCTTCCTGGATGCAAATACATCAGAGCCTTTTGTTACTCTCTCCACTTTGCTCCCACCATAAAGCATTTTTCTGGGTGCTTATGGATGATACAGGCTGCCTGGGATGTTTTTGACACTGACGGGCTGTGGGAATAACATTGCATCCTATAGATTATGTGAAGTGTGTTGCAACTTGTGCTTTGAGACTTCCATGACTGTCCAAAATCAAACTATGGTTGTAAGACAAGGGCAAATTGTGAAGAATTGTAGAAAAACCTTATAAGACTAAGAAACTAGATAATAAAATTAAATTCAATATAGATAAATGTAAATTAATGCTGATGACAAAGAGAGCAGACAAACCTAACTTGCCCTTTTAAGTACAGATTCCCAGTCATTGGACTTGGGAGGCAGATTTCAGAGTTAGGAAGGAATATTTCTCAAGAATGTAAATTCTCTAACTACTGACTGTCACAGAAGAATTGTTAGGAATTATTAGGAAGACAGTAGAGATCAGAACAGAGAAAATCATTAAGCTTCTGTATGATTCCATCTTTTTCTAAAGAACGTGTACAGTTCTTCTCTAATATTAGAAAAAAAGGGATGATACAAAGTTGGAAAATATAGGGATGCACAGTAATGGTGATCAAAGACAGGGAAAAAGCTTCCATCTAAGAAATAGGTAGGGTAGGACTCTTCAGTCTTGAGAAGTTGCAGAAAGAATATGACTGGGGCTTGTTGAAACTTCATATAGATTTAATGGGAGAAGCAGAGGTGTGATTATGCCCTGTCTTTTCCAAAATAAGAACCTGGGCTATCAATGTACACCAGTAGGAGTCACATTAACAGTAAACAAAAGAAAGTAGTTCTTCATATATTGGTTTGTATTCCTGTGGAACTAGTAGCCACAGGACTCTGACTAATAAAAATAAGCAAAGATTTTAGCCAAGAGCAAAGCAATTGCTAAACACATTTTCTAAAGTGGTTTTGGATCGCTAGCATTCAGATTTAATGGTTTGATTTTAAAACAAGGTAAGCATTTGTAAATGTTTGTAACTCACTGTTCAGACTGATGTGAGAATTGAATTAT
This sequence comes from Anser anser, assembly GCF_964211835.1. Classification (NCBI taxonomy): domain Eukaryota; kingdom Metazoa; phylum Chordata; class Aves; order Anseriformes; family Anatidae; genus Anser; species Anser anser. The sequence goes on along the minus strand of NC_139721.1, from coordinate 86,511,209 downwards.
GATTTCAAACGTGTTTCTGAATTTTTTAAAAGGAATTTGAAGCTGATGTTGAGAAACAACCCTTTGAAAATTGTTGGGTTTTAAATGTTTTTACTTACTGTTAGTATTACTTATTATAGACTTTTTAAAAACTATTGGAACTTTCTGCTGAGGTAGCCATACAAAAATGCATTTTTTATGTTTCTACAAGTTTTATCTTTGAAGAAAATGTCCATACAAAAAAAAGCCCATGCAGTTCTCGGTTTTCACTAACAACTTCTAACAGTTCTAGTAAACTAGATCTAAACATAGCACAAAACCCATTGTTATTACTTATTTCAGTTACCTAACTAGTAATATTACATATTTCTTTTCTTTTTTGAAAAATAAGCATGTACCTGAGGCATGCATTTTTTTCTGTGTATTAAGGTCTTTCTTGGTAATTCTTGTCAAATACAATGAGATTGCCAGAAATCAGTGTGAAAGAAACTGATAAAAAGCCAAGAAAAGGTTTGCGAAGTGACCTTACTTGTAAGGGTTGAAGTGTTCACAATTTACAAGGTGGGATGGGAGTGGAAATAAAGCCAAAATGGAACCAAGTGAAAGAAGCAGGCTGGGAAACATGGAATTGACAGAGAAGGCTAGCTAGTTTGTTCAATCCAAATGCTTTTTGTCCTCAGTTCATTCCAAAACGTAGCAGTAGTAACTACTGAACCTTTGATGTGAAAAATGGTGGTTGTTGATTAACATATGATATAAGCCATTACAATACTTTTTAATTAAAAAAATAAACAGAACAACAACAACAAAAAACCACTGACCACTCCTATAGATTACACAATGGATTGTAAAGTCATTATGAAACACTGGTGATTCAGAGCAGTGTTGCTACTTGCAAGAATATTAATCATTTGTAGATTTAAATTAAATTATTTTTTCAAAATGCTGTTCTGTATAACCAGCTCTGCTGATGCTAATCTACAAAGCTAGTTTGCTTTCCCCTTCATTAGCCCATCTGTATGTTCTCTGAGTTGAATAATGATTTCATCTGATCAAAAACATCCTTGTAAAACTGAAAACTGAATTTGAGGTAAAGTAAAATGTGTAGAGAGTTTTAAGACTTTGAAAGACAAGTTTATTACTGTTAAGATGATGGAATGGCAGAAGTAGCCATTGCCACTCTGACTGATGAGTCATGCTCTGTTCTTTAAACACATAGCTATGGCTTAAAATTGTCAAATATTACTTAACTAAAGCCATATTCAGAGTTGTGTGTGCCAGTGGTAATTTCTTGATCAATCAAGATTACTTTTATACTTTGGAAATGAGTAATACCAGTGCCAAATAACAAGATGTAACTTAGTAATAACTATTCTTCCTAGAATTCAAAATTGAAGGACATGCATATATATATTGAAATTGATATCTGCTATGAACTAAAACTATGAGATAAGCAAAACATATGAGGTTAGTTTGGAGGTGGTCAATTTTAATATGCATTTTAGAATCATAGAATTATCTGTGTTGGAAGAGCCCTTCAATATCACAAAGTCTAACCATCAATCTGACTGATGGAGTCCCATCACTAAACCAGGACCATTAATACTGTTCTGTGCTTTTTTATAGTGTGGAAATTGCTGTAATCTTACAGGTTATTAGAAGTTTATTTTTTTTAAATAAAGCTTTCTATGTACTTAGCTTTCTTGCCTGCCACAAGTAAATGATACTGGAATATGCAAATGAAAAATATTAAACCCCCCCTTTTTTTTTTGCTTGTTTGTTGTTTTTACTGCTATATTGCAGTAATACTGGCATGGAGCTGTGTCAGGGTAGGGTCAGGCTGGGTGTTAGGAAAAGGCACTTCCAGTGCCTGACCTCCCTCTTGGTGAACAGGCTCCTCAGTGCAGTGGTCACAGCACTGAGCCTGATAGAGTTCAAGAAGCATCTGGACAATTCTCTCAGATCCAGGGTTTGGTTTTTGGGTGGTCCCATGTGGAGCCAGGAGTTGGACTCTGTGGTCCTTATGGATCCCTTCCAACTCAGTGTATTCTATTTTTCTGGGACATCAAGACATGAACAAAGACATGAACATTTACTAAACTTTAAAAATTGGCACAAGGCAGTGCTAGAGGAATGTGCACGGAGTGCTAGCCAGTATTTGCTGCCTGTTTTTATCTTTACCTCTTTTAAGATTAGTCAATCTGCATTTGACTTTATTTTACATGTTTGGTTGTGCTCATAGTTTTTGTTAATCTTATGGTGGGGATCTGTAGCATTTTTACTGTTTTGTTTGATTTGCGATTTGCAGCAATGTTTATGTTGATGTTTCAGGTGCCATCCAGGTCTACTGAGCATTAAGGTGCTTATATATATATATATATTTGCTTTGCTAGTTAGGGGTGTGAGCTGTTGCTGCTGCTGCTAAGCTTGTGGAATAGCATTGTGAGTGGATGTGTGAGTAGACGATGCTTTATTTTTTGGTTCTGTCATGCTTCAAAGTGAAAGCATGTTTGCTGCCTGGTAGAGGTGGCTCATGAAACTGAATATCCCTTTTTCTCAGTCACTTAGCATTGGAAATTGGTCTGGTAACTAGTCTGTAACATTTGTTGCTTCTATCCTTATATGTGGCATAGAATCATAGAATGGTCTGGGTTGGAAGGGATCATAAAGTTCACCTAGTCCAACCCCCTTCCATGGGCAGGGACAACTCCCACCAGATCAGGTTGCCCAAAGCCCCATCCAACCTGGCCTTGAACACATTCAGGGATGGGGCAGCCACAGCTTCTCTGGGCAACCTGTGCCAGTGCCTCACCATCCTCTGAGTGAAGAATTTCTTCCTAACTTCTAATCTAAATCTCCCCTCTTTTAGTTTTAAACAGCTCCCCCTTGTCTGATCACAATCTGCCCATGTAAAAACTTGATCTCCATCTTTTTCTAAGTCCCCTTTGAGTACTGAAAGGCTGCAGTGAGGGCTCCCCAGAGCCTTCTCTTCTCCAGGCTGAACAGCCCCAGTTCTCTCAGGCTATCTACATATGAGAGGTGCTCTAGCCCTCTGATAAACTTTGTGGTCCTCCTTTGGACTTGATCTAACATGTCCACGTCCTTCTTGTGCTGGACGCAGTACTCCAGCACTCCAAGTGGGGCCTCACAAGGGCAGAACAGAGGGGGACAGTCACCTCCCTCGACATGCTGGCCATACCTCTGGTGATGCAGCTCTGGACACAGTTGGCCTTCTGGGCTGTAAGCGTGTACTGCTGGCTTATGTCAAGCTTTTTGTCCACCAGCACCCCGAAGTCCTTCTCTGCAGGGCTGCTCTCAGTGAGTTCTTTTCCCAGTCTGTCCTCATGTCTGGGATTGCCCTGGACCAGGTCCAACACCTTGGACTTGGACTTGTTGAACCTGATTAGGTTCATAGGTTCCTATTAGGAACCTAATATTAGGTACGTGGGCTCACTTCTCAAGCTTGTCAAGGTCCTTCTGGATGGCATCCCTTCCTTCTATTGTATCAATTGCACCACTCAGCTTGGAGTCATCTGCAAACTTGTTGAGGGTGCACTCAATCCCGCTGTCTGTCACTGATAAAGATATTAAAAATCACCGGTCCCAGGACAGACTCCTGAGGGACGCTGTTTGTCACCAGCCTCCGCCTGGATATAGAGCCATTGACTGCCACTCTCTGGGTGCAGCCTTCAAGCCAATTCCTTATCCACTGAATGGTCCACCCATCAAATCCATCTCACTCCAATTTGGGGATCAGGCTGTCATGTGGGATCATGTCAAAGCCTTTACAGAAGTCCACATAGATGACATCGCTTGGTCTTCGTCTGTCAACTAATGCAGTCACTTCATCGTAGAAGGCCACCAGATTGGTCAGGCACGATTTGCTCTTGGAGAAGCCATGCTGACTGTCTCGGATCACTTCCTTGTCCTGTGTGTGCCTTGAAATTGCTTCCAGGAGGATCTGTTCCATGATCTTCTCAGGCTCACCTGGGAGGTGAAGTTCACCAGTCTGTAGTTCCCTGGGTCCTCCTTTCTGCTGTTTTTAAAAATGGGAGTGATGCTTCCCTTTTTCCACTGCCTGGGAACTACTTGTTTCTGGAGCTGCAAACTTAGGATTTCCTTGAGGGATTTGTTCAAGTCATGTTTACCTGTTGTTAAAAGCGAATCTTAGTTTTCAGTCACATCACGTAGCTACTTTTGCTTATTGAAAGATTTTTGGTAGTTTTTTGGAGAAATGAGTGATCAGAGGGGAAGCTAAATTAATGAGAACACTGCATTTCTGCATTTTTTGAGGGTTCTGTTTGGTTTTCTGTTGCCCCATAAATTAACAGAAGTCTTGTATAATGTTCAAATGAAGAGATGTATTTTCCCATCAGTTTTACATTGTAGCACCTTGAGGTAGTCTTGGATAAATCAAGATGGAATGAAGAGGCCTTTTTGCTTTCTGAAATCCGAGGCCTGGGAGATATTTCTTTCATTTTTTCAATGTATTTGTTTAAGTGTTTGTGCAGCACGAATATGTGGGATCTGATGTGGCATTCTTTCACTCTCAGTTTTTTGTTAGTTTTGAGGATACACAAGATGGAGATGTTATTGCTAATGCAGCTGTATCTGTTGATGGACTTGTTCTTAGTGTGTAGTAGTTTTGACTGTATTTCCTATGGTTTATATCAAGATAGTGTCCAGATTTGAAATAAAAATTACATAAGTTAGGAGGAGTAATGTAACATTTCCTTTTGACATTATCTTCGATGTACTGTCAAGGTCACATGAACTCCAGTGTTAGATTTTTTTGAAGGGCTTTCTTCACCTCTTAAAGGGTTAATAATTTGTTGCGTATTTTGCTGGGTTTTAATACCTGTATTCAAACTTAGTTCATTGTCAGGATTATACTTTGGATTCCAGTGCATGGGCTTTGCAATGCTCTGCTGCCATTTCACTCTTGTTAGTAGTCAGACTAAGTTATGTTTGTTGATTCAGAAGTGCAGGTAAAGGGCACAAACAATGTAATGGAACAGGCTTCAGTCTCAGATATGCGTTAAAGAACCAGGAAAACATTTTAACCAGTAAAAGTGAAGATTTTGTTTTTAAATTCCCAAATAATTTCCCAGTCAAACTTGAGATTTTATCTGGGAAGTGTCTGTCCTGTTCCTCTGTTGGGCAGTGAGACTGGTTATTCTTCAGTGAAGGCTCAGCCCTGGTTGCTCATAAAGGAGATCTCTGTTGTCTTCTTTCCATCTCTTTTACCTCGGAAGTAAGTCCCGAATGCCACCTACACAGCGTTTCTGAGGTGTGACACTTCTGTGATGATAAACCTCAAGTTATCTGGCTTTGTTCTGTTGAGGCAATGGGGCAGGCAGAAAACCTAGCACCAGCCTGGTTGCCCTATTCATGGGAATCCTTTCTTGATGTTAATCTAATCCACTTGATTGTGACAGGAATTGGGGTCCCTGCAACCAAATTCCCAAAAGGATGTGTAAAAGGGTAGCAACTTTTTCATCTTGATGTGAGTAAAAAATAGCAACCTCAAGAGCATCTGTCTCATAACATCTGTAGCTACCTCGTTTGGCTAAGCAACGCTTATCAGCTTACCCTGAACTGGAAACAGCAATAATAACTTGGTAATAATGATCGCAGCTGCACGCTTTCTCTATGACTTTAATAAACTGAGTTATTAAAGTTATTAAACCTAAGTTTAATAACTTACAGTTGAAGGAACTGATGTCTATCAAACAGTTTGTATTTGTTTATTTTCATTAATTACTGCAGATTGTCTGCAGAATGTGGATTTGTGGCTATACAGTGATAGGATAAACACTACATACCCTTCTATGTAAAATAATGTCTCTTTAATTTGTAGAATATTCTCATTATCTTTAGTACATAGAAACCTCTATGTAGCAATATTTGGTTTAGAATGACAGTCCTTTTTGCTCTGCGGAATTGTAAAGGATTGCTTTGTAGTTCACTGACTATTTTATGGAAGTTGGTTTCATTCAGTGTGATAAATGATGATAGATACAGTTCAAAAAATGTAACTGGATTGGGTTCCAAATGTTGTAACAGATCAGATGCTCTTTTATCTTCCCCCTGAACTTGGATCTAGTGTAGGTCTGTTAAAATTGTTAAAACCGAAATGGGCTAATGTGTCTGGAGCAGTCTCCTTTCCCATCAGCACCATGTACAGTACCGTGCAAACCAGCGCTCTGTGCCAGATGCAGGAGCAGTCACACATCACACCCTTGTGCAGTCCTGTTTCCTATTTCTGTTCAGTCTGGATTGTCTCCCCTATTAGTTTTTACTGCCTGAACATCTTCATTTAGAAGCTTTACTAGATTTAATGGGTTATTTTTGTAGTGTTTATTTTTTTGCTGTTGCTAAGGGTGGCCAGTAAAAGAACAGTAAAATGCAAATCATTTACACATTTTGATGAACAAGTTCCCTGAGGTTTAAAAGAAACTACAGCATTTTCACTGTAGCACTGTGACAATGAATCATTGGCAATGCCCTGTGTGCCAAAGTCCCAGGTGCACAGCTTTCAAAAACAGCACACAGGAAAAACAGCAGTATTTGTTTTCCTCATTCATCAATTCTGTGAAGCCAAATTAGCTTCTGGAATCCCCACAGCAATTTGTAAATGATGTATGAAATAAAATATTCCTACCTGCAGAGTGCAAAGGGCAAGGAAAAAAATAGCTTTTCCATCCCTGTTCTGACATGCTATTTCAGCAATACTCGGTATCTAGTTAGACACTGCCAGAAATAAGATACTAGTTCCAGATGCATAGAAAAATACCATTTACAGAATTCTGTGCATTTTTCTCTCATTTCCCATTTGTTCTCTCAGCACTGCTAACCTCGACAGATCAATCTTTCAGAAAACATACTTGTTCATGCAAGTCTATCGATAGTTTTGAGAAATGGAATGATTTTTCTTGTATTTTTCTGTCTGATCATGGCTTGAGGAAGAGAATGAACTGCATGTCCTCTCCAGGTCCACTGCTCTATACTGTGATTAAGATTACACGTGCATATTTCTTCTCTGCTATTTTGCTTATATAGGATTTAATTCCCTAGATATTACCAGCTGTTTCTGGAGACAGACTAAAAACATTTTTCAGTGTTAATTTTGCTTTCTGTTGTTCTTGAAATTTTAATAAAAAATTTATAGTTCTTCCTTTCCATTTGGAACTGAGCATTCACTATAGAAGAGGTTTGCATTTGTATCTGGTCTCAGTTTATGTAAAGCTCTGCATGTTATTAACCTTTTTATATTTAGAAAAAAATGTTTTCTGTTTTGGTCACCTGCATCACAGGTTACATGGTGGACTTACAGTCAGTAACCTATCAACTATTTATGATAATTCTATGGAATTTCTTATCAATGCAGATGCTGTTAGAGAAGACTTTAGAGTGCGGATATTAGAAAAAGAATGTAATGGCAAGAAAATAGTAAATGCTGTGTCACTGGACCAATAAATGACTGGAACATCCCTACAAAAATAAAGAAAACAAACCTTATAGTGCTTTTCTTCTTACACTACCTGTTCAGGACAGGTATAATTCAACTTAGATGTGACCAGTTCAAAATTGATAAGTTAAAAAACATTCCCATAGAACACAAATAAAATTTGGTACTGCTTGTTGAAGCTAACTGAAGGGTTAGACCTCAGCTGGAGTAAGAGATATGTCTATACATGTATACACATACACATATATAGAGACATTCATAAGTTCCAGGTGGTATGGTTGGAATTAATTCTGGAGGGTGTGTAACCTCTAATGCTGCCAAGTGCAAGCACATTGTTTACTTGAGGTTTGAAAGGAATTCTGCTGGTATGTTAATGTCTTCATGTTTTTTGGGGGGTGAGTGTTTTTTTCTTGCACCTGTTTCGAAATCACTCTGTGTGTCTTTGAAAATAAATTCAAACCAGTGGATTAATGAAATAAGATAATTCCTACATCTCATGAAACTGTCCAAGACCTTGGACATCTGTGTACGCGTACTCTCCTCCCAAACAGTTGGAAAGTACTGTCTAGTGGTTAGTGGGGTCAGTGAACTACTGAAGTCAGTGTTGCTTGCAGGCATTCATAAATGTTCAGATGCAGCCACCAACTGCATAAGTCTGTGCCACCGAGAAACATGGTTAATCACTCTGTGCAGATATCCACACAAACACAGCTATATTACTTCTGATACTTGAGTAAGGTCGTTTCAACGTAGCTCAGGTTGTTCTTCATGGCACCACATTGCACAGTGTAGCAATGAAAAAGGGAACTGTGGTGATGTGCTTCTTGGAAAGTCCATATTGACCCTGCAGTATCTTTACCTCTTTTACTTTTATCTTCAGCATTGAAGTTGATGAAACATCAAGAAAGAAATATGTTATTGTTTATCCTTCTTTTTCCTCAAGGTTAAAGATACTCTCAACAACTCCCACACTAAGACTGTGGTGACAGAACTGTGAATTACCAGAATTTCACGACTTTGTTACAAGAACTTCAGAACCTGAAAATAAATTAGCTCCATCTATAAAAAACTCTGTGATTAGTGGTGGGGGTTACTAAGCCCACTATCCTTTAAAGATAATGTGTGATTAGATCTCGTAATGCCTGATAAGGCATGGTATTGTATTAAACATATATCGGGGGAATTCTGCTAACTCTTTCCTGTATGTATACTTGATATCTACATGGGAACTGTTATGTGAGTTCAGCTAAATTCTGAGCATAAGCGTTTACATAGTTTTTCTTCTCTAATCTTCTCTAACAGGCTTCCTGTTTATATGCACTGCTGGGAACCTAATGCTTTTTGAGTTTTTGCTTTTGGCAAATACTACAGTTTTTCTATGGGAAAACAAAATAAAAATGTTTACAGGTCAGACTTTGTTCATAAGCAGTTTAAAAATGTTAACAACAGATATCTTTGCTTTCTTTTCCCACACTCCAATATTTTTCTGTTGGTACTGTGATTACCCATGCTCATGCAAAAGTTGGTATCCCTTTAACTAGAATGCCTGAATGGATCTTCAATTTGAACTCAGTCAACCATGGTCAGTGCAATTTAGTTTACATTCTTGGTAGTAAACTTTTCCTTCCACTGTGTGCATGGGTAATGGACTTTGGTTAAGGTGAGATTTCTCATACCTGGCAGATCAATAACTCAGGTCAAATTAACCATGTACCTTTAAATTTGCTTTCCAAGGACAAGAGTATTCTTCTTTACCACAGACACAGAGATATGTGAAACAGTATGCGTATTGTATTTCACAGCTCATTTGTTCCAGGCCCACAATGCCTGTTGGAGCACTCTGCACAAAGCAAATGCCAAACAAAACCATACGAACAAAATACTCATGGTCAGTCTCTATGTTGATTATTTTCAGGTCACCTCTCATATTCAGGTGGAAAAGTCTTGACTTTGTCTGCATCATCAAACTGTCCTCTTCATCCTTTGTGGGGCAGACGTGGATAGGGAGAAACATAATGAATATCAATCCATTAAAATTCAGTTGTTACTTATGTGGTATGCGTATCCCACATAGTCAAAACCCAAACCACCATTTCTTTTCTATCTTTAGTGTGGATCAAATGGGTTCAGGAAAGTGTTAGAGTAAGGAAATTTATTTGCTTCATATTTAAATGAGTCCCTGCTGTGATCTTCATGAAAGGAATAAACTTAGGAGACTATATATAGATGGATTTACATAAAATGCCCAACATATGAGACCTAGAATCAGATTGAGCTAGAGTACTGATGAACAGTGAAGAAAACCTTGTGGATCACTCAGGGATAATTAAAAAAAAAAAAAAAAAGGCTTTTAATGTTACAGTGGCACTGATTAGCTCCCACTTAGTGGAAGTTTCTCCTTAGCTTCCACGCCTCCTTTGAAAACAAAACTAAGTAGTTACTGTACCCATGAGTCAGTTGCTCACAAGAGGTTAGTTGTGCATACTGCTACATTTCTGGCTAATGGTTGCATGTAAAACTAGGTTCAGTTTGGTTTTTATCAGCATTGTTTTCCACTCTAGCGTTTGTTACCTGTTGGTTTTCTATCTCTGTGCAGGTAGAGATTCTTTTTTATGCATGTTGAAATCTGTTATATGACTTTTTTAGATGGCAATTTTTTTGAGGTGTGGAACTATCCTTTAGTATGTATGTGCACTTTCAATAATACAATAAGATTTCATTGTCTTTGCACAACAGAAAACTAAAGGTTAAAAAAGAATGCGAAGGCAATCTTACACGTGTTTTACCTGGCAAAACAGTAATTTCTGAGCTGTGGGTGTGTTGAGGATTTCTTGTTTTGTTTCATTAGTGTAATAGTACAGAGAGGAAATTTTCATGTGACACATGTAATGTGAACTCTGAATAGTCGAGATTGATTTTGCTCAAGTAAAATGTAAGAGCATAGAGGTGATAGGTTAGCTGAGGTTCAGAAAATGGTATTAATACAAGAGTTTGTGGGTCAAAGGTTCATCTAGCCTACTAACCTGTTTGGATCAGAGCTTGTAAAGCAAATATCTAATAAAGACAGAATATCATGGCTTTCCTTTGAGTTATTCTCAATTTTGAACTAGTTTTTGCTCACAAGATATTTTTAAGCAAATCTGTTTTCAGTGTGTTTTGCTTCCATGTAATTTTTGTTTACCCTGAAGGCACTGTAAACTCCTAGCATTCACAGCATCTTGTGGTACTGTTGCATTGTCTGACAGCTGCATTGTCTGAGCAACTGCCTCCTTTGTTATCAATCTGTCTTATGCTAGTTCCACATTATGTCTGCAGTTCCCATACTGGAAGAGATGGTGTGCAATTTCTCCTCATTTACCATCTCTCTGCATCAGATTGTTTTTTATAGTTTGTTAGCTTTCTTTCTCTCTTCCTCTCCAAACTTAGTCTCTTGTTCATATAGGATGTGTCCTCTGTCACTGAATGTTCTTACCAACATACTCTGGCTCTTTTCCACTTTCGTTACTTCGTACTTCAGTTAACATACACAGCAATGTAAAGATACTCTCCTTTCATTCTCTGTGCCTTTCCTAATAATTCCAAATGCTTCGTTTGCTTTTTCTTGCTGCTAGTGAGTACTGAAGTGGCAGTTTTACAGAGCTATCATAATCCCATAGTCAGCACTTAATCAGCTGAGGGCCTGTCATTTCATTTGCATATCACTTACATATGCACATTTCCCTGCTGCTTCACTTCCTGTATACCTGGGTATATCCAGTCCTGCTGCTGCTGTCTCTGTTCCAGATAAATACACACTGTTTACTTGTCGTGGATAGAACAGAGCATAGAAATCAGGAACATGGATAGCTTGACTTCTATTTTAAAAAAAAAAAAGGTACTTGGCATCCCTAAGATGCTCATACAAAGTATGTACGAAGTCAGTGCGAAGAAAATGTGTGTGTGTGTGTGTGTGTATATTATATATGTATATATATTATATATATATATTATATTTATATATATATATATATAAAAGGAACTGATACTGAAGCTTGGCGTATTGGTTCCAGAAACAGAGGCTTTTTGACACATGGGCTAATATTTCTTCCATCAATTCTTTCTTGTCCTTGGCAAAATTATAGAGCAATGTCTTGCACAATAGAAAGCTAGTGTGTGGCTGTGGGTGTTGTATAGGCTACAGATAAGCTGTGTATGTGTACACACAATGGCTGCACATTATATTGTCTTTCAACTATAGATTTTTTTTCCACTTTATTACAGTGGTTATATTTATATGTAGTGATAATGTTTTCCCGCAAGATTTAATCAGTTTATTTTCTGATATGTTATCTTATTCTTTTTTTCAATTTTTTTCATACTCTTCTTTTTGTCCTGGAATATTTTGCTGCTAATAATGTGTAAGGAATTCTGGCTAATTGCAATGGGTTTTATCACCATCACTCTAGGACGTTTTTTACAAAAAAAAAAAAATACAGAAAGAAGCTTTTGGACAGATAAATACAACTTTCCTTGAAGGCACGAGAAGATCGTAGTGGCTTTTACCATACTACTAGATTTCTCAACAGTCACAATAGTGCATGTGTTGTACAATGTCTTCAGGGAGGAGGAAGGAATGATTTATCAAGGTCAGGTCTTACAATCTTTGATTTTTAGTTTGGGTATTATAAAAGTTGCCATCTGTTCAAGGAAGTTACTGCATAGGTAACTCATAAGTAACTCTAATTCAAAAAAACATTTTTACAGCAGTTGGGTCTCGTCCCATATAAAGTGTTAACAAGCTATTTATTACATCTATTGAACTTTTAACAATGTGTTCCGCAACTCTAAATATAAATGTAACTATTCGTTTTCTCGCATTGTACTTTAGAAATTGCTATTACAAGTATTCCTTTAGAGCTCTGAATCCTCAGATTTCATTTCTTTTCACAGCTATGGAGTTGTAAAATTGATCAGAACCCCGTTTCTTCAAGCCTTGCATACAAGCTATTTTCATATAAGGAAAATCTTTTTTACATGATACCCTTTCTGTTACGTTGTAAGGTTTTGATAGAGTATCTTTGTCAGACTGAGTTCTTTATGGTTTCCATGTACAAATTTACAAAATAAAAGAGTAAGACTGGAGGGAACCACAGGCGTAGGTCTCTAGTCCAACTTCTTACGCAAAGCTGGGTCAGCTACAGGGTCAGATGAGATTGCTCAGGGCTTTATCTGGTCAAATTTTGGAAACCCCCAAGACAGCCTCTCAGGGCAGCCTACTACACTGTTGGAATGTCCTCAGGGTGATCATTTTCTCTTGCATCCACACCTCATCAGTCTTGTCCATCCACCAGGCACTTGCCTCCACCCTCTTGCAGGTATGGGCAGGCCTGTTACCCTGAAGCTCTCTGTTCTCCTGGCTGGACAAGCCTCAGCCTCTCCTCACAGTTAAGTGTTCAGCCCTTGAGCACCCTAGGGGTTTTCCAGTGAGCTTGCCTCAGTTAAATGACATCCTTCCTGTATTGGGCACTCCAAAAGTGAATGGAGTTAGTAGGTGTGCTCTTGGGATTGCCGAATAGAGGATAATTTCTCCCCTCAGGGGCAGCATTTAGTGTTTGTCCTTGCTGGATTTCAGGAGTTCCCTGCTGTCCCATTCCTCCAGCCTCTGTGGATCCCTCTGAGTGTTGGTTGCTTCCCCCTATTTGGTGCTATCAGCAAACCAACGAGCATGTAGCCTATCAGTGTCACTGATAGAGATATTAAACAGGAGAGTTTCCATCACAGCCTTCTGTGGTGCTGCACTATTCCATTTGGTACCAGTCTCCCTATAGAGTATGTCAGACTTTTTACCCGCCCACCCAGAATGTGATATCCTTATGTGGACACAAGAATATTGTGAGGCAGCATTAGAAGTCTTACTGAAGTTGATGTAAATAACATTCACTACTCTTTTCATCCCCTAATCCTGCCATTTCAGCACGGCTGTTGGGCTATTCAGGTATGATTTATCTTTGGTAATTCCATGCATTCTTTTTTCTCCTTCACATGCCCAAAACTATGTTCATGGAGAACTTGTTCCATGATTTTCCCAAAGTGAGGCTGCTGGCTTGTAGTTCCTTGAGTTGACTTCTTAGTGTTTTTTAAAGATGTGCGTGACATTTTCAATTTTTCAGTCACTGCTAACCTCCCCCGATCTTTGCTACTTTTCCAAGGTGATTATGTCCTCTGTGAAATTGGCCAGGTCTCTCAGCACTCTTGGGTGCAATCTGTCAGGTTGCAAGGACTTCTCTGGGTTTGGTTCTCACACATAACCCACCGCTGACTGTTCCTCTCCTTCAGTATGCACAAAGGTCTGGGAGATCTTGTTGGTGAGGATGCAAGAAAGACATCGGGTATCTCAGCCTAGTTTGTGTCTGCTGTTGCTCCAGCCACATGCCCCATTGAACAATTAGGACCATGTTTTCTCTTGCCAGCTTTTTTTCTATTAATCAACAAAAAGAGGTTCTAATGCTGTATTATGATAGCCCTTGCAAGTATCAACTTTATGTGAGCTATGGCTTTTCTTACATTATCCCTGAACATCTGGGCAATACTCATTTGTAGCTTGTTCCATTGTACTGCCTTTTTACACTGAAAATCAGTCATGAGCTCCCTGTTTAGTTAAACCGATCTGGTAATCTGTTCCTTTTCCTGATTATTGGCGTGGACCATTTTAGAGCGAAAATGAGATTTTTCTAAAAGACTTGCCAGCTTTTGCAAGTTCCTTTGCCCTTCAGAGCTGCTTTTCATTGGACCACTCTAGTTCCTTGAATAAGCTGAATCCTGTTCTCGTAGAAACCCAGGGTATGTAGTCTGTAGTCTGCTACTTGTCTTCCCTTCACTTGGGATCCTGAACTCTTCTGTTTCATGGTCAGTGCAGCCAAAGCTGCCATTGATTACCATCTCCCCAGCCAGATCCTTCTCCTTAGTGACAAGCAGATGTGCCTGTGCATCACGTACAGTTCCTTCATCCAGTACTTGCATCAAGGAGTTATCCCTACCATGTCCCCAGAAAACTGCTGAATTGCCTGGATTTAGTTCTGTTGCCATTACAGCATATTGCAGAAAAAAATCCCTCCTAAAGGTAAAGGTCTATGATCCAGAGACCTTCTTTAGTTGTTTACAGACTTCATACTTTCTAAATCTAATTGGTAGTCTGCAACAAATCTCCTTGCACTGGCGTCTCCTTTGATTTGCATTCAGAAGGATGGGGAGAATCTTTGAAAAACTCATTATCAGTAGATTAATTAATTGTCGTTTGTATTGTCTGAGTCCGTCTTTAAAGACTAACCATGTACATTAACAATTCTTACATTTTGTGACTACTTTACAATATGTGTTACTAGAAATCCAATCCGAAACAAAATTATAGCATGATTGTATCCGCTTACCAAGTAAAACTGTGATATCCATACAGCCTGTGCCTAACTTGTTTTGGAGGGAAATACTGGAAATACAGGTCTAAGCATTGGCCTAAAATCAAATGCAAGTTTAAATACTACATTTGGGGTAGATTTTCCTGTGTCTCTGTTACTTCCTTCCTTCCCTTTTAGCAGCCCTTTTTGCATTCCTTTTCTGAGATTCCTCTTAAAATTCCTAGAGAGACAACAGCAATGGAGATGATGATTGCAGTAAGAAGATAGATTCCATGTCCTTCTCCAATATCAATTTTCAGAGAGGTGCCAAAAGAACTGATGGTTTTGGTAGTCGGGTAATAAAGTGACTCATGAACATGTAGTAGTAACATGACCAAGTTTATGGAACTCAGAATACTAAGATAGTGCTGACAAAAGCCAACTGATTGGTTGGGTTTTGCATGTTGCTATGTCTGAAGTTTATTGATAGCAAGAATGTTTTCTAAATTGCTGCTTTTACTTTATGTAAGATTTTACCCACCTTAGTTCTCAACATAGTTAAATCACCTAATTTACATAAAACAGCACTCACCATGTCTTGTTATTTCTATTTGAATTTGTCAGTACTTGCAGCTTAAGCAGCCATACTTGGTTATACTCCATATTTTAGTTTACCTTTTCTTGTCAATCTTTCCAAATTTCAAGAGGTCACTTCTTTATGGAGTGGGTTTTCAACTTTGACTTTTCTGTCTTCTGTACATGGGGTAGGATCAGAAGTAGCAGTAGTGTTACTTTACAGAATGGGAAAAAAAGCTAATTTATTTAAAGTTCTTAGGTTTGTTTATAGCAGTGAATTAGCATTTTGTTCCATGCAGTGCAATTTAAAACCACTTTTCTGTAATTCTCCTTTATATAGTTAAGAATAATTGCTGTGTGAAAAATGAACACATAGTAGAAAATTGTTAAATGAGTAATCTCATTTTAAACACATTTATTCTATTAGCTACCATTTATTTGAGAGGAGTGCACTGTGTTACAGTATATACCCTGGAGTGATAGAAATCTGGTGGTGTAGAGTTTTTTTCCACTTAAAAACCCATGAATTTTATAAGGTCCCATTTTTTGAAAGAAGTGAGCTTTCTATTTTAATAAATATCTTGATTGCTCAGTTGTCTTGTGATTTAGTCATTCCATAGCTGAAGAGATGAGGTATGTTAACCAATTTCTTGAAACAAACAGCCTGAAACTGTTATGTGTCAAGAACAGCCCATAACACAGGTTTGAAATGGAGCTGTTTGTAATGGTCTTAACAGAGGTGTAATACTAACAAATACATGGACAGATACACTTAACTATTTCCTTGTTGTTTGATTTAATGAACATTTAGTCTCAAAATCCACTTTGTGTGCACTTGAGTTATTGTGTGTGGTGTTCTTCAAGAGGATTTTATGAAAAAAGATATGCCTATATGAAAACTCTTTATGGTATAGAGGGATTGATGGTCAGGTGAGATTATAGACAGCAGTCAATTTTTTTTTTATTTAGTTATTTATTTAATGTCTGATAGCCTTTTAAACGTCTTTCTAACGCTCTACTGGTAGTGTCAGTATTCTGTGCTGCACTGTTCGCTGGTGCTCTCCTCCTATGCTTTCACATTTCTCAGGCTCATGATGAACAACGTTGCAGGTACCTTTTCCTACTGCAATACTTGAGCTCAAGGGATTGATTTCAACCGTTTTTTTTTCCATTTTTTGGTATACAGCTATGCCACAAGTTGCAGTTATAGCAGCACCTCCATATTGGTAACCTTAGTTACCCTCTCCTACAGATGAGGTTATTTTGACATACATATTAAAATGGACTAAATTCACATTTTAAGCTCAAATTGGGAAAAGTAGTGTTCCTATCTAAACATAACCTGATATGCTGAGGCGCAGTAATGGTTGGCTTGATGCAACGCTCCAGCAATAACAATTAAATAAAACTTGGCCAAGTGGAGGCAAGAGATTTGAAAAGTTAAAGTCCTGCTGGGTGTTGATGAAAGTTGCTGGAAGAGGAGGGAAATGCATTTATAAAGAAAAACTTGTAACTAGTGTTGTCGACATCTCATTTTGATTTACAGACATTATTAAGAATCTTAGTGATGCTGCAGTTAAGTATCTCTCTGAGATACTAAGCCTATGGTTCTGTTTCTGCTGAGTCTTTTACCATTACCTGTAAAGTTCATACTTCTGTCAATTAAAAAATAAAAATATTAATGACAATGACCCTGCAAGGTCATGATATTATTGCAAAGTTCCTTTTCATAAGAACTATGTTTTAGAGAGCATCCTCTTGTATATGTATTTCTTTTTTGAGTTCCAAACTACAGCTTCACATCTGTGGCTGCTCTGCAAATTAGCCATCCTTATAAAATGATAAAATAGATAACAACCCAGGAAATTCAAAATTAAACAAGTATACCCAAATATGTGTAAAAAGCAGAACAAAAATTATTCCATCTTCTTCCTGATACCAGCCTGCAAATTTTCAATTTATTTTACCAAGGCAGGACTGGGGATGAAAGAGTAGTTACTGTTTATGATAATTTTTGTTAGAACTAGTGGCTACACAGTAGTTTAGGCAGAAACCTGCAAGATCTGAATCCTATCTTCAGTTTAGAAAAAAAAAAATGTTTGGGTTTGTTTATTTTTAAAATAAAATCTCTCTTTGGACTACCTGTTTTTCAAGAATGTGTTTATTTTAGGGTATTTAGGATATTAACTACAGTGTTTTATAGTCATAATAGTATTGTGTTAATTAAAATAAGTCACTCTTTATGAAGTCTGATCCTTTCTAGATCATAGAAAGGTGATATGGAGTTCATAGTAGGAACTGAAGAACTGATCTGTCCTTGTACACTCATTCTGTCTCACATTGTTAGCCAGGTGATGGAAAAGGTACATCTTAGCTGTAGGCCTCAAGGAAAAAAAATACAAAACCCTCCTAAATTTATTTATGGATTCTTGTGGTTTTTATTTTCTTTTCCCCCTCCTTCGTCCTGCTACGGGAAGAGTGCTATCTCTAGGCTTCATTGCTCTACAGAAGGATTCTGAGTATATTGGTTTTGTGGCACCCCCCCTCCTCTGAAGCAGATCAGGAACATACCTAGAAAAACTTGATGAGATTCTGAATCATTACAGCTTTACATCTTGAAAAGGTAACCACAGTAAAGGCTAGAAGAATGTAGCCCTCTTTATTTCAGAGGAGGATTTCCTGCTGTTTTTTTTCTCTTCTGTTTTTCGGATATGATGTTGAAAAAAAACACTTTTGAATATAGACACGGTTTTGTTGCTAATTAACGGTATATATGAGCACCTCTGGAGTTAACTCCGTTAGTCTAAAATAATAGTCTGTCTTCTTGTTCCTCCTTCCAGTAGTAACATGCTTTTAGGCAGTGCATGATCCACTAAAAGAAACTAAACTGAATATACAGTGAACTACAAATAAACTATTTTGAATACGAGGATGATTGGTTAATTAACTTATCAGTTAATTAACTTACAATACTACATTTTATAATATATTTAGTAAACCAGGATGCACCAAGAGCAAATTGATTCAACTCGTGTAATTCTATACTTTATTTTCTTACAGTGAATGAGAATTACACATTATTTTCATCATTTTTTTTAATTTAAGTTCTTCAGTTAAATTAAAAGTAATCACAATGCCCTATGCTTTTGAAATATTTATTGATATACCCTTGATATGTACTATGTTTTCATTTAGAATATTGCGGTTTCTTCAGCTTTGAGACAGATACTATATGCGTTTTTAGAAGAAAAAAGTAAAATTTTATCATTGTATGCTTTTATTCTTTGAAGTTTTCACTTTTCTGATTTTTGTGCATGATGGTGGTTTTTTTAACATTTTCATACAGTTCTGCTCTTCAGTGGTTCTCAGAAAATATGTTGCTAAGAGTTATGTTAGCAAATGTTAATGTTAGATTTCTTACGGAATTTTACTTTACCTAAAAGAAGGTTAGTGTGATGAAACTGCTGTATTTCTTTGCCTTTTCACTTCCATTGAATTTGGATAACTTACATCTCCTAAGCTTAGAGTTAACCATGTGATACAATGAAGTACCTGATGAAAAGCATTCCTTTATGTGAAAAATAAATGAATGCTTACCGACTGTAAAATATCAATGAGCTTATATATCAAATATTTCCATGGCTGTATCCACAGTTCTGTATCGGACTTAGCTGTGCAGAAAGGTTATTTCCCATTCAGTGTGTGCTTGTTTCTTCTAGTATGTTGCTATAGGCCAGTAGGATCTGCAGGGAAACATAAGGAACAGTGAGAGCTCAGTGAGACAAGCTCTTCGTTCCTGGATAATCTCTGCACTATCCTGGTTTCATTAGGAGGCTGGGAAGGTGCAGGTGAGTGAGTTAGACTATGCTTGGTAAGTGGGATTATCCTTTTTATCTTGAGTATTTTGTCAAAACATGTTATCTAGAGGCAGAAAGTAAATTCTTAACCCATTAAAGCACAGGTTCTTTTGTATCTGTATGTAAAAAAATATATTATGAAAACAAACTTGGGAAAATTCTGTTTCTTCTGTGCTTGCAATTAACTTGCATTAACAGACTACAAAAATAGCATGTGTTGTTGAATGCTTGTTTTTTGCTTCATAATTTTCATACGTATTTACATATTGTGTTCAGGCTTAAATTTTTTCTTTCAGGAAGTAGGAAATCCAGGTTTAGTACATTCTGTATTTAAAAATGCTTGCTCATTTCAGTGAGAAATGTTTGAGCTACCTCTCAGTGACTTGTCTGTTGAGCTTTTACCATATGTTATAAACCAACAACTGAAGAGTAGCACCCATGTTACCAAAATGTTCAAGCAAGTCCCATGGAATGTAAAAGGAACACAACTCAAATGATGCCTCTTTCAGCATTTTATTAGTTGTTTAAATAATGTTGGAATACGGGCTTATACCATGTTGCACTTAAGATCTGTTCAGGATCTTGAATACTGAAAAGCAATGTAGTAAACTTGTACAAATAGCACGGATCTTGGTAATGATCCCGGTGCGTGTTCTATCCGTAAAAGCTGCTAGCTGTCGCACTACTCTCAAGCTTGTAGCAGTTTAGCAATGCTTGTACAGGCAGGTGTTACTGATGCAGGTCACTTCCAGGTTTTGGAGATCAGATGAATGGGGTTCATGACCTCCTGCTCTGGATTGTAGATATTTTATTGTGCTAATTCGTGCAAATTTTTAGAGTCAGATCAACTTCTGAAACTGATTTTATTTTCAATTTTTTTTTTGTTCTTGTGAAAGAGGAGTTTAATTTTCTCACTGACTTATTTTGTTGCTTATAAATGGTACAATTTGGGGGAAGTAAGTGAATAGGCATATTGCTGCTGAATGGAAGATGGTGAATATTCTGTGATGGAGTCATCAAACCTGAATCTGTAACCTTTCTGCTTACCTAGCTTTCAATGATAATTATCAGACATATAGGTGAATCACACTGTCTTAAAATAGAATTAATGAGCATTTCCATTGAGGGTGCAATCTACTAGATTATTAAAGAGCATCTGTGTTCTTTTAATTATGGTAATTTCACTGTTTTAAATAGTGTTTTACATTTCCTGATGGGAATGCAACTATACTCTGCATATGCTTATTAAGCTACTTAGCAAACATAAATTTATTAATAAAATTCAAAGTGTGTCATCTCATTCCATATTCTAAAAACCTGCAAAACATAAGCTCCACATTCAGGAACTGAGTCCCAGATAACAGCGCAGCCTATTCAGGACAAGTTATGTCTAAGTACTGGGAATTTTAAATAAGTGGTCCTCCTGTGGTTCATAGCATGTTCCCAACGTAGTGAAAAACAGTAGCCAAGGAGGACCATCAGAGAGTGCATGTATAGATTTGCCTTTGAATGTGAAATTTCCAAAGGGCTCTGCCTATTTATAAAGAGTGGTGTAAGACGATGTATCTTTTTGGTCGCAGCTCTATTAGAGGTGAGCCATGCTTAGGCTTGTATTGGACACTTGGAGGGGAAAGTGGTCTCAGTTTTCCTTGTCTTAGAAGAATTTGGAAATACCTCCGTACCTAAATAAGCCAGTAGTGATTAAGAAGGAAGTTAAAAGATCTGCTCCAGGAGGTCAGGGCCTATAAGTCTCTTGCATAGTTATGGCTATGGGACTGAAACATCTGTGCCTTGTAAATGGCAGATGGAGCTCAATAATGTTGGAGACAGAAAAGGAGGGTGTAGTTACTGGAGTAAAGGAAATAACCCAGCTTTTATATAGCACTTACAGGCCTTGAGGTAGAGCTGTTTAATGAAAATTGGAGGAAAAAAAAAGTCTGTGGGTGTCCATTGGTCAAAGTCTAAGAGTAATAATGATAATTAAATCTGGGAAGTCTGTTATCTAAAGTTAGAAAAACTGTATAATGTTTTAATGTTTGTAGTGTTCATCTAGATGAACTTTCTGTTTAGCTAGTAAATCCTGATCTGAGGCAAGGACCTGAATCATGTCAGAGTGTATCATCAGTCCAGTGGGTTGATGAGGTAATCCAAGAGTATGCAGAAGATATTTTCTAACAATGTTGTCTTTGTTTTGAGTAAAATTACTACAGTGGAAACTCTTTCAGGAAAAAAATGGCCTGATGGAAAAAGTGGTTTAAAAGTGATGAATAAGAGAGATCCGGCTGGGAGAGCTTGGGATGGGAATATAAATCTTATGCAAAAATAAGATGAGGGGAAAAGTAAAAGGATGTCCCAAGTGGTTGGTGCTGCTATTGGACTATGGCTTGTATGCCTCTGAACATCTGTGAATTAAAAGTAGTACGAGGCTTTACATATTTTTACTAATATACCATAGAGTTTACCCAGACTTCATTTCTCTAGTAAAAATCTTCTATTTATTTATTGCTTGTAACTATAAGCAATGGTATTAGCAAGGTAGCTGATTTAGTAAATATTCACTAGTGACTACTCTGGGGCTGATGGCCAAGCAGTCATAAGACAAAGTCTGTTAATGTCAGTAGGTTTGCAGCATTAGACATACATTGGTTTCAAGCATTCCAACAACATCTGGTATTTCTCATCTTTCTGCCAGGTAATTGTTCTGGGAATGCTGAGAAACCTAGAAAACTGAGCAAAGCAGGATGCTGTCTCTACCTAGCAAGATCACAGTCCTTACAAATTGGATACCACAAAGGGTACCCAATCACTTCTGGTCCTTTTTCAAATAAGGAAAATTGTTTAACGCTTAAATTGCATTTGCCTTAATTATAGCTGTTCAGTTTTTATAGTTGCAACTTTTGCACAGTAAAACAAACAGAGCTTTGTTCTTCTGGATTAATATTTAGCAATATAAGTGAGGTATAAGTTTAATAAAAAGTAATAACAAATACATTGTTAAGATTTTTTTAAGCTCCACTGGACATACGTACTCTTCAAACCTGTGAGACAGCATAATTTAGTATCCCCATTTCACAGCTGATTAAATTAAAACATTGGGAAGTGACATTAGGGGTTCTTTCATGAACTACTTCACCTGCAGAGTACTGGAAGCAATAAATCAGCATTTTTTATTGCTAATAAAAATGAAGTTTATTATAATCACAGAAGCCACTTTATGCAAGGGCAGTTTATCATTACAAATATTTTCTTACTGTATGGCAATATAAAATAAGGTATGAAAATTAGAAAAGCTTGTGGAACTAATAATGTAATATGACAGTCATCATAAAAACTTATAAATGTAAAATAATCTTCACATTTTCTATCATATATTTGCAAACTAACTTAGTGATATTATCAATGGTAAGCCAAGGTTCCTTTCTGAAGTTCAAATATAATACCCAAAACAAGCTTTTTCAAAATGAAAGTGGCCTTTTTGAAATGTTTCTCCATGTATTGTGATAGTACTATGATGTTAAGAGCAAGGAATAATTTTGCTTCTTCCTTTATTGAGGAAAAAAAAAATCAGGAAGATCCAGTTCTTCACATAATTTATTTTTTTTAAACTCCAGTGAAGTTATAAATCTGCGGACTTCTCATTGTCTGTGTGACATTGTCTGTAAACTAAAGCATGACATCTGGTCTGTAGTCCATACTGAGAACTGATTGATTCTTTTGGAGGCAAAAAGGGTAAGAATACAAGTATTTACTTGATAGTATTCATTCAGGATGACAAAAAAAGTGTAATAAATAATGAGGTGTTAGCATGGGAAGGGAACAGGACAGAAAATTTCCATGACTAATAAGGAACTGAGAAAAGAAGAAATAGAACATCTTGCCTGTAAAATGACTGCACACTGGAGAGCTGAAAAACAAGAGATGTTTGCTTCCAGCTGCTTTTATATGAAAAACAGCTGACATTTGCATTTCAATGCTATTAGGATTTTTGGATTGTTTTAAAAATTATTTCCACTAAGTCTAGGTGTGTGAGACTAAAGAATCTTGCTAGATCTCTACAGCGAATGAAATAGTTCCTTGCTTTTGGACATCGTTTTGTATCAGCCATTCAATGTTAATAATGTTGCATTGTCTGAATTTTCTTTAAGCTTCATCTTACATGTTCCTGTAAAGAAACATGGCTTAAAATACTGTTAGGTTTTGAAATTTGTTCTTGCAGTGCAACTTTAAATGTGATAATCTGATAATCTACATTACAGCGGCTTAATTCTCTGTGGTTGAGCACATACTGAGAGTGCTGATACTAGAAACTTCGGCTATTTTTAGTGAGCTTTTCTAAGGTATTATTATGCATTTGTCATTCATCAGGCCTGCATCTCAAACACTTAAGATATTTTCCAAAAGTAAATGTTTATAAGTAGCAATAAAACAACAGTATCCAAAAAGAGAAAGTCAAGTGTGAATAGATAGGTTGAAAACTTCAACATAGTATAGGAGTCATGGAAGTGCACTTGGAGGTCGCTGGTAATGACTGGGTTTTTATGACACATACAGCTCCAAGAGGTCTCTTAGGGACTCTTTTTCAGTGCGTCAAGTTTCTGATAGTATCTCATACACCTCCATCATCATCTAAAGACTGTGTGGTTGGCAAGTTGCAAGAGAAGAAGCTGTTGAAAGAGATGAAAAAGGAGAATAGCCATTAAAGTTTTTAAGTATGGGACTGACTGAAATCAAGTCATAGATTCATCTTATCTTTCTACTAATAGTCAATTTCTCAAAGCAAGTCTCTCCTGGAGTAGAAGGGAACTTAAGGGTACTGTGAAGGCCATACTCTCCTTCACTTCTGAGATCGTATCTGCTATAGCAACATCTCTGTGGAACACCTGGGATATAATACATGATCATTTTATTTCCATGCAGAAGTACAGGTGGCTTTTTTTAATCTCCTTGGTACTGCTGTTGGCCCTTTCAGAACCTGACACACTGAAAAGATTAAAGATAGTTGATATCATGATGGAGGGGAGTTTCCTTTAGGCCAAGTGGAGAATATTAATTTTAGTTCAAAAAATGTGCTTTGTGTTAAGTTTTTGTTCATTTGCATTAAGGGTAGTTCAAACGTTAAGCTGAAGTCTCAGAGGCAGGGAAAAGTGAACTGATGAGGCCTGTGTTTACTATTCTTCAGACTAAATGTGTGCATTTCCATAAAATAAAAACCTACAAGCAACATGGATCCTACACCATTTGTTTGAATCTTTGTCATCTTGAGGACTTAGTTTCAACATCTTTCTTGCACGTTCCTCTTTCAGCCACAGGCTGAATAAGTAAAAAATTGGGGTCTATTTTCAAGTAAGATGGAAAAAAATGAAGCTCAGTAGAATATTACACATTATAAACAAACGTAATATAATTATGTAACTAATTGGGGCAGCAATTAAGCAACTAGGTTGATGTTTGTGCTGGTGAAAGCTATTCATTGTGGAAGCTTAATTTTAGATGTTTAATAAATTATTGCTCAGTCCCAATTATTGTACTGTAAAATAGAACAAACAACTCTTCCCATTATTTTTTTAGCTCACTGGGAAACGCAGTAACCTATAATCCAGTGCTATAAGCTCGAACATTTATTGCACATATTTTATTTTCACTGCAAAGTGGTTGTTTGCTAGAAGAACAATATTTGATTTGAGGCTACAGATTGACAGGAGGAATGTAACAATTAATGGATATTTTAGGTTGCACTTATTTTCCTGTCTTGTAACAGACGTCATTTCAGACTTCTTCATAAGAAAAACAGCCATGTTTTATCCTTTGTTCCTGGGGAGAACAGTCGTTCTTTGCTATTTCCAAATGTAGAAATATTCCTGGTTCAAAATGTAGTTTATTCTTCTTTTCATCTCTGTGTTGTTACAGATTTATCCTGTTGTAATTGAAGCTTAAATATATTTGCTAAGTTCAAAAATGAAGGGAAAAAATAAAAGTGGGGGGAGGAAATCTACCATAATTTTCTCTCAAGTCAAACATTGTTTTATTAAGACTGAAATTAATGATTTAATGTCTATATGAGACTACAGTGGAACACCATTTAATGTTTGTCCGAGAACATGTTGGTTATACTACCATGTATGTGCAAATAAGCAATATTACAGATACTTAAAAGCATAATGATACATAAGCCTTTGTGTGGCTATTGTATTCCCATATTTCATCAGTGAAATGTCATATCTTTCTGCACTGATCCAACTAATTTGTTGTATAGATAGATCACTCTTATAAACTCCAGTGAAGTAGTCCATATTTCTTCTTAACAAAGGATTTTTTTTAGAACTACTTTAAGGAAATGTACCATTTCAATTGAAATTCAGATCTAGAAGAACATTCTGAGCTTCGGCAGATTGCATGCTATGGTTTGGGAATGCAAGCCATGTGTTTGCAGATTTAGGGTAAGGACCAGATGTGGGTTTGTTCTTCGTTAGTCTCTTTGGGAACTTATTTTTTTAGGTGCAGAGAAGTATTTGAGTGTGAATGTGATCAGTGCCAGATGGGAGGTTGTTCCATGAGGGCAGAGTCAGCCCTTGAGAAAATCTTACATCTTCTATCTCACAGGGAGTGGGTGGGAAGGGAGTACTACCTGAAAATGGCCAAGCTTTTCCAAAGCTGCAGGACTGTTCCAGGTGTAACCCAAGTACACTCTAAGGCCTCCTTTCCCTCTTGTCCCTTTGTTCTTCTTTGGGAGCATCTAGCTTTTGCAGACATGTAACTGGATGATGTTTAAATGCTTCTGTCTTGTGTGTTTCCATTAAGTTTCAGCACAGGTGGAATTCTTGACTATGTCACGTGCACAAATGCTTTTTTTCTTCCCCTTTTACTCCTGCCCTTCTTTTCTCAGAGGGCTGAATGCTTTGAAAACTGTCCAATGTACTCTTTGGTTCTGTGTGCTGTCTAACAGTGTATCATGAGAGGTGGCCCAGCAGTGCTTTGGGGGTAGGTGCTGAAATACTGAGTGGGAAAAGACCACATGCGCGCACACATGTATATATTTTTTGATCAGTAGCAAGATGATATGTAATTTCATGAATTAAAAGAACTATTTATAATAAATACTTATTATATTATTATTTATAATTATATATATTAACTTTCTATAAAGAACATGAATACAGCTCAATTTTCACACATTCACAGACAATATAGCTGTGCTTTAAGTACTTGTGGGACTCGAACTATTTTACCTCTGAGCTGCTAAAGAGGAGTGTTATTACCACATATTCAGTGCAGGGAACTAAAGCAGGCAGCTAAGCTTCCTGTGCTATCAGTGCAGAGGCAGGCAGTTTTCCGACTCCAGGGTCTGAATTGCCCTGTAGCAGATCTGACCTTGCTTCCATCCATATGGAGGGAGTGAATCCAGCTCTCCAGCTTGGACACTTAGGATGCTCAGAGCAGTTAATGTGCATTCTTCAAATGGTTTTGACTCACTGTCTTGAGCAATAAAGAAAGAAATATATGGATGTTAAACCATACATACTTTACCCCTTTCCCAGGGTGGTCTCTGTGCCTGAAAACTATATGAACAGTGCAGTTCATGCGGAAAGATGTTACTGTCCAAAAGGAGTCTGATCTAGCTCAAAGAGGTTTATGTGCACTGACATTGAGTTCTGTAGGTAGGTATTTGATATAAAGTATGGTAAATTGAAATTGGGATGTTTGGGCTGTTGTTAAATGCTGACAGTCCATGGGGAGTGGTGCTTTTAAATAGGCTTCTATGTTCAGTAATGGAAATAACATTATTTAATAGCATGAATTCGATAGAGGAGTGTAATTAAGTGGCAGTCTATGTGTTACAGCTGTATGCAGTTACCATGACCTGTCAAATAGCAGAACCAGGAACCTTAAGACTGAGGAAAAGCCTCTGAAAGTTGCCAGCAGTTAAGGAAGTGTGGAGTAGATTGCAGAAGGGATGAGTAGCTGAGCTTTGCAGCTCTGTTTGAGACAACTGAACTGCTATGCAGTTTACCATGCTGCAACTCCATGTATTTATTTCAATTCTGGAATATCTGGAAACTAATCTCTTACTGGGTTAATTGTCTTTTACCACTGTGATCTAGAAATGTAAACAAAAATATTTTTATTGACATTAAAGCCAATTCTCCAGTTAACACTGGAATTAACCCATGTTTTCTATACTTCTACTCCGATGTTAGAAGCATGTAAGGCATGGAATGTAAATGGATTTAGTTATTTGCATTGTAACCAGCAAAAAAGTGTTTCTCTGAATATTTTTGACTGAAAAAATAGTCTAGTGATAATTACCTATTTTTACGTGTATTATATATGAAGTAGGGATACACGTGCTAATTAGATAATAAAATTAAATACTTATGAAGTGCTGTTTGTCTATAAATATAAACTGGTAATTATCACTAAAGATATTTGTTAAAATTCAGACTTGGATAAATAATGAATAGTAATTTATATATTGATACTTTATAAATAAAACACTGCTGTTTCTTTTCTGTTTGATTCTGTTGAGAACCTGACTTTGGTCTCAGTCACGTACATGCTATTGCAGTCAGTCTTTAAAAAAGAAATAAAATGAATACAAAATAAATAAACAGTTGTTATTGTTATTATGGATTAGTAATCCACATAAATCTTTGCTATTCCTTCATAAAGCTGTGCATTTTGGACAAAAAACATCTGCCCTCTGCCCAGGGCAGGTCACTTGTCTAATTGGAGTCAGAAGTGGCAGTGAGGCCTGACTTTTCTGCCGTGGAGTTTTGTGCCTTTGGGGCAAGTACAG
Organism: Anser anser; assembly: GCF_964211835.1. Lineage (NCBI taxonomy): Eukaryota > Metazoa > Chordata > Aves > Anseriformes > Anatidae > Anser > Anser anser. The sequence goes on along the minus strand of NC_139721.1, from coordinate 86,483,162 downwards.
CACTTAGACCTCATGTTCTTTCTTTTCCTTGTGTAAGGCAACATAAACACAGACGGAGTCCCACCCATTTAGAAACCCCATCTTATCTTGTAACAAACTGTGAAGGGCCTACTCTGTATAAAAACCTGTACTATCCTGTTTTATGCCATGTGGAAGTGGTTCGAACAGGTAGGTGGGATGGATGGCTGTACTGGGTCAAGGGCAGGGGACCTGAACTATCTATGTGCGAGGTGTACAGCCACAGGAATTGCATTGACATCTGTGCTCCAACATAGCTATGTTCGTTTCATCTCTGCCTTTCCTCATGGCCAGGTGGGAGGTTGCTCCAGATGGGAGGGATGGTAAGCTTGGCCTCCAGCCTGGGCCAGAGGCTATTCCATCACAGCAGTGCAAATGAAGGATTATAGTTTACCCTGACTTTTTCAGTTGGGATTTTTTTCTTTCTTTAATGCTCTTGTAATTAGCCAAGTAGTTTATTTCTTTCCATGAGGAAGATAGCATTTAGTAATCAGTCTGAAGATGCAGAATTTATTCTGCATAGCATGAAGCTTACAGAAAAACACGAATCTCAAAGATGAGGTCAGAGTTTTAGGTATGAAGCAAGAAAAATTCCACTGATGTTCTCTTCAGTTGAGTTCAGTTAAGACTTGTATGTATTATTGGTGATCTCAGTTTCAGGTTGTAAATTGTGGTAAGGTACAACCATGTGATTCTTTGACTTCAGGGCCAATTATACCACTTCAATTCTTGATGTTTGTGGAAATGTTAGAGCATTTACCCTAGACTGATATCAGAAACAGAGAAAGAATTATCACTGCTGTCAGTAATAATAGACTTTAGGAACTGTGTTTTAGTTTAAGTGTCAGTCTTGAGCTACCTGCTCACAACGTGTTCCTATGTTGTCACACAACTTCTTCCACTTGAAAAGTTGTCTTATTTCTACCAAACCTTTGCATTATAACAACCTGAGAAGTTGTGATGCTAGTAAAAATCTCACTGATTTATGCAGAGGCCAGAGATTAATGTTGACTGAGGTAGAAATGAAGTCTTGAGTACCTTGTGTATGTGCCCAAGTCTCAACAATGACAGAAATACATCAGTTTTGGACAGAAACTAGTAAAGTTGGGAAAAAGTACATGTTGAGTTATTTATTTTATACTAAAAAAAAAAGGTGTTACCATTCTTTTGGCTTACTTGGTGAATAAGGTTTTTGAGTTTCTGTTCATTGTTTCTTTAGGAAAAGAAATAGCAATGAATTTCTCTTTTTCTCCTCCTTCACTTGTGTGTGTTTCCTGCAAGAAGGAGGTAATATTTCTGCATTCTTGAATGCAGTGGAAATTTGCTAGCAGTGGACAAGAACATTTGTATCTCCGAAACTGCTCTAGCATTTTACCTTATTTTTTTCCCACTACAAGCCAGTGTGAGCAGGTCCCAGGGAAGCACTTATCTTCAGTTTGTGGTGGTGTGCTTTTCATTGTGTGTGTATGTGCCTGAGTGCGTGCAGAAGAGAAACTCCAATTAGTGCTCTGACCTTGTATGTTGTTAATTCTCCAGAATAAGCTTTTGGATTTCATGGACCAAGTTTGCTTACAGCCTTATTCTGCAAAGGTGTGTGTATTTTTTTTCTTTCCATTTTTATAGCTTCCATTAAATAAAGGATCCGTTAATTGCTTGTAGGCAACTTTCCAGGTTGGCAGCTTTCCAGCTCAGCAGCTTCAGTACGTCTGTGTGATTTGTTGACTCTTTGTACAATACTGCTAAAATCTCATGGGACAAAAACAATAGGTGTCCAGTTGCCATCCAGACTCATGTAGTAGTATGTCCTTACCCTGTGGTGACCAGTCTCAGCTGGAGAAGATGCAAAGATGACCAAGTATATTGTCATTGACACTTGCAATCCATGTAAAATGTGGTGAAACTGCTTGGTCTGAACAGGTAAGATGTCATTGCTACCTAATCGATTGGTCTCCTGACTCCTTTATTGTGATTTGAACATGTTTTTCTTCAGATCTACTCATGAAGAGTAAGAGTTGATCCTGAAGGCTGATCCTGAAGTCTTATATTAATGGGGAATTTAGTGGGACTTCCTCTCTCTCAATATTATGCCTTCCCGTCTTTTATCTTACCTTAAATGATTAAACAGTGCAAGCTTGTGTCATCAAGGTGGCTGTTTCTGTGACTGTTGCAGGCATGAGATGCATCACTCTGTAATTGTTTACCAGTTTTCTGTAATCTAAGGTGTATTCTTTTTTTGGAGAAACAGTTTCAGTCTTGATTCAGTGTTTTTGTACTCACTATGACAAACCCAGATTATTTGGTATTAACAAATGCATTCTTCATATACAACAATTATAGCTGACACGTTGTTGTTCATATTATCAACTTAGGACCTAGCAAATCAGGGTATGCTCCTTCAGTTGCTGGGACAAAATCTTAGTTTGAGCAGTCTTTCCATTAATCTTTAGATGCCGTTATGTAAACCACAAACAATTGTAAGCCCACGTATAATAACATAGTATGACTATCCGTGGTACCCTGAAAAAGCAGCAAAAAGCATTCTCAGCAATGATGCGCTAAATCCAACTACTGTGTCCTCAAAGTGGCCAAATGTCAACATCTAATACACTGCTTTTCTACTCCTTTTCCTAGCAGTGTATCTGACTTAGTGGTCTGTTTTAGAGATGTCTTAGCAGATGAATTGAACTTCACTCTTGTATTCTGCTATTTTCTAATGCTTGATGTTCTGAAGGGATAAACCAGGCCTTTGCTGTTTTGGACTTTGTTCCCAAGAGAAAAATTCCATGCCATTCTCATTTAGAATAACATGGAGTTCTAATAGACTTTTGAGACATATTTTTTTCCAAGTACAGTAAAAGTTCATTATCTACCACTGTGAAACAAGCAAGGTTAATGTCTTCTGTTGCTGTTTCATCTTGATAGTATACCAAGCATTTTTTACTAGATACCTACTTTTCAAAGGAAAAAAAAATTTTGAAAGTGTGTTTAGATTTACAGTGGCTGTAGCAGAACATATACGACTAAAATTAGTCGTATGAAGTCGAATGAAGTGTTGTGACTTCATTCATATACCAAGCAGGCAAGGTACACACAAAACACTACTTGTGAGTTCTGTTGAGTCTAGGAAACAAAAATGTATAATTTCAATTTCCCTTTATTGTTCTATGCAATTATCTAATTACTGAAGTTTGTACTATATCATTGCTCGTTGCAATTTTGAACAACAACAACAAAAAAAACTCCCCCCCCCCCCCCCAAAAAAAAAAACAACGGAATAGCAATGCAGAAGTAAAGAGCAACTCTTAAATATTTTTAGGCATTTGCATAGTTTGAGTCATAGTGTACACCAAAGCCCTAAACAAAACAACATTATTGTTTTTCTGCCTTATCTCAAATTGTATTTCTGATGCAACTTGTAGCAAATCTGTTATCTGTAACTTCTGAGCCAGATGCCTGACACTTTAGGCATGCCCATAAACAATATCTAATGCATTCAAATGAGACTGTTTAAAACTTGTTCTTCCCGTGCACATGTTTTGCTTGTTTTAAGCTGAACTAGATGACATTAAGGTAAGAAATAATTATGAGACCAATCTCATGGGGCTCTCAGAGTACTTAATTTGCACTGACTTCAGGCCATGCTGCCAGAAAAAAAGCCAAAGAAGCAAAAATGTAATGAGATCTGAATACACTAATTAAACTTCCCAACCCAAAGGGTTGATATATACAAACAACTGTTATATTTGATGCTGCTCTACTTTATTACTGTTTTTCTAAGAATTTCTCTGCATCCATATGTGGCTTTCAGTTCACCGTTTTGATCAGTGCGTCAATAATGCTTTGTGAGGAGAAAATGTTACTTTTTTTTTCCCTTTTTGTTCAGTAATGAAACAATTAACCTGTGCTGCGACAACTCTCAAACTTCTTAAGATAGGTTTTTCTTATCGGGTCTAGTAATTCACTTCCTTGGAACCTTGATCTATGTGCTTGGTATTTTCAATAAAATGGCAAGTCCATGTGGAAACAGACGCAGTGAAGCATCCAGTCATGAACTTGACCTTTTTTTTATTCTGCTGGTTTGATAACATTTTTGCAATATGAGAGACCATTTTTAACTTAGCCAAAGTGACATTTTTACTTTTCCATGTACAAACAAAAGCAGAAATGTAATTTTATTGTGCCTTACTTTTCCCGTTGAACTGCCTAGACCTTTTCAAATACCTTTCCAGATTATCAAAAGAAAGCAAAATTATTTTCTTCATTGTGATAGTGTTTCTGTACTTTTACATAGACAGTGCTAGATGTACAATTTAATAATTCACACAAAAAAGTCACTTCTTGCCAGCTGCTTTTTTCTCCCAACTATGGTGTGATGATGACTGAAGTAGTAATTTATGCTATTATGAAATATATTCTGTATAGTCCTATGTAGTTTATTTTTGACTGAATAACATAGATGGGTAAAATATTACACAGTTTTTCTGTAACTAAATTTCTTTAGTTTGTTTTTCATTTAAAAAGTAGCTACTCCAAAAGCATTTTGAAACTCTTTTTGCAAATGTAATAACTTACTGAGGTTGGCAGGGACTGTGGGAGATGGCCTAATCTAAGTCCTGCCCCTGCTCAAAGCAGGGTCAGCTAGAGCAGGTTTTGCACAACTGTGTCTAGTTGGATTTTTAATGTCTCCAAGGAAAGAGACTCCACAACTTCTCTGGGCAACCTGTACTAGTATTCAAACACTGTGACAGCAAAAGGTTTGGGGTTTCTTGTTCTGTTTCACTTTTGCTTCTTAAAACATGTAGGTAGAGTTTTATGTATTTCAGTTGGTTTGTCTTCTCAGTGGGTGCCACTGAGAAGGGTCAGGCTCTCTCTTCATAATCTTGAGATCCCCCTTGAATCTTCTTTCTGATGCTCAGCAGTCCCAGTTTTCTCGGCCTCTCCCTGTGTGACAAGCGCTCCAATCAGTCATTTTCAGGGCCTTAAGTCATGCCACAGAAAAGAAAGCTGTGTTTGCAGCACAGGTTCAAGATTCAAAAAAAGCAACCTTCATAGAGGGCAATATGTCTCACAGATCTCATTTATGTTCAAACAGCAGCTACAAGATTTTGTCACTTCTGTTGTTTAAAGAAAGAAAAACAAAACGGAAAGTTGAAAAGTATCATCTGGTCTATCTTGTTAATTTATTGTACTTTTCCTTTAAAACAAACGTGTGACTCCCATGTAGGTGGCTGTTAAGAACAGTGCTGTTACAGAGGAGGTGGCATTCAAGCTACCACCCAGTGATGAAGAGATTTTGCGTTGCCTTGGCACACAAGAAAAGGATGAGGACAAAGATGTTGGTGAAAAGCTTTATCCAAAGAGAATGGCATTCCAAACGGGATGCCTAATAAGCAGAGAAGTTGATGCAGGGAGGTGGGAACTGGATGCAGCAGGCACCTGGGAAGACAGACTTCACTTGATCTTAGTGAGCCATCTTGCCTGTGCTTCTGAGGTGTTCCCAGCTGAGCAAGGCAACTACGGGCTTGTTTGTATCTATCTCCTTGGATCTCAGCAAGAAGTGTTACTCTCCAAAGGGAGAGCAGTTGAGCGACTGTTGCCCTCCTCTGTATCCCTCTGACTGTAGTGCTGTGGAAGGAGGCGAGCAATGAGATTCACAGCTTTTCCTCTGAGCAGCTTCTGTTGCTGTACGATGCACTCAAGGAGGCCCGGTGGCTGGTGTTTATACTCATTCCAGTCATGCTTAAAGATTAGTTTCAATCTCAAAAGAAGAGGAAGGTATTATTTCTTCTTTCCTTCTTCTCCTTTTCTTCAGCCAATATAGCCAGGAGTGGTGTGTCAGTACAAGATCCTTACAGCCTGTACTGTCTCTTTGGTTTTTGTTAATGTAAGCATGGGGAAAGGTAGGGAAGAATTTCCTTGCAGAGCTATGATCCAGTGGAAAGGACAGATAAAATGCTAAGTTGTAAACACTAGATTGAGATGTCTGTTAGTACTAACATTTTGTTTTATTGCTAGCAAATAAAGTAATTAGCAATGATTGAACTTCTGGTTACTACTGTCTAATTGAATTACTTCTTAAGAACAACAAATTCAACTGTGGCAGTATAAGTGAATGAAATGAATCCTAAAATACGAATTCAGTTAATTTATAGATCAATTGCCTCTTACTGATTACCTTTTATTATCCTAGCTTCGTCTGGGCAGTTAGAAATACTGTTTTAAACAATCTGGGAAATCTAACATTTTTTCCTTAATGATGATCCTTCTCTTAATCAATAGGCAGGATATCACTCCCTTCCTCTCTTTACAGAATTTGTGGTGTGTTTTTTTTTTTTACATTCTGCTTTACTCTCATTTTAAAGTACCCAAGGAATTCCAGTTTGATCTAATTTCTTCAAGGTATTCTGATTCTTGATCTGCAATGTATGTATGGAATACTTGAGAAAAATGTGGATTCAGCTCTTCCTGCATATACATAGTCACCTGTGTATAAATAATCATAATTCATATTTTTTCCCATCGTGTGCTTGAATAAGGGTTAAAGCATTATGTCTGGAGTGCTACCAGCATTCCCTTTGGGCTTTGATACATCAGCAAATAGAACCTAGTGAGCCAGCGGAATTCAGTTCTAATTGCTTTAATCAGCAGGGTCAAAACATAGTCAAATTATCAGTGATATTCACAGTCTGCAGGTTTTTACAGTGAATACAAAACACTGACGCAGGATCTGGGATGATTCACTTTTGTAACAAAGTCTTGTAAATACCTTAGAGTAATCACCAATGTAGTAATAAATTTGATGATCAAACAACTATTTTTATTTCAGAAATTTTTAACAGTTCTAAAACTCTTTGCTGTTAATGCATTAGTTGCATATGTTTTTACTACCTAGAAACTACAACTTGCATGTTGAAAAATGACTACCTCCAAACAGAAACATTCAGTAAATTGGGGTACACATGAGAAGAAGTGCTTAAATCTGCACAAATTGTATTAGACATACATTTAATAGCATTGAATGGATGCTTAGCATAGGCACAGAAAGCCTCTGTGTCAAGGGCAATGGGTGGTTCATGGAAGGAAACGCAGGAAGAGAGGAAACATCATCCAGAATTGTGGAATCTCTTTAATGAGCCAATAGTGATTTCAAAGATTAAGATTTACCGAATTAAATGTCAAGTTATGACAAAATTAGATCATTTTCTTCCTTAAAGGTTGATAAATCTTTGATTTTCTTTTTAATTCTGCTTTTAAAAGAATAAAATAATGTGTTTCTTGTTACCTAGTTTCGCTGCTGCAGTCACTGACACAGGCAAAGCTTCCATTTAAGCACAAAAAGCAGCCTAAAAGGAAAAGGGATTTTCTTCTTAAAATAAAAATATATGACATGAAGGAAACTGGAATTTCATATAATGCTCTGTTTTCACCAATGAGTAAAGAACTAAATGAAAACATACTTCCATTGCATCCGATTATTTTTCCCTGAACTTATAATGGGTTGGCTCATAAAATTATTGCTTCTTATGATATTTAGTGATCTTTGAAAGAATAGTAAGTAGAAATGTTACCCTTAGACATCTAACATTACTCCTAACACTTCATGAGGGGTGCAAGAAGTAATACAAATACTGAAACTTTACATTTCACAGAACTTGAAAATATTTCAATTGGCAAGTGAAATTCTTCATATCATTGCGGTGATCTACATTTGATGTTCATACATTCTTTTGCTGAAATAGTTCAGAAATTTACATCTTTTCTGAACCTAGTCACACCATGAGAACTGACTTCACTACTTTCAGTCCATTTGTTTACCTCTTAGTAAATGCATGAAGGATCTGTGAAAGTCCTTGCAGTGGTATTTTACCAGTTGTCTGTAAAACTTTTCATTTCAGCTTTGCTGGAGTTAACTCCGCAGTAACAAGACAATAATTTGTAAGGAGACGTAGTTCTGGCAAAGCTTCTTGGAAGCTCATCTGAATGTATGTGTGTGAGCTCAAGACCTTCCAGTGCAGTCTGGGCAATGATCAGTCAACACGGTGGTATAAAAGAACAGCAGGCAGAAGTGTGCTTCTGAAACCTTGCCATGGTCTAAATAAAAGCTCCACTGATAAGCTCCACTGATAGATTCATAACTACAGCAGGTATCATAGCTGAAGGGCAAGTACGGGTTGTAGCAACTCTGGGCCTGGGCGGTTAATAGGGAACCCTAAAAGTAGGATAGATGGCTTTCAAAGGAAATCCAGTTGTTTGCAACTATTAATTCTTCCATTTAAAGTTAATAAAGATGTCTTTAGGTTTGTTTTTTATTCTGTGTTTTTGCTGCTTCTGTACTTTCCATCCTGGGCATTATATAGCAGCTATCTGGTCACTAACAGAGTAAGGTTTTCTTTTAAATTATCAAAGCAAAGATGATGGCGGGGCTTGGCTTCCATCTGCTGAACAGGAGAAACAGGGCCACCTTATCTCTTAACGCAGTACAAGGATGTGAAATACTTTAGATAATCTTTACTTCCAGATGAAAACCATGCTTGCTTTTATATTTGGAACACACATTGAATATTACAGACAGGTCCAGTGGGGAAACAGTTGTGGTAGGTTTTTTTAAGGAAGAGAGTCTAAGGCCACAGCAGGGAGTTGTGGCAGTGTGTGACAATGTGTTGGTGCTCTGCTCAGTAAGGGACGCACGAAGAGGAAAAAACAGTTTGGTCCTGGTGGTGTTCTGGGTGAGCAAAGGGAAACCATAAAATATCAGATGTTATCCTTCTGTCATGTGGGCCACAAGGATGGATCAACCAGGCTAGAAATGGAGCACTTGATGACAAGTTTCTTTCTGTTCTTTTCACCCTGCTCCCTTTAAATCAAATGCTACAATGCTCTGAAACACTTTGTAGGGGATCTCTGAGTATGAGCATGGAGACAAGAAGCTCTGTTGTTCAAAAAGTGAAGTGTGAGTGGGCTTCACAGAAGGAAGTCCAAGGAGTACAAGGCAGGGCCCAAGTAAGGCATACTAAGGTGAAGAATTAAAACTTACCTGTTGTGATGGGGAAGTACTTAGACAGGAAAAGGAGAAATAGATACTTAATTGTATGGGAACTTAGTGTGTGTTTGGAAACATCAATGCATATCATCAAAACATTCTGTATCAGTGGAAGTATCTATTTTAATAAATTCTCTGACCAGCATTTTTATTTTTATTAGCTCCAACAAGACTTGTCAGGGCAAACAGTCCTATCCTTTGACATGCTCATTTCAAATCCTTTACCTCTTCCATTGCCAGGTGTTCTGGGCTGGATTTGATATTTTGTTAAGCAGTTCTCTTGCAGCAGGAACATAATTCTTAGTTTTAATTGTTGAACAACACCAATGGGTCCATGTAAGTGGATGTCTTGTGGTTTTGATCTGAGAGGGTGCTTTGTCTTACCTCTTAATAGTCTCTACTAGAAGGACAGTGCACAAGCACTTGCAGATTTTTTTTTTTATGTACTGATAATATATTTCATGTTATATTTGAGGTAAATCATAATGAACTGTTGAATTCATCCAGTCAACCAGCATGCTGTCAGGTTAGACCATACTTGCAAATTGAATTCTAGACCCTTAACCCCACTGACTGAAACTGACCATGGAAACTAATTGTAAGTTAGTTCCAAGTAATTGTATGTGTTACAATGGTGCTTAAATATGAAGTTGTGCATTCAAACAGACCTAAGGCTTCTGAAAGTTAATTACGGCTGTTAAGAAGACAACATTTTTACTGTAATGTAGTCAGTTATTTTGCCCTGTAATAGGCCTGGTGTGTCAACCAAAGCCATTCATCTTTATTCCCACTGTAAGAGACCATGACATTTTAGTATGTTGAAAATAGTACTCCCCAGATACAAATAACCTGGAAGGAGATTTGGTAAGTAAGGGAAGAACAAAAGGCGAGGTAAAAGTCTATTATGTCATTACTGATGTTCTTCTGAATTTATGCTAAAACAACATTCTTCTGATTGCAGAGGGGGTTAAATAAACTTCTGGGTTTCCTTTATTCACACATATTAACCTGATTATCACATAATTCTGCAGTGTTTATTCTTCTACAGGCACTGCATTCCTGTCCTGGGGGAAAAAAAAGGGCAAAAAAAAAAAAAAAATCCTTTGTCCTCTGTTCTTAGGAAGGCTTTCCATGACTTGTGTAGCTCTCAGCATGAGAAAGTTCTTACCTTATTTATTTATTTAATTTTTACATGTAATAAAGGAAATGTCTTTTCCATTTGGTATTTCTTTCCAAGCTTGCCTTTGTGGAAGAGACGTGAGATGGACAGGAAAAGTAATTTATGAACTATGGACTCTAAAAGAGATAAGAGATTTTTCTGCCTCTTCAAGAAGAACTAGAAAACCAGAAGATACCTGCTTCAATTCTGAAACCATCTTCATTTGTCTTAGTCCATAGATACCTTTGCTTAGCTATTTGTTAACGTATCCAGAAAGATCTAAGGTGTATACTGCACACAGAGTTGTGTCGTGTAGATAATTAACTAGTTACTTGACCAAGAAATGTTTTTGTGTGTGACTTGGGGAGAAAAAAAAAGTTAGACTTCGTTCTATTTTAATGCGAAAGTCCTTTTTGGATTCTGTGCTGCTTATGAGCACTTTCATCTCTGAATTTGTGCAAGGCTGTATATTGTTTTGCAGTAAAGAAACAAGCAAAGAACAGATCAGAATTTATAAAAGTGAGATTAGGAATATGTTGCAATTTACTTATTTTTATTAGCTTTTGGTCATTACATGTTGCATTTTCTTTTTAAGTATCTGGCATGTTTTTCAGCTTAACCTTTTCTATTTGTCTTTTTTTTTAACTGAAATGTGTGTGTTTAGTTCAAATAAAAAAGGCGCTTAGTATAGACTTTCTTTGGTCCAATAAACCAATGATGGATTTGGCTACAGCTCTGGAGCTGCTTCTATTCATTTTCTAATAAGTTATGATACCTCATAGGTTCTAACGAACTTTTCCCTGTTTAATTAGGTGTCAGTTAGAGACGCCACTCATGACTTTTCATGTTAGTGGGAGATGAAATACTGAAGTAAGCTGTGGACTAATTAAAATTACCTTACTGGGAATAGCTTTTTGCACTCCACTCTAAAGTAGGGAAAATGGATTTGTTTGTAGCTCTTATGAAAAGGCACCTTAGTAGTAATGTGGCTTGGAATAAAACCTTAAATGCAGGGCCACTAGGCTTTTTTTTTTTTAGTTGTTTTATTTGATACAATACAGGGTGCTGAATCAGCACCTGAAAGCATATACAACAAGCTGCATTTTAAAATTAATTTTTTTCCTTTCAATTCTGTTTACAGAATATCTCAGAATCACCTAATGGCTGCTGATGAAAATCAGTTTTCCTTGAAATTTCTGATTAAAAACCTCAGTGGCAAGTTTGCATGTCTTTTTATAAATGTGTACAGTTTGCTTTCCTTCGTGCTTTTCTGTATATAAGCTATTGTGCACAGGATATTTGCTAAACTAATCAAGAGTATTATTTAGCCTTTAACATATGAATAAACCCTTATCTGTCCCTGAAGATCTTACTTGCTCTTCTCAGAATGTTTTTTTGCCATGAGTTCATCATTCCTGAATAATGGATTACCAGAATTGTACGGTGTTTGGGACCACCTACAATTTTTGTACTTACTGGTTTCTTGGCCTTGTAACTTTGTAATCTTTGCTTAAAATAGCACACTCAATGTATTCTAAGGTTATAGTATAGAAGGTGTTTGGAGTTAGCCTCTAAGAACATAGCAATTGTGATTTATACTGCACAAGTTCTCAGTTATCTTGCTCTTCTGTAACAGTCTAACCCTAACCAAAAAAACTAATCCTCAGGAAAGTTTATTAAGTCTGTATCTCTCATGAAATACTTTTATTTTTTTACACAACTCTTTGTCATCTTCTATTTTGCAGGTTTGCCACTAGCGTGTGGTTAGTGTGGTTTCTGTGTTTTTTGTTTTGTTGTCGTTGTTTTTGTTGTTGGTTTTGTTTGTCTGTTTGTTTTTTGTTTTCTTTTTGGTACGGAGGGTGGGTGGCAACAGCAGTGATTTTAAAACTCCCTCACTTCTCAGGGTGAAGCAGTAACTTACTACATTTCCCTAATGAGAAGTCTATTACTTCTGATGTCAGAAGAAAATGTGCACTACCTGCATTACTTTAGGGAATGAAGCATCAGCTTCTGACACCCCCAAAGTTCTACCAAATAATGTTGTGTTACAAACAGAGCAAATCAATAATTCCTGAAATACCAGGGTTTCTCTGCTGCCAGGGATGCTGTGCTGACAGATCAGCTAGGTGGTCGTTGTAGTAATTTACATTGTAGTGATGGCTTGATTGACATTCCTGCTTGTAAATACAATTCATAACTGATTTGCAGACTTTGTCTTTTGTCATGGACTGATTAAATTTAAAATTGTCTTTCTCACAACTGCTTATTCATGCTCTGGGGCTGGGAGATGAGTGGTTTATACTCATTGATAGAGACCTTCAGGAAGGACTGTGAACAATGACTCAAACCAAGCCCGAATTAAGCGACAACGCATTGGGAGGTTGTGTATCTTCTGCTTCAATAAATTTAGTTTTCCATAGCAATACTTCTTTGTATTGTAGGACTGTTAAACCAGGTTTGAGGACTCGTGCTAGATAATTTTTTTAATAATACAGGGTCATAAATTAACAGTAGTTCATCGAATCATTTGTGATACTTTGTTCCAGCTGTAGCTGGGAGTATGACCCTTTGAGGAGAGGCTTATAAGAAAGTATTTTTAGAAGCAGCATGCTGGTAACGGTTACAGTTCTGCATAGCACAGCCATTGGAAATAGAATCATAGAATATCCTGAGTTGGAAGGGACTCATGAGGATTATCGAGTCCAAATCCTGGCACCACACAGGTCTACCCAAAAATTCAGACCATGTGACTAAGTGCACAGTCCAAACGCTTCTTAAACTTCAACAGGCTTGGTGCTGTGACTGTGTCCCTAGGGAGCCTGTTCCAGTGTGCGACCACCCTCTCAGTGAAGAAGCTCTTCCTGATGTCAAGCTTGAACCTCCCCTGCCTCAGCTTGACACCATTCCCACAGGTCCTATCTCTGGTGACTAAGGAGAATAGGTCGACGCCTGCCCCTCCACTCCCCCTCGTGAGGAAGCTGTAGACCGCGATGAGGTCCCCCCCTCAGCCTCCTCTTTCCAGGCTGAACAGGCCAAGTGACCTCAGCCGCTCCTCATATGTCTTCCTCTCTAGTCCCTTCACCATCTTCGTCATCCTTCCTCTGGACACTCTCCAACAGCTTCATGTCCTTTTTGTACTGTGGTGCCCAGAACTGCACACAGTGTGCTGGTGTGACCTCACCTGGAGCAGAGCGGGACAATCCCTTCCCTCGACCGACTAGCAATGCCGTGCTTGATGCACCCCAGGATATGGTTGGCCTTCCTGGCTGCCAGGGCACACTGCTGGCTCATATTCCACTTGCTGTCAACCACAACCCCCAGATCCCTCTCTGCGGGGCTGCTCTCCAGCATCTCATCGCCCAGTCTGTATGTATAGCCAGGGTTGCCCCGTCCCAGGTGCAGGACCCGGCACTTGCTCTTGTTAAACTTCATGCGGTTGGTGGTTGCACAGCTCTCCATTCTGTCCAGATCTCTCTGCAAGGCCTTTCCATTGTCAACAGAGTCAACAACTCCTCCAAGTTTAGTATCATCAGCAAATTTGTACAAAACACCTTCTAGTCCTACATCCAAATCGTTTATAAAAACATTGAAGAGGACTGGCCCTAAAATGGAGCCCTGGGGGAACCTGCTGGTGACCAGCTGCCAGCCTGATGTGGCCCCGTTTACCACAACCCTTTGAGCCCTGCCCATCAGCCAATTGCTCACCCATCATATGATGTTTTTGTTTAGCTGTATGCTGGACATTTTGTCCAGTAGGATCCTATGGGAGACCGTGTCAAAAGCTTTGCTGAAGTCCAAAAAGATCACATCAGTGGGTTTCTCTTGATCGACTAGATGGGTGATCTTATCATAAAAGGAAATCAAATTTGTTAGGCAGGACCCACTCCTCATGAACCCATGTTGGCTGGTATATGCAATGACTGCATACAGTATTGTAATTTTATGATAGCTGCCATTAATATACATGTGTGTCTGTACGCATATCTGTGTATATGTGTTTAGAGTCTTAGGTGGTCTTAAGAGAGCGCTGTGAAAAGTAATATTTATGTAATTAAATACAAGCAAAAGAACTGTCTTGTGTAGGGTTCTAAAGCAGAGTAACAGCCTTTCAGCCTGCTGCTGTAGGTGGTTTAGGGACAGGGACTTTTTCTCAAGGATGTTTATATTCTTTGAAACCATAAACTTCCCATAGCTAGATAGGAAAATAATTTGCATGTTGCAGTTATGTGGATTGCATTGATTATTTTTTTCCCCAAAAATAATTGTTGAAACTTTTGGTTTGTCTTTGAATAAAAGTTTATCCTGTTCAACCCCTCGGGTAGCAATGTAAATAGATTGCAAATATTTTATAGAAACATCATGTGTAGTTTTACAGAAATGGCAGAAAGCTCAGTAGCCCTGGGAATGTGCTCTATTTAGCCCTATTTAGTTTCGTGAATTATCTTCTTGTTTATCTGTCTTTAGGTGCTAACTTTAGAAAGCTGTTAATAAAAATACTGGCTTATGGTGTGAGAATAAGATACCCTATGGTCATGGACAAGGGAATTCTGGTGAACAAAATACTTGGCTCTATGTCAATGCAATAGGGCATCCAGCTCATATAATAACAATAATTTTGCCTTGGTTATATTCAGGATTAAAAAGAATACAAAAATGTTTCAGAAAGCAAAAGAAAACTGAGAGGTTTAAGTAGTGTTGCTGAGCTGCATGACTGGGGTATGTTCAGCACAGAAGAAAGTTAGTGTCCTGCAGTTTCTTCTCCCATTAAGGAAATTCTGTGCTCGTAATCATCCCTGTTTTTTCCTTGGACCACTCTTTTTTTTTTTTTTTCAAATTTGCAAATAGTTCAGACCCCTGAAGCGAGATGTAGGTTACTGCGGTTTTATACTTCAGTGCTTCTCATGTTTGCTTAGCGTAGCAGAAGCAGTAACACTGCTGAGTTGGAGCCTGTTATCTGCTGATTAGCCTTGCTGAGAACTCTTAAATTAGCACAGGTTTGCTGTGCTGGGAGCTGAGGACTAGTCCCCATGGCATGAGGATGTGACCGTGGCAGATCAGGCCTGAAATCCTGGTGGGGCAGTGGAGCATCCGTTTCACCTGCCATTCCCCAGTAATGCTCTTTCAGTTTAGGGGGGCAGGGAAATCACCCCCCAGAACTAATGCATGTTATGAAGATGCCAATTACTGTTTAAAACAACAACCAAAAAAAGTCCAGACTGCCACTGTGCTTAGTGAGTCATTACAGAGAGTTCTTTAAGCAGGTTAATAAGGTGATCTGCTGCTGTGGATGGGTGAAAAGAGTGCCTTCTATGGTGTGACAAAAATGCCTTTGATCACCAACCGGTACCACAAGTAATCAGTAGCAGAGAAATTTGTTTACAGGAAAGTAACCTTCTGCTCTGGGAATGCCGTCTTCCATGAGAATAGTCCTGTATTTCTAGTGTGTGTGTATGTGTGTGAAGATCCAAAAATGATTTCATGTCCTGTGGCTGAGCAGCTGGAAGGAGCATGTGGTGACTGTTTTTGAAGTCCAAAACATAGACAAAATAATTTGGTTCGTGCAATTAGACCTGGTTCTCTCAAAGATCACAGTGTTTGAGTTACTGAACTTCTCTGTACAACCTTGAATTTACTAAAAAGCAAAACTACCTAAGATCTGCTTAAATATAATTTAGAATATTTAGTAACAAAGTATGTAAGTCATTGAATAAATGAACTAATTTTTAGAGATTCTGATATTGTATTAGTATTTTCAATTTTAAGGGGTCAGAAAAGCTTTGAAATGAGTACTAGAATTTAGCTGCTTTGAACACCTTTTCTTTTTGGGGAGTTGGGGGTGGAGCAAGAGATAATAAATGTTAATGTTAATTAACAATATTTGGTCATCCAGACAGGAGAAAAAACAAACAAAAAAAAACAACTTGACTTTCATAGAATCTTAGAATATCCTGAGTTGCAAGGAACCCACAAGGGTCATGGAGTCCAACTCCTGGCTCCACACAGGACCACCCCAAAATCAGACAAAATGCCTGAGAGTGTTGTCCAAATGCTTCTTGAATTCTGTCAGACTCGGTGCCCTGACCACTGCCCTGGGGAGCCTGTCCCAGTGCCCAACCACCCTCCTGTTGGAGAACCTTTTCCTAACACCCAGCCTGACCCTCCCCATAGCTATCGAAAGTTTTGCTGAAATTCAGAAAGATTACATCAGCTGGCTTCCCTTGTTCAACTAGTTGGGCAACCTTGTCATAAAAGGAATTTGTTTTGTTAAACAGGATCCTCCCATTGTGAACCTATGTTGGCTGTGAACAATGACCACATTATTCTTCAGGTGTTTTTTCCATAACTTTGTATCAGTATTTTAAAGAACAAGGTCTAAGAGAAGCTGGCTGTCTTAATTGAATGATCTTTGAATTGGTCTCTCAAGAGAGGGGGGAGGGGGCAAACAAAAAGAAAACCAAAATCTCAGACAGATTCTGGGCAATAAACTGTCCAGGATTTCATTGTCCTTCTTGGGAAGAAAGATTAATTTTAAATTGGGTTATTAAATATCTAAAGTGGGACTTCAGGTGTTAGTACTATATTTTAAAAATAAATATCGATAGCATCTGTTTAGGTGTGTGAATTTATAGGAACTGTATGACCCTGTACCATTTGCTGGAGACATAAAGCACTAAGAAAGTTGTAAATAAAAAATTGTGAGTCCATTTAAATGACTTTGTTTCCTTGAAAAATTTAGAAATTGTCCAAGGAGTCTGCTAACTGGTAGAGCACAGGGGATTCACTGGATTGTCTGATCTGTGACAACATGCACGTTGAACAAGTATTTCTTAATGATGCTCTCATCTTCATTTAGCCTTGTGGTGTCAGAGAATCCACAGAACTCCAGGTAAGTAGCTCCAAGGATTAATTACAAACTTTAAAGACAAAAAGAAAAGGTTTTATAATGGTCTTTCCCCCAGCTTTCAACAGTTCTATCTCATTACGTCTTCATCTGCCATATTACATGTTTCCTTGTTAAGTGTTGCAGTGTGGATTTGGACTGGGATGAAGCTTTCACTAAAGTAAAACAGACTTTTTATTTGCTGTCTTACCAAAGACTAGCTATTTCAAGTCATTGGTAATTCTTGTAGGTTTTTTTTCTGTAACCAATCCAGTGTGGTGTGGGTTTATATTTTTTTTTAGCCATCTTCTAAACACAGATCCCAGAAGTTGTATATAGTGATTGATGACAGACATGAACTTTTACTTGAGATTCTTGTCTGTGTGCAAATGTTGCACTTTGTCATTAACTGCTATCTTCTCTTGAAAGCTACTGTCGACTAAGTTACTCATCAATACCCATGAGGTAATTCTAAATTAATTCCTAAAATATGCAGAGTAATGACCAGTAGGTTGCTGGTGAGATGTCCACGTTACATGATCACTGAGGTGTATACTTCTCCTGTGATGTTTTTTATTTTTATTTTTATTTTTTTTAAAGTCTGCAGCTTGTTGAATCCTTATTAGAAATGTCTAGAAAATTAATATCAACTCCGGTAAAGACTGATATGGCTATCTTCAGCAGGAGGATTGTATCTTTCTTGAAAGAAGATTTTACAGATAAATTCCAAAGCATCACATAGTTACTCATAGATTGTCCATCACCACCCCCCCCCCCCCAAAAAAAAAAAAAGAGGCAAAAAATCGAAGAGATTTAATGTTTTCAGTAAGATACCAAAGAACTCTTTCTTTTAAAAATATGATATTGCTGCAGCTGTTATAATGGTAGTTTATTCGTATGACAGTATCCCCACTTCAGACAGTCTTTTAAATGATTGCAGGCGAAATACCATAGCTTCAAAAGTCAGTGAAGTGTGATAACTAATCATGTACTTGCTCATAGATTGTCCAATTCAGGGCTGTAGTTCACAGTAATAATTTCTGCTAATGAATATTTGTTTATAGACAAATTAGTGTGTTTTGTCTTGTATAGAAAATATGCTGTAGTAGCTTGATCATTTAAAATTGGTTTCTGGAAATAGTCTCTCTAAATTAGAAAACAGGAAATTATTAACAAAATAACTGAAGTCCCATCTGTGTGGGTGTTTGTGTTTGTTTGTTTACTTTTACTTGAATAAGGGAGACTTCAAAAACAAAATTTAGAGATGGATGCTTGTCATCTTGAAATTTTTGTCTGACTTTTTCTGGCATTCCATCTTTGTTCTTGCAACAGCCAAAAAAGTATATATAATAGAATCACGTCACAGAATGGTTTGGATTTGAAGGGAACTTAAAGATCATCTAATTGCAACCCCCTGCAATGGGCAGGGACACCTCCCACCAGACCAGGTTGCCCAAAGCCCCGTCCAGCCTGGCCTTGAACACCTCCAGGTATGAGGCATCCACAGCTTCTCTGGGCAACCTTCTCCAGTGCCTCACCACCCTCAGAGCGAAGAATTTCTTCATTATATCTAATCTAAAACTATCCTCTTTTAGTTTAAAAAACATTATTCATTTTCCTATCAATACGTAAAGCTATTGACTGTACAGCAAACAGAAAACCCGTGGACAAGATACTATGTTTTAGAAGGTAGTTCTCTCACTTGTGCCAGATGTTTATCCTGTTATCACAGCTGCAGAAATATGAAAATTAAGTTACAGCTTACTAGATAGTTTGGAGATATCCCCAAGTATAACTGTGTTCCTACAGAGGAATAAATTTGAAATATAGATTGGTGTGCTTGAATGGGAAAATGGCGAAACTGTACCCAGCATGATTCTAAGGATTGTCTGCAGCAAAGGGAGATGATGGACAGTGACTTCTTGGAAGGGAAAAAGGAATTCTGTTTTGTAATGGTTATTTGCAGGGGGTGTGTAGCTGTGGTAATTACTCTATTCATGCTACTGCTGTGTGACTTTTAGACAGAGCCATAATGGTAAAGATCTGAAAAGCCTGGCAGGACCACAGTGACTTCACCTGAAATACACCACCCCCCAGCCTTGCCCTCCACCCCCCCACCCCACCCCCCCAAAAAAAAGTCATATCCCAAATCCTCAGTATCAATTACATATTTTCGAGCAAAAGCTACTGCAATAAGATCTACAAAATCAGAGTATATTTGAATTTGAAATCTGTTTAGCTGATTTAATTTTAGTGCTACATTCTTGTTCTAGATAATCTGAAAGATAAATGTATTACTGATTTCTAGCTCCATTTTTCTTTGTGTCGATTGTAACAAGGTGCAACTGGGAATAATTTTTGAAGGATATGCTGGCTGCAAGTTGTTGTGGCATAAAGTGTGGTATAAATCTTTGCATTGCACATTAAAATAGTACAAACGAACAGTCAAAGTGCCCAGTGGTGACAATGCTAAGTCCAGGAACTATTCACAGCTACCTTGCTGTTTTTAACTTAAAATTTGTTTTATTGGGTTACTGTTTTATGACTAGATGAGACCTGAAAACATATGCTGAATTTGTTACATGCTTTGAGTTTTAGAGCTGTATTTGAGCAAGCATGTTCATCCCTGTCTGGTAAGACATTTCCTAGTTTGGATTGTCTAACGCTAATATTTATCCATAATGTTGTGGGCCTTAGGAATTTGTTTGTTTGGATAGGAGACTGTTTAGAAAGCAGAGATAGAAGGACGTAAATGACCCACTCATTAGCAACTGAGGTTACGCTTTGCAGGAGAAACCAAGCAAGCTGAGAGCAGGAGAGAATGTATGGGGTTTCACTTCAGAGGTAGCTAATAGGGTTGGAATCAAAGGAAATGTGGCTGTGAAGAACTGGGCTTCTGAGACAGTTTAAAAAAAGAAGTCTTAAGACATTTTGATGAGCAGTTTTAAGAAAGAAGGGCGGAAATCCAATTAGAGAATTTTCATAAATTACCGATCATAAAGTGAGAAAAAGAAAGGGTGAAGTACAAGTTGGAGTAAATCTAGTCACAAAGGCTGTGGTTCTTATACTTTTTATTATTCATTTTTCTCAACTTGCTGCTGCTGTCTTTTGAAAACATAATCACCAATGTGGAAATAAGTGCAAACAAGCAAAAAAACCCACCACATTTAAGGACTTCAGTATTTCTTGCCTGTCTCTTAGAGTGCTTTATCAATATTTGAAGAACACACTGGGGATGTTTCTATAGATATCACACATTTCTGTATTTACTTATTAGGCTCCTTCATAAAACTAAAGTCTGCAGGAATCTGAGCTTCTGTTGTTGGGGCAGTTCTGTGACTTCTGTCTTCATTCAATCATCCATATTTCCACGAAACCTGGTATTTTAAATATTTATCTATTAATTTAAATTCTTTCATGTTCTGTATTAAAATTTGGTGCATAGTTCTATTTAAAATGAAGTTCAGGTATTCTTTATGAAAGAGGCTTTGTTAAAAGCTTTGTTTCATTCCAAACATATTAAAAGAAAAAAATGGGGTCAGGTGGAAGACTGTGCAATAAGAAAAATCAACCAGTTTTTAAACATGTTTGTACAAACTATATAGAAGTAAAAGTCAAGAGGGAGTTTGAACACTATCTGTCTACATCCAAATGACGTTACTTCTGGGATATGAGCTTTACAGATGCTGAAAGCAGTTCTTCTGTACAGGACTGTTCATAGAGAGCTCTTGCTGAAAACATTGGCAGTTTATATACACATGAGAGGAGGAGCAAGAACAAGTGTTTAGGAGTTTGAAAATCCAGGAAATTGGCTACTTTGAGATTTAAGGCTCTGGACAAGCAATTCAAGATGACGACATCCCTGTTCCACCCTCCCACTAAGTCTTTCACCATGGGCATGTAGTAGGATGGGAGCTGACGGGTTTTTTACTAAATCATACTTAAATAAATCTATTGACTGTAGTGTGAATATGAGTTTTCTCTGGTGGTGTTTCTTCTTTGCCTTCTATCTGTTCAGTCAGTAATCCTTGGCACAGGCCACAGTGTTTAAGAAATCCTTTTTTCTTTTCAGCTAATTATGACTGGTGCTACGTCTCTCAGGACACAGTGATACTTGTTTAATACCAGACTGCTCCTTTCAGTAAATTGAGCCAATGGTAGCGCCTTGCATTGTGTTACTTACATTAGGAAATCTTAAGGATTACATATGAATTTTTGGTTTAGCAGAGTGATACAAATTACACTGAAAACATAACACAAATGTAAGTTAGACTTAGCAAAGCATAGCAATTGCAATACACAGTTCACTCAGAGTACCACTGAGATCTTCGTTAATCACCAGTCAGTGGTGGGTTGTTTTCAGCCTCAGGTCTATGTGCCTGTATTTTCAAAGCCCATTCATATTTAATTTATTCTACACAGAACTTGTTACTGCTGTTAATCGCTATGTAAGTGTACATAATAATCAACAGTGTTGCATATGTGCATATACATATGTGTGTTGAATACAAAATTGTATAGAGCCAAAGCTCACACAAGTTCATTCTGATAGAGACAAAACTATGGCAACTGCCATTATTGCCATTGTTTATTAGAGTTTGAGTTTTATTTCTTAATTTTTACTGTTGAACCTGTCTGTAAAGTCTGGAGAGCAGACATTGCATAGCATTATATGCGTTTCAGCTTGTAAACAGATTGTCATCTCCCTACTGTACTGCATCAAGCCAAAGAAATATTTCTCTAAAGGAAATCATCCTAGTAGTGTGCTCTTGTTCTCTTAAGTGTGTAGCCAGGGATTTTTTATTGTTTTTTATTTTGTTGCATTTGAAGGGCAAAAAAGCTGTGCAAAGAAAGAATGAACTAAAAATTGCTAGATAGGGCAACAGGTGAAAACAACTCCTTCCTGTTTTCTTCCTTTCATACCTGCTGTATTTGTCACCCTGGGAAGTGAACACCTAACAGTATCTGTTATTTCTACAGGTTTATCAAAACATTCTCAAAACATACTTCCCCACTTTTTTTTTTTTTGAGACCTGTTGCTATGGTCAGCAGAAAATTAAAAGCCACATAATTGGGTGCAGGCAGGCAGGCATCAGTGCAGCTCTGCAGGGAGCTGTGCTGAGGGGCTGAGCTGAAGTGCCTTTGCTCTCCTCTGACCCTGAGCCATCCCAGGGCAGCCCCACAGCACTAGGGCTGGAACAGCCTGGCAGTGCCCTGAGTGTGTTGGCTGCTAATGGCCACAGTGAAAGCAAATTGAATCGCTAATCAGTTAAAGTGCCAGAATCTCTCCCTTAACTTTTGATAACATTCCTCTGTCAATGCTGAGAGTTATTAACTAGTCTGGAACTACTGCAGTGAAATTTTTGAAACTGACTGCAGTAAGAAGGCGTAGTATATACTGCTACAGTATATAACGGGCTAGAGAAATAATCTATATGTGTACATTAGTCTGAAGTTGCCTTTTGTGATGTGCATAAGAAACGGTTGATTTCTATCGCAGTAATTCACATGGCAATAGAATGTAAAGTTTTTTGAAATTCCACACAGTAATTAGTAAAGAGTTATTACATTCTCTCCCACTGTACGTCACATTTAGGTTGGCTGGTTGGTTGAAGTGTAGAAAACAAATCCTGCTATTTGCTTAATACTTACTGCAAAGTGATCAGGAGTTTACTTTTGTGGAAAGGTGGTCAGATGAACTTACTTTCTATCAGCATTCAGTTTCCTGTAGACTTGAGTGTGAGAGTGGAGGCTTTGAAAGCTTTAGCTATGAGATTTGTATACTACTGATAAAACAAGAAAAATAAGTCAGGTTCCTGGGTACTGCCTCTTTAGGGCTAGCTACATTTTTCTCGTGTTTATTTGTACTATAAATCTGAACAATATCTATCCTCAGATAAGCAGGACAGTTAAGACTGTACCTGCACTTTCTCTGTCACTTTTGTTCCTTCAATTGTTTACTCAAAACGTATAGTGGAATTCTGTAGTGAATCACTGTTCAACATACTTGTTATCCCTGCATCACTTGCACACCTTCCTAAGCACATCTCACAGCTGGATGCACACAGTTGATAGTTGAAGGCAGGGAAAAAACAGTGATGGGTGTTTGTGTTTTTCTTCATGAGAAAATATCAGAGGCCATTTAAAAGAAAAATCTCTGAATCCCTAAAGTATTTTTAAGAAAATCTCTCAAAGTCATTGAAAGTGAAATCAAGTCATTGAAAATTGGAAATCTGAAGAATGACATCAGTGGTGCTCTGATAGAAAGTAAGTTACAAGACTACTCATTGCAGTCATTGTTCCTGGAGTAAGACCTCTTATTTTGGCTTTAATTTTGACAGTAAAATCCTGGTCCACTTGAATTGAGTGACAAAGCTTCCATTAACTTCAATGATACAGAACTTTGCCAGAGGATTTTATGTTACTATATAGTGGTACATTACATTAATTTATTACATTACATTAATTTAAGGCTTATCAGGGTTTTTATTCAATTCACATCTCCATTAAATTAGAATGATGTATGTTTTTAGTACAGTGGTCTCATTCTTCAGTGACAGCATGGTACTCTGTCTTTCAGTAGGCTCAGAATGACCACATCATCTTTTACAAAGACTTGGTGGTAGGGTGTGAAAACATGCCGGTAGTTTTCCTAAATTTGATGAGTGTTCTCATTCCTAACTAGTTTAACTTTGCTCATTAAAAAAACAATCTGTTTCTTCATCTGGGTGCTATGGAAGTAAAATCTTTCCTTCAAAACAGGGTTAGCTATATTTCTTTATTAACTACTGAAGTGCTTCTAGTAACTCTTAAGATGACTAACCCTTGAATATATGCACTAATTGAAGGCAATGCAGTTCTAGGTGAGTGATACTTTTTAAGCAGTGTGTCCAGGCCTTTGAAATAAACAACTGTTGTTATTTTTCTTTCAGTATTGGTGCTATATTAGAGGAGTACAAAAGAGATACAATAACTAGCTTGAAGTATTAAATTAGCACAGATGGAATCTAAGCCATTATTTGTGTTTTGGATTAGCATTTTTATGTTTGCTTTGTTTAAATTTATATTTCTATTTTTAATTTTAATATTTTAATATTTATTTTTTATTCTTCAAAACCTACAAACTTCAAATATATCTTACAGTGACCAAACCGTTTATATGACATCTTTAAAGTATTAACTGCTTTTACAGACTGTAAACTTTGGAAGTTGATGTGTATGAGGAAAAAATAGACTTCTCAGTTTTGGTCAGAATGATGTACGCCATTCTGATGGCGTTACTTTCATATTACCATTTAGTATTTTTTTTCATATTACCTTTTAGTATTTTTTTACCCTTTAGTATTACTCTTGCTTTTAAATGAACCTGTAAATGCAATAAATAGAGTATACATTTTAAATGGTAAGAGCATTGTGACATAAGACTTAAGTGTATGTAAAAAGTCCATATTTCTTGTTCAATGTATTTGTTGCTTCATGGTTAACACATTTGCATTAGACAAAATGATAGTTCTGTAATGGTTACAGATGACTGGAAATGTGAGCTTTCTACTGAACTCGATAATGCTTCCAAATAACTTAATTGCAGTGCTGTTTGGACCAGTGAGACAAATGAAGTCAGCAAAGCTTTTATTGGACACATTGTTGATTATTTACACCATGGGAAGGTTCACACCACCAAGAACATTCACACCAGGAACTTGGAGTTTCCTGACTCCGTAATGGTGATACAATTTATTTTCTGTGGGAGTAATGTCAACTGCTGAGTCATCCTGCAGAGCTTTTATGGCTTTGACCAAGTAATCTCTTTCATTGTTGTTGGGTCCTAATGTGTGAAATCAAAATAGGCTTTTCAGGTTGCAGTGGAATCTTGCCTGCAATTTTGTTCCCTTTCTCAAAACACCCTTAATAGGTAAACTAACATTATATATACTGACAGATTATTGTAGAGTTGCAGTGAGTTAGTCCCATTCAAAGTCAAAAGTTCAGTGTAGTTTGTGCATAGAACAAATGAAAAGAAATGCATTATTTGTATCTGATAAAGTCTCAGTAGCCCTGTGGCTCTTCCTTTGTACTCTTTAGAGAATTAGAATGGGGAAAAAAACAGATGTACAGTAGGTAGTTGTACTTGCTGCCTCAAATTAAGTTTACACTAACAAATTACTAAGCTTTTTATAAGAATGATGTATGTTGTTGAGAATAATTGTTATCAGGAGTTCAATAGCAGATATTCCACGTGAGTACAGTCAGCTAAAATTAGTATCTAGTTTGCCAAAGGATGCCAATCTGAGGAAAGTTAGCATTACTTTCAATATGT
The DNA here is from genome assembly GCF_964211835.1 of Anser anser. Classification (NCBI taxonomy): domain Eukaryota; kingdom Metazoa; phylum Chordata; class Aves; order Anseriformes; family Anatidae; genus Anser; species Anser anser. Next base: position 86,457,748 of record NC_139721.1, on the reverse strand, counting down.
GCATTCTAATAGTTATGCTGTGTTACATGGAATACCGTCTTCCAAAAAGGAAGGAAGTAAACAAAGTAAAGAAAAAAGTGCTCATTTGAAGAAATTAATTGCAAGCATAAATGAATGAGAGGAATTAAGGCAAATATTTTCAAGACGAAAATGTTCATGTTTTTTAACAAGACTGAACCACTGTCTTCTATTCCTATCTTTTCAAAATAAAATCCACTGTTACGTGATTTAGTTGAATAGTCAATATAAAAATAGGGAGATGCTGGCACAGAACTGTGTTACATATAAGTATTGAACCAGATTCATTTAAGGAAACAGTAGGGAGGAAAATGGAATAGTAAGGAAAACTGAAGCATGAGACTGAGGAGTTCTGGAGTGTCAGGGTGAGGTTCATAGAAACAGGAACCTAGAAAAGATGTTGCAAACCTCACTCTGTAATTGCAAAGCATACCACTTTAGTACCTCCAGTACTGCAGTGCCTGCAGGGACAGTACATAGTAGATGAATAAGCAAGCAGAAAACATATGGCACTGAAAACTGAATATGATGTCCTTGAAAAATATTTTTTGACAAGGGAACTAAAAGCAAAATATGGATGGAAAACACAGCATCAGGCTAGTTTGAAATGGAAGGTGGAGAATTGCGTGTTTTTATCCAAAGGAAGAGTTGTAAGGTAAGGTAAAGCAAAGTGTAAGCTACCAACAACAAAAAATTGGTGCCACAGACAGATTGCTGTTCATATAATGCAAATTATATATATTTGACAAGCATAAGCAAGATCATTTTCCACAAGGAATGCTTTTCTTCAGAGTGAGATTTAGTGGAGACCTTTTTTGTTTAGCAAACAGACTTCTATGTGAAGGGTCCAAGCCCCATGCCTGAACACATTCCTTCTTGAGCAGTGAGCCCGTACAGGTTTTGGCCTGTTCAGAAATTAGATGACGAAAGGAGACTGTGCTCACAGCTGACTGACATTCGTGGAAGACACAAAGTTCTGTGGGTTAAGTGCCAGGAGCCATACCTCTCCATTTGGTCGATGAAGAGGAAGACCTACTGGGCGATGTAGGATTCCTGTTGAAGATTAGCAGCGTCTCTATCATGTCCCATAGATTGTACGTATAAGCCAGTTTTGTTTTCCAGCTTGAGATAAAGGGGAGAGACAACCTTTGATACAAGACAACTGGTGACTGCAGTTTTTTTGTTTGACACTGTAAATCATCATACACGGCTTAAAGAAAAACAATGGGATTTCAACCCCAAAAGGCTACATAAGTATCAGATATTTACTAGAGGCAGCTTCACTAGGATATTTTCGTCATATGACAGAAAGACAATTTTTATGTACTGGACTGTTATGAATGCACTGAGCAGGTGCTTCCTAGCCCCTCCATTCCTTGATGTGAATTTTTGTCTTGTTGTGCTCACATATTCTATCCCCCTTGATAGCCAAAGGTTAAAAGCTAGTATTTGATCGTTATTTTTTCCATTCAAACTCTATTCCCTAATGCAATTCCATTCATATATTTACGTTCTGTAATATTTCATTCTCAGCAGTCAGAATTAGCTTTGTGACCATCAGCCATTCAATCCTATTAGTCCCAGAGAGGCAATGTAAAAAGTGCATAAGGCGGCATTGATGGTGTGAACATCTACATAGGGAATATTTCCATTGCAAACTTCTCTGAGCTAATTAGTACTGGGATCAGAGTGTTCAGTTAACCTAACCTAAGTAGAAGTATTCCCACAGCAAGGCCTTCTGTGTGTTCCTGTGCCTGAGACAATGTATGTGTATGCCTGGGGGAGCAAAGCCCTGCTGCTCTGTTCCTATGCAGCTGAGTCAACTGTGAGAAAATGTTTTGCCTTTGGAAAGGGTTGTTAGGACAGTGCTGGCTCTGTAGCAGGATTCGTCTTAGCTCTCTTCTATTTGAAGGCAGGTTCTGGGCTAGGCTCAAAAACAGCCAAAACAGCCAAAAGCCAATGGGCATGGAGTCAAATAAGTGTATTATAGAAGTTACTAATATGTAAAAATAAAGGTTGGGTGAAAAACATTTGTAGGCCCAGCATGTACTGGTACAAGGGGTTGTTCTTCCCCTGATGCAGAACTTTGCACTTACTGTTGAACTTCATGAGGTTCCTGCCAGCCCTTTTTTCCAGCCTCTCCAGGTCCCTCTGGATGGCAGCATGATCCTCTGGTCTGTCAGCCATTCCTCCAAGTTGTGCCATCAGCATGAATACAGTTAATGAGAGGATACATACTAAGTGAAGAGAATGATGTAAATCTTAGTAAGTCACTGGGTGTATGCTGGCTAAGAAGGATAAGATATAAGGGCTCTCTTCTAATAATGAAGAATGAAGTCGGTAGTCATAAAATTAAATGTTTTCACTTTTAGGATATTATAGCCAATAGAAAGTTTCCTGTTTAATTGTGGCCTATATCAGACATAGTTTTGTTTGTTTAGAAAAAGTAGTTGTCTGTCTGAAAAAATGTGAGCAGAAATAAAAAAAAAATACATGTGCAATGGAAAAATGACATTGGTAAAAGTTGCCTGAAAGGCTTTCTGATAATAAAGGGAAAATGAGATTTGCTATCATGAAAGGAAATACCAGATAAGGGCTGCTACTTATTATCCTGTGAGAAAATACCACTGAAAACAAAAGCTAGTGAGATGGTGGAAATTTTGGCAGTGCATTGCTTTTTAATGCTTCAGGCGACAACTTCTAGTTCTAACTGCTTGCCATTAAAAAAAAAAAAAAAAGACAAAACTGCCATGATCCTTGCAAAATGGTGTTCAAAATAATACAGATAACTTTTGCAGTTGGTAATGTAAACATTAAGCATTCTCAGAAATCTACAGATTACTTACGATCCAATTTGAATTTGGCAAATTTGGTAACAGAGAGATTGCTCAGAGGCTTTTGTGCTTGAAACACGAGCTTGCTTCTGATACTGAAGTGAATGGCTCCAGGCACTCACATTGCCAAGCCCTTATACAGCTGGGCAGGGAGGCTTGCAATGTGGGTATGACTCTCGTCTTTTTAAACAGCAGTGATGTTTAGCTAGAATACTTAACTGTAAAGATTATGTCCTTGAGATATTTGTAAATAAGTTACAATGTGAAAATTCCTCACAATATTACAACCAAATTTCCAGCTAGTGAAGCATTCAGCTTGCTATTTGAAGACTATGTGATTAAAGTCTAAAATAAAAGTGTTGATTTTTTTCTACTAACTTATGACTGTACTATATGCAGTACTTACAGTTTCATTCCTTCTTCTGCATGTTAGGTACAATATAAACAGTAAAATCAAAACAACACTAACATGAAGTGACTTAGAAATAAGTTTTCATTAATCAAAATTGTATTTAAGAAAAATATGATTTAAAGCAAGGTACTATAGAAATACCTGTTCTCAGAATGATCTATGGTGAATGTCCTTGGAGTCACTAGTCAGTAACAGGTGTATAAAAATTCACATTTTTGATTTTTGGACCAAAGCAAGGCTGAAAGAAAAACAAGTATTCACTTACTTTCTGTGTTCAAGTGAAAAAGAGAACAATTGGTCTTGCCAATTGCCCTGTTCCATCTGAGAACTTGACATGCTGAGATTGAGATGAATGAAAACGAACAGAGATAGTAGAAGAAAATGTAGCCTGGAAAGGAAACAGAGCATGTCAGTCTTCCGTTTAGTCTGTTTAGTCAGTTTTCCGTTAGTCTGCAGAATTCAGAAAGTATTAAATTAAATACTGCATTATACATTGCATGTAGATTACATTAATTATGTGCATTATTACATATAATAAACTATCCCGTTAGGAAGTAATGCAACCAAAATTTTAAAAGCCTACATAAAAGTTTACATAATTTACATATATTTACAGAAGCGGAAAGACTAGGTTTTATGATGGTCTTTACAGTTGTATAATGAAAACACTCTACTACTGGTTACTTCAGACAGCCAAAAACTTCCCGACCAGCACATGCAGAAGAGAGGGGGACCAATAATGCAGAAGAATGGAAGCTTGCAATGTCAAGGACCAGTAGGAGGAAGGAACTTCCCCCAAAGCTTGAGCTGCCCTTGCAGAACTGCTTCACTGCTCTGCAGACTGAGGAGGAAGGACCCATCATAGCAGGAGAGAGGCTAAAAGAAGAGGTGGGGTAGCCTTCTACATTACGGAAATTCTGGCCTGTGTGGTGGTGTTCTGACTTAGTTATGGTGTTGAAAGGGTCAAGTGTCTCTGGGTAAGTTGAGGAAAAAGCCAACAGATGAGAAACTGTGGTAGGAGTATGTTACAGACCACCCAACCAGGATGAAAAAGCAGACTAAATATTCTGTAAGCATCTAGAAGAAGCGTCATGATTGCTAGTGCTTGTTCTCATGGGAGACTTGAACTTCCCAGACACCTGCTGGCAATGCAGTATAGCAGAGAAGAAGCAAACCAGGAGATTGCTGGGATGTGTGGAGGATAACTTCCTGATGCAGGTGGTGAAGGAACTGTGACTAGGGAAGGTGTGCCACTTGACCTGTTGTTTGTTAAGAGGGGGGGTCTTGTGGGTGACATTTGGTTGGAGACCATGTTGAGCAGAACAATCATGAGATGATAGAGTTCTCCATTCTTCGGGAAGCAAGGAAGATGGTCAGTGGAACTGCTAGTCTGGATTTTTATAGGGCTGATGTTGGCCTATATAGGGACCTGCTTGACAAGAGTCCCTTGGGAGGCAATTTTAAAGGGCAAAGGAATCTAGGAAGGATGGACATTGTTCAAAGGTATAGGAACTGACTGTCGCTATGTGCGAAAACACAAGCCAAGAGGGAAGAAGACCAGCCTGTCTGAGCAGAGGGGCAGGTAACTCAGGAAGACTACAAAGATGTTGTGAGGTTATCCAGGGAGGAAATTAGAAGTGCTAAAGACCAAATGGAGCTTAACTGGGCCACTACAATAAAAGACAGTAAAAATGTTCTTGTCAGTACATAAACAAGAAAAGGAGGACTTAGGAAAATTACCATCCTTTACTGGATGGGGGAGGAAATGGTGACAAGAGATAAGGAAAAGCCTGAGGTACTTAGTGCCTTCTTTTCCTCAGTCTTCATCAGTAAGACCAATTCTTGCCAGGCTATCCAGCCCGCTGAGCTGGAATACAGCAGAATTAAGGCCTTACAGTCCAAGGGGAAATCATTAGCAACCTACTATGCCACTTGAACACCCACAGATCTATGGGGCTGTGTGGGATCCACCCGAGGGTGGTGAAGGAGCTGGCAGAAGTGCTTGCCAAGACACTTGGAATAGTTTATCAGCAGTCCTGACTAACGGGTGAGGTCCTGGTTGACTGGAATTTAGCAAATGTGAAGCCCATCTGCAGTAAAAGCAGGAAGAAGGATTTGGGGAACTACAGGCCTTTCAGTCTGACCTTGGTGCCAGGGAATGTCATGGAGGAGTTCACCTCAAGTGCTATCAGACAGCATGTACAGGACAAACAGGTGATCAGACCTAGTCAGCCTGAGTTTATGAAAGGCATGTCCTGCCTGACTAAACTGATTTCCTTCTATGACAAGATAACTCACTCAGTGGATAAGGAAGGGGCTGTGGATTTTGTTTACTTGGATTTCAGCAAGGCATTTGACACTGTTTCCCACAGCCTTCTTCTGGAGAAACTGGCTGTTTGTGGCTTGGACTAGCACACACTTCACTGGGTGAAATACTGGATACATTGTTGGGCACAAAGGATCGTTGTGAATGGATTTAAGTCTGGTTTAAGTCACAAGTAGTGTTTCCCAGGGATCAGTTTTGGGGCCAGTTTTATTTAATCTCTTCATCAGTAATATTGATGTGGGGATTGAGTGCAAACTTAGTAAATTTGTAGACGACACTAAGCTGGGTGTGAGTTTGATCTGCTTGAGAGTAGGAAGGCTCTGCAGGAGGATCAGGACAGGCTGGACCGATGGCTGGCATCCACTCTCATGGCATTCAGCAAGGCTCGTTGCGGGGTCCTGCACTTGGGGCACAACCACCCCACGAAGCGCTACAGGCTAGGGGAGGAGTGGCTGGAAAGCTGCCCAGCAGAAAAGGAGCTGGGGATGCTGGTCAACAGCTGGCTGAACATGAGCCGGCAGTGTGCTCAGGTGGTCAAGAAGGCTAGTGGTATCCTGACTTGTATCAGGAACAGTGTGGCGAGCAGGACCAGGGAAGCGACTTTCCCTCTGTACTTGGCTCTAGTGAGGCCGCACGTCGAGTTCTCTGTTCAGTTTTGGGCCCATCACTACAAGAGGGGCATCGAGGTCTGGCTGGGCGTCGGTCAGCAGGAGGTGAATCATTGCCTTGGGCATCACTTGCTTTGTATTTCCCCTCTTTTGTTCATCTTCCTCTTCTTCTCCCTTCCTTTTCTGTCCTATCAAACTGTCTTTATCTCAACCCATGGGTTTTTACCTTCTTTTTTTCCCAGTTCTCTCCCCTATCCCACTGCGGGGGGTGGAGGGCAGTGCAGGGAGTGAACAGCTGTGGGGTTTAGCTGCCTGCCCGCTTCCACCACGACGCCTTCCGAACCAGTGCCTGCTTTTGGAGTTCCTCATTAGCGTAGTACCAACGTGTCTCTCAGCAGGGCACAATTCTTTGCCTTTCAACTTCTCTTGCAACTTTCCCCTCCTCTGGGCCAGCGCAACAGAGGGCGACTGGTGGAGGCCCCCGACGTCCTTAGGGCCTGGAGGGGAGACGCCCTCAGGCTGAAGCTCCTTGCCATGGCAACACGGCCATGTTTGGCTACAGGTGTGGGCCACCGTCACAATGGCCATCACAGCGGCCTGCTTATGTCACAGCAGCCACCACCACCGCGCCTTTCCTTCTGGGCCCTATAAATACAGGAGCCTCGCAGCCGGCCCACCACTTGCGAGGCTTCGAGGCTTTCAAGCGCAAAGGATGCTCGGAAGCAAGAGGAGCCAGAGCAGGAAGACGGGTGGCTGCCCATCATTGAGTGTGGCAATGAAGAGACTGGCGTTGTTCTCAGGCCCAAGGAGGAGGCTGCGTCATAAGAAGAAAAAACAGAATAGGAGGAGGAAGATCAGCTCTCTCACAAGAGCGATGGCCAGCGTTCATGTCAACAGCGGAACGCAGAGCGCGGCTGTGAAGCCATCAGGGAGCAGTGCAAGGCCCCAGAATCAAAAAAAGCAGACCGGGCCGACGAATGGCTATTCTGGCAAGGCGGAGATGGCCAGCGTCTGTGTGACCAGCGGAACGCAGAGCGTGGCTCCGAAGCCAGCAGCGACCAACGCGAGGCCCCGGCTTGTCGTTTGGACAAAGAATGGTGTGGGACCACGGCCCGCCAATCGTCCTGCCAACAACCAGGGACACAGGCATGTCCATCTGCCAGCCACCAGGGAGGAGCCCATGGACGTGGATCCACCACGAGATGCGGAAGAACCCATGGAGGTGGATCCACCGCTGAGAGAACAAGCATGGAGCTACCCTGGCATGTCTTTGGTGTCCACCGTCAGAGCCCGGCAAGAGCAACGCAGGAGTGCCCAGACAGCTCCCTACGCGCGGCGTAGCCTCCGCGCCCACCACTAACTTGGGCAGAACCACCAGACTGGATGTCTTGCAGGCTTGCCTGTAAGACATTGTGTAAATAAATAGTTCTTTTGATAATTGTTGAGGCTTGTGTGAGCTCTTCTTTCGCACCCCCCGTGCCACTTGAAGAAGTGGCATCTCTTCTTCATGGAGCCCTAAGGGAGAGGGGAGGGGGGGACCTGGCTGCTGTACTGGTGTCACAGGAGGAGTCCCTCAGAGGGCCACCATGGGCCTGGGGAGGGGGGATGCTGGGAGGTGTCTCAGTCTGGGGACGAGAACACTAAAGAGAGGGTGCTTGAAGATGCAGCCAGAGCCTCCGTGGCAGTGCCCAAAGCATACCAGCAGACTGAGCAAAGAAGCGAGAGGGGCAGCAGTTCTTCTGGAGAAGGAAAGGCTTCAGGTCTGCTGGAAAGGAGTGCTGGAATTCAGTGTTGGGGTCCCTTTGAGATGCTTTGTGATGAGCTCTTCCCAAGATTGGTTAATAAGCAAGAAAAAAAAACACCAACACCACCTCCTGGTAAAAATGCTCTCCTCTCCTATTTGGCACTTTGGGGACTGAGTGTGGACTCGTCTCCCCTTCTGACTGTGGGAGCTCTGCTGTGCCATCCACCAGCCCTCCTGAAGATGTGGCATCTTGTCCTGGTTTTGGATGGGATATTGGTAATTCTCTTCACAGTGGCTGGTGTGGTTCTGTGTTTTGGATTTCGCATGAGAATAATCCTGATAACACCCTGATGGTTTAGTTGTGGCAGAGCAGTGCATACCCAGAGCCAAGGACTTGTCAGCTTCTTGTGCTGCCCTGCCAGCGAGGAGGCTGGGGGCGCAGCAGAAGCTGGGAGGGGACAGACCCCGGACAGGTGACTCAGACTGGCCAAAGGGATATACACTGATAGGCTACTCTCCATCATCTTTGGTAAGTCGTGGGCATCGGGAGAGGTGCCTGAACACTGGAGGAAAGCAAATGTCACTCCGGCCGTCAAAAAGGGCAAGAGGAGGACTTGGTTAACTATAGACCGGTCAGCCTCACCTCCATCCCTGGTAAGGCGATGGAACAACTTATCCTTGGCGTCGTCTCGAGTCATATCAAGGATGAGAGGGTCATTAGAGGCCGTCAACGTGCTTTCACCAAGGGGAAGTCATGCTTGAACAACCTGATAGCCTTTTATGAGGATATAACCATGTGGATAGGTGATGGAAAGGCAGTGGGCATTGTGTATCTTGATTTCAGTAAAGCCTTTGACACCGTCTCCCACATTATATAATAATGTAATCTTTTTTTCTTTAGCTGAATCTTTTTTTTTTTCCATTTTTTTTCATACTCATTCTTGAAACTTAGGTAAGTCACAGCCTGTGAAATTTCCATCCCACATTTGTGGCTGAATCTTTTTTTAAGATAGCGTGTTTTTGCTTTTAAGCTCATCATTTCTGATTTCACTAACCTGTATTTTTTGTAGAATTAGCTGAGAATGATGATAAACATTTAGAATACCAAGGCTGTTAATATAGTTGGTCTATAAATTTAGAGAAGAATAGGCCTGTATTTTGGGATATAAAAACAAAAACACAGCAGTGTTTAAGGGTCCGTCTCTGGAACCTGTTAATGTTTGAAATGCCAGTATAGATGATCTTTGCCTAAGTGGGAAACAGCATTTGTCATTTTTAACTTGATACTGAGTTCCACATAACACTGGTGTGTAAAGAGAGGGTTAAAATTATGTATTTCTGAGAACAAAATCTAGAGTGATGACTGTTTCAGGCTCCAATAGACAACACCTCTCAGAGGCTCATTTTTATAAAATCCATGCAGTGGAGCCCTAATTGGTACTTATGCAGAAATCTCTTAATGAGATTCCTCTCCATGAATCTTTGGTATATGTTTATATGTAATTAATTTAACATTGAAAAGGCAAAATCATGTATTTTTTTTAATTGCTTCTGGTGATGTTTCTTCACCGTTAATTCAGAAAACCACACAGTCTTAGAGAAACAGAACAAAGCCACCCAGTGCTTGCAGGAGTTCTGTGTCTCATATTGCTGAACAATAAAGTGGTTTCTGAAAGGACAAAAATCTCCTATCTTTAAATAAAGGCAATCAGCAAGTCAGTAAATTTTCTTTTAGGTTTTATAGCTATTAAATAGTCTGTAGTAAGTGCCATTATGTAATCTCTTAAACCACCCTTTGTGGCTAGCTGGTTTTCCCTAGGGGGCAGAGATAAATAGGTTTCTGTAACGCTTTTGTGCAGTAAAAACTTGCAATCTCCAGATACAAAACCAGAAAAACTCATTTATTATTACTAGAAAGAGAATGACTGGGAACATTTCACACATCTCATGGTACAGTTGTTCCTCAGAAGTCCTAGATAGGTCTGTCAACTCTAAGTAATCAGTCAGGGTACAATGATATCTGCTTTTATAAATACATGCTTTGAAAACTATTTCAAACTACTAATGATCCAGTACGGTGCCAGTTGGAGTTCATGATGCCCAGGAATATCAGTAGGAAGAAATCTGAGCTATTCTTTAAGCATTTTTAAAAGAAGTAAGCTATGAGCAGTATTTTCCTGAAGAGATATGTGGTTACCGTTCTATATCCAGCATAAAACTCCTCTGTAAAGGAAGAAAATACATTTGTGGTTCATCATGTCTGTCTTGGCATTCTTCCCTGTAAGCACCTGTAGGAATCCTTTGCCCTACTTAAGCCTTTTATGCATCATTGGAGCTGAAAGTAGCTGAAAAGATTTGGTCATAGAGCATAATACTTGCAAACTGCAACTCGCACTGAGTGCCTTGCTCTCATTTCCAAACAGAAATATTTATTTCATACCAAAAAAATGGCACTATCTTCACTTTTGGGAAATTGCTTTATCTATGCCTTTCACATATGAACACAACACTTTGGGTTAAAAAATATTTGAACCAAATTAGCAATGACTAACAGATACTTTTGGTCATATTATAAAACCCTAGTTTGGCTGGGAGTGAGAGAAAGAAACACGGCATTTGATGTCCACATGGGTTTGCCCTCTCTAATCTTAAGGTTTTTCAATATGGTTCCCTAGGTCACTCCAAAATATGTGAAACCAACTTTTCTACTCCTATTATTGCTATTACTTAACACTTCAAATCTATACTAGCAGAGGGAAAAAGATATTCTTGCTGTCACTATAGCTGGGTTGTTAGACTGTGAGAGTGCACTGTAAAAAATGTCTATGTCATGTTAATGTCTTTTGATCTTTCAGTTGCTTTTTTAATGCTGTACTTGGTTTACATAGCAAGGGTTTGGTAGCAGGGGGGCTGCAGGGGCAGCCTCTGTGAGCAGAGCCCAGCAGCTGCCCCATGTCAGATCAGAGCCAGCTCCAGATGGCTCCAAAAGGGACCTGTCGCTGGCCAGAGCCAAGCCTGTGACACTGGTTGGGCCTCTGGAGAGCAGATTTAAGGAAGGGGGGAAAAAAAAAAAAAGCAGCTGGGAGAGAGGATTGAGAAAATGGGAGAGAACCATCCCTGCAGACCCCAAGGTCAGTGCAGAAGGAGGGCAGAAGGTGCTCCAGGCACTGGAGCAGAAGTTCCCCTGTGGCCTGTGGAGAGGCCCCTGGTGGAGCAGGCTGTCCCCCTGCAGCCCATGGGTCCCACACGGAGCAGATCTCCACGCTGCAGCCCGTGGAGGAGCCCCCGGTGGAGCAGGTGGATGTGGCCTGGAGGAGGCTGCGGCCCATGGAGAGCCCCCGCAGGAGCAGGCCCCGGGCCGGAGCTGCAGCCCGTGGAGAGGAGCCCACGCAGGAGCAGGGGGTCTGGGGGGAGCTGCCGCCCGTGGGGGACCCGTGCTGGAGCAGTTTGCTCCTGGGGGATGGACCCCGTGGTACGGAGCCGTGTGGGAGCAGCTCTTGAAGAGCTGCTGCCTGTGGGCAGCCCCCACAGGCTCAGTTCAGGAAGGACGGCATCCCATGGGAGGGACCCCATATGGAGCAGGGTCAGAGAGTGACTGCGAAGGAGCGGCAGAGACGATGTGTCATGGACTGACCGCAGCCCCCATTCCCCTGCACCACCCGGGGGGAGGATGTATAAGAGGGTGGATGGGGAGAAGGTGTCTTTAGTTTGTTTTTAGTTTCTCGCTGCTCTAGCTTGTTAGTAATAAGTAATAAATTACATTTATCTCCCTGTGCTGAGTTTGTGTTGCCCATGATGATAATTGGTGAGTGGTCTCCCTGTTCTTATCTCAACCCTTGAGCCCTTTCCATCGTATTTCCTCTCCTTTCCCTTTGAGGAGGGGGAGTGAGAGAGTGGTTGTGGTGAAGCTCAGCTGCCCAGCTGGGTAAAACCACCACAAATATCTAGCTTGGTATGGCTGTGTTAGTTTTATGCTTAGTTGTTTTCTTGTCCATAAATACCATTTCCCCCCTTTCTTTGATTAACATATTAGTCTTCTCCTTTTTATTGTGTTCTTCTTTTTCAGTTTCAAAGAATAAAATGATACTGAGGGATAATCTACTTTCTCTGGTTTTTCAGTGGAGAGCATGATGGAGCAGTAATGGGATAAATCTTTCTCTTCTTGTGTAAAAGAGAAGTGTGAAGTAGAGACTACCCTCGAGCTGAACAGAGCTCATCCTTGAAACCACACAGAAAAATACTGTATTTTTGATGTTATGAGCCCAGGGAAAATATGGGTACAGACTGTGCCAAATCCTTCTTCCAGGAAATTCAGTTCTTAATTAATTTCTGTCTGGTATATGAGTAGTAGAAAATTTAGTTTTAACTATATTTGTACTAAGAAAAGCAGCACTTTTAAGTGCAGCATTAAAAAGATCCGTTTCTGACATCATAAAGAAGGCAAAATAATATTACTCTTAGTCATTTTGAGGTTCAGGAAGAAGGTAGCCCTTTCAGATCCTTTATTCCATGTCAATACTGTAAATCTACTTGTTTTCATACTTCTCTGCTTGATAAATAATTTGACTTATTCCTACACTTGTTCTTATTTCAGATGTAATATGATTTGGCTTTTTGAAATACATAAAAGTATTAAGTGATATGTGGAATGAGTAATAGTGACTAGGATATTGTTTTATCTTGCATTATATCTACTAGTATGCTTATTAAGAGAAGCATATAAAATTTTAACAGCAGAAGTGCTAGGAAGACCTTCAGATGAAATTTCTAGCTTACTTTCTCAGAAAGGTTTTGTGATTGAAAACCATTACAAATGATGGATCTTGTGTATCAGTCTCCTCTGCATTCCATATAAACTATTTTTTTTCTTTTCAACAGAAGATTGTTAGGGCAAACTATCCTGTTGGGTTTTATTTTATATTTAGATTTTTTTTTTTAACTGCTTAAGAACCCAGCTTCTCTTCATTTTGTTACGTTGCACCAGATTTTCTGTGTGGTGTTGTAGATTTCTTGGTTGGTTGGAGGGTTTTTTTTGTTAACCTCTCTCTCTCTTTGAAAACCCCTTGCCTCTCTTTTTTTTCCTCCATCACACTGGTATGGGAAGTCCCCCAGCAGACTTTTGGACAAAATGGCTGAGTGTCAGTGGTCCCCAGTCTTCCAGTGTCTGTGGCCCTTGGAGATGTACTGTGCTACCTCCCAGCCAGGATCCTACCACTTCAGTCATCTGTGGCTGTGGAGCTGTTTGACAAGTGGACTGTTGCTCTGTTCTATTCTTTCTTTCTTTCTTTATTTGTTTTTGAGATGCTTCTGTGTATGTGTTTCTTTCCCAGAGGCACTGCTGAAGTTAGCATAACGTTGCCAAAGTACTATGCAGTGACCTGGCCCCTGCCTGTCAAAGCCACCCTCCAGAGCAACTGGTCGTGTTTACTCAGGTCTCTCCAGGTCCCCATGGCATTTTTCTGGCCAGAAAAGATTTCTGGGAGTGTTTCTTCAGTTCAAAGCACATGAAATCAGATGCTCTACTGCACCTTTCCTCTGTTTGTATAGCATGTTATAGAGCATATGTGCTATTGACACCTTATATAGATAGTTTGGGTGAGCAAAACCTGTCGGAGCAGAAGTGTAGAGTTGTGTACATGTTGGAGGAACACTTATCTTAGTGTTATCCTGCTGGCGGCTGGGTCTCTGAACTGAATTATGCTCTGTACCTCACCTTGATTTTGTCTTGGGGGAGGGGAGGACATGTTAAAAAACAAAACAAAACAAAAAACAACCACAACCCTGCCCCCCAGAATTAGTTCTCTCAGAATCTGAGAGTGTACTAATACACATGCAGTATGTCTGATAATGGAACTGAGATTGTGGAGATGAGTGAAGGTAAAAGCTATTTGGTAGTGTACGTGTAAATGGAATATATCCTTCAGATGCATAAAAATAGATTCTTTGCATTTACTTGTTCTCTGAAGTAGTTTTCTTTTAAAGGAAATAAGACAGAAGCTGGCTGCTTGATTTACCAGAGCTAGATGTAGTTATTCTCAACATAGTGGAGATTTTATGCCTCTCAAATGCTCTAATGAGGACCATGGCATATGCTTTTAGATGGAAAAATTAATTACTGTAGAAGCACACTTTAGACGCATCAGGAAGTTGTACGGAAAAAGTTTAGTTTTGTGAAAAGTCAATTAATATTATTTTTCCTATCAGGAAGGTCTTAAAATCTCACTGAGCATCTCTCTTTTTCCCTCAGCAACTAATCAAATGCTTCAGTATTTTCTATTAAAAATTAGGATCTCTTATTTTGTTTCTTCTTCTTAAGACATAGGAAGTATGAAATATCTTAGTGAAATGACTAAAAGTAGAATTCAATATAACCAATATATTTAGAGTGGAATTTACTTTTGACTTACTTAGTCCTTTATTATATGGGTATGTATGGAATCTTTATCCCAGTTACTGACTTAAATGGTCTCCAAAGCATAGCTAAGTGTTAATTCATCTTTTACTTAAAAAGCAATCTTCTGACAAAATAAAGCAGGAAAGAAATTCAACTAGATTTAGAAGCTGCTTTTTTTCAAAACTATTTGCTAAAGTTTCAGGGTTGGCTGTTTTCATTTCACTCGTAAAAATTCAATTTCAGAAGACTGAAGCTCTCCTCAGAGTTATTTAAAAGGCTGTCAGAAGTCTCTTGTGTTTCTACTAAACCTGCGGTTTATTTTGTAGTTGTATGGTTTTGCTTTCCAGATTTCTTTTTCTCTTTTTTTTTTTTTTGGTTATGTTTGCGTTGTAAATCAGCTTAGTTCAAGGGGAGCTGTCATGATTTATGGAGAGAATATTTCACTTCAGAAGCTGTTTTGTTCCGTGTTGATTATTCTATTACTGGGTTTTCTGGATTTATTTTTATTTTTTTTTATTATTATTTTATATTACTGTGTTTAACACTTGAGTCTCGTCTGTTCATCCTTTAATCTGCTATTCCCAGACATCAACTACTGTCTTTGTTGTATCCTTTATCAGGCCTGAGACCTGTTCTGAACCAATTGTAACTCTTGGTATGTCTACGCAAATTAGATATTTTTATTCTAAGTGAGTGTCTGAAACTTTTATCTTATGGTGATGAATTTCATACTTTACAAATATATGAGGTGTTTATTGAGATGATTTAGTTCACATACTTTTGAGATATTTAATGCTTCAAAGCCTGCTAGAAGAATTTTTGGGGTTGTATACTGCACAATGGCAACACAGCTGTCTCCTCAGTAGTGACTTGTTGAGTTACACACATTTTTGCCCATGTGTTACTGCTTCCATTGCACAAAAATGGATATGCCTGCAATTCTACTGTCCCAGTTCTCCCAGAGAAGTTCTACTGATGCCAGTGGGACTCAAATAGTGAAAGTGCTGAAAAAAATAAAATAAAAAATCTAGAAGCAAATGGCTAATCTGCGCGTTTGCAATGTTTTCCTGAAACAAGCTGTGTGTGAAGTTTGAAATCACTGTTAATCCCACTACTACCACCAGATGCAGGGACTAAATTAGTAACAGGCATTCTCTGTTTGATCTAGATTATCTGAAGGAGAGCGGATATAATTACTGTTTCATTTAAAATGTTAGCGTGAAGAAACACCATGGCATGTAGCATCATAAACAAGACAAAGAAAGAATATACTCCCTAAATTCAACTGATCCAAATAAAATAATTAGAAATGGATTAAATTTCTTTTTCTTAACAAAGACATTTCAAGGAGTAGGTGATAAGTTCTTCTGTGGGTTACTGTTCTAGTATGTGATGTTATCTGGGAAGTGCTAGGAAGATAATGTTTTAATTTAGTCTATTAAATGCTTTCACTTAAATAGCCTAGGAAGTGTTTAAAGACATTATAAAGGGAGACTGTACACAGGCAGCTACACACTTGGTGGAAGTTCAGTCAATCTTGTTCCTCTGGAATCTCATCCAGAGTTTGTGTCTTTCTATTTTAAAATACACACATAAAATAATTGTCAAATACAAATCTGTATTTATTACTATGGATTATGGAATCTATGGTGGAGCCATAGTTTGGTGGTGCCAGCTGGAGCTGAGCTGAGCCTGCATTAAGTAGAAGTGGCTGAGCTTGCCTTCAGAAGCAGTACCTTTCCTGGCAGCTCACGTTCTTCCCCTTCGCTAGCAATCTGTGACAGCAATTGGGTAAGCCTTAGGTTTGCATTATTTGCTTACGTGGAGCTCCCAAATCTGTCAGTTGCTTAAATTCTGGACCCACTGCTATGTAACAAAAGATTTTAATGCTACAGTGCTTTCCAATACTTTCTCTAGAGTCTGTTTTTACAATTCCTTTTCAGTAATTCCAGCTGAGTAACAAACGTGTCCATGTTTTAACTGAGTGCCTCTCAGGCTGTGCCAGCCGGAGTGTGGCAGTAGGCCTGGCTCCTCCAAGTTCACAGCTTCCGGGGCCTCGTGGTAGGTTACGGGTCTCCAGTGTCACTCCACCTGTGGCCTATGAGCAGAAGCGACTAGCTGCATTGGACAGGGAAGTTGAGATATGCATCTAAATTGTCCTTTCCTTCAGTTTGGGAAGGTAACCCTACTGCAGGGGCTCTGTAGAAGACCCCAAACACAACCAGGACTTAGCTCAATCTCACTCTTAGTTGGTAAAATGGTAAAGTGCTTACATCCATTCTGTTAATGTTAAATTCTGTTCTGTTAAAATCACAATTTAAAAGCAAATGAGCCACAAGTGCTGAAGAATCCTTAATTTAGGGATAAATTACCCCTAAGATGCTGTTCCTAAGGTGCCCACCCATGGCTGCTGGGCCCATCCATGCTCTGCGGTGGGGTCATTGGGGCCAGCACGGGGCAACCCCGGCATTGCCACGTGCAGCAGCCCTGCAGGCCCTCAGAGGCACCACCTTGTCAGGAGAACCTGGTACAAATGTATAATTTTATTTCAAAATCAGAGTCACTGTATATCCTCTGTGCAACAGAGAGAAGAGTAGCAGTATCTTCCATATGGCAGGCTATCACTAATTGTGGTTATAGGATTAAGAGGCATTTCTCCTTTGTGTTACTGCTACCAAAGGAAAGCCCATTTCGGTGGGAGGACACTAAGGTGTGGTATCTGGGCAATTTCAGTGAGTAGGAGGGGAGTATTTAGAGTTAGTGAAAACGTGGTCATGGTTGCTAACAAGGCTTTTGCTGTATCCTGACCTAAGGAGGTAAAATGTTAATTTTGAGCCAAATAAATTGATTGTTTTTGTTATGTTAAGCTTGGTTTATGGTATTCTGTTAGTGGAGTTGGTAATTCTGGGTATTAATTAATAACAGAAAAAGATAATTAATATGTTAACTAATACAAGGAAATAACACCTCAGAAACACCTAATTCAGTGTGTGGAATTTGTATTTCTCCCACCATCACGGGACACTTCTGACTAGGAGGGAATATTCAACCTCCTTTGTACAGCTGCTTTTGGAGGCCATCCTTTCTCTGGGTCTCATGGCCTGGTTCACTGAGCTTATATACGCTGATGTAGGCACAAGTGAAAGGAACAGAGTTTAATTTTGCATATCATCGTACACATGACTGTAGGTGCATTTGTATATCTATATATATGTGTATATACTTATTTATATATGCACTGACATATTCTATTAACTTTTCAATTCAACTTTGTGGCTCATTTTTCTAATCCCAACATTATTTATTTATTTACTTATTTATTTATTTTATTTTAACCATACTGAGAAATACACTATTGTGGAGCATGAGAATTCCAGTCATTTTTACTTTCTACAGAAATAACATTTCTGGCAAGAGGGGTTGTCCTGTAACTGACTAAGCTGTGTTGTTTATATAGTGCTAGGTAACCTGTTATTAACTAAATGCATTATGATTTCTAACAGCTGTACTCTTCCCAAATGTGCAGTGAGATGGTTCTCTAAATGTCATTACTATGAACTATAAAGCAGGAGAACAGTGTAGCTACAGTTCACAGTAATAGATGTACTTTTAACATGGTCTGTTCTTTTTGCACTTGAGGATTTACCAGAGAGAAGCCTCAGAAATATAATCATCACTAAAAATGATCTGCTGAGGCCCTCTATGCAAGAAAAATTATTAGCTGATTTTCAAGTACCACAGATCTTCTTCAAAACTCTCTGCTTTGCATTTTTGATTAAATGGTCTTGCCTAGCTTCACTTTCCAATTGTTAGGTCTTCACATAACTCTTTTATACTAACTCTGCTATCAAACTTCTTTTCCCTCGGAGGTGTTTCCTACTTGTAAACAAACTATTCTTTTAATCTTTCTGACATACAACAAAGATTAAGCTTCTGAAATACTGTAAAGCATGTTCTTCAATCTTCTGTTTATTCTTTTGACTATGATCTTGCTGTAGTATATTGTCAAACTTCTTTTAGAAGGTTTCCTCTGTCATACAAAGGGTGATAGTCTCTTGCTTGAGTTTGATACCTGAATATTTAAGGTAAGGGCATATATCCAGCCTTTAGATGCTTTGTAAGGCAAGTAGTATTGCATAATTGCTGTCTAAATAATAGACTTGGTTATTTTTTATGTTTTCTGTATGGTGCTGTGATGCAATGCAGAAGGTGCTAAAAAACAAACAAAAAAAACCAAACTCAACACACACACACCCTCCCCAAACAACCACAACAAAAACAAACACACACAAAAAGCTCCTCTGTATTAACAGACTTGCCTACTGGCATAATCTGTTATAGAAACAAAACTTGTTTGGCCTTGTGTCTCCCAAAGACTGTATAGAATGGGACCAGTCACTCCTGTCACTATGGTTTCATTTGTAGTCTTAATGCATTTCCTCCCATTAGGAAAATAATAAGGTTACATCTGTAGTATGGGTGGTTTATGAATAAGAGGGAAGGGTAGAATCGCGGAATCCTAGAATGGTTTGGGTTGGAAGGGACTTTAGAGACTACCTGGTTCCAACCCCCCTGCCATGGGCAGGGAGGGACACCTTCAACTAGACCAGATTGATCACAGTGAAGTGCTCTAAGAAAGTGAAATCTGATGTTTTCCTAAATCGCGCTCTAGGAAGCTGTGGATCTTAGTTGGTGACTTGCTAACATGAAGGAAAATTGTATCTTCTCTAGGTTTAAGGTATCTGTTTGTAGACTGAGAGAAAACAAGGCAATGTGAGGTTCTATCTAGATAATGATAAAAAGTATTGTCCTGGAAGGGTTAACAGATGTAGTTACTGTTTTTGTCAATAAAGGCATACATTCTGCAACCATTTGTAAGGTCACGAAGTACTGAGATAGCCTAACATGAAGTTTTGATTTTGATTCCAACCACAAAAGTATTTTTCATAGCAGTTTTGGTAGATTGGAAGGGAAATAAGTCTGTAAATAATTTTAACAGACTCCTAAGCTGTTCTCTTACATCTTGCTGCAAAATAAAATGCAGAATAAATGTTGTATGGAAATGTGTATATATTGTTTTTATGACAAATGTTTTCTTTTATTTGCCACCTGTGTCTTCAGCTGCATGCTCTGTCTGTTGCTTGCTGAATGAAGAGAACGTGGTAAGAAAAGCAACATTGTTTCAGACAGTGATAAAATCAGTGTTATGGAAAAAAAAATGTTTACACATGCAAAGCCCTGTGTGTGTGCAAGGAAATCAAGTAATTGTGCACATAATTAACAGTTTGTATAAATGGTTGCCAAATTTTCATGGATCCTTCTGGATTCTGGTATACATAGTGGAAGTGCATACCATTTCTAGATGTAGACATTATAGCAGAGAGTCAGGGTGACCTGGAAGATGCTGTCAATATACCTGTTACAATGCTCTCCACACTGCTGGAGCTGAACAAAACACATTATGTACAAAGCACTTCTCACAAAGCATGATCACTTCTTAAGGAGAAATGTCCTTTCCATTAAAAGAGAGAAAGAGAGAAAACAGGGAGAAAAGGATAGTCTTTTCAAAGACTTTTAAACAATTCATGCTGAGCTTCACTTTAGGTGGAAGAAAGCATTAAAAAAGGCATTTGAGCTTTATTTGATGTCCTTTCATCTGCTGATTTCCAATATATAAAATAAATTGCAAAGATTTAAAAGTGGATGAATTGGATAATACACTTGAGATTTAAACTTTTCTGTTATTGTTATTGGTTTAATGCTTTTTGTGTGTGTTTTTTGTTTGTTCATTTGTTTTAGGATATTGTTGTAGGTTGTTTTTTTGTTTGTTTTGAGAAATCAGAGTGAATGATGGCAGCATTACTTTGTTCTCTGATAGATGATACTAGCTAGCTGTCTTTTCAGCAACCAGGAAACCATGCACAGAGGAGTACCAATATACAAATATCTCTCTCATTTTTTTTGAAGTGTTTTGAATCTTTCTGGTACATG